>NC_137455.1:282121825-283321825 GCF_964235325.1 Thermobia domestica
AAATAACAATAACAGGAATTCTGATTACAAAATAATCTAAAAATAACAATCACAGGAACTATGATGAGAAAAAATCTAAAAATAACAATAACAGGAACTATGATCAGAAAAGAAGCTAAAAATAACAATAACAGGAATTCTGATCAGAAAAGAATCTAAAAATATCAATAACATGTACTATGATCAGAAAAGAATCAAAAAATAACAATAACTGGAACTTTGATCAGAAAAGAATCTAAAAAGAAAATTTCTCGAACACGTCAACCAATTCAATCACACGAATAATGACTAGGATAGGTCAATGAAGACCGCATTATTCTCCAGAACCTAATTAAGATTTTTAGGTAGTTCCTAAACGTTCTCTGAGATCTGAGTATCCTGGACATTGTAACAGAATGTACTGAATACTCAGTGAACAATACAGTCTTCACAATACGGACGCTCAGTGCCATGTACAAAATAGAAATGAATGAGATGATAGTATCCAATACGCAACATAAAATAATCACTTTCTCTCGACAAGTAGTACGTGACGAAGTCTCTGATTTGTACTTGGATGATTATTGTATTAGATATAAGAGAACATTTAAAAAAGAAAAAGAGATAAATATGGAATAAATGTAGAACGAAAATCGGGTAGGATATACAACAACGACCGTAACACTAAATTTTGAAAAAGAAGAGAGAACGAAAAACTGAAATGAAATTAAGCTACGTTTTACGTTCCACCTTCTATTCTTTAGAGTAAAGGATGATTAATAGATTTAATGATAATAAAATATTCGATGGAATAACAATGTGGGAGGCTACGGAATAACTTCAAAAAACCCACAGACATGATGTCCACCACAAATTAGCATAGCTTGGGATCGAACTATGGACCTTTCGCACCAGAGATGAGCGTTCTATCATTGAGCAACTATGTGCCCCTAAGAATATAATGAACTTCATAGTCATATCATAATAGATAGGCTTAATCAAGCTTCCAATTAAATTATACGAATTAATTTGATACAGTTTAGTCATTACGCGTACTGGTGAAGGAAAACGATTAGATGTCTTCGAAGTTTAGGAATGAAGAGAACACGCTGAATGGAACGACGAAGTGCTATCAAAAGTGTTAAACAGAAAGTAGTATGGGTTTTACTTGAGAAAAAACGTACTTGTAGAAACAGAAAAGGATACCGAGGAACAGAAAAAAAACATTAGGAAATCATATCTATTCAGCAGCAAATGTATTAAATCACGCAGGAGATTGTATCTAACACCGTTGAAGTCTTAATGAGAATATCTAAGCATGCTCTGAAGGGGAGGAGAATAACATTACCCGTTTTTCCTGAACTTTATAAATCAGCAAATGATTTGCACATTATTTAGTCCTTATGACCCAATTTGAAAATGAAGTGAAATCTTGTTTTACTTCCCACTATTATGCCCTTTAGGTTAAAGGAAAAGCATGAGTAATTAAAGCTAGTATTCGTGACAGAATTGGTTCAAAAAGAATGAGAGAGTAAATGGGAGAAAAACGAGAAATCGCAAGAACACGATGTTGTCCATCATAAACTTACATCGACTGCAATAGAATCAGTGACCCTTGTACCAGAAGTGAGCAGAGCACCCTACCACTGAGCTACAGTCTTCCTTAATCTGATTCTGGAGACAGAAAATGTTTTCGTCTTTCTCTAAGATCTCGTAAAGAATTTGAACATTTATGCATAAAGGAAAACCTAATTTTCAATTAACCCATTCAGAGGGTCCATTTGCAAAGAAATAAGATTATATATTTTTAATGAATTTGATTTTCCATTATAAATGATAACGGAAGCAACTTCAAGAATGTGTTTAGCCTGTTATAACTAAAATAATTATAACTAAAGATAATATATTTTCGTTAAAACTAAAATAGCTATTTTAGAAAGAATACCATTTATTGAATAAATGAAAGAGCTTGAATAGGTAATAGATAAAGCAGTTTTTGTGTGATCAATTTGTACTCTCTATTAAGCAGCGCTAAAATATTTAATTCCGTTATGTTTCCTTTGTAACAGTAAACAAACTGGTAAATATTTCATTTAATATAATGTGCATACAAAACAGAACGCAGACATGTTTACCGCTTAAAATAGGAAGACAACAAGCCGAGGCTTAGGCATTGTAGCGTATTAAATTAAGTGTTTTTAATAAATTTTCAACAATTTTTAGTTTACAATTTTCAACAAAGCCTCCAACTACAGAATTTAATATTTTGCTTCAACTTTGTGATCCTATACAGCGATTCCTTTGTAGTAGATTTTAACTATTTATACTGGAACCGGAAGAAACTATGAATACTCCAAGCAGTACGAGCACAAGAGCAGGGAGCAACGAAAATTTAATTACGTTAGAAGCAAACAATTGTGCTGGTGTGTGTACATGTGTGTCTGCGATTATATATAGATGTGTGTATTGCATGAGAGGAAAAAAAACATAAATGTGCGTGTGTGAGAGACACAGACAAAGGCATCGTAATATGAAAAAGTTATTACAATGTAACAACAAAACGTACAAAACAAAGTACATAGTATTTATAAACATCATATTTCACTTACAAGGATTTTCTTGTGTTTATGTATCTGGTACCAACTTGTTCATATGAGACTATGTTCAATCAATTTGTTTTTGTAAATTGTGAAATATTTTTGGAGGAAAATATTTCACTTCTCCCGTTTCAGAAATACGGAGTCAGTTGGAGCATTCTGTGGATTTTCTTTCTTTCTTTTCTTTTTTGTCATTTCGATTATGTGACAATTTCATGAAAACGATACATAATTTTGTTTAAATATGTTGTGGAAATAATGGTATTTCCACAGACACGGTGGAAGCAGAGTTGGTCTTCTAGTTCTATCTTTGTCCAAATGTGATTCAAGGATTCATCCTATCAAAGTGCCCTTGGGGAAAAAATTGGGGGATACGAAGCATGGTGCTAAACACATAAGTGCCGAGTTTCTCAAAATTCTCTACCAATATAAGAGCTTCACATTTTTTTCGTTGGTATATTAGTACACAATTGATTCGAAAATTTATTTTTCAAACTCAAAGGAGGATTCACACATCCGTCTGCCAATAGGAGAAAAACGTACCTTTATCTTCTTATATTCAGAAGAACATGTGTTGTCTACATTAATGAAATATCTAAATATATTGTCGAGTACAATTAATGCAAGTGAATGGTAAAATAATGGTATTTAAAAACTGACACATACGACTCATTTTCAAAGAGCTTATTTATTTCTTGCATGCCATTATTGCTTTGAGCATGCTCTCTGTCTAGTGTTAACCAAAAGATGAACTTTAAACTCTAATTTTAAGGTAACAAAATTACAAATCATGCGAGTTACTTAACATGCGAATTGCACCAGAAGGACGTAATAAGAGTTTCTAATATATTTTAATGCGAAGCTTTCAAGTAATGACTCTTTGCTGATGGAGTATACGTACATAGCTTTGATACAAATTCAGTTGCTGTTAAAGGTTATAAAACACGGTAATTGATATGGGGGAAGCTCACTCAATTTATGCAAGAAAAATCTATGAAAGCTTTTTATTTAGTATCTTATTCAGTTATTTGTTTATTAAGTTCAATGCCCTACGATTATGCTAAGGGAGACGGTGGCCATGATGAATGAAATGGTGGACTCACACGCACATGCTATTTGTCAACCATAAAGAGCAGTTTGCGCGAGCTATGATTGAACCAAGATCCTTACTCACCAGAGGTGAATGTTCTATTTCTGGGCCACTTCGGCACCCCTTATTTGATTTAAGATCTTGCTACAGCTACTCAATAATTTCATCTTTTTGTTTGTCAAAAATTGATTGATTAGTATTTATATGCTTTGTAAGCAATAAGAGTGCCTAGGACAAGAATTACAGTTTGAAGTAGGATCTGAAGATCACTTGATAACTCTCCTACCAACAATCAAATCTGAAACTTGTGCATCAAAAGCATGCAGCAAGCGAGAAGACCTGCAAGAAAAGGCTTTGTGTTATGAAGGTTAGTCACTCATCATTGGCTATATACTTGCCACTCCATGGTTCGTGGTTAACGATCCTTCGATAATTCTTCATATTTCTATAAGGATTACCATACTATTTTCAAAACATGTTTGCTTAAATCATTATTAAAACAATGTTTGTTACTATCTTTAATAAAACTTATAAATTTTCTTTTAGTATAACTGGTGATAGACATATTTTTTCAAAGAAGGAAAAATAACATTTTTGCTACACTTATACACCAGTATGTAGATTGTCATAAAGTTGAAGTAGAAGTAGGAAGGGAAAATGGCTGTAAATGTAGGAATAGTTAACAAATCCCATTATAAAGGAATCCTGTATATTCTCCAATTGTTTCTGTGTGAACTCTCTCACTTCCCTAACATTCTTGTGCAAATATGATGCAAATGTCTCAATACATCAGTTAAAAATGTAGAATAACTGTTAATTAAAAATATGTATTAAAGAATGTTAAAATTTTAGTTTAATATTAATACGAAAGAGGGGAAATGTGCATCGTGCTTCAGGAAACTATTTAATTTGAACTAGTGGAAAAGAATAAAATTACTCAAACATTACATAATGGAAAGTTGCGTTTGTGGTCCTTGAGCACGCGACAAATTCCCACAAGACCAAATCCTTTCTAAATGATTGTACATTCGATATCGATTTCTGCATTGAATTGTATTGTTTTGTTCTGCTAGAATATTGTCCATCATATAACGTTAATAATTTGATATAAATGTGATTATTTTCTGGGAAATAGTAATATCGGTTCAGTTTCCCATCCATATTCCTAGATATTCAGCATGACTTTATTGCAGTTATAGCAAAAAATTCTATCTCTATTGTCATGCGGTTCTTTTATTACCCGTGTGAATAATAAAAAAATTGCAAGGAGACTTTGATTACTCCTTATTGAGTCCTCAGTCATGATGTTTACTACTTGTATTAGTTGAGTAGATTGTTAATTGTTTTACAAATATCAAATAAAGCAAGCTGTGAGTCACATTCATTCTATCTTATAGTCACTTTGCTTGATGCAGTTTTAGTTGACTTGCAATATTTACGACTTGTCAGGCATTACGAAATCCCAGATACAATTTAAATAATGGACTTAACGTCTAATATACACTTACTAGTAACTAGTTCCCTGCTGTGACAACTTTTAAATTAATTAAATGTAATCAATTCTTGGTTTAACGTTGCATGGATGCTAAAGATGGCTAAAAAAACATGGATGATTATGAAATAGTTTGTGGGATAAGAATGTGAGAGGAAAAGGAGTATCTCAGAAAACTGACGAACATGGTGATGTAAACCACAAATTTAAATATCTGAGGTCGAATCACGGGCCTCTAGATGTAGAGGGAAGCGTTCTATCACTGACTCACTATGCTCACTGTGACATCTTTGATAGTAATATTATTTGATTTGTAGAGGTAATAATACAACAAATTCTTTGATAACGTTCTGAGAAATAATATCCTCGCAGATAGAATAGAATAGGCCTTACAACTCATACTGATTGGCTAGCTTGTGAAGGGAAATCCGTCTCATATAGCTCACTCCATTGAATTTTATCAAGAAATAAATCGCCAATGAAGCATTGTGTAACATACTTTGCTTGCGGATTCAGTCTAAAATTAAAGGACTGTGTGGAAGGAAGTATTGTCATGTTGTATAAAGTCACATTCCTTTAAGAAGATCAATTTGCTAACGAATGCTCAAGAAACAAATAAATATAGCATACTTAATCCATCTTCTGTCATCAGAGAGACTCAAGCTCTGTTATCAGAGAGAAACATAATCTTACAAAACCGTATGCGTTATTTCCTTTCACTGATAAGAGTTGCTGACTTTTATCTGGATTAAAATCAGTGATAGCCAAACACCTACTAAGAACCATCTTCAGGACCATTACCCCTTCCCTCCCTAAAGAGACAGTTTGCTGAATGTGCACTTTATATATTTTTAATTCTCTGCTCTCTTCAGGGTGTCATGTTTTAGTTTCATCTGTCTAGGCCAATTAGAGCCTGACCTACGAAGATTTGAAATTAACCATATGACATTACAATTTCTAAGAATTGTCTCAGTACCAACGACCTAATCTTGCGGAATGGGTTTGATAACCAAAAGGTTAAGGAAAATATTTTCAAAGTTAAAAGTCAAGTCTCGATTCAGATATATAACAATGGTTAAGTTTTATTTGCGGGTTCGATAAAACACTTGCGGGCCACTAAAAACATGCACCGATCTGATCCGCGGGCCGCCATTTGCTTATCACTGATTTAAATGATAAAATTCAAACTTTGATTAGCTACAGTAATAATACTTTAGAATAAGAATATAACGAAATTTTGTGGCCTATGAAATTAGATTGTAAATACCAAATAAATCAATTCTCAAGAACTCATCTGTTGTCATACACACCACAGAATCTACATTACCTTTACATGGATTTACAGGATACATGAAGTTTATAATTAAATAATAAGAGTGTGTAAATATAGCTAACCAAACTGAGTTGCTGAGCATTTATTCAACCATTTATTGTGTAATTCTGTTTTAAATAAAAGTGTGTGTTAAACAATTTTTTTTAGGGAGAATGTTACGTTAAATTGAACATATACAGAATGAAAACAAATCCTTTATATTTGTAGCTAATTTTTAAAATTTCATAATAGCTGTGAATATATGTTGGTGTATGATTTAATTATTTAATTCTAGCGTTAAAAGATGCACAAATATTATTTAATAGAAGGACATTCATTCCTTACTTTCAAGTGTCTATCTTGTTCGACCGATCGTGTACACGCATATACCGCTCGTAAAATCATGACCATGTTATTTGAATAACAAAATAACATAATAAGAAAAATAACCTCAATGTATATTATAGCACGGATTGAATTCTAATTATATTTAGAAAAAGGAAAGTTAAGCCAAAAAGAAAAAGAAATCTTTATAATAAAGGTTGGAAACTCATTAAAATGAAATATCATAGCAGCATTAAACGGGGAAAAGGGAAGGTACCTAAAAAATTCGCAATTTCTCTGATCATTTCATTACACTGGCGTCTGTTACACACACACACACACACACACACACATATATATATATATATATATATATATATATATATATATATATATATATATATATATATATATATATATATATATTGTATAAAATGGTTTCTGTTTAGAACTCATATCAGTATCTTTATCCAGGTATATAACATTAAATAAAGTATTGGAAACCTTTAGATACATATGAGTTTTTCAATTGCAACAGATGCCTTTCAACAAGCACAACACTATTTATTTTAGTTCTTCTGTAAAGACACAATTTAATATGTTTTACCAAATATATTGTATTACCATTAGCTCTAGATGCGTAGGCAATTTCACATATGACGTAGAGGTCGAGGAAAGAGACTTGCTTCGTGAGTCAATGTATTGTATTATTGAGCATGGCTGATAACATCTGTACGTAGGATGTTTTCATGTTTCCAGCCATTAGATCGGTGGTTATTGCTTGCATAATAAAACAATCAATTCGCTGTTTATATTATTTTAGGAACCAACTAATGCAGTTCAGTTCCACAAATGAAGAAGAGAATTTATGATTCCGAAGCACATATTAAAGAAATATTATTATATGCTTATTGGATTTGCTTATATTGTATTGCTAAGCTAAAACAATATTTGCTTTTCGTTAAAATGCATACGGCAGAAAATGGTTTATTTTTTTTAGTATAAAATGTAGCTACAGTAATACATGAAAACAAATACGTGTTTTGAATAAGCAATAATATTTGAACCGTTAACAATACTATACAAATCGTGACAATCATACGATAATGAAACTGTTCCATTCATTTACATCCATCGACATTAAATGCTTTAGTGTGTGTTATTGTCTGGATATTACAAATGTACTTCCTTGTATTTCAATGTTTTTCATCAACAAGAAATACATTTTTATTATTATATCAGGTTCTATATATAGTATAAAATAGTTCGTAAAACTATAAATTGAGGCAATAAACAGGGTTTTTTA
Organism: Thermobia domestica; assembly: GCF_964235325.1. Lineage (NCBI taxonomy): Eukaryota > Metazoa > Arthropoda > Insecta > Zygentoma > Lepismatidae > Thermobia > Thermobia domestica. Next base: position 282,129,926 of record NC_137455.1, read on the forward strand.
TGACTTCTTTTCGAAACAATATGTATTGCCTTTATATTGTATCAAATTGAGTAATGTTTATGTAACTAAACATTGTAAAACTTGGGCATAAAAAAGAACTAGTATTAATTTGTGAACATAGAGAAAATACAAAGACTTAATGACAAAATGTATTCTGTCACTACATCTAATTCTATAATACAATATTATTAGCAATTAACGAAAAACCGTTCAAAAATGAGACATATACCAATCGAATTATATAATTCAATTGAACAATGTAATATAGTAGTTTTTGCGAAATTCGGCCACAATGTTAAGATGAAACTGCACGACCCAGGAAGCAGATAATACTAGTACTTAGTCAAAAAATTCCGTCTGTTGGTCATGCTAATTCCTACAATATTACACAAACTGCAAAACATTTCAGAGTTATGGATTGCATAAACATCCGGCGAAATGTTTGTATATTCTTAGTAGGTGATCCGAAGGCTTGGTGAGAACATCTAATATATATATACACAAGGCATCGGGTACTTCAGATAAAACGTCTAATGCTTATAAGTCACAATCGGTTGGAGACGATAAGATGGAGCAAAAGTGAAATAAGAAACTATCATAGGAAGCAACGAATGGAGGACTGTTTTTGCTGCATCGAATCCCCCATCATGGGGCACAGTGTGGTCAGCCGAAAATGTTAAGTGAGAAAGTATGTAATTTGATATGTTGTTGAAAATATTATGGAAAGTAGATAATAATGACAGGTTTAATAACACATTACATATTAAAGTAAAACTGACCGTAAAACATGCCCCCTTAAGCCTTTCATTGTCACACTTGTAAGAATACAGTATACACTACGGGTAATGAAATAGAATGACCTAAATTAGCATGTACTCTTAAGCCATAATTTTAAAAATATATTTCAATTAATCTTTTCAGAATGTTTCGCATTTCTTGTAATTGTTGACAATTACTTATTTAAAAAGGAACTTCAGTACGTTTGCTTCATTTTTCAAATTTAACATTTTTTGAACTTAAAGACACGGAAGAACATGAAAGAGTTTTGTAAGTGAAACAGATAGCAACTTCAAAATGCCATTAATTGACTTAGAAGAAGTTTACATACCTTTTCTTATAGCCAATAATTTGAGTACAGAATTAGTGACACTCAAATGATCGTTAAGCATAATTGACGGACACTCACATTTTTGCATTTACAAAAGGTCTTGAAAAAACAACTTTTAGTTCATTTAATAGCATTTTGCAAATACTATTTGAATCACTTTCAAATTCTTAATGTTCTCCAATGTCTTTAAGTCATTAACCACAATTTTAAAAAGTGGGGTGAAGGTAGCAAAGAGCCACAACTAAGCAGTATATTGGAATGTAATAATCTGTACGATATTGATCTCCTACAGTATATGCAACCTCGCAATACTAGAAAGAGATACTGGTTGCATACGAAAAAGTGAATTCACGAGAGGAAGCCTGTAGATGCTAATGTTTACTCGTTTTTCCTTTTCTTCCTTCCTTTCTTTTCTTTTTCATTTTTCTGTTTTTAAATTTAATAACAATTTTGAAGAGAACTTTATTTCAGTTGTTTCCAACGAAACTATAAGTTCACTGATTGACAGAACTGTAAATTCCTCGGTGGTAAAATGATGCGCCAATGTCTTACAGAACTTTTCTTCGTTTCTTGAGAGAATACAAGATAGATAGATGATAAGGGATTGAGATATATTATTATTATTATTATTATTATTATTATTATTATTATTATTATTATTATTATTAATAATAATAATAATAATAATAATAATAATAATAATAATAATAATAATAATAATAATAATAATAATAATAATAATAATAATAATGTAAAGTATTTTGCCTTGTGGTAGGTCCAGGGACTAACGATTTTTTTTCTAATTTTAGGTTTCTTCCACGTTTCTCGATCTCCAGATTCCTTTTTTAACTCCCAATATTTTCTTCTATTTTTCAAGTCATTGATCTGTTGTGTTCTTTTTCTTCCTATTCCTAGCTTTACTTCCATCTTTCCTTCTAATGCGGTATGAAGAAGACAATTTCTTCGCAAGATGTGTTTAATCCAATTGGTATTCCTACGAAGGACGCTGGCTAGAAGCTTCCTCTTCTCTCCTATCAGCTTTAAAACATTTGTTTGCTACTCTCTCTGTCTATTTTATTTTCCTCACCTTCCTCAAAATATATTTAGAAGCATTCGAAATATTACTTCTCTAATTTCCTTAACGTCCAAGTCTCTGAACCATACAGTGCAATGCCTCATATAGCGCTTGATCAACTTCGTTCTTTGTTCAATATTAAGCCTGCTAGTTAAGAGTGATCTATAACTTCAATAAAGATTTAGATTTCATCAAACTTTACAAGAAATGATACTAAATGTGCATTGATTCAGGAGAATTTCCTTTGCTCTTATGTCAGAAATATTGTTAGTTAAGATTTCATTCTAAAGAGCACACTTTACCACAGGCCAATCAATCTTTTCCATAAGACGAATATTAGTAACAGAATATTTACAGATATCACATACATTTCATGATCATTATATCAAAATGTTAGAATTAATTAATATAAATTAGCAACTACCTTGATTAGTTTAATTTTTATACCAATTTGCTGGTTTAATTGGTGAAAAATTTTACTTACTTATACCCTTCAGTACCGAACAAGTTATAAACATGTAATTAAAAATTAACAAAAATAGAAAGTTGGAAAAGGTATCATATCTCTTTGTTATTGTATTCCTGGAATTCAATGTGATGGGAGATTTTTCTCATATACTTGCAAGGGAATACACTATTTAATCTACAATAAAATAATTTCAAACTTTTCGGCCTAACGTTGGCTTCAAACGTGACATTAATAAAATTAATGAGTAATAATAAGTTTTGTTAGTTGTATGTTAAGATAAAATTACAACGTCCAAAAGAAAAAGAACTAATTGATCATGAGTCTCGTTACTGGAATGTGTTTACACATGAATTTCACATTTGATGACGACACGGCATTTAATACGTAAATCTGATACTTTTAAAAAGTACTTTGAATATGCATGTCTTGTCAGAAATGTTTACCTGTAGATTGGTAGATTGGTTTGGTGTTTTATTGTTACCTTGAGCGCTCAGGTTTGAAACATTAAACTACAGCTTAAGACAGAATTCGAATTGCATTAGCTTCCACCGGAAATCGAACTCTGGGCTTCCCCACCGAAAGCTCATATGTGAACAATATAACTACGAATGAGGACATGAACTATAGGTAAAGATACATAAAATAAATTCACAGATAATACAATCTGTCACCATGGTAAACTTGTGTGTCGTAAAATCAAGTTAGGATGTACGGTATTTCATATCTCATTTCCCATAATTAAACATATAATAAACGTCGGTAACCCTGATTATAGTGATGTTACGTTTGTGTATCTCCGTATCGCATCTCTAGTACTGACACACGTTACACTAATCCTAATTTAAGTAGCAAATCACTGTATCAAGTGAAATTCCATGTTAGTAAAACAAATATAAATTTCAAAAATGGGTCTGTACGAAATCCAAGTTATTCGGAAACCTTTGTTGCTCTTCAAGTGTCTCACGATGTTATCTAAACGAAAATTCTATCTACAACGAGAATAGTAACTGGAAGAATTACCTACGTAGCAAACAAAATTGTCTCCTGCAGTGGCGTACGCAGAATTTCGTCAAGGGGTGGGGTTCAAGCTCCCAAGGTCATATAGATATAATATGGTAAATGTTTATTTTGTACAAGGGGGACTAAAATCGGGACTCCCTTGTGTACTCCACTGGCCTCCTGACCATCCGAAAGAACACTTGTCCCTGATTCTAGGGATGTCTCTGACGCAGAAGTTCCTGAAAATTACTGGAGAATATTTCTGGATATTCACAGAAGGTTTTCGGACATTCAAATATTGTCCCTGACTGGTACTTCCCATTGAAATTCCACGGATATTTCCATTAATCATAATGTTTCTATTATGATCCTGATTGTACCAAGATAACTAAGGTACCTGTGTTACGTCAAACGCATGTCTCGTGCTCATGTGCTATGAGGGTGGAGTTAAATGTAGCATGAATTAAATGGAAATATCTCCCCAACGGAAGTAAGCATATAATCAGTGACGTCTCGTGACATAATTTTTCGATAGTTCACAGCCGGTTAGAAAATTCTAGTTGTAGGATTCTTTAAGTATTCAAAATAAGCAAAACGATAAAATCAATGAAAGTAACTACATACACACACACACAATAGATAGAACCCATTCACTGTAAGTGCTCTATTTCTTTTGTATATGTTATCAATTCTGCTGTTCCTCGGGACAGCCAGTTTGTCAATAACTTTTTAAGCCTAGTTTTTACCATTTTTCTCTATTGATATATAGCAAATGCACTGAAACGATTCTGAATTATGGCATTTCTTTAAATCCTTTTATATTCTTTAATATGATAAGCAATTTTAAGTTTCTGAAGTACACATAGGAATATTCGCTATGATTTTTCCGAGTTTTTGTTATGTACTGGAAGATTCATAAACACCAACGTCTTTCTACGAATTCAACTTAAATTTTGCGATGATATACTAACGGTATCTGCATTAGACTCAAACCTTCTGCTGTTTTGTATACTGGAATTGCCTTACATTACGAAAGTTCTGTCCATGTGTCTTGTGTTGTTGTCTTAAGGAAATTCATGACTATTTACTTCGTATTTACGTTTTCTATCAAAGGTTAGTTACAAAGTACGAGAAATACAGTTTAAAGTGAGATTACTGTAATGTGTTCGATGTTCTCCCATCGGAAACTAAACATGGGATTTGTGCACCAAAAAAATGTCACAGGAGGGCAAGACATTTTATGAAATTTACATACAGCTTGTTCAAACATACCCAAAATTTGATGCAATGAATCAAAAGTGAATCATATGACTTTTTCCTACAATATTATTACTAGCCTTATTCGTAAAAGTGATCATACGAACGAGTTTTGACATAATGTTTGGCGTGCATAGCAGACGAGCACCCAGAAAATTTTGTTGGGATGGGTCCAAAGTTTGGAAAGGCGAGATCTATATACTATTAAACCGATGTAATTCTACACTCGAAAAACGATAAGTAATTAAGTATAAGTAATTCTACATTCTCAGGGAAAAAATAGATTGTTTTTATAAGATAAGAAAGAGTACAGATGAAGTGTAACCGCCCTTTCACATTATCCGGCTATTTGCCGGATCCGTTTCCGGCGAATTGTCGGACAAGGTACAAAGACATTGCAATCAATGGAGCTTTCCACATATGTGCGGTGGTCGCCGGACATTTATCAGGCGAGCCAAAACAGCCGGATCTTCCTGCTACAATCCGGCGCGGCAGATCGAAGTGTATAGCCAAGCGGGACATTGCAAGCAATGAAGCTCTTCACATATACGCGGCAAACTGCCGGATGGGTGTTGGGGGAGGAAGCAAGTGTTGCCAGGAAAGAGTAGAGAGTGACTGCAATATTATGGATGCACGTGTTTTACGTATATATATATATATATATATATATATATATATATATATATATATATATATATATATATATATATATATATATATATATATATATATATATGTGTGTGTGTGTGTGTGTGTGTGAATGTGGAGTGTGTTTGTGTATGAATTATTTTTTTTCTATGTAATAGAAGATTGGGGGAAATAAATGCCGGGAAAGCACAGAGCAAATGAGCTTGTAATTCTATAAATTTGTGGGGCCCCAAAATTGAAATATACACTATCAAATATTTCAGCAATATTACATATATTGTAATAATACCTTCAGTGGCGTATTTACGATTTTGTTTCGGGAGGGGCTTTGCTAACTTTCGGGGGGGCTTTGCCTGGAAATGTGAAAATTCTTCAAGATATTTCATTTACTTTACTAAGTAAGATTTCGGGGGGGGGCTTAAGCCCGGAAGCCACCCCCCTAAATACGCCACTGAATATCTTTATGTACTTTCGCAAAGCAAGAGAGAATTCATGGTGTGATATTTGATAAATACATCGTACTTTATATATTTTATAATTATCTTTAACACTTCTATGTTTGTAATTTCTTGAATAGTCCTTTGAATAGAGGGACTAGAGCAGTGATTTAAAGAGACTTGAGTCAATAGTCGGAACGCTTAAAACAAAAGAATAAACCCGAAATACTATAATAATAATAATAATAATAATAATAATAATAATAATAATAATAATAATAATAATAATAATAATAAACAATGCCTACAGATCAGCCTTGGGCTCAGTGGTTGTGTTGACTTGGCATTCTGGCAGTGTCGGATCTAGGCCGAGGCCGGGGGGCCTATGCCCCCCAGTTTTCAGGGTGAAGAAAATAATTTAAGCTACCGGTATTATTTATATATTCTTGAAACTTCATAGTAAACTCATGATATATTTCTCATAGTCTGGAGTCTGGCAGCCCCTCCAGTTTTTACCTTCTAGATTCGCCACTGGATTCTGGGATAGATCTCAACCACCGACTATCCTGAAAGGACTTTATCCTGGTTTTCCCAGTCACAACAGGTGAATACCGGGATCGATTTTAAATATCCAGAACCTGCCCGTTATTTTGCTCAAGCCTATCAATTGTGGAAACAGTATAGAAAATTTTCCTTCAAGATACTACTTTTCTCTAAAAAAAAAAAAAAAAAAAAAAAGGTAAAAATATGTGTCACTGATTTTTTTTCTGTCTTAACAAAGCGAGTAGAAGACACTTTTTACATCTGTCCGTTCCAACTACCACAACACGACAAGAGTCACGAGGTTTTGTTTCTTCAGTTGCACAGCAACCCTGCTCGCATAATTCTCATCCACGGCAAAGCGCCGGGTAATATGAAAAGGTACAATTCTCATCCGGCAAACTGCCGGAAACGGATCTGTCAAATCGCCGGATAATGTGAAAGAAGCGTAAGATAAAATCTTTAGGCTACATCAATTCTTTCACTACTAAACAATTATAATTTTAATATGAAAGTGTTCTGATATATTATTTTGAAATATCACACTTTATGGGAATGATCAATAAAGTTAACTCAGACCTCATATTAACGAAATCCATAAATCGGTTTGTAAACTCTCTGAAATGTTTTCAAGGAGTTCGTTGCATGATAATATGTTAAGATCTCCAAATTCTTCTATCACTCATTAGCACGATGGGAAATATATCAAGTTTCTTTTTCCAAACGTTGATTTAAAGTGCTTCATACGACTAATCTAAATGAACTAATCTAAATATGCAACTAAGTCTGAAATGCTTTGATTTCGTTCTTTTAACTTTAAATTCAATTCATTGAGGTGTTGCGTAATGCCTGTTAGGAATGCAAGGCTGAAATTGAATTTTGGATTATGCAGCTCGACTAATACAGCTTCGAAATATTTGTTACCGATTTCATCCAGGAATTCGACAGTTTCTTATCCTAAGGAAAAATCGCTTGAGGTAATTTCTCTTACTCAATCAGCGAATTTTGATGTACAGAATCAAATCACATTATTCCAATTCAAGTCTTTCTAGGAAAGAAAGAAATTATGGGGTATGTAATATGTGAGCAAAATGTTTGTTCTCTTAGGCCAAAATTAAAAATTAATAACGTATTTCTAATTGCTATCGCAATAAAATAACAAAAATACTACCAGTTTTATAATTTGCTTTGAAAGAAGACTTGAAATACTCATCCTAAAAATTTGGACATTAATAAAACTGGAGTTTTGTCATAATACGTTTGCAAAATGGGCGTTATTTTAACGCATGGCCATAACGTTTTCCCACCAGAACTTGTTCCACTTTTGTATATCTTCTAATGTTGTTTAAATAACAAACTCAAGTTATATCCATAGTTGCATACCTATCAGGGGTTGACTCTTTCTGTTCTTGTACCTCTCCTTCCAGTGTTTATTTTTCCAAACTATTTTGGGAATATTCACATATGAATGAGAGGCTTTAGATATGTTATACGGATCAAAATCTGTGAAGTTGATGGACACCCATTTGCATGATTTGAAATAGAAAGAACCTATATAATTGTCCTATATAATTAATTATCCATGAATCTGGGACAGTAAGTGACACGGAATCAGTTGACTAACATTCTATGGCTTCATTTATCATGAATGATATACAACATAGCTATAGAGATAATGACACGTGACAGGTAAGTTTATACACCCGTGTGTCTTTGTGTCCTTGACATTTTGCTAACATACATGTGTATATGAAAGTAGATAAATGAGTTGACAGTAACATGTTTCTAACGTTGGTTACCTAGCAATGTAGACATTTGATGGTACGATTCATTGAGTTTGCAACCTGGTTTCTACCTCTCCAAATGTTTGTAATACATTTGTGACATGATTTACAATTTGTGTCTCTTCATGTTCAAAGAGTATCTTCATATCTAAATTTATATTATTATTATTATTATTATTATTATTATTATTATTATTATTATTATTATTATTATTATTATTATTATTATTATTATTATTATTATTACCCTATTTCCTAATGCATTGAACTTATTACATTACGGAAACTGTGTCATTCAAAGTTCGCACTTATGTGTGAAGAAATGTGAAGCATATAATATCAGAATAGTCATATAATAATATTAATATCTCATAATTCTACATCATACATACCACAATTTATATGACCGAATAATCAATATGCAGAATATGCTAATAAATAAAAGCTAAAGGAAAATAACACGCTTGAATTCACAAAAAGAAATATCCAGCAAACAAGCCTCAAGACTGTGGCGTAGCCAAGAAGAGGCTGAACCGCCTCTAACTCCTCTTAGTACAGTAATATCGAAAATTGATTCAGCTTACATGCAGCATATCATCTTTTGATCTATGATGTTCTGACGTTTCTTATATTTAATCACAAAAAACGAATATTCTACAATCTCATTCCTGCAAGCTCTATCTTCAAGCCTTCATACGATTTAAGCAAATTATTTGTATAGTGCAATTTTAATCTTTTTGACCTCTTTCTAGTTAGCATATCCATAAAAATTTACTATCTGTGGGCGAAAATAGAAAGCATTAGCAAATAAAGTGTATATTCTACTTATTTTTTAAAATATTACTGACGTCCTGCTTATCCAAATTGGTTTCGCTCATGACTCCAGTGTGTGTGGTACCTGGATCTGTTCCCGACAGTGTTTCTTCCAGACATGTTATTGGGGGGCACTGCTCTCCGGAGCTCTGAGAGTCTCCCCAGAGAAGACCAAAATAATACGTCTATAATATAATAACAAATAGAACAGTACCGGCAGTGCCCTTCCCCCGGAACATTTTTTCTGAAAGAACGACTGGTTCCCGATGTGAGCTTAGAATTTTTCAGCTTATACTCAATATCATGAGACAATTACAGAGCTACCAAAATTAAGATGTGGAAACTTCGGTTCAGAAAACCATAAATAATGACAAATAGGGGTCGACGTTCATGTATCACCGAGTTGAACATGCTCCACCTTACCAGCAATAGCTCTTCATGGACTGCAGTCCTAGGGCGTTTTATATTTAGTAATTCTTTCTATCTGTTAGCTAATTTCATCAATATTTGAAAGTAAACTGAAAGGAATATCTTCTTTCGTTTCAACGTACTGAAGTAAATTACTAAACTTTGTGTCACAAGAGCCCATTATGAATTCTGGTCAGCCAAATAGTGAACATTTTAGTCGCGGCGCGTGATCAGTGCGTCAGCTTCCAACACTACATATGTAGATGTGTGCGCGTAGCGCTTATTTGACATGGCAATTATTAGCTCCTTGTGATGTTTTATATTAGCCAGTTGGTTCGATCCCAGCTCGCGCCGAATGAGCTTTGTGGTGGATAAACACCATATGCGTGGATTTCTCAGGTTTTCCAGTTTCCTCCCACTTTCTTCATTCCACTATTTTCATTCATTTCCCCTCATCAGCGTCTCCTTTAGTCTAGTCTACATATGCGTGATACGTAAAACTTAAACAGAAAGATTTTTAAAGCAGAAGACGTTTGGGCACGTACAGCCATTTTAGTACGTCACGTATAAGGAATAACGTCTCTCGGCGATCACAGTACCCGAGGAATTGGGGAGGAAGAAAGGAAAGGGAGACCAAGAAAGCGACCTAGGATCATTATGTAAGATACCATCCCGCAATTTGTCTCGTATGAAGGAGAAGAAAACAAGAAAAAATACATTCAGCTTTTAAACTTTTCGACCGAGTGTATCCAACGGGAATGGAACCTGACATCTTTCACACCAGAGGCCAGAGCGTTAGCGACTGCGCTACGTGGGGCCACCATAAGACATTTCAACGAAAAAAATGAAATAAAATCTTTAAGTTTTACGTCCCACGGTTATGCCGGTTAGGCTAAAGGAGACGGTGATGATGAGTAATGAATGAAATGGTGGAATGAAGAAAGTGGGAGGAAACGGGAGAACCCCGAGAAAACCCACGCACACGGTGTTTGTCCACCACAAAGTTCACTTGGCGGGGGCTGGGATCGAACCCGGGACCCCAAGCACCAGAGGTGAACGCTCTACCACTGAGCCACTAGTTTTATTATTACCTTCTTGAAAAATACAAAATGGACTCAACTAGCTGAGTCTAAACATGAAAAGTACTAGACATAAATATAAAAATCACCAATTCTGGGTCTACAACTATAAATGCAGAGAACTAGAAATAAAGAAATGCAAAAGTAAAAAATAATAATAATAATAATAATAATAATAATATGAACAATGATAATAATAATAATAATAATAATAATAATAATAATAATAACAAAAAAAAAAAAAAAAAAAAAAAAAAAAACACGAGAGAGGAACTTTAGTTCATGACAAAAGCACTTCTAAAAACCTACTAAAAGAAATCCTTTCCTGCTGCGGAGAATAACATTTCCGGCGTGTACGTTGAAGAAAATCAAACTAAGTGCGTGCATCCAGTAACGTGATATGCCGCTGGAAATATAGTAAAGTGCTGGCTAGCAGGAAAAGCACTGTCCGATGCTTAGTGGGGGGAAAAAAATGAAAGTCCGGCAGGAGCAGATGATCAATGTGAAACTGTGCACTCGGACGACGAGTGATACGACCCACCATCACCTGCAAGGCGTTCCATATCACTGGCGCTCCCTCACATGTTGTAAACCGATGAGCCAAAGTGTCCTCAGAACGACATATAGTACACAAAGCATCAGGTGCTCGTTGTATAGCATAAAGCCGCGCACGTGTTGGGATAAGTTGATGGACTACTTGAAACCATAACACTTGCATATAGGGAGGTAAGATTGGGTTCCAAATGTTCGCCCAGACTTGCCGCCACTCTATATGTGGAAAGTGTTGTACTACTCGTAACTGAGTCGGCTGAGAGGACAATGTGAAGAGAACAGAATATAATGAGCGAGCATTGTGCTGCTGGGGGACCAAAGGCACCCCGGCATAAATCCAATATCGAATAAAGATCAACACATATTTCGGACACTGATCGGCAAATTGAATAAAAGGGGGATTGACAGGGTGAGCGTACTCCGGCCAAAAACAACTAAACCAATGGTTCGTAATAGAATCGACGGATGAAAGACCCACGTAGGAATCTGCCATGAAGAGAGTTTGACATTTGAGACGGATATGAACTAAACCGAGACCACCGCGGGAACGTGAGAGATAAATGGCAGTTCTGGGGATGCGAAAATAGTAACCCCGCCATATGTGCCAAAGGAACAGAGATTCAAATCTTTTGGCGTAAATCTCAGGGAGGGGAAAGACCCGAGCCCTATACCACAATTTAGATGCCACGTAGATATTGATAAACTGAATGCGATGCCATAAATGAAGTCGACGAAATCGGAGGGTGAAGAACAACCCTCGAATTTGCTGAAGGAGAGGTTGCCAAACTTCGTCATAATGGGGAGTGGGAAGGGACGTGAATGGAATGCCTAAAATAGTTAAGGATGTCACATGCGGTATAGGCTGCGTACCTGGGGTAGGAGAGGGTAACTGAAAGCCGTGAAATTGTAACACTTGAGTTTTCTTTTCATTAAACTGAAGACCAGAGCAACGCGAGAATCGTTTGAGAACCAGAAAGACACCCTGGAGAGCAACTGCGTCAACCCCTGTGATAGTCAAATCATCAGCGAAACAATAGATGTTTTGACAAGTAAAGAGGGTAGGGCCTGGGGGAGACATTAGCGCCAAACGATGGAGAAGAGGGTCTATAACTAAAGAAAACAAAATAGAGCTTAAACTACAGCCCTGACGCAATCCTCGTTTTAAGGGAATGAGGTCAGATAGATGTCCATTAATTTGGAGACGAAACGTGGCGGTGGTGTATAAATTCGAAATTACTTGACAGAAAGCTGTGGGAAAACCCCAAGCGTCGAGGGTTAGACGAAGGAAATTATGATCGACACTATCATAAGCCTTCTCTAGGTCTACTGCTAACGCTCCGGCTGGGACACCGCGAGACTGAAAGTATGCAAAGAGGTCTCGAAGAGTACGAAGGGTGAATTGAATGTTATTCGATTCGTGCAGGGCTGCTTGATACGGACTGATAAGTTTCTGTATGATGGGTCGTAATCGGTCTGTAAGAACTTTAGTAAACAATTTCAAATCAACTGGCAATAAAGAGATAGGGCGGTAATCAGCCACAACCTTCGCCTTGGACGATTTGGGTATAAGTGCGACAACCGCAGTATTAGAATGAAAGGGCACATTAGACAACCAGGAATTAAAAAGTGTCACAAGGGTACCACGAAGAATAGGCCAGTAATGACGGTAAAAAGATACACTCAAGCCATCTATGCCGGGAGAACTACGTCCCTTAGACTTATTGAGAACCGCCAAGATGTCGTCAGCCGTAATTGGGCGCAATAGAGCCTGACAATCTTCTGCAGGCAGCCGCTGGGGAATTGCTGATAGAAACTCAGGAGCAAAAAGAAGATCCGAATGCGATGCGCTCGTGAAGGCTATAAAGTGTTGCGTAAATTCTTGTAAGATCTGTAAAGGGTCGGAAATGGTATCGCCGTTGGCCAATACTAACGATTCAATACATGTAGCTCGTCTCTGTCGAAAAAGGCGATCTACATGATACAAGGAAGACGATTCTTCCGGAAAACAATGATATAGATCGTCTGAAAAATACGCCTGCAACGATACTCGAGTATCGATTTGACGCATTCTACGTTTAATATCGTTAATACAAGCCAGATTAAGTAGGGAAGGCTGTGCAGCCCAGAGGTCACATAGTGCCCTATAATAAAACTCATATAGCTGACGATCGTGCTGTTGGGACAATTTCCCTCTCCATTGAAAGAAACTACGGAATTTGGGTTTACAATAAGTAGTCCACCACGCAACCTCCGTTGGAAAATAACGTTGCATTTTACGCCAGTACTTAAAACGCTCGGTAAACTCTTCAACAGTGTCTTCTCTTAATAGCACTTCGTTGTTGATTTTCCAGAAGGAACGACCCCTTCCCGCCGGAAGAAAAAAAGGCAGCTTAAAATGAACTAATACAGCTGCATGATTTGTGAACGATACAGGCCGTGTATGGACAGCGAGGACAGCCTTACCTAAGCGAGCATCGACGTAAATCCTATCTAAGCGACTGCGTGTCGTAGTACAGGTGAACGTCATTGCATGCTTAGAGTGAGATGCTAGAAGAGCATCATGGAGCTGTAGAACTCTCACCAACTCAACTAAGGCATGACAGGGAGGTGATGGCGTGAGCGAATCACGGGCGTCGATCACCGCATTATAATCGCCGGCAAATAAACAATAAGTAAGACCGGGAGGTAATAACGATGGAATGACACTGGAAAAAAAATCTTCCCTCTCTCGTGTTTTAAGAAAACCACTAGGGGCATATAAACAAATAATACATATACCGTTAATATAGCAACGGATGGCTCTCCCATCCGGAGATAGCATAACCCTATCATAATGTAGACCCTTTCGTACTAACATCGCGACACCAGTGGTTTTTTCGGAATTCACTATAGTATTATAGTCAGAGAGAAAGTCAAATGTATGAAAAGTTACTTCAGTTAAACAATAAACGTCTGCACGATTCCGTTCAATAAATTGTTGTAATAACGCTAAGTTCTGTGCAGAACTAATTCTATTAATATTGAGTGTAATTAAAGTAAAAGCATTGATCTGCGCCATACTTCCACACAAAAACACTAACAGCAATACAAACAAAAACTTACTTGTATCTCCCATAAAAAGACACTGCAGTAGACAAGAAATGTATAACACATAAAAACTGGAAAAAGAAAGCTTCACCGTGCGAAACACACAGCTCAATGCAACTATAAACACTCGTGAACTGAAGGCGCAAAAAAGAAGAAAAAACACACAATGCAGGCACGCTATATCTCGGAATCGGAGGTAGCACGGCTTTTGAGGCTGTGATCACGTGACTTGGACTGTATTGTACCTTGAGAAGCACCAACAACAGCTGTCTGTTCTTTCTTTTTTGTAGTCGATCTAGATACCCTTCGGCGTTTTTGTTGGGAAGCCGGATCAACGGCAATCATCGTAGCACTGGGTGAGATAACGGAATTGCTAAGAGGATCAAGACCCTGCGAGGGGGGGAGGGGGTCACTTGGACACATGGGCACATCTACATTCTTGAGATTCTCCGAATGTATCGTAGAGACCAGAGACGACTCGGAGGGCTGTTGCTCAGACACCAAGATTTTTTTCTCCTCCAAAACTGACGACATGGTTGGCAATGGTAAAGGCGCGACGGAACTCGTTGGTAAAGCAGGAAACTGAGACTCATCGGGAACACTGTTATCCTTTGCAAACCCAGTCTTAGATAAACTTGGTTCGTCACTTACATGAACGGAAGAAGCCGGAAGTGGATTAGATCGCCATACCTTCCCCAATTCAGTCATTACCACTGGCGGCGGGGTCGGTTTCCCCCCCATAGTACTATTTTTCTTCTTCAAATGACAATTAGAGACGGTATGCGACGTGCTCTGGCAAAAAAAACAAGTAATTGGCTGACCTTCATATGAAACATTCACTTTGTAACCTTGGACGATCAATCTAGAGGGAATATGCTTAGTTAGCTCAATATGTATGACCCGCACACCACTGTCAATGCCTGTAGGAAACGGTGCCGCCCAATACTGTCGTTCTACTCGCCTTACCAATCCATAGGCACGAAAATGTTCTTCCAATAATTGTACTGGAGCTTCCAATGGAAAATCATAAACTCTCACCAATTTCACAGGGTCCTCGGCGGGTAAAATCCTTACGGTACTTACGTTTCCGTCCATGTGAGTAAAGTTCACAGTCTCAGGCACTGTCGAGGCAAACTGGTCATAATCTTTGATTGATTTAAACTTAATATAAATACTAAAAGTTTCTTCATGAAGTTGAAGAGCACAAATCTGGTCAAACAGGCGAGGAAACTTCTCCAACAGCCATTGGTACACTTGACTGGAATTAGGTCGAGAACTTCGATAACGCTTATCGAACATGAATTTGTATTGTAATTCTTTCTTATAAGACATGACGCTCAAAGTCTCTAGACACAGAAATTGGAATCACCACAAATATTAAACGTACGAGCCTAAATAGGCAAAACAAGATGCCACTCAGTTCACCACACTACCAATGGGTGACAATCGTATGAAGTATGCTCCCAGCAGGCTTTGCGATCTGAACTGCTCGAAAGCACGAGCACGAATGACCACCGCGGCCCCATTTTCAACGAAAGATAGACACTGATATAGATATTGGATACATATAAACTATATATTCATGTACATTCATGTACGTATGTATGTCAAGTAGTCTTAAAACTAGTAAAATAATAGACAGGAAGTTCTTGTAAACAAAAAGAAACCAAGATACAGCGAACATCTCTGGTGTGTGGGATCTCTCGATTGATTCCAGCTCGTGCCATTAACTTTTTTCGTGGATAAACACTATGTGCACGAGTTTTCCTGAGGTACTTCCATTTCCTCCCACTTTCTTCATTCCACCATTGTATCATTATCATCATCACCGCCTGCCTTAGCGATCATTGCATAATCGTGGGACTTTAGAAAAGAAATTTAATTTTATTTCAAAATGATAAAATTTCTACCAAAGAAAAAGATTGGACAATCCTAAGCAGGACGAGAAGAATATCCTATTTGCTACTTGTGTTCTCATGCTTATCTGGTCAGAATTGAGGATATGAGTTCAGAAGTACTTGTAGCCACGAAAACATATAGAACATAAAATAAAAAAACGCAAAAAATTTAACCAACTCATGGTTATTATACAATCAAAAATGCATGCCAAGAATTATAAGAAATACAATAAAAATATTTTTAAAAGCCATTTGAATAATATGAAAACAGTTGGTACTTTTCAAGAATTTACATTTTACCGGGGAAAAATAAAACTTGAAATTTCATTGGGAAAGAATTTGAAATGCTAACCTCATACGAAATTCTGCAATAATAATAATAATAATAATAATAATAATAATAATAATAATAATAATAATAATAATAATAATAATAATAATAATAATAAATTTTACTTTTCAGAGAGCTATAGTTTAAATATTGATTATTACACTTTTGAAACAAACATAGAAATACTTTGCACAATATATATATATATATATATATATATATATATATATATATATATATATATATATATATATATATATATATATATATATATATATATATATATATATATATATATTAATTAAGAAAGCTCTTAAAATTGAATGTGCAATGATAGATTTAAGTATCTCTGAAATATTACATAGAAGAAAAAATATAACTTCGAAAGCCAAAAATAATATTTTCGTCTCTTTTAGATAATATCACTGAAATTTGAAATGAAGGAGATAAAGTACTTACGTTTCCCACACTTGTCAAGATGATTGGAAACTGGGTATTCATCCGGACAGAAACATTTCTTATACTGCGTATCACATACACCATTCTCCACATCACATTCCTTATCATCTGTACACGGGTCCCCATATTTACGGACTGCAAAATAAAGAAATATCACAAATAAATGATTTTGTAACTTTTACATACGTCTTAGTTCACAACTTATCATATTTTAAAAAAAAAGCTGGAAAAAACTATATGTGCTCAACCATACTAATTTGCAGGTAACTTTGGAAAGAAAAATATAATTTGCAATGACGTACAGGGAATTACGTAAAAGAAAACTGTATTGTAATAGGTAGTAGCAAAGGAGTTATATATATATAAACAACATGTATGATGTGGGTGTATATTTTTTGCTCCTGATTAAACAATCACAAATCTACATTCATTTAACTAAGGATAGATTTGAAAGTGTTTAGTTTATATGAAGGAGGAAACCTGTTAAAACGTTCTCCGATATGTTGTTTTACGAAGACACATGCTCAAAATTGAAAAAATCGAAAAATATCATCTCTCTATTACTTACGGTTCCCTACATATGGTTCCTTAAATCTCCCGAAATCGGAATTCGGCTAATATCTCGGGAACGGTAAGAGTGACTCGAAGAATTCTATCATTTTCTCAGATAGTTTTTGATTCTCTATCGAATGAAGGGCTCAAAATTGAAATATTCGCAAATAACACACATACACACAAACACACACACACAAACACATAGAGAAATCAGTAACTAACTATTTAAGTTCGTTGAAAATCCGACAGCCTCTATTATGAATTGTCTTTAAACAAGCCGTTTTTGAAGACGAAATTTACAAGAATGTAATACTGATTTTTGTGTTCACTTTATAAGACAAACCCCCTAATCTTCAAGTAACTTCTTGAATAATGCATATTCATGTCAGTACCGTGAATGAGAGTACTTCAAGAAACATACTGTATTGAGTCTCGAAACGTACAAAGAATTATGCGGATAGTACGCGTATTGAACTACGATGTGGGAGTCACACTAGATAAAACCACAGACACAATTAGACAGATAGGTTTTGATATTCCCCTACCCAGATGAAGAAATGAAACCCATGTTGTGCCATACGAAAGAATTGGAGATCACTATGGCCAGTACAATGCAAAGTTAAGTTAGTAACAGAGAGAGAGGGGTATGTCATATACATTTTCGTAGTTTTCATTCACTAGTTTCCAATTAGGAAATATAGTTCTCCTCAAACTAACTGAGGAAAATTGCACCTTTTATGCTCCTTTTTTACTTTATTTTTAGCTCTTTCTCCCTTCTTTTCTTTGTTACGAAAACTGTCTTAGAAATCCTAACACTGATAGTAAGTTTATTTAAATATTATTTGATCAAATAAGTTTATTAATAAATACAATATAAAAGTAATAATACTTAAGAAGAGGTATTACCCGTCTACAAGTAAATGTGTATATTTATTTTGAACAGAATATTTGCTATTGTGTTACGTGTGGTATGAATGATCGAAGGGATTGTAGGTATAAAGGTCAGAAGTGAGTGGTTATCTCTATTATCTGCACTGAGAAAAAAATTGTAGGTGGCGTACTTAAAAAGATATGTTACATGCGTAATTCCTGTAGTTTTTGGACTTAACGTACAGCAGACGTATAACTGAAAACGCATGTTTTATAATACTTTCTGTATGTGTTCCATTTATACGTCATTTCCGTAGGAAACAATGTAGGCGGTCAGGATCTCACATACAAATGGACGTATATAACATATAGCTGACGAAGGTAACATAAGTATATGCATGTGCTATACGGGAAACTGTTAGATGTCAGACATCCTGCAACGGTATGATGTAACATCTAAGGGCAGTGCCTATGTAACATACGGATAACGTATGCTCCGTACTGATTTCTATAGTAAGTAAGAGGATACCGTATATTTGTATGCAGAGAACGGATTTTTCTCTGTGTATGCTGGGTGGCCAGATCAGAGAGGAAATAAGTGTTAGTTTATTTGTCAGTTGTGTTGTATTGCTTATGCATAAAATTATATATAAAAAAAATGCTCGAGGCAACTGTTGTGATTTGAAGAGGGAAAAGGAAACGATATGCAAAGTTTTTCTTTGAAATTCTTTAGAGAAGAAAACAATGAAGATTCATATTGACATTAAATATGGCAACGGAAAGAATTGCACCTGCTGTAGTCATAATTGTGAGAACTGAGATCAAAATTGGTAGAGACTGTCAAAATGTAGCGCACAAGATTTTACCCAAGTACACAGCGGCTACGAGAAGTATATTTGTTAGAAAGTTATCATCTTACGTTTTATCATTTACCATAAGATATCTGTCTACTAAATCTGACGTTAGAAGCTCTTCCATTTTCTAGTGCTCCAGGTTGTATGGTTGGAAATGTACTTGAAGAAATATTACGGATACAAGGTGGAATGCTGAGGTATGTCGTCCTAACTTCAGAAGGTGATTTCTCTAAGAAGAAAGAACAAAATAGTCTATGGCAATGTATGCATGACATTGCACTGTTCCGGAGATATACGGAGTGCACGACAAGACACGACACACGTTGCAGGATAGATCTACTTAATTAAAGGTGATGAAAAGGCCATCTATGAACCTGACAGATATGTTGATATGATGGAGACAATTATCAGCATACCGGAGGCATAGTTAACGTAACAAATGCAATGACGAGAATGAGCACCCGAGCAACATTTAATTTATTGAACTTTGGGAATGACACATGCCTCTCAGGAAAAGGCAGAGACATGTGCTGACATTGGCGCAGCGTTGACAAAGAGAGTGTTCAAACTAAGCATGATCTGCACAGAGACAGACAGGAACACGATGCATCATAGAATAACGCCCAAACACATGTTCAGAAACCCCTGTCATTACTTGAATGATACTGCAACTACAAACGATGCGTCTTTTCAAATCGTGATCATCCATGATAAGCGACGAATAAACAATAGATTTGAGATGGTTCTAAACGTAAAATTCAATCATGTTTCCTCCAGATAGACGTCCTGCCATCTAGTAAGCATACTCTCAAACCCTGGGCTAGCATAAATGATTCATTCTTTGTTTCCTATTTTCAAAACTACTACTACATGAAAGATATATGAAAAGAACCACAAACTCACGAAGTTTATACACCCTCTACAAATGTTCAATATGTACCCCTTTGGTAACACGACACATATCCAGACGATATTCGAACTCATTCCATACATTTTGTAGCATAGTCTTGTCAATTATCTGCACTGCAGAGTTGATGTATTCTTTGAGCTCGACTAAGGATTGTGGTAGTGGGGGTACGTAAACAAGATCTTTAAGGTACCCCCCACAAGAAGAAGTCACAGAGAGTTAAATCAGGAGACCTGGGAGGTCAAGTGCTTTTTCCTTTATACAAGCAACCAGTGTTGTTGAATTTCCGATATCACCACAAAATGCTTTGTTTACATGGCGGTTCTTTTCCATATTCTCTTCTGAAAGAGCGTTGCATAACTATAACAGACGAACATTTGGCATATTCAAACAAACAAAAACTTTTTCCCCTGCCTTTCCTCAATTTTGGACGGGTTCCAATCTCGTACTGTCACACTGCACACTGTCACACCTAATCGGAAAGATAATGGACTCGTGCTGCCACACAGTACTATAAACTTGGTGAGTTTGCGGTTCTTTCATATGTGTATGTGTAATACTTTCGAAAATATAGCCTTTTCAAAATGAATGAATCATTTATGCTAACTCCATATTAATAAAGTTCATTCAGTTGCCTTTTCTTAGAGGAATCCCTCACTGAAGGTTGGACATACCTGAGATTACCACCCTGCACTATATTAAATAATTGAAATCAATGAGACAAGTTCCTGAGATTTTGGGAAATACTACATGTCAATGGAATAAGCATCATATTTGAACGATAGAGAATTCCTTGTGTATGTAATCGAAATGAGAAAATTAAAATTTGTATACTCAGATGATTTCTGTTATAAGCTTTCGTTTCTGTTTTGTTCTCTACATTCCGGCATAAAATGCTTTCATATATTAATGAAATGGAATTCACAACACACGTAATCTACTTCCTTTGTGTACGCACTCCAGTTCCCGAACGATCAGACCCTGAGTGATCAATTATGTAACACGGATATGTACTTCACACAAGCGAGAGCGGTTGCTCCCTTTGATCAACCATCCAGAATAGATGGTTTATTCAAGTGAAAACGAACTGAATGGGTAACATGGATGTAAAAAAATATCTACATGAGGCTCTTTTGTCAGACATTAAAAAAATAATTACCCTATGTGAAAGGTTTCGTATTCTTGTTAATAGAAATTGTACATCACTGTTGATATTTTAATTATCTATTATATGCGTAATTCGTTGGGATTTTTCAAATCAGTGATGGACAATTTATAACGTACTCCGGGCCATGATAAAATAAGAAATATACTTGGCAATCATTCTCTTTTCCTCCTTCTAGGCAATGGTTCGCTGAGGTCACACATTTTCTAAATCTTTGCTCCAATCTGTGTATCTTGCTTCTTGTTTCGCCTGTTTAAGCCAATTGGACTCTAAGCTACGAACATTTGAAAGTAACTAAATAAAACATTCATTTTTTTCTGGAAGTTAACGCGGTAGCAATGACCTTACTTTGCAGAGTGGCTTGGTAACCAAAAAGTTAAAGAAAATATGTTCAGAGTTGAAAGTCAAGTCTCGGTTCATGTATGTTTTGATATCTAGCTACACTTTTCCTACTACGCATCTAGTTAAAGTAAGGAAAAAAGTCGTACATCTTTTTATTTATTTTTATTGGTCATTACTTCATTAGATCATTAAGTTAAAAACATATTTTCTTCTTTTTTCTCGCTTTTTGTTTCTAGGATCGCAGGGCTCATTGGACGAACGTCCTACTCTTTTGATAGAGACTGCTTGGATCCGAGATTATTGGAGTTCATGGTAGATAATATATCCAGTTCACCCATTCCGCTTATTTGTAATAGATGAGTCGTGGTAGGCAGCACCACCACATCGCCTCATGCTTTCTGCAACATCTTTGGATAGTTCCCCGCCTTTCCCGGCAGGTGGCAGCACAGGAACCGCTCAAGGGGCTATATACACTCATGCTCAAAAATTAAGGATAATTGCAGATTGTGGTACTACACAACATGGCACTACACAAAGCTGGCGCTAATAGCATAGGCACATAGTGAACACAACATACGAAGAAACGGAACATATCAGTACCATGGTATTGGCGATATCCACGGTATCCACGGTATTGGTGATAAGTTGAGAAACACATGTGCTACACAACGCCACTGTTTTCTGCGCATGTACCCCGACATCAATATGGGATATGATCACCATGCACACGTACACAGGCCGCACTACGGGTTGCCATACTTTGCATCAGGTGGTCGAGCAGCTGCTAGGGTATAGCTCCCATTCTTGCACCAGTGCCTGTCGGAGTTCCTGAAGTGCCCTAGGGGTTTGAAGACGTGCAGCGATACGTCAACCGAGAGCATCCCAGACATGCTCGATGGGGTTTAGGTCTGGAGAACAAGCAGGCCACTCCATTCGCCTGATATCTTCTGTTTCACGGTACTCCTCCACGATGGTAGCTCGGTGGGGCCGTGCGTTATCATCCATCAGGAGGAAGGTGGGACCCACTGCACCCCTGAAAAGGCGAACATACTGATGCAAAATGACGTCCCGATACACCGGACCTGTTACAGTTCCTCTGTCAAAGACATGCAGGGGTGTACGTGAACCAATCATAATCCCACCCTACACCATCAAACCACTACCTCCATGCAGGTCCCTTTCAAGGACATTAGGGGGTTGGTATCTGGTTCCTGGTTCACGCCAGATGATAACCCGGCGAGAATCACCGTTCAGACTATACCTGGACTCGTCCGTGAACATAACCTAGGACCACTGTTCCATTGACTATGTACTGTGTTCTTGACACTAGGCTTTACGGGCTCTCCTGTGAACAGGGGTCAGTGGAATGCACCTTGCAGGTCTCCGGGCGAATAAACCATGTCTGTTCAGTCGTCTGTAGACTATGTGTCGGGAGGCAACTGTTCCAATGGCTGTGGCAAGGTCCCGAGCAAGGCTACCTGCTGCACTCCGTGGCCGTCTGCGGGCACTGATGGTGAGATATCGGTCTTCTTGTGGTGTTGTACACTGTGGACGTCCCGTACTGTAGCGCCTGGACACGTTTCCTGTCTGCTGGAATCGTTGCCATAATCTTGAGATCACACTTTGTGGTACACGGAGAGCCCGTGCTACGACCTGCTGTATATGACCAGCCTCCAGTCGCCCTATTATTCTACCCCTCATAACGTAATCAATATGTTCTTTGAGCCATTTTCAACACACAGTCACCATTAGCACGTCTGATAACATCTGCACCGTATTCTGCACCGTACATCTGCACTTACATGCTGCACCGTATTCTGACATGCACCAACACATCTCTGCGTATTTGGATTGCTGCCACCGCCACCGTGCGACGACCGAATGGTCAAATGCACCGCATGATCATACCCCGGGGTGATTTCCAACCGAAAACCGCCCACCAGAGCGTTGTTTCACCATGTATCCGCATTATCCTTAATTTATGAGCACGAGTGTAGATTCAAGACAAGGAGAAAACCTTCTTCTTCACGTTGGAGCCACGAGGACAGCAGCAACAGCGTCAACAGCAGCAGAGGCAGATATCCGCACCGGAGGCCAGGCTAGAAGTATTTGAAGCATCGCACGGAAGAAAGTGAAACAACGAGTGCGCCAAGAACACTAGATTCAGTATTTAATGAAAACTATATGTGTGAAGTGCAACGGGCGGCTGGATCTCACGATAAGTCTTCAACCTTCCTATTCGTACCTGTAAAGTCTGTATCCGACATCTGTATATAATTTTGTAAAATATATATGAAACATCTAAAAATCTGGATTATCATTTCAAAAAAATTAAAAACCACCTCATCACTCCACGCGCAACCAAGGTAAAATGCACCCTCACATTTGCTACAGAGCAAATGCGACGGTGACAATCAAGTACAGTAGTTTCGTCACTTCCACTGTTAACCTAAGTCCTCGGTTCCAAAAGATGCATTTTTGCTTGTAAAGAAAACCTATGCTAGGCAAACAAAGCATAGCCAAGTATTTCCTTCTAAATACGTTTCCTTACCGTTCGTATCTTTAATCTATTTGTTCTATAATGCTATTCTTTTCAGAAATTGAAACAAAACGTAGAGTTATCTTTTTCATTATAATAAAAATCGTTCAACACAGAACATTACAAATGTAAGTTCTAGGCGTAACTGATACCTTTAGAACCCACCGGAAACAAATCATTCCGGAAAGACTGGCGGAAATACATCATGCTTAACTCATTCAGTAGTATCCATCTTTTATTTAGCCGACAGGGTATAAAACTACAGATATTCTTTAATGTTCCCTCCCACCCACCCTCCCTTTCTCTCTCTCTCCTTGTTTGTGTTTGCAATAGAGATCTGCACGGGCTCGGACCTACAAAGAACTTCGGGCCTGGACTGAAAAGTTTTAAATATACAACCATATTTCTCGGGTCTTTTCGGGTCTAACTTTGTAAATATACTGTACAACGACATTTATCGGATCGTTCTTTTTGTACACTTTAAAGCACATCTAAATTTGTAACTTGAGACATCCACACTAAAAATCTTGTTATTATTGGTGCAATTGAGAGTAAAGCTAACTGTGTAGTGGAAAGAAGAACTAAAAGCAACAGAAATAAACATGCTTAGCTTATCTACTAGTGAAAGTTTGAGCAGCCAGACTGTAGATTTTATTCTTTTTCTTCACAGCAATCGACAATGACTGCTTTGAGAACTATCTGAGTGAGTTCTGTAGACGCCCATTTGCATAAGAATTTGTACACATTGATTCAGTTTTAAACATTTGGAGTATTCATGTTTCCATTTCATGATAATGTATATAAAGGAAATGAAATTAAATATTTAGTTTAACGTCCCACGATAATGTACCAAGGCTAAGTGAGATGGAATTTATATGAATGACCATTTTCTTTAGACAATTCATATAGTTAGTAAGTGTAAACGATAATCTTTATTTCGTTATTCTCTCTGAATCATGTAAGCTTTAAAACTGCAAAATTAAACCTGTAATTGTTGCAAATAAAAATTTTCGGGCTTATTTGATTATTACAAATTAAAACATATTTTGGACTTGGATCGGGCCACATGTTATAAATCTACGAGTCGGGCCCGGGCTAAAAATTCCGACCCGTGCAGACCTCTAATTTGCAACATACATTCAATTTATTTTTCCTGTGAAGGTTTATTTACTTAAACCAATTATTTTGCTCTGTATTCTTATTCTTCCAGTTAACTCACAGGAAAATTCTGTAGAAGACATATCAATGCGAAAAGTCCCAGTTCAACATACCTAGGTATATCAGTAAGGTGTCAATCTTCCAAGTAGGCAGGCCGGGTTCAATTCTAGATGTAGGTGGGAAATGTTATCGTTCACCCACCGTTCCAATGTACCTGTGAGGTTCATCCAATCTCTTTAAAATTGGTACCCAAGGCAATAAAAAGAGAAAAAAGAGACTATAGCTTATCACCTCCATTAGTGACATAGTAAAGGAAGTTGGCCTACATAGATGGTCCTAAAATCATTCTATATATATAAGGACATAAAAATCGAAACGTTCTATATACAAAAGTGAACATAAGAAATTTTAACAAGTGTAAGTTTGGAAGCCAAAAGAGTAGAAAGATGACGTCGACGATAGAAAAAAAAAACTTCAAAATGGATGGATGTGCCTACTAATAGCTACTAATAGCGCTATAATGGAAATCGTTTCAGTTACGTCAATTGATACCAAAATATTTTATGAACAGACTGAATATAAAACAAGTCACGAAAGAAGACAGGTTACCAGATTTTTTAAAAAACACATATATTTAAGAGTGATTTACGCAGAGCACATAATGATGAATACATAAGCTGCTATTATATTAAATGAAAAAACTAGCATCTTTTGCTTTTTGATATCTAATATCTGTGACAAATTGCACACTGTAGTTTTAATTTCTTGGGTTTTCTCAAATTATCGAATGATGCTTCATTTTATTACTTCATCAATCATTTTATGATTGAATGAATTATTATATCCTTCTTTGAAATACAGAACATGATATGCACATTAGCCTGAAAATTACATTTAAGCGTTCGTTTTTTATTTTTATTTATTTATTTATTTATTTATTTATTTATTTTTGTCTGTAGTTGCAAGTATTCTGTACTGTGATTCTTCTAGACAACATAAAGGAAAATAACTACTTTATTATTAAAGATGTGTTTCATTTATAAACCTATAGGCCCATATCTAGGATTGAAATCTCAAATTTTCACCACCTCTGGTCTGAGACGTCCTTGGTTCGATCCAGATCATTGACTGGTAGCAGCATCGTGAATGTGAGTTTTCTTGCGGTTCTCCTCTTTTTTTATCATATTCTCATTCCACAAAATATTTCAAAATCGTTCTATTTCATTAATCATATCTTTATAACCTTAAAGTAGTGGCGGATCTAGCCCGAAGTCTGAGGGACCTAGCCCCCTAGTTTCTTAAGTGACAAAAATAATTTAAGGTTGGTGTAAAGGGACAAGTTTTGCCGATAGATGTCACTACAGTCTTCGTATCTCTCTCATGTATTTTTTACCTTTCACAAAAACTCACGATTTCTCTTATAAATTTCAACTTACAGACTTCAAACTTTTAGAGAAGTAACCTATCGAAGGCAACAGTCCGTGCCGATTTTTTATTTGTAATTTTCTTCGTTGTTGAAATAGCTTGATTGTTGAGATGGATATCCTAGCCTTTAACAATGGAACTGTTTCAACAATGAAGAAAATTATAAATAAAAAATCGGCACGGATTGTTGCCTTCGATATGTTATGAAGTTTCTCCTCTAAAAATTTGAAGTCTATAGGTTGAAATCTGTAAGAGAAATTGTATATTTTCGTGAAAGGTAAAAAAATACACCAGAGAGATACGAAGACCGTAGTGACATCTATTGGCAAAACTTGTCCCTTTACACCAACCTTAAGCTACTATTTATATGTTTTAAAATTTTTATAGCAAACTCATGATATACCCATTATGGCCTGGGATCTGGCCGCCACCCCCAGTTTTTACATTCTAGATCCGTCACTGGAAGGACATAATCGTGAAAAGTTAAACTAGAAATTTCATTTCATTTCAAATCTTTGCTCTAAGTAATCTCCCACTATCATCTACAGATCGAAGAAAAAAAATATTCATAAAATAGTAAATCAGGCTGTGAAGTTTTTAAACACCCATCGTTTAAAAAAAAGAAGCATGGCTTACAATAGGAAAATTATTCAGGAAAAAGGAATGTTTCAAACAGAAATTTCAAATTAGTTTCTCGCACCTAAACAAAAGACGACAGTCTGCGTTTTGTGTACGGGAATCTACCATGATGGGTCTTGACTTCTGTTACTTTCAGGATTAGTGGTAATACAATGCATTTCAAGAAGAAATAAAATGAAATAGGGTAACAGTCTCACGAAGTAAACTGAAACTCCAAAGACCAGCATGATAAATGCGATTGAAAATGCAAATGAATAATTCAACATTTTGTCCTGATAACGGGCTTTTCGCCTTCCGCTTTGATACACAAGAAACGGTGTGGCGCGGTTACAATAAACTGAGATAAGAGCATTTCTCGAGAACTGGTTTCTCCTTCTCTCTTCTTTTATGACGTCAAACTGATCACGTGAGACAAATGAACAGCGGGAGAATGATGAGATCTTGCAAGTGTGTACTTGACAACTACGCCGTACGCAAGGCAGAGAAATATCAGCAACAACAACAACGGCAAAATAACAAGTTCTCAACTAGAGTACCTTCCGCAGCAAAGCCTGGAGACAATGTTGCTTTTATGGTATATTCAATGTCGTTGATAGCTTACCTCAACAGACATAAGAGGTGGATTTTATTTGCTGGTTTGTTTTGTTTGTTTCTCAAATTTTGCTTTTCAACAAGTTGAAGTGCTGAGCAAACGACTCTTGTTACAGCAGAGTGATCCGAGAAACAACACACTTTTTTCCCTTTTCTTTTAATGTTGACTTCCTTTTGACGTTCAAGTCAAGTTGTACTTTACGTAAACGTGTGTTATATTCTTCAGTTGTCATGTTATGTTGATTTAATATCAGTAAATCAATACGGTAATCATTCCCCAAGGTTCTAAGAAATAAATTTTCTCAAGTTAATTTATTTTGTGAGTTCTTAAACGAACATGAAATTGGATTATTTATCTTTAGATAAAACATTTTACAACTAAACTCAGTAGTGCTAGTATCAATCCTTTCTCCTACTGTGAAGTGACCAGGACACACTCAGCTGCTAATGAATATAGACAACTTCATAAATACGTATTTGTCTCAAGTGTTTCCAACTTTGATGAGTTGATTGTAAGTTTAACATAACGTTTAGCAGCGAGGCTATATCTCTCCAACTTTGAATTTCCTCCTTAATTGAGGGAAAATTTGACTCACTTAGGAGAACAAATTTTATGGGAAATTTCTGACGGGTGACTGTATTTTCTTCTACTATATCAAATACCTTTACATCCTAGAGCAGCCTTTCCCAACATTTTCCATACTGCGGCTCCTTTTAGAGTCAACAATACATGTGAAGGACCTCTTGCAATATACAAGGTTAGTATTTATATTTCTTTCCCATATTAGTATTACACACGATTAATATTTATATTTCTTCCCCATATATATATATATATATATATATATATATATATATATATATATATATATGTGTGTGTGTGTGTGTGTGTGTGTGTGGTGTGCTTTTGTTTTTCTTCACAGTGGTATAATCATGTTAGAGTGGCATTATGCCTACTTCATAATCGAATGGTCCTTAGTTTCAAACCGGAGTCCGGACACCTTGACTAAGATCTTGCAAATATATAAATAAATAAATCCAATAAGTAAACAAAACGTTTGGATCACAGAAGATAGCTTAGTCAAGGGATTTTGACAAACGAAAGAATGCCGAGCAAGAATTTCTCATTCCCTCTTTCCTTTTCGACTCATCTATTGTCTCAAAGAAGATTTCGTTTGAAGATATTTTACAAACACGTACGTCAGAGTCTACACGCTTTTACGCTCTGTTAGAAAAAAAAAAGCCGTTGGAATATAGGTAACTTCTTGTAGATCGAATATCATTTCTCACACAAATTGATTTATCATTACTAATTGGATCATTTAACTTACAGTGGTATACTTCTCACCATTGTGTGTACCTTTCTCAAATTGGCTTGCGGACCCCTTGAGAACGTCTCACAGATCCTTGGGGATCCGCGGCCCCTAGGTTGAGAAAGATTGCCCTACAGCATGACTGGGGAAATTAAATTTTGTTGATAGTTGCCTTCAGGAGTTTCTGGAACCACATCTGCATAAATACCTTCTTTACGAACATCTTAACACTGTCGCTTGACCGAAGCTAAAGTATAGTCATAAACATGCTATATTTTTGTTCCACTTTGAGTTAAAGCACACCATTTCTTAATTTTTAGAGGTATGCAAATGTGTGAAACGGTTTAATCCTCATATACGTATATCTGGCAAGTTCTAAAAACACGAAATAATATTGATTGCTCTCGACTCATATGGTAAATTTTGAGGTAGCTGAAATAATCAGTCAGTAACTGAAAGAACTGTTCTATATATTACACGAAGAAAACCATTGATTGTACCTAGATACATTCATGAACAAAAGTTCATTGCCGGATTATAAAGTCGGGATAATTTGAAAATCAGGAACTCCCGTCAAAGTTCTACATGCAAATAATATTAGTTTCTATAAAAATGGAATTGACTTTTAGATTTTCTATTCGAAATTTACACAGTAAAACTATTTAGTGTAAAAGAAACGAACATTTGTAGATAGGTATTAACTTTATTAAGAAAAATGTTAGCCATACTATTTTGAAAATCTTTGAACTCATATTGGTAGGATTTGTTGCAAGGGCCGATTTTCTATATCTTTTAAATTTTTCTTGCAAGCCTCTTAAAAAGTATTTCTTAAAATATTTCTTCTGCGTTTCTAAGTAGGAAGCCTTGAAGAGAGTACTTTTAATTGCAAAATCAAAAGATTGAAGTTCAGCCAACAACACATTTCTTTACATAAACTTAATTGGGTTAAAAGTACTGCATTGTTCGAATCAGGTATTTAATTGAAAAAGTATTACAGTTTTTATCCATTCAATTAAGAAAATAAAGATGAGAAATCCTGGTCTAATAAAAGACTATATTTTGATTTTCGTGACAAATCTAAGAATAATACAGGGTGTCCAATATACAATACAACTCGGAGTTTGGGATAGTAGAACTTTTGAACCTGAAGTGATACACAAATAATGGTTATACCAAAACGAAGCCTTGTTCATGCATATATTTTTAAAATAGAAAGCAATGATTGAAATACATAGTACATTAGGAACCACGGAGTGTTGCCAGATGTAATCAAAGGTGTAAATAAATTTGTTTTTGCAAAACATGTAAATTGATTCATAACTCATACGTACGGATGTTCTGTCGTTAATTTTCAGTTTTTTTAATTGGACATTTTTGAGGAGAAATTGATATTTAAATTAGTTATTCAGTCAATGAATCAATTATTCTAAATTTTAGGGATTGTATTCTAATTTACACGTATTTTAGGATACGAATATGATATTTGGAGACACAGTATTATGAGGCACTTTCATATACATATAATTTCCAAACTTTGAGATTCTCAACTATAGTGTAATTCAAAATTCATCTGAATTTTATTTTTCTGTTTTCTGGACTATGTAACAAGACCACAAGGGAAGGTCTCGAGGACTACAGTTTGAGAAACATTGCTCTACTGTATTGACACAAGGAACAGAAAGATAGAAAGAAAGCAAACGTTTTCGACCGTGTAAGAGCCGAATTCTAAACGTACAACACGCAGGGAAGTCTCTTGAGATACGCATTTTGATGTTATCATTTGACGGTGGCGTGAGGTTCGCTGAGTGATCTCTCTTGAGGGTTGGTCTGTGGAATGGGAAGGGAGTCACCGCTCGAGGATAATGAGAAGGTCATTAGGGCAAATGGCAAAATGGCATTTCGACGTATTAACACGATTCTCATGTTGCGGCTGACATGCTTTTTCTTTTCGTTTCCATAGTGTATACTCGTATGCAGGGTGGGGTTCCATTCAGGGGAGAATTTTATTTCATTGTCTGTCCTTAGCGAGTTGCAAAATGAGCGTTGTAAATGATACAGTTTTCAAATAAATACTCCCATCCCATGCTAGTTTTTCTGTCTCGTTTCAATAGAGATTTGTTTGTTTGCATATTTATGAGTCTATTCAAACTTTCTGAATGCATTTTCAACAATGAAACAACGCGTGCTATATTCTAAAACATGAAACAATTGGCATGTTGTGAGTTTGCTTGAATTATTTTTCTTTATTTGAACGCAACCATACTTTCTCAAAAATATGCTTTTTTAATTCATTTATAAAAATAACGCCACAATCAATGTTTTTATACCATAGATTAAGTTTCAAAAAAAATTATAATGTTTTGGTAATTTTAATTAATCTAGATCCTAATTAGAGTTAACATAATTCATTTCTCTAAAACCGGAACTCTTTTCTTAAAACCTTAGGAGTGAGGCTAACAAATTATTATTATTATTATTATTATTATTATTCATGTAATAAAAGTACAAATGAAAATGAAATGAAACCTTTCAGTTTAACGTCCCACGATTATGCCCGTTAGGATAAAGGAGATGGATGATTGAGGCAAGTGAATGATCATGCAAGAATTGCTGGAATGAGCATGTGAGAGGAAACGAGAGTACCCTGAGAAAACCCACGGACATGATGCTGTCTACCCCAAACTTACTTGGCCGCGGATCAAACCAGGGGCCCAATGCACCAGATAAAAGCTCTCTAACATTGAGTCACTGTGCCCTCTTAACTGAAAGTACAACTACAAGTAATTTTGGCGCTAATGATCTTAGGATTTCACTGCAAGTGGAGGAATGTGCTGTAATTACCGATGTATAAGACGTATTCCATTTTTTGTATATATTTTCGCGACAAGAATGTATTTACTACATCCGGAGTACCCATAGAGGAATTTGAGGGCGCAAGTTGCGCCCATGAGATTTTTGGAGGGTCACTTTTTCTTTAAAAGAACGGCATAAACCAACTTTAATTATACCATAATGATGTTTTTAAGAACGGAAGAAGTTTCTAAAATCAAAAAATAAGTCTATAAAACAATTTATCTTGGTTTTGTCACAACCAACTGCTGTCTCCGCTATCAGAGGTATCATGTTGGGACCCAAAGGGGGACAACTGCTCCGCTGAGTTAAGGATTTATATAAATTTAAATCTAGGCGATAATAATATACCAATGAAAAACGTGAAACTTCAGTTACATTCGGGGTCTTACTTCCAAACATCTGATTTGAAGCTGTTTTCGGTGGAAGGAAGAGTAAATTTGCGGGGGAGGGATTGCACCCAAGCACTTAATGGTATCTTTGCACTGGATATTATATTACAAAATATAAAATGAAATTTTAGCACAAAGAACAATATTACTTGGAAAGGTGTAATAGCATTTCCAAGGAGGCATTTACTAAATCACTCAACTGTGTGTAACTAGAATGTTGTTACACATCACAAAGAAGCAAGAAAGACATCAAACAGCAAAATATCGAGAATAAAAATGTGGAAATTAAAATAGCCAAAAAATCTGAATCAGTGTATAACACGAACCTCATTTTTGAGCTTCTTTTGCAAAAGATTTAAGATATACACAAATACTACGGTACACAAATCAAAGACTACGACTGTTTATCATTAACATACAGATGTTAAAGAGAGATACAAACGGTATATGGTTCAATTTACTTACACGTTTTTATTAGTTATGGAAGATGTTAGTACATCTAGCATTAAGGATTATTCTTTTACGCAGAAACGAATAAAATGCGCTAAATTGAATTTAATTCCGTACATAAAGTTCCAAGGGTTTCATACCTAGTCCTGAGTCAATTTAAAGATTCTTTACAACGTTTCGTTTGAAAGGATATAAAAAAATAATTTAGTGCGGGCACTGTCCACTGTAGCTCCTCACTCTGTCTACGGATCTGTATATGGCGCTATACAGTACGTAATTACTTGCCAAGCATGATACTTGTACAAGTAATTTGAGGTAATTACAACTAGGGCAATGAAAACTTGAAATGTGGAGGGAAAATAAAAGCATAGATTGAAATGACGAAAGAAGCCGTTAGGTAAAGGAAACGTGAATTATGAGGGCCAGTGAACAAAGAGAAGCGATGAAAAAGAATCATCCAATTTTCCATGTTTAGCATTGTATTGTATGGATCAGAAACGCATATAGTATGACAAATGAGGAATGGAATACTACTGCTGGAAGCGGAGATGAGTAATACCACTCATACACGCCTTGGTATA
Organism: Thermobia domestica; assembly: GCF_964235325.1. Taxonomy (NCBI): domain Eukaryota; kingdom Metazoa; phylum Arthropoda; class Insecta; order Zygentoma; family Lepismatidae; genus Thermobia; species Thermobia domestica. Next base: position 282,163,501 of record NC_137455.1, read on the forward strand.
GACCTATTTTCTGTTGAAATTCGAGTTTTATGGGCTAGGCAATTAACAGATAATAATCGATTTCAGGCAACGTTGAAAATAAGTGTTGTTGTTGTCGAGGTTAATTCCATGTCAAAAACAAAGAAGGAAGAAAGTCGCCTGCCTCGTCATCAGACTTAGCAGCTAAAGAGAAAATGAAATAAAGACCAGAATTTATTTAAATATTGTTTAAGCATAAATTAATAAACTATAGTCCTATAAGAAAAGACATAACTGTTTCTGTAATTTTTCTGTTTCAAAAGTGCAATAGATAAGTTTTTTTTTTATCTTGTACGTACGATCTTAAAGATTTCTTACATGTATGTGCATTTTTGAATTACTTTCCAAGTCTACACAACGTTCTTCCTTTATGTTAAGAAACTCCCACTGATCCTGTGTGTGATTTCAAGTTACCAGAGTTTCATTGTGTATATTCCTTGTTCATGACTTCATGCATTCGAAACATGATTGGGGAGAATAATAAAAGAGTCTGATGAAAGAATTAGAGAATGGTGAGAAGAAAGAATTACGATTCACAAATGGAATGATGCTTAAATAATCAATTTACGTCAAAAATCAAGAGCTTAGTGATAACTTGTAGTGCATTCAAAACTTGCCAGGATAGAAGAATATTTATGATAATGGTTTATAGCTTTAGCATTGTCTCTTGGTTGTTTTAGTGTTTATTTTATATGTAATAAGTTTTATTTTCATTTTTCATGTTTTATTTTCTGTATTGTTCTGTATGTCGGTAACTCTTTAACATGCCTAACTGTATATCATTTTTATTCTTGTCATTAAAAAAATGAGTTCCGACTGTAAAAGAAAAGTGTAAATGGTTGAGTGGAAGAAAAGGTTATGCCTTAATTCCGCCATTTTAAATAATAAATAAATAAATAAATAAATAAATAAATATACTTTCACACTTCAATCTGCAAAGAAAAACCAAGTTGAAGAAGTATTCCTGATCTCTGAATAACAATAATTAGTTTTTGGATTTCTATGAAATAATATTTCTTTCGAGTTGCTTTTAATTCTAAGTTTACATTCGTGTCTTACTTTCTTGAACTCAATTATACTGTTTCCATTGGTAAGGGAATATTTCTACTTTACGTTTCCTTGAAATACTGTTGTAATCAAACATTTTCTATAAAGGCATATTTTTTGTTAAAATATTTAGAGTATTTTGAAATTTCATCATACATGTTCAATAAAATTGCAAATTTATCACAAATTTTTGCATAAAAATTCATGTTATCAATTATGTGCAAATTCTCATTACTTATGATTAATTAACCTAAAACACACCCATTGCAGTAATTTTTACGACAACAGCGTTGCCAGGGGCCGCGTTTCTGTCAAAAACATCCGTTTTACGGACTTGCACTAAATAGCCTTTTTATATGGCAACACTGCATCAACCTTGTCACATTTTCGCACCAATGGATAAATGTTGATGCATACTGCACACACACAGGAATTCACACGCAGGAAATCAGTTTTCTGCAACCGAATATTGATTTTCTTCATTTTGCTCATTTTTTTTTTTATTTTACACTTACTGTAATTTCTTTCGTTATTACGCAAAAACGTTCCAGGATTGGTCATGATCTCCAAAATATCTACATAGAACATGCTTACATTTGTTTCAAGTCTCAGGTCTTTATCATTCTGAGATCAAAAGATATACGCAACCAAATTTTGGGTTGCGCCACTTTACGGACATACTATAGAATGTTCATTGAAGCAAAATTTAAGAATGAAAGACCATTTGTTGACTTAAACCATTCATCTCCGTAGGAATTAAGTTTTCCTTACTTTCTTAATAATGTTTCATTGCTTACACTTAAGTATTGTCGACTCCTTTCCCAAATATTTTTTTCACTTTCTTAATGGCAATCAGACAGTATTGTTACGGAAGTTTAAAGAAGTGTTATTTCAATTAGTTTGAATGAAAGAATTGACTTGTACTTTTCAGCTGAGATTCATACGTGTTTCAACTCTTAATAATGAATTCAATATTAGTAAATTTTGTACTATTAAATTTTAGGGATTTATTTTATAAAATAGAAGCTTTTAAGATATAAAAATCCTAATAATAATAATAATCAAATAATAATAATAATAATAATAATAATAATAATAATAATAATAATAATAATAATAATAATAATAAAACATTGTTTTTTCCAAATTAAAATTTGTCCTTAAGAGGATTCAAAACATTATTTGTGATCGTTAGATTTACGAGGTGATAGTAATTACAAAAGTATTTTGTGTGGCACTACGAACATGGGAAAAATGAACAAGAAAGGAAATAAAATAAACTATATGTATTTACGTCTATATTTAGTTGTTGATGAATACATAAAATCTACGCGTAAAATACCACTACACATACGCATTTTTAAAGTTGATACTTTATTTGAAATCCCAAGACTGTTATTATATGACCAGAACAAAAATAAAAATAAAACAACTACTATAATTTGAAATGGAGGGTATATGCAGAAAAAAAAGAACATTGGTTAGATTGTGTCTAAGGGAAATATTATATATCATATTTAGACATATATGAATTTATTTTTACACAAAACTAGAATGAGAAGGTAGAGGAAATCTCACAGTTTCTCTCAGGTGTTAATTCACACTGCCATCGGCACAGACACACACACGCTCACACGCAATTCACTGTGTTTGCAATGCGATTAGATTTTTGCTCCAGCTTGTTCCCAATATAGATTTTTTTTCGTGTTTCAACTATTTCTTCTTTCTTTTTCCGTTGCTCTCTGCTGACCAACTACAGTTTCCGTAATCAGCTGTGGTTTGTCCTCTGCACATAAAATATGATTTACTGGGTCGTATTCTATTTTTCATCAGGGACATGCCACAGCAACAAAAAATAAATTACACAAAAATCTCTCGGTAGAAGGGTAGAAGGTATTCAGAGAGCTAGGGGGAATTTTCGGCACACAGATATTGAGTGACTGGTGCAGGATTTCCGACTGTTCGCGTTCATGGTAGCAATGAAAGCAGCATTGATTACGTTACAGTGTAGAATGCAAAGTGACTTTAGAGCCTCAGTCAATAGATAAACAGTACGTACCTAATTAAACATTAATTAACTTTCTTTTATTTCCAACAACAGTACTATTCGATTTCTAAACCTCTTGGAACAATGCGATTTAACTTCAACAATTATATATGCGAATCTGTAAAAGACTAACCCTAGTGGCTTTCTTACTGTCAAATCTCCGAAATTGTTGAATATAGCAACCTGAAATTTTGTATAAGATGTTCTATGTTAATAAGACAAGATTTTCTTAAATTATACCCTACTCTAATTCATCTTTAATATAAAAACTTGAAATTTTGTTCGAAAATTGTTCTTAGATCCTAGACTAAGAGAAAGATTGGAGTTTGTGAAACTCCTCAGGGAAAAAGAGATAGGATATCGGGATGTGTTCTCTCCATGCACCAGTTCTCTCAACCTGTGCTTCCTAAGAAGTTGACATTTTATACTAACGTTCTTTAAACTTAAGGGTAAAGGGAGCTTTGTGAAATTCTATCCCAAAAGTGTTTGGGCAGATGGAAGAACAACAGGATTTCATTAGTATTAAAATGTTTCTACTGAAATCACGAGAATACAAGTGTAGAAATTCCCGTTTAGGAATTTTTATACAGAATATGAATCCACTACGATCTCGCTGCTCTATATTTTTATAATCTGACATCTCAGTTATCCGATTATTATAACTGTTTTAGCTTATTAGATTTTTCATTTTATTTTCCATTGTCGTTATCAGAGAGACAAACACATTGTGTGTTAACATGCTTCAGCAAATATCTTCACTAAAGCAAGTGGAAAATAACTTCACAACTGTGAGACATTTCAAAACGATCCTGTAGGGTAAAAAAAAAAAAAAAAAAAAAAATCTGTCTATATTCTGTACTGCACTGTGCAGGTACTTGTGCTCAATTTGTGTTATAAAGGATGTTCAAAAACACCAACAAAATTTTTGGGAATGAATGTAAGTATGAAATGTACTCACATGTATACTATATGAGACAAGAGCTTTTCTTGATTATTTGTTGCATGAAGCGGAAAATGATGGATGTACAGATATGTGGTTGTTGACCTTCCTCTGTCACCTTGGTAGGCATATGGCTGACGCGAAGGATACAGGCTGTGAGAGAGTTCAGGGATGTTCTATTAAGCAAAGTAAATTTTCTGTATTTCCTTTATGTCTGAAGAAATCAAAGTAAATCAAATAATTGGAGATTAATTTCAGAGCATTAGATATTTTTCTACTTTATTATTTGTCGATATTTATCACAATATTGTTAGTAGTTAAACTTTTTTATGGTTCCATGGAAATACGATTGATATTGATAATATGCTACAGGCCCGAAACCAGCTACAAAGGTTTGAGAGCGCCATGAATATGTTAGGGGGACAGTCTTTAAAAATTCTCTTACAAATATCTAAATTGTACTTTTTGTATTGAGGTCTGGAGGGGCCACTAAAAGTTTAGGGGTCCAGGCCCCCCCTAGCTATTGGAGTATTTCCAGGCAGGTCTGATATGCTATTGGAGTACTTACTTCAAACAAAATAGGTATGTGTTCAGAGAAGAAATTACTGGCTGAGAAAAGATAGATCATGAAAACAACAAAGAGGAAACAAGGACAAAATTAAAAGAGATGCCTTTTTGACTATGAAGTCGATCCAGATGTGGAGGAAGAATTGGTCGAATTGTCCTCATCAGATGAAGAAATTGAATTATTACTTGAAATTGGCCCAGATAACTATAAAGACTACCATGGAAACATAAATGAAGATGATTATGTTCTGATAGAATTTCACTGTGAAAAGGACATTTATTATATTGGGAAGGTTCTGAAGCTGGATATTGAATCAATAACTATATAGTTAGCTTTCTGCGAAAAAGTGGGAAAATGTACGGAAAATTTATTTTTCCAGTTGTTCAGGATATTGCAACTTTAAACGCAAATGACATCAAACTGAAGTTACCATAACCGCTAACACATTGTAAAACTAAATGTCAAATGTCATACTTATCATTTACTGTCTATTTTCATATTTTGGATATGCGTTGAACTTCGTAATAGAGAATGAAACATTTAAGTATATGTATGTCTCACTCTACCCCAATAGTGGGGTACAGTAAGACAAATTGTCATATTTTGTTTGTGAGTAAGTAAACCAGAGATGATTAACATTAAACCAAAATAACCAATATTGTATGATAGCCTAAACTTCAACCTTCTGTTCAGTTTTTGTTTCATTTTAATATCTCATATGATAGAAGAGTTATTACCTACGAAAAAATGTTTCTCTGTACTCCACTTTACCCTATATATATACACACCAACATGGGTGCACTAATGCTTCATTTCGGAGTTATAATCCGCAAAAAAATTAATCAGAACGATATAAAAAGGGTTTTATATCTCACAAGGGAACCTTCCGAAAATGATAGTTGCAGTGAAAGATGTGACCTATGCCAATTGAAAGAGCTGTAACAGAGATGAGCATTCCCAAAAAATTAGCTGCCCATAGCAATAGGTTCAAGAAATATAAGGGGTGGAAGTTCGGGAAACAGCAAGGTTGGACAAAGGGGAAAAGTGCAAATTTCGCAAAAAAAAAAAAAAAAAGGGGGGGGACACGGCAAAATATAATGCTGACAAGTGATGTATAGAAAGAGACTTGCCACAATAGGGAACAAAAGAAGGCCACCTGTGGGGTTAACAGTGTTGCCAACTGCAATAAAAAGTACATGTTTTGCAAAGAGCACTATATGTAGTGAGTGCAATATTCAGTGTCATGTAGAACATAAGATATGACGTGTATAATCAGTGGTACAATCTAACAAAAGAAAATAGAAAAAACAGAAGTACGAAAAATACGGAAAAGATGAAGTTGGCCATAATGCGCCACATTTGATCACGAGCTGTGCATATTAGAATGAACAAAACAAGAAGCACCAACTATGCAGGAAATCGACGTACCTAGAGTCGAAAAGAAAAACGAGTTCCAAAGTTGGCAGCACTGGCCATGAAAATCCAGACAATTCTAATATAGTTAGGCCACTCGCTTCACAAAAAGAAAATTCCGGCAAGAGGCATTAGCCTTCGCATCATTTGTACATGCTCGTCCACATTGTACGTGCAATTGTTCGAAGAGACAATGGTCCAAACAGAAGATACATTTGCAGTGAGCACCGCGGAATACTGCCAATCCGTCATACATGGTACAATGATCGCCTGTGAATGTCTCGAAACAGTACTCTAGAGGTGTCGGAGCCTTAGGTGGTCTTTCTATCACATATCCACACCTGAAAGCAAACATAATCAAAGGCTTGATCTGCTGGGTGTTGCTGTCTCACCGCCTATATGATGTATCCAGAGTGTCCCACCTAACTCTGCGACTGAAGTAGTTTCAAATCGAAAAAAATGTGACACATCCAGTTGTGCAAGAATGTACCCATGTCAGCGGGCGAGAAACTTCTGTGAGACGCAAGTGCCTCCAAGTCCCCCATCATAGGGCCCCAGTGGCCAACTTCAAACTTTCAAATAGCACCATCGGTCAAGTTATATTTCTTTCGATAAATCATGGAATATGCAACAACGCATATCAGAAATATTTACTATATGGGATTTCAAAATGGCCGCCAAAAATATCTGCTCGGTGACAAGAACAACGTGCATTTTTGGCAGCCATTTTGAAACCCGTGCTTCATATGGCAAATGTTTCTTATAGGCGGTATTGTATATATCCAGAGAAATATCATCCGCCCCCTGTTCCCATTTGAAATGTTGCGGTTGACCCCTCGAGCCTTATGATGCGGACCCTGGGGACTTGCTTCTTGCAAAGTTTTCTTGGCTCTCGACATGAGTACATTCCTGTGCAATTGGATTTGCAACATCTCTTTTCGCTTCGCAGCAATTTGAGATCACAATGTTCGATGCCATGTTAAGACACAACATATATTTGTGGCGGCCATTCTGAAAAACATGCTTCACATAGCAAATGTTTCCTATAGGTGTTGTTGCACATTCCATGATCTATCGAGAGAGGTACCACTCGGTCCCTGTTGCCATTTGAAAGTTTGAAGTTGGCTCCTGGGGCCCTATGATGGGGATCCTGGGGGCACTTGCTTCTCACAGACTTTTATCATCCCCTGACATTGGTACATTCCTGCACAACTGGATCCGTCACATTTTTGTTCGTTTCTCAAATCTTTCAGGTCACAAAGTTTGGTGGGACACCCTGTATATTCCCACATACGACCCAACCATGACATAATGTTTACTTCTATTATAGGTTGTTGGCTCAACCCAACCATTTCATGTTCCCCGACTTGGCATTGCCTCAATCACTCTAGCATTGATGCATTCCGAGTGATGCCTGTTGCCGGAATTTTTGTGTGTGTGTGTGTGAAGCGAGTGGCCTAATTATATTAGACTTGTCTGGATGTGTATGGCCAGTGCTGCCAACTTTGGAACTCGTTTTTCTTTTCGACTCTAGGTACGTCGGTTTCCTGCATAGTCGGAGCTTCTTGTTTTGTTCATTCTAATATGCACAGCTCGTTATCAAATGTGGCGCATTATGGCCAACTTCGTCTTTTCCGTATTTTTCGTACTTCTGTTTTTTCTATTTTCTTTTGTTAGATTGTACCACTGATTATACACGCCATATCTTATGTTCTACATGACACTGAATATTGCACTCAATTCATATAGTGCTCTTTACAAAACATGTACTTTTTATTGCAGTTGGCAACACTGTTAACCCTACTGGTGGCCTCCATTTGTTCCCTATTGTGGCAAGTCTCTTTCTATACATCACTTGCCAGCATTGTATTTTGCCATGCTCCTCCCCCCTTTTTTTTGCGAAATTTGCACGTTTCCCCCTTGTCCAACCTTGCTGTTTCCCGAAATTCCACCCCTTATATTTCTTGAACCTATTGCTATGGACAGCTAATTTTTTGGGAATGCTCATCTCTGTTACAGCTCTTTCAATTGGCATAGGCCATATCTTTCACTGCAACTATCATTTTCGGAAGGTTCCCTTGTCAGAACGAAATGATAGATGAAGGTCTGGTAAAATAACATAATAGTTATTTTATGCCTAGATTCTATTAATATACTAGCGAGTATGAAATATATTCCTGTTTTCACTCCCTGATCTATCGTCTTTAGTTTCACTAGAACACCTCATGAATCTCCCATTTCCAGGCTAAGCTGAGACCATCCTTGCTTCAAATTCACTTCAAATACATTAATGAAATACGAGTATAGGCATGAAAGTAACACTATTTACCCAATTATTTTACCCAATCTTCATTCGACAATTCCTTCTTGAGTTATGACTTAATTTTATTGTTCGGACCAATTGTCGGCAGGTTATAGTCCCTTTGTTGGTATGTAATATTTTTGTTTTCGTGTGAGAATTAATTTAATAAAGTTTTTTTTTATAGTTCCCAAACACTTTTACAAACACCTTGAATATGACATTTGTGCCTAAATCTATGCTGTGTCAATGCATATGATATTATATTTGCAATATAATTTAAATAAAGACATATAATGTAATATGAATACAAAACATTTAAACTATCTCAGTAATCCGGCACTTTCGCTAATTCGGCATCTCTGTGGAAGTGAGTATAGTTTATTTCTTGCACGGATTCGGAATTACACTCAAGACAGGGTGGGAGAAGGAACGCCTATATTATTATTCGTACTTGCCTCTTTTTCAACCATTGAAGGTAAGAACATTATATGTGATATTTTGGGCTTTTTGCTTCATACAATGTGACTTTCTCATTCACTTGATAGACCTCAATCCGGATAGTGCTACGGAGGGATGAAGTGGAAGTAAGAACTACAAAATACTGATTGCTGAGTGACAATGGGTATAAAAGCGAAATACCAATTTGTTGACTAATCGCTGATCTTCAGTATTCCTATTTCTTGATCGGGTAAGATGAAATTTGTCATAATTATTGTTCTCAACCTCTAGGTTCTCGTTACAAGACTATTAAAGGAACTTAAAGATCTTAAAAGGAACTCACCCTAGAGTCTTCAAAGGGAACTCATCCTTAGAGACTTTAAAGAAACTCACGCTATGATACTTCAAAACTCATTCTTAGGAACTTCAAAGAGAACTCATGCTTAGGGAATTCAAAAAATTCACCAATTTGATCAGCAAGACATATCTCTAATTTCTCTTGTTGACTGTATACTTCAGAACTGATCCCACGTGTCTGATGTAATTTATTTCAAAGCTACGAGGGCCTGTTGAATGTTTCATAGCCCAATCCAGAAGGAGTGTACGTGGAACAATGAAATTTTACTGTAATTCTTCATTTTTCACCCGAAGTTCAACATGCTTCCTTAAACGGTGCTCTACGTTTTACACACAAGTTAAAATTTTTTGAAGACTGTTCTGTCCCTTGCACCATTGTTTCGTAGCACTTGCTTATCAGATTCAAATGGCGTCCCTTCAAGTGTTATTTGAGTTTGGAAAATAAGTAATAATCTGACGAAACTAGATCTGGGGAATAAAGACGATGATATGGACATTAAAACTCTAGAGCGTGTAACGTTAGTTATGTTTCCAATGCCCCATGGCCTGGAGCATTGTTCTAAAGGAACAGAATTCCTTTATCTTTTTTCAATTTTTTGCGTTGTTACACTTTCAATTTGTCTTTCAGCTCGATGAGTAATGCAAAGTAATACTCTGCATTAAATGTTTGAACCTTGGGCAGGTAATTTATGTGTACGACTTCATCCTTATTCCAAAAGAATGTTGCAAACACTTTCCAAGCTTAATTCTGTCTATTGAACTTCTTGGGAACCTGAGTGCTACCAGTTCATCGACTGTTGTTTCGTTTCTGGATCATAGTGGTACAATCATGTTTCATTCACGGTTACTATTCGTGATAGAAATTGGGTGGCATTGCGGTCAAAATAGCAGATGATTTCCCTTGATGTCCTTACTCATTCACGCTTTTGATCTACTGACAGATGTTTGGGAACGCATTTTACCGAGAGTTTACGCGTGACGAAGTCATTGTGAATAATGCTACTGAGGTGTTCCTAAAGATGTCCACAATCTTTACCACGCGTTGTGCTGAGATTCTGCGATTTTTAAGAATAATGTCATTAATTTCATCCACGATTTCGGGGACAGTCACTGCGCTTGATCTTCCCGCACGTGGAGCATCATCTGTTGAGAGATACCCACGTTCAAACTGTGCCACCCACTTCTTCACTACTGCATAGCGTTTCATTGATTTCCTCATGAATTTGCTTCGATGACTTTTCATAGTAAAACAAAAATTCGATGAGAGCTCTGATCTCAATGTTCGTGAAATTCGTTGGTTGGATATATATGATCACTTCAGAGGACTGATATACCCAATAAGATTTTCGTCATTAATATAAAAATTTCTTGTTCTGGATTGATTTACGAATTTTTCAGCAACCCCTCGTACAAGTTGATAAGACGGCAAAGAATATATGGATCATCCCTTATATAAACTAAAAAGTGATTAGTAAAAGAAATGACAAAGAGGAGTAGAATAGGAAGAGGCGTGTGACATTATGATGCCTTTTTCCAACAGTATTCAATGTAAAGAGAAAGTGCAAAGGATGTTCAAAAAGTTTTGCAGAATAAGCCCTAACCTTCTAAATAGTTGCACTGAAACCATGAAATTTTGTGTACATGTACTTGTGTCCTTCATGCTGAAGTTGTGTAGTAAAGTTTTCCCCTCTATTTACAGATACGCTGACAATGGAGAAGGAAGTAGACAGTCACATCCACCAACGGTAGGTCATTGAATTCTTGTACAAGAACGGCAATTACTCAGCCACATATATTCGACACAAATTTCTTTGTGCATATGGGAATGAGACATTGGACCGCAGCAATATCCAGTAGTGGGTATAAAAGTTACACAATGGGGATTTCACTCTGCTGCACCAATACAGTACGGCATTCCATCAATTACAGTGAACAACGTTAGTAAAGATCACATTGTAAAATGTGTAACCCACGCAGCTTATTGAACGGACTCACAAGCGAACAGAAACAAATTCACTGTGCTAATCATACACATTAGAAAATCAGAAGTAAAGAATGGGAAATTGCTCCTCAATCCTCTTATAGTCCAGACCTGGCCTCGTTCGATTTCTTTCTGGTTAATTTTTTTGAAAGCCCACCTACGAAGTAAGCAGTTTGCCAATGACCAAGAACTCATTATGTCTGTGAAACAGTGGTATAATAGTCAGCACCCGGGGTTTTACCGAAGCGCATATGCAGCATCAAAAGAACAATGGGCTAAATGTGTCACAGCGCATGCAGCACACATTGAGTAACATGTGTACGTACATAACACAAGTACACACACAAAAAAATGTAATATCCTAGTGCAACTACTTATTAAAAAATTATGATCCATTGTGCAAAACGTTTCGAATGCCCCTGGTAGTTAGGAACTGTCTAGTAAGAGAGATTTCTGTATGTGTTAATAGGTTGTCATGTATTTGATTTTGCATGATATAGTTGTTATACAGGAATCTAAAAAAACTAATAGTGCAAGGGACAGATAAAATGTAGCCTCAATATTTTTATAATTCGTGCCTGACTTATGCACAGAATATTTGTTACATCCTTTCAGTGTAATTGTCTCTCATCTCTATCACCTTCTGCCACATGTGTGTAAGGCGTCGTACAACGTTAGCGCGTCAATCTTTGTCAACGTTCAGAAATAATGGCAATGAAGCCCCTGTATTTATCTCTCATCGTGCGAGTATTAACACAAACTTGCGAATACAAATACGTGTTAGTATACGAAGTGAATTTTGGCATGATAGTTTACCTGAATATATTCTAGCATTTCAAAACTGTTTATTAATTATATAATATTAACAAAAATATATTGCTGCATTGACCATCACAATTTGTATGTGAAAACGGTGTTGCCACATCTTAGTTCGGCAGTCCCCTAGGTCCTTACCAAGTAGGGGAATGATGCGCGTGGTTTATTAATATCGTTTCTTGAGGAAGCTCTGGATGCTCCCTAGTTGGGTAACACCTAGGGCATGGAGCCCTATGAGAAAACAGATATTTATAAACCTCATCTTTATCCTTGCAATCCCCTAGGTGAGGTCAAATCCTGGGGGCATGTCGGAACTCACCCAGCAAGGTAAAGAAGGAATTTGAGCAATATTTATAGTAGTAATCTGTGGCGAAAGCTGAATTCTGTGATATGTCGACATGTAAAAGTAAAACATTTGAAATACGGAAACTGAATATTTTGTTTTCACACTTCATGAATTTTGTAATGTGTCCTATGAATAATTACTTCCTGATCATCATTAACATATATTTCTTACTTTAATTCCTTTCTCTTAATTAAAATTAGATAAGGCAATAAAAACATAAATAATAATACTTGTCAAATTTTAATTGGAAATGTGTAAGTTCTATCCAACGGTAGCGAAATTGCTCGGATCGTCTACTATGTACACGTACTGTCCTATTTTAACGTTCCATATAAAACTTTCTTTTACATTTCACTTCACCACGAAATTTACTCAAACTGATATACAAATTGTTTCTTAAGAGGCAAGTTTCATTCATGGATTCATAGGTGTAGATTCCCTTATGAGAACGCAAGTGTTATGGGAATAAATACGGCATGCAGATATATGCCATAAAAGCTACAATCGAACAAAACACCAAACAACCTGTGTTAGATGGCCATTAAAAGCAAGAAATGTATCTGATCTAGTCAAGGTAGAAGGAACGTAATGGACCCATGCATGGGGTATATCCTTTGTGAGCAGGCGCGTAATCAAATATAGTGTACGAAAACACAATAAAAACCATGCTGTGACCACTAAAAGCAAGAAGAGTATCTAACTGAGACAGGACAGAACGAAACTAGCGGAACGATACGGAAAATGAAATTTTTGAGTTTTACGTCCCACGGTTATGCCGGCTAGGCTAAAGGAGACGGTAATGATGAGCAATGAATGTCTGTGAGGAAAAGATATTCTGATAGCATATAATAAAAATAAAATCAAGCGTAGAAATGGTGAAAGAAGCCTTTAAGAAGAAGAAAAACACGTTATTTTTCTACTACAAATCGCCACGCAAAAATTCCATAATTCGCAACGTAAGAATATAAAATATAGACAATCTAACATATATAAGCTTTACGGATAATGTTTTTGTGGAGTGGCGACGAACATGAAACGATGTACAGCGAATCTATGTTCTTCTTAAAACAATTAAGAGACACTGAGATTAGAAGGCGAAATAATCAGAGATCAATCCATTTTTCACCGAAATTAAAGCGCATTTTCTTGACAGTTGGTTTTTTGAACATCTCTTCACAAAAAAAGAGAGAAAAGTCGATACTGACATGATGTAGTAGTACCGCAAAGATCAGTTCCAGACACTTAATCAATTTTTCAAACTTGCTTCGTAGTTCGGGAATTTCCTTGTAGTAACTGCTAACTTCAATTTTGTCGAACATTTTCTTTCTCTTGTATATACTGTATGTATGTCAGTTGTGGGTGGGTGGGTGGATGGCAGAAAGAGTGGGTAAGAGAGAGTGTGCGAGACATGCTGAGAGGAATAGAGAAACGAAAGTGCTATTCGGTTTGAAAAGCTCAAATGGTTGCCACATCAAGCCTTTTGATGTAAGGTTAATGTGCTATTTAACAGTCGTTTTACATCTCGAGGTGGAGATACAGTTTATATAAAACGCGTTAAATTTAGATGTCTTTCATTCATGGTACTGAAGATTTAATTTGCTTTGTTTCTATCTTATATCACCTACTGTTATTCTGGATAAGCATGTGAAACTGTTGAGATCCAAATTTGTTTCTTCTTAACGGCTAACTTTATTAACGTTGTAAACGTTAAAATTACTCTTTTCATATCACTAATGGATGTAGTTAAAAGAAATTGTAAGAGAATTCCGGAAATAGCCTTTACGAGTGGAATAATGACTTATCTTTACAATCAATGTGATAGCAAGCAATTAATCTCCAGTATGTTAGCTACGATATGTGATTAGACAGTGATTAGTTAAATGATAATTTACACAATTTTTCTTTTTCAATGCCATATCCACTTTGTTGCAATTTTGTAATAGTATTAAATATTTTGGACTTTTATCTATCGATATATATCGGATTTGTTTGTAGTATGATCGTCAATGTCTAGCGACGAAATTTGAATAATTATATTAAGGTTAATAATCTTGAACTACTGCATTTGTAGAATTCATGAGAAACAAATTTTAATTAAAGCAAACTCCATGCTGTTTGGATACTTAGTGTCCAGAGCAATTAACATCCGGACTAGAGCGATAAATACATGGGACATCATTGGCATTATTTTTTAAAGTTTTAAATGCAATTTAGCTGATTTTTAAAATTTTAATTTGTAGCACGATAGGTAATAGGCCTAACACGTTGCTTACTAGTGAGAATGAAATTCGGGATTACGCGTGCCAAACATGAGTTAATTATTAGGGTATCTGGGTCGCAACGTGTAATTATTTGGTGACATTCAACCATGAGTATTGACACATTCGATGCAAATCAGTTCAGTGAGAAGCCAATTCAGAATTGCATATTACACATACTAATAAATATGTTGTTAGTTGTTTGCAGGTCGGAGATTAACCATAGAACGAAATGAGGGTCTCAAGGATTGATTTCATTTAAGCTCTTATTTCCCTATCAAACCAGATGTAGTTAAAAGCTAGTACAACTTCCAATATTTATATTGATTCGTGTATAGTAACAATATTAAAAGATAGGGACGAACCGTTTCTGATATAGAGTCAGCATCCGAAGAACAAATTCCACATCTAACTTTATCCGTCTATTGCAAGAATCAGAAGTCATAGATCTACTACGAGTAGTTTAGAAGTCTACAATTGTTTCAAATTATGGAACGAAATTCCCTTGTTATTTTCATGTTTTCAGAAACATATCGTATATAGTGTAACAATAGGAATTAAGAGAGAAAATTATGTACGAGTATTGGTTATAAAGAATTTTGATCTGGTAGATCTTTACAAAATCAACAAGTATTCATGAAGTGCAGTTGCATTTTAGTAATGGGTCATCGTTACCCAGAATAGCGAAATATAATTATTGTAATAAAATAAACTGATATATTTTACAGGACCATTTAGAACGCACTAATCAAAATATTTCCATACGCCTATGCTCGCAGTATTCTAATTTGGTTTCCATTATACACTCTTCAAAATTTTGAATCTCGTAAGCTGCAGATGATCGGCTGTCGGGTCACAGCTAGGGCACTCTCGGTATGGGAAATTGATGACTGGAGAAATCTAAAATAGTGTTGATTTTAGCTTAACTTGCATTTATTTTCTACAATCTTAACCACGATAGTACCCAAAATATTTAAACAAAATGATGACAATACCTCTACATAATATCAAGTGTTTTAGATGTTATGGTAAGTTTCTTTTTTCGTTTCTTTAGTGAGTAAAAGAAGTTACGCCAGTATTAATACTATAAGTACACGCTGGGGTCTGTAGGATCCCCATTACACTTTAAAATTACGCTGTGAATTAATTCTACAAAGTATAAATTGAATTTCCAGTCTCCGCTTCTGAAAATATTGCTCATAGTCTTTGTATGTGCTAAATCTTTTCAAATGTACGCTATAATATTGCGAGTGGCGGTCTGCTTAAGTATGTATCTTTTCTGCAGTACAATTCGATCTATTCGGAATCTAGTAAGAAAGACATATTTAGCGGTTCTCTACACTAGAAATTCACATGATTAGTCTCGAAACAACTGCCTACTTATTATGTATGCATATATTAAGACATATTCAAGCTATTCAGTTTTATTAATTGCTTTCAAAATTTTATGTAAAATTATGTAAATACTCCAGGCTCTACTAGACCTCAATGTGTGCTTTGTCTATCAAAATGTTTGCAAAATAAATTGAAAACTTGATCACCATCTTCATATACAGGATGTTTCAAACCAACCGGCAATAGTTGGGAGGTGATTTCTGACACCAAGATAAGACAAAATATACAGGCCAACCTGGGTGCACAAATGCTTCATTTCGGAGTTATAGGCTGCCGAAAACATGACAAAATGAACTTTGAAGATCCATAGCTCCAAACTATGGGATCTACCGTAGTCGGGTCAAGACTTTACTTAGGAACTAGTACGTGCCCTATCCAAATATCCAAGTTTCAGATTCCTGCGGTACTTCCGCAACAATTTTTATAGAGGTAGTTGGTGAGTACTTCAAATTATATGCCCGTAGCCAAACTTGCCGTAGCCATTTATGCACCCAGGTTGATCTATTGTCTTATCTTGGTGTCAGGAAAAACCTTCAAAACGTTGTCGATGTTATTTTCAAACACCCTGTATTGCATTGTTAACTGCCGCATTATTTGACCCGCTCCTGTATGATGTATTGCAGTGCAATGCATTCAGTTTGTATGTGACAGAAAATGCGAATCTACCTAAACATTATGTGAAATTAGTGAGACAATTCGGCACCAGTAGTGGCAACTCTGCGAGAGTAGCAAAAGAATCCTGGCGCCTGTACTGTTGACTGAATGTACACGACACAACCTGACAATCCGTTTTCTCTTCCCTCCTCGCTTCTCCAAACGAAACATTTTGCATACATATCAATCTCAAAGTAGCTGTAAAGCGAGAGAAGAAAAGAGAGGGGGGCGGGCATTACTGACTGTAGATTGTCCTTCACAGACGCTCCTGCAACACGCACTCATGAAAACCTCACGTTTGTCAATGCCACAAATGCACATTGTTACAGCAACTAACACATTTTCTCAACAAATGAGTTGAGAGTGTTCTAATAATACATGCATAGCTTTTGAGCTCGATTCTAGACGTCTATTTTGTCACGGTTTATGAATAATTCTTTAGCAACTGCTTCCTACATCCATCAACTGAGTGGAAATGCCTGAGGAAAAGATGGATTTCCGTGAAGAGAAATGCAAATTATTCGATATTTAATCTCTCCACTTGTAAAGTTTAAAACAGGCATATACAAACAAAATCACGTGTCCCCATAATCCGATATAAAAATTAGTACGTCGATAATGTATATATATATATATATATATATATATATATATATATATATATATATATATATATATATATATATATATATATATATATATATATATATATATATATATATATATATATATATACAGCGCACCAAAGAGCAAGTGTATACCATTTAGATATTACTAGCTGGCAGGGGTAAAAGTAGATCTGAGAAAGTAGGGGGACGCTTGACGTCATGCCGTCCCCCGTGCCTACCTTCGTCCATTGTAATTTTGTTAGAAAGTGGAGGGACGCCATGGATATTTCCGGAAGCGGGGAGGGGGTGTTCCCCCACACTTTTATCCCTGCTAGCTGCAGTACTCAGTGTTGTCCAGAAATAATAATAATAAAAAAAATATAGATACTTGCCAGTCTCATAATGAAATGCTTTGTGAGGGTAGAAAGCTGGTTATCGTATATCAATTTTTAGATTTATAGAAAAAAACCTTATTTATCTTGATTTTCTAGAAAAATACGTATAAGGATTTACACTAAAACCTACAATTTTATACAGCTCAATAAGATTTATCATTAATGTATATGCCTCATCTCTATTGAACAATTATCTTCTCTTAAAAAGTAATAATATTGACAAATTTTCTTAAAAAGTTTAATGCCTATACCGGGCAAGTCAAAATGAAGATCCTGATTTCAGAAATTTATTCTGTGGAATCTAATAAGCATATGTTGTTATGAGAAAAACGGTTCGAAAGGTTAACTTTCAATGTTTAGTTTCCACGCAGTGTTTCCAATTTTCACCGCTAAGAAAGAGCAGCGAGCATGAAATGCATTGCTGATATTGTAACCATTTCAATTCGAGGTCTCTATTTGGGTGAACATTTATTTGTAACCAACTCGTGTAATCTGGTCACTGTTCGTGGTCCTACCACTAAGTATTCTCCTGAGACTGGTACTTACCTGGACAGGACGATGAAGGACCTCTCCAAGAAGAGTTACAAATTGTTCCCAAATCGCTCGTCGGTCTCAATGATGAGATAAGCATTAGGTGCCGAGAGGTTCGGGTGTCTCGTCTCGAAAACTTCACGGACGATCAGACTGTCATCCAGACCATAACGCACACAAACATCACTCACACAAACAACGAAAACACACTAGATTAAACAACACTATACTTATTTATTAGAATACTATTATGTTTTAAAAAAATAACGAAGAGGAAGTAACCCAACACTGAACACAGAATATGTATAATAATTTTTATCACTAAAATCGCATTTTGCCTTTCTCATGCCCTTTATATATATATATGATTATAATTCAGATTTCACTTCAATTGCCTCTCACACCATTGCCGCACTTGGGGGATTAGCACTGGGGGAAAGTTGTTGGGACAATTTCACGAGGGATCCAGTTGCTGCGCCAAACAATCCTGGAGCGTAAAGATGAGTCTTCAGCAAATAAAAAAAAAGATAAGTAGAATGCTAATGTTGGAGGGCGCGTGTATAACTTTTTAAACACACAAGGTTTGTGAACCTGGGACTTCACTAGTTGGGGGCTAGCCGTAAGAAAACGTCCTTCACCGGCTAATAGCTTGTGCCCCTTAACACAAATTAATACTTGATTCCCAACGCAACGTGCGTGGTGGCTGCATACAGTACCGGAGTCAAACTCCCTGAGCACCAAAGCTCAAGGTACGGGCTGCAATGGTCGACTCAAGAGTGTTGTCAATTCATTCCGAAAACCACTCAGCTAAATGACGTGTGTGCACATGCAAACAGAATACGGAAAATAATTTATGTTAATTTTAGTCAACTGCCTACAATGCACTAGACACGGCGATAACTCTGGCGTGAGAAAGTACAGATAACGAGCTGCAAAACAACGCAGTTGGTGCCACTTTGGTCACTTGAATACCTGTTCTGGTCTGGTCTACTCTAATCTATAGCAATGTTTCATAAGCGATTAAAGAAAACACTTAATTTAGTTCCCAATAACTATAGAATATATACTGTGCATATATTAAATCAGGGAGAAACACTGAAATGGTTTGTCACTAACTGAAATGTTCTCACCAAAAGCAATGTTTTAAATATATATATGAAAAAACAATGAGAGACTTCTTTGTCCAATTGTGTGGGAAGGAAGCAATTCCCACCGAAGAAAGAACTTATATGCGTCGCAGAATAAAGTATAAATAGAAAAAATAGTCACTGTCTTTACGAAATATACAGAGTGTCCACAAAAAATCATTCTATAACCTGGTAGCGGTTATAATATTGACCGCAACATGCTACAAAAGTTTAGGCTGGAGATAGACTATAAGCTTAATGTATGCCGTGCTACGTGAAGTGCTCATGATTAAGGAAAACATTGACAGATTATCTTTCTTAGTATATGTGTCACAATTACATATGTTAGATTTCACAGAATAAATTTGTGGAATCGGCTCCATCATTTTGACTTGCCCTGTATATGTATGTATGTTCACCCTTGTGCATTTTATATGTAATTACAGAATGAAATATGTTTCGTGTTTACTTACTTATCAGAATCATTGAACTGTTAATTCTTGACAGAAACGCTTGTGAACAAGTTTTTAGAATTGCGAATTGAAGTATATTAACGAAAGTCCGAGACACGTGCCGTATTATTGCGTGAATAAGCTACATGTTCAACTTTGTGCTTACAATTATAGAAAAAAAATATTTGCGTGTTTAAGCTGCAACTAGTCAAAAACAGTATTCTTAAGTTTTAGTTGCACGAAAACATCTGAAGAATGAAGCACTACTTCTACATTTACGCAGAACTTTAATTTAAGCACAGACAGATTCTTCTTAATAGGACCAACAACAGTGCTAACAACTCCCTAAAATAAATGACAGGCCCTCTCCGCTAGCCTAGAGACTAGCACATGTGCCTTCGATACACGTGGTCCCAGGTTCAATTCCCAGTGGGAAAGCACAAAAAATTAATTTCATAATCATTCATTTTCATTAAACATGCATCTATTGTAGCCTAAAGAGCATTGCAGTGGATGTTAAACTAAAAAACGAACTACATCAAATTGAGCTTAGATGATTTCGAGTTTAACGTCCCTTTCAGCAATGAGGCTATATAAGGCGGGCCGAACCACATGAGCTCCCGCCGGTAATCGAACCCGGGTCTCCCACGCCAAAGGCGCATACTCTAAGCGCTTAGCCATATTAAATTGAATGTCACCGTCAGATAATGTTCTTCCATCAATGATGATTCATGCATGCTTCACGTATGTCTATCAATTAAGTAGTACATGTCCGTCAAGCCGGCCTGCACAAATTTCAAATTCAAACCAAAACAGTACGAAAATTTGTACACAATATGTACCAATTTGGACCACCAAAATTAGAATTTGTACCCCTACCAATTTCGAAAAGAAATTGAATTTTTGATGGCGGGCCAGCTTCCCGCAAAATGTATTTTTCTTTACAATTCGAACCAAAACAGTGCCAAAACTTTGTACCCAATATGTACCAATTTGTACCACTATAATTAGAATTTGTACCCCTACCAATTTCAGAAAATTAGAATATTTGATGGCGGGCCAGCTTGCCCGCACACTGTATTTTTCTTTCCAGTTTGAACCAAATCAGCACCAAAAATTTGTACCCAATATGTACCAAAATCTGCCACCAAAATTTCAATTTGTACTCCCACCAATTTCTAAAAATTTTAAATTTTGTTGGCGGGCCAGCTTGACTATTTTTCTTTCTAATTCGAACCAAAATTAGAATTTGTATCCCTACCAATTTCGGAACATTATAATTTTTGATGGTGGGCCAGGTTGATGTTAAACTAACCTTCACAACTTATTTTCTTCCAATTCTAATAAAATCCGCACCAAAAATTTGTACTCAATATGTTTGAATTTTTAACACCAAAATTAAAATGTGTACCCCTACCAATTTCGAGAAATTTGAAATTTTTCTGTTGATAAAGCTGACCTGTACAACTTGTTTTTCATTCCAATTCGAATTAAAAATTACCAAAAATTATATTCAATATACACCAATTTGTACAACCAAAATTGAAATTGTACCTCCACCAATTTTGAGAAATTTGATTTTTTTTTATGGCGGATCAAATTAGCAGACGATTGTATTCTTTCGACAGTGCTTGAAAGAATAAAGGGAACCACTATCACAAAATAATTCTTTGGAGAGGCGGTAGATTAAATAGGTAGCATTGGCTTTTTTACAACTTGGTTGGGGGAGAGAGGGTCAGATATCTACACATGTTGAGGACCCCAAAATATTTTATGGGTGGGTGATTCCTTTCTCCAGTCGTCTGTGATCATTGAGAATATTAATTTTTATTATAGAACTCGTTCAGAGGATCAGTTTGCTATGAAGTCGCCACCATCAACTCATCTCCGTTTCGATAACAGTCTAAATTCAAATTTTGCTGCTAGAAATTGCTACAGAGTTATCATCAATAATAAGCAACAGAGGAAAAATGTTGAATGGAACCAGTCACAAATTCGTTTGGAAAGTGCTGACGTCGAAGTTAAAACAAAACATACGATTTTGCTGACTACCTTGACAACAAATAGATACACATATTTGAGTAAATAATTTAAAGTTATTGAATTAGTGCAGGTATAATTTCCAGCTTTTTGTTACAAATTGTCTAAATTTGTTTAGGCATTTTTCATTTGAATTCTAAACAAGCCCTTGCGCTGGAGGATTTGACTTTGTGACAAATTGCCTGTTCGTTGAATAACAATCTCTAATCTTTATTCGTACAAGGTTTTCCTGATGCAAGTTATATGCAAATTTTTCGTGCCGCTTTTACGAATTCAAGGGAAATCTGGTTACGCGTGCTCATTCGATTCGAAGCCCCCCCCCCTTCCAAAAAAAGAAAAAAGTTTTGCGTGCCGCCCAGACCGGAATGAAAATTTAATTCCTAGAAACTGGTAGGGATACAAATTCTAATTTTGGCGGTACAAATTGGTACACTTTTGGTACACATTCTCGGTAACATTTAGATTCCAATTTGTAAAAGAAATGTGTCGCGAGATGCAAGGTTCGACATCAAGTTGGCCCGAGCAATCAAAACTCAAATTTCGCTAGATTGTTGCGGGGTACAAATTTCATTTTGGTGCTACAAATTGGGTACATTTTTTTAAAATTCGAATTGAAAAGAAAAATAACTTGTGCGAGTCAATTAACGTCAAGCTAGCCCGCCATTAAAAATTCAAATTTGTCGAAATTGGTAGGGGGTACAAATTCAAATTTCGTGGTACGAATTGGCATATATTGGGTACAGATATTTGGTGCCGCTTTGTTTCGAATTGGAAAGAATAATAAATTGTGGGGGCCAGCTTAACGTCTATCTAGCCCGCCTTCAAAAATTCAAGTTTCTCGAAGCTGGTGGGGCTCCAAGTTCTAATTTTGGTGGTGCAAATTGGTACATATTGCGTACAATTTTTGATACCATTTTGATTCGAACTGGAAACAATAATAAGTTGTGTAGGTCAGCTTGACCTGCCCCAAAAATTCAAATTTCTAGAAATATTAATCTTGTGGTAAAAATTCGTATATACTGGGTGCTAATTTTTGGTGCCCTTTTGATTCGTAATGGAAAGAATAATAAGTTGTAGGGACTACCTTAACATAATTTGTTCTCCCATCAAAAATTGAAATTCCTCGAAAATGGTGGGGGTACAAATTCCAATTTTCTTGGTACAAATTTGTACATATTAGGTACAAATTTTTGGTACTCTTTTGGTTCGAATTGGAAAGAAAAATACATCGTGCGGGCTAGCTTGACGTCAAGCTGACTACCATCAAAAGTTCTAATTTTCTGAAAGTAGTGGGAGTACAAACTCTAATTTTGGTGGTACAAATAGGTAAAAAGAATTTTGGTACCGTTCTAGTTCGAATAGCAAAGAAAAAATTGTGCGGGCCAGCTTGACGTCAAGCTGGCCCGCCATCAAAGATTCAATTTTTTCGAAATTGGTAGGGGTACAGATTCTAATTTTGGTGGTACAAATTGGTACATATTGGGTACAAATTTTTGGTACCGTTTTGGTTTGAATTTGAAATTTGTGCGGGCCAGATTGACGGACATAGTAGTATTGTGTTGCCAATGTAATTAGGTACCTCTCATCAGTCATATCTATAAAGCTCACCCTTAATCTTCGATGATATTCTTGAAAAAATACCACATATTCAAACGAGAATACGATATATGAAAGTCAAACATGCTTGCGTCTTGAATCTAACGATTTGTAAAACCTTGTTACGATACCTAGAGAGAGAGTATATAATGTAAGTATTTGAAACAAAACAATACTGACGTCATCGTCACAATTACTTATTTGTAATAATTCAGTAACAGATATAAGTAATGACTCATAATGTTGAAATGAGAACATTTTACGATATGTCGTGATAATAGAAATTATTTTTAAAATTTATTTTAAATGAACTATCACCTGCGATCCAACATCGACGTTAGTGGTGAGCTCACTTATCAGAGCACGTAAGAAACGTGCAGGTTTACTGTTTACGGATTTCTACACTAAATTTTGTGAAGCATAATTTAAACAAGATATGCAATAATTGTAAATTTGGAGAGAAGCGATCGACCTTTATTGGTTAGTGCGTCAATTGTTTTTGTGAACGAACACGACTTGCAAATAGTTGTATTTGGTATATCCGCGATAAACATAATGGCTTCGAAAAGATGTGTTCATAGGAGAAAACGAAAAGGGTTTCTACCAATTTTAATACTGAAAAGTCTTTTATCGATTGTTTACAATCACAATTAGTGCGCCAAATGCTTTTCCAAGGTTAAGTGTATGGGCATGCCGTTTTTCGGTGATTATTCCTCAATGGTATATCTGATCGAGACATGCGACCCCTTACGACACTCAGCACGCGCTCGCGAATCACCATAGTTAAAAAACGCTTCAGGTATATCGAAGGAGTATCCGGATAACCGAAGGCCTAAGTCGGGTAAAGACGAGGTTCACTCCAATTAATGTCTGAAGTTTTAAAGGTGTATTTTTCTCACCTTCTATATTAGATGTGGGTTACTACTTTTGCTTAGTAATCTGATATTTTCGGATTCGAACGCCTTGGCCAGACATTGCGATTCTCTAGTTTTTTTCTCACTCCCACTATTCGAATAATACTCGAATAATGACGACAATGGAGACATGGGTTCGACTCCGGTAGGAAGTCATGTGGTTTGGATCCCACGCTAAGCTATAGATCATATTACGTCGGTGCTAAAAGAGATGTTAAACACCAAAGAACCAATCAAATAGAGCGTTTAATAGTACATGCAATCTACTCCTAAAAATGTACATATTTTCTAATTATTAATATTTCCATGTAAAAATAACTTTACACAATGCTCTGAAACCTAAACGAAAGAAAATAAATAAACATGGAAGGGATAGTACAAGATTCTGTTAAATTAGCAACAGTGGAAATAGCCATCACGAGCGGGATAAAAAAAAAGCCAAAGAAAAGTTTAAACATAAGGAGAAAAGCGCGACCTTAATGATGATGCTTAAACGTCTAAGCTATCGAATTCCTCTTGAATTTATTTTTGGAGGATAACCAAATCGGCAACACTACGCCCTTCATGAGTGAATATTAAAATTATCTATCAGTGTACTATAGTTTTATAATGAGAGATAAATTTCAGTTAGTTTGTATACCAAATGTCTAAGAAATTTTGATTGACTTTTTTTTAAATTTTTGGCGATAGTTTTGTTGCAAAGAGTTTCAAATTACAATACTTGAATTTGGAGCGTACATATAAGTAATACATTTTTATGAGTGTTGGAATTTTGCTGAAGTCTTCTTTACTTCCAATTATAAATTCTAATAATTTAAAAGCATCACTAACAACATTTTCTATGTATTATTGAACATTAGTTCCGGATCAAATACAAGATCTAAATTTTTAATTGTATCAGGTCTGCTTATACAGGGTGGGGTTTAAAACAACACCGACAACCTTTGAGAGGTGATTCCTGACACCAAGATAAGACGAAAAGTAGAAACCAACCTGAGTGCACAAATGCTTCCTTTCGGAGTTATACGCTGCCGAAAATATGACAAAATGAACTTTAAAGGTCCATAGCTTCAGAACTATGGGACCTACCATAGTCGGATCAAGACTTCACTTAAGAACGTGCCCTATCCAAATATCTATGTTTCAGAATCCTGCAGTATTTCCGCCACAATTTTTATAGAGGTAGTTTGTGAGTACATCCAATTATATGCCCGTAGCCAAACTACCTCTATAAAAATTGTTGCGTGAGTACCTTAGTATTCTGAAATATGTATTTTTGGAAAGCGCACATATTAATTCCTAAGTGAAGTTGATCCAACTATAGGTCCCATAATTTTGGAGCTATGGACCTCTGAAGTCCATTTTGTCATGTTTTCGTCAGCCTATAACTCCGAAAGGAAGCATTTGTGCACCCAGGGTGGTCTATACTTTTTGTCTTATCTTGGTGTCAACAATCGCCTCCCAAACGTTGTCGGTGTTGTTTTGAAGCACCCTGTAGAAGTATTACTAAACTTATTGTATTGTATGTATCTGTATGTATTGTATGTACATACAATATCTGATACATACAATGTCTGATACATACAATATCTGTATATTGTATGTAGCTGCTGCTCTAAAACAATTACAAGGGTTTATGTTCCTTGCAAAGATGTGGTCACAAATGTAAAACCATTAACAAGAATCAATAATACATTGTTCTTCTTTATACAATATTTTATTTCCAAAATTACTTGTTTGGTACAATTTAAGGGAAGGATGGTAGAATTTAGGGAACAGTTTTTTAAATTGTGCCACTTCACATACCTCTTCATTTCATTAAATACTTTGGGTGCTCTAAATAGTATTGCTTTCTCAGTGATTTCATACATCACCTAAGACGTACTTAATGCTGTAGGTACCTTAATTTTTAACTTTTACATTATATTTGGAACTAGAAGGCATTTCCTAAAATTGTAGAATATAGGAGACTTTCCCCTACCTCTATATAGCCAAAGTTTCTTTATAAAATTCGTTGCTCCGGTACAGCAGGATTCAGAAACAGAAATATTTATATAGAGCACTAACTAGCTCGTAATTAATTCTTTGAAATGTTTGTGACAGATTCCGGTTTTTGAGTTATGTAGCATTAAAATTCACCTTGAATCGTTTTTCACAGCTTATAACATTGCAGTCCCCCACGCAAGTGATAGCCCACGCAAGTGGTTGCCAGGGATAAAATAAAATAATGATTGAAGGTTATTTTCCAGTTTTCTTAACTCTTCCTGAGATGAGAGTTCGCTGAGTATGCATGTCACACATTTTCTGACTTCTTGCTTTATTTTCCGTATCTTGATTCTTGTTTCATGTGTCGATTAGAACCTCGCACATGAACTTTCAAAAGTAACTAGATGTATGATATTTGAATTTTTCTAAACTTCGATCTGACATTAATGGTTTTGCCATGCAGAATGGGCTTTGTAGCCTAAAGATTAAAAAAATATATTTATAGTTTAAAGTCAAGTCTTGATTAAGAAGTTCTGTTACGTAGAATTTGAAAAGGAACAAACCACACACGTTTATTCACGAGTGGAGTCAAACATACTTGTGAGCCGCATATGGCTCGCGGGCTCTGATTTGGCGATCACTGTTCTAGAAGATGGCTATCTTCTGAAACGGACGCTAAACTCAAATTAAACGATGGTTATCTTCCTTGTACAATCCGCGGCAAAAAACCTGCAACATGAGGATGTAAGTTTATTGTGAAACTACGCCTTACAGCACAGGGAATGAACATAACGTCTCAGTGGAACAAATCACGGCAGGATAAACCTCGGCTTCCTCCCGTGCACACTTATATTGGAGCAAAAGACTTCGTCATTTCACAATAAACTTATATGCTCATGTTGCAGGTTTTTTGCCGCGGATTGTACCATTTGCTCAACACTGGATGTATTAACATGAAGGCAAATTTAAATGATAAATCACAAAATATGTAAATTCGTTATTTACCTTTCAATCACTTTGTATTAGTTTCATTTTTACTAAAATTTGTCTAAAAATTTATTTTGTGTTTGTTTCCAGGCGACTAAAAAAAGGTTGCAGAGAAAATTGGTGGTTTGAAAATCCCGGCTGCCATTGTTTCTAGCAAAAACATTCTTTGATTGTTGATTCCTATGGGAAAATGTGCACATGCTGCAACATTTCTCTGTAAGATAAATCGAAACAATACATTTTTCTGACAAGTTCTGCCTTTGTTGTTTCTGCTTCTTTTCTTATTCGGTTCTTTTTATTTTAATCCATCAAATCGTTTTGTTTTTATATCTTAGAAAGAAAGAACATGTTTCTTTTAGCAGAATTCCTCTGATTCCACGTTCTACCGAATTGATTGCGTTCTAAATTATGGTGCGTTCAAAGCACAAGAGAATCAAGCCCAAGTAGCAAAGTTGTTAGAAAAAGAGACATACAACGTTTGTATGCTACACTTTAAGTATTCGGAAAGTCAACACTGCTTTTTACGTTATACGTAAGAGCTATTTACAAATCATGGATGTGAATCATTTAAGTTCCGAAAGGACCTTCAGATAGAGATCTTTAAGATGAAATAGATGAAGATTGTGGTCGGAGTCCTACAGACCTGTATGTGTAGCTGGAGGATTAATATGGATTTTTGAAGATTTTTTTTTTTTTTACTTAGATCTCGGTGAAATCAGAATTACAAATAAACATTTTCCCTCTTGGTCTCCCAGTACAACGTAGTCAGGAATGTGATTCTAGTCAATTAGAGATTTTCAGTTGGATTGATGTTAGATTAATTTGCTGACCAACTTATTATCATAAACCTATTATCATATCATGTGAAGTCTTTCATCGTGTCACATATACTCTGTTCTAAAATTGCATTCTAGGGCAACTCTGCTGATGAGATGCAAACTGTGACTAGCTGCGAAAAATTCACGGATTTGTTTATTGACAACTTTACATAGTGCTAGATATAATTAATTTAAGACTAGAATTCGAGAATCAGGAAGTTTCTATGAAATTAATGCAGTTAAAAATCTCTGAACTTTTATAAAGATATTTGTGTTTAAAGAACACGGGAATTATTAACGAAAACATATACATGCATATATGTACGTATGTGTAATTAAATCACGCTTCCAAAATGTTTCAATTAGCAATGTTAACGTTCCGCAGTGGTTTTCGTGTTATCCTATATTACGGTTACATAATACTTTTATAAACTTTTTATTCATTTTATCAGAAAATTCTTTCTTAGTACCTTATGAACTGTTTCTGAATGGAGAAATTGTGTTACTGGATGCAGATTTACTTAAGGAGAGTTTACCCGTTATGAGTATAAATGCAGCGCGAAGAGCCAAAAGCACGAGCCAACTTGTGATAGATGACCACTAAAGCAAGAATTGTATCTAACTGCGGGGTAGAAGCGCCGCAAGTGGGCTCGAGCGGCAGCGCAGGGGCGCGTTCTTAGGAAGCATGCTCGTTAGTAATAGTGCGTGTACGCATAAACTTATTATTACGATATAATTAATGTCATACAAACGATAATGTGAAAAATAGTTATGCTTACAGATCACGATTTAAAACACTGCATTTACATACGATGTTTATTATGGCTTCCTTCTTGAATGTTACATGCTTAAAGAAATATATTATGAATTTTGTTTTCCAATATGAATACTTAAATGACATACAAGATACCGATATAGTTTAACTTCTTTACTTTTATTTACACACTTCTTTACTCAAATAATTTCTTCCGTACATTTTACATGCAACC
The DNA here is from genome assembly GCF_964235325.1 of Thermobia domestica. Classification (NCBI taxonomy): domain Eukaryota; kingdom Metazoa; phylum Arthropoda; class Insecta; order Zygentoma; family Lepismatidae; genus Thermobia; species Thermobia domestica. The sequence goes on from NC_137455.1 coordinate 282,192,524, forward strand.
ATAAATTAGAAAAATGGCTTTTACTTCCCTCTTTCAGTGCTGAGACTATATGATACGTAGGCAACATATTACATGGGGTTTAAAGTATCTGTACTCTCACTGAAAGTCGAACCCAAACTACAGACGCCAATCATTCAACCACGGAAGGAAGCTTCAGTAACATAATTGAAGCCTTGAGTTCAAGAAGAAAACATTTTCCAGGCATAATCAAACTTGTATTCAGTACTGTCTGTATTCTGATATGTCTGTTTCTAATAAAATTTGGTACCACTCGGAATATTTCTAACAACCACATTATCGCATATTGAAATAGTTAACATTCTTTGCGATTTTTCAATTTGAGTTTTACTTTTCTTCAGTATTATTTTTCTTGTTATATATGTTTTCTACTTTTTATTTATTCATTTCACAACGTGTGTTTTATCCTTGTTAACTTTTTAAATTTTATTATTTTATTTTTTAATTTAATTGAGATTTTATTAATTTTTTAACACAGTAGAAGTCATACCTTCGATCATTATCTTTGTGTTGGAAGCGTCTTTTTATGAGGTGCATGTGTGGCCATTGGTCTTTCTGTAATTGGGACAAATATCCTCGGTGCTAACATGACCATTAAAACCTAATCATTCGTTCATTCCGAAATACTTCCTGCGGTTACACAGATATATGACAACTTTTAGTGCAGTGTATTTACCAGTCGATGAGATCAATATTTTAATGTTTAATTTATCCGCTTGTATATAGTAGGTCTAAATATGATTCACTTTGGTTCTCAATCTTGATTTAAAAGACATTTCCAAAACTCAAATCAACTTTGTAGACGATTATTGAATAAACGATAAAGCTTACCACATTATAGAATGAAAACTTTTGTTTACTTATATATATATATATATATATATATATATATATATATATATATACCCAGTTTCAAAAATATACGTATTACGAAGAATTATTTTGTCCAAACTATCGATCGCTGCGCCTCGGCTCGGCTATTGGGGAAATGAATACATAGTCTAGTTTTGCTTGGTAACCGTTATATGTTTAAAATAGCTACTCCGCAGCAGAAATCATTTTGTGTTCTCGAGTTTGCGAAGTGCAATTCCGTGATTACCGTACAAAGATGTTTCAGGTTGAGGTACCAAATTGATCCTCCGAATGGGTGGAACATTCGCAGAAGGTATCGACAGTTTGTAGATACAGGATATGTATGTAAAAGAAAGAGTCCTGGCCGCCCTCGTGTTCCTGAAGAAAATGTTGCACGATTTCAAACTGCTTTTCAACGTAGTCCTTCAAAATCAACTCATCGTGCCAGTCAGGAGTTACAAGTGCCCACAACAACAATTTGGCGTGTTTTGAGACGTCGGTTGGTTATGAAGCCGTACGAGTTATAACTGTTACAAGCTCTGCGTCCTGATAACAAACGCAAACGTGTGGCATTTCGTAACGAGATTCTGGATGCTATTGGCAATGACAACACTTTTGTACAATGCATCGTGTTCAGTGATGAAGCGACTTTCCGTGTTAGTAGTCAGGTAAACAAACAAAATGTTCGAATTTGGGATCTACAGAACCCACAAGCAGTCATTGAACATGTACGAGATTCGCCCAAAGTCAATGTGTTTTGTGCGATATTCCGATCATCTGTTTACGGCCCATTCTTCTTTAATGGAAACACGGTTAACAGTTAACAGTGTCTCGCTATGTTACAAAACTGGTTGTTTCCGAGGCTGCACGAAGACAACTTCATTTTTCAAAAGACGGGGCACCCCCTCACTGGAGTCACGAACTGCGTGAATATTTGAATGAAACTCTACCGAACCCTTGGATTGGTCGTCAAGGAGCTGGCGACTTAGCATGTCTCAGCAGGCCTCCACGGTCACCGGATTTGGCACCCTGTGACTTCTTCCTGTGGGGTTTCGTTAAAGACAACGTTTATGTACTACCACTCCCACAGAACTTAGAAGAGTTGAAGAACCGGATCCGTACTGCCATAACATCAGTGACTCAGGGCATGCTTGCCCAAGTATGGGAGGAATTTGAGTATCGATGTGATATTGTTCGTGACGCTGATGGAGGACATATTGAACATCTGTAATTTGAACTTTGAACTGTAATTTGAATTTGAAAGGTTCGTAAATATGTGTGTAAAATTTCATATTGGTATGTCTTAAAGTTTAATAAATATATGCATTCGAAATACGTATATTCTTTTTGAAACAGGGTGTATATATAAATGAAAGTCACTATGTTTGTGACTTTGTACCTCTTGAAACACGGTCACCGATCTTGATCAAAGTTGCCACATAGATGAGATACAGGACTGAGATGGTTTATCATTTCACTTTACCTGTCGAACTTAGGGGAGAAGGAAGGGAAGATATTTAAAAATGATCGAAAATGACCGATATTAGCGTCTAGTCTATAGTTTACGGTGTCGCTGAGATGAACAGTAACACTTTCAATGCCGTTTAAATCCAAATTCAGCCCCGCAACTTTGGAAGGGGAAGATATCGAAGAAAAATGATCGAAAATTACCGATATAGTGCCAAATCCATAGTTCCCGGGGTCGCTAGGACGAACAGTTACACTTCCGATTCCGTTTAAATCCAAATTTAGCCCTTTATGTCCAAAATGAAACGTATTCTCCCCGTGCGAAGAAGGTGTTCTGCTAGTTAATAAATTAAAAGTTTAGTTGATTTAAGTAGTGTCTGCATATTTTTTACTAATTTACACAAAATGTTAAAATCAATAATATTTTTGCTTGAAAAATATACAGAATGCTCAAGCATATATAATAGATGTCTAGTAAAAGGGAAAAAAGTGTTTATTTTGAACAACTAATCTCTTTCTTTTGTTTTATAAAATATGTTTGTTTCCAAGAATATTACAAACAATAAAATATACATTTTTTAAATATCTTTTCTCTCTCTCTATTGTCTATGTAAACAGAGCCGGAAACAACAGAGATACCGGCCGGACACAAAATGTCAACCTCTGACATTTACTATCTTCTAATGCGCAGCAGAAATTTTCTGGAAGTAATTCAGGACTTTGCAAACAATTTCATCGCATCTTCTCTCTTTTGTCCAACGTTTTCAATTATAGACACACTTTACGTGTTTTACATTTTGTTTCTTCTGTTTGACGAAATGAACCCATGGACGCTTCAAAAAGGGAGTGAAAATTCATGTTAGCTGCATTAGGAGTTGTTGTAACGAGAATACATCCAAAAGGGTTTGCTTTTCAAACGAGTTTAACCTTCAAGCTAATTCTATTTTATACTCATTAAACCAAAGAGGAAGTTTTACATTAACACAACTGCAAGGCTAGAACTTAAATACTATCATCAACATTAAAATACAAAGAACTTGAGCATTATCCCGTGAGTAGCACAATCTCACGTTGTATCGCCTTTGTAAAAGAAAAAGGTTTAACTTCGTTTGAAGCATACAGGAAAAAGAAGTCAAAGTGATAGATTTCACGAAAAAATCAGCATAACCGCTATAATATCAAGGTTGATAGCTACAATTAATGTACAGTCTTCTTAAAAATAACTGAGACAACCAATTTGTTTATAGGGGGCACGGACGCTCAGTGGTAGAGCGATTACCTCTGGTGCTTGAGGTCCCTGGTTCGATCCCCGTCCAGCTAAGTTTGTGGTGGACAATATCGTGTCCATGAGTTTTCTCGGTGTATTTCCGTTTCCTCATATTTTCCCATTCCATTACTTCTTCCATCATCATTCACTTGCCTTAATCATCGTCTCCCATAGCTTAAAGGGCATAATCATGGGACGTTAAACTAAAATATTTATTTGTTCCGATTTCTTTATAAAAGACTTTATTAACGCAACCATACGTAAACTTTTGGGTTGAAATAAAGACTTCAAATGGCCAAACAAATTAACGTTTCTTGATATAGTTCTACCTGTCATGAAAGAAATAAAGAAGGTAAAACCACGCGCAGCCTGTCCTTCCGTGTGACGTCACTAACACCAAATCACTGAGCTTCCGAGTAAGAAACTATTCTCACATCCTTTCAGTTGACAGGTTATTAGTTGTATTTGTTGAGTTGATTTTGAGTTTAGCGTCTCTTTCAGCAGCGAGACTATATGAGACGGGACCTACTAATTAACGTGGAATCCGAATCACATGAGCTCCCGCCGGGAATCGAACCCGGGTCTCGCACGACAAAGGCCCGTACGCTAACCGCATAGCCACGAAGGATCTCTGAGTTGTATTTGTGTTGAAGATTTCTACGTATTCTTTTTCTCAAACCTATTGGTTAATTTGTTATACCATTGTTGTCTTGTTTTGTGTTTGTAAACATTATTACTGTCATATCACTTGATGAAATAAAAATAAATGGACTTATTTCCTTTGAAAAATATATGTCAAGTAATGGGTGCGCATTAATTTGTGACTGTAATAATAGCTCTGGTATTGTTTGTGAAGAAATCTATGCAATCAGTTGATTTTTACTACAAACCAATGTCTACATCTACCTTGTAGTCAGTGATAAAAGCAATTGAAAACACGCTATTAGCTATAAAGTAGTTACTCAAGTGTTTGGCTTAAATTGCACAACCGTTCTTTATGAGAAGGCTGGGCATAACTATCGAAAATATAATGTACAAAAACACACACACGATGGATCACAAGAAATGTTTGTTTTTGCACCTCAAATGCTCCTCACTTGCTAAAACTAGTAAGAAGCCATTTTGTAGATGACGGATTTTCTCATGCAAATAACAAAGTTAGTAGAGTGGAAAAATAAACTAACTCCTCACGAGAATGAAAGATCGTTTACAACATTAGTGATGAAGATTTACATGTTGCAAATTTTGAAAAACAAAATGTGAAGTTCACTGCACAATTGTTAACAAATACTGTAGCTCTCAAGGACTCATGTTTTGCAGAGATAAAAGGTTATCATATAATGTCACTTCAACTGTCGACTTTATGCAGCTTGTGAACGACTGATTCGACATTTTTAATTCACCTACGCTGTACGACAGAAAGGATGTAGGGACTAGGCTTTCAAAGACGGTGATTATGAGAATGAAAGAAATGGTGAAATGAAGAAAGTGGGAGGAAACGGGAGAACTCAGAGAAAACCCATGTATACGATGTTTGTCCACCACGAAGTTCACTTTCACAGATAGAATAAAAAGTGACCCTGATAACAAATGTAAACCTGAAGTTTTAACATATTCTATTCGGTTTAGAATATATTACACATAAATGAGCTATACTAAACAAGCAATTTAAAAAACTTTCTCCAAAAGATCAGTTTACAAGAAATGTAGAAAGTGGTGAAACATGAGCACTAAAAGAAGTTCAGTAAGAAAATTCTGATTGGCAAATACAAGTGGATTAAGCCTACTGGGAAACCACTTAAGGAAAAACAACGCACCACAGACAAAATTCCAGTGATGTAATAGGCATCTGAACTAGAAATAGCAAACAGACATGGGCGTCTCTGGCGGGGGGACAGGGGGATGCGTCCCTCCATATATTTTGAGTATGAGATAAATGAACCAATGCTGAATGTATTTAGATCTATATGGAAGAAGTAGAAACATAAGCAGAACAAATGTAAGTTATGTCTGCTGTTAAACATTAGGTTGTTCTGATTAAAATGTCCATCTGACGTTATAAGAAAAAAAAAACTGGTTCTTTATATAATTAAAATTGAGCCACATTAAAATAACACACACTTCGTTTCTTTTATATTGATTCCATCTTTATTTCTTTATATATGTATTGTTTATCTGGTTGCCTGCCAACTTGATATTGTCAATTTCATTATTTAATTAACATATGAATATCTTTTTGTGTACTTGACAATTATATATTTGTAACTAACTTCTTCTTCATAACCTGGGTTAGTACATATAATAAAAATGCTTATTGCCCAAAATAATATAAAAATATACAGCGTACTGTTGTAACGTGTGCCACTCTTAGTTTTTTTTTTTTTTTTTTTTTTTTTTACGTTACACTTTTTGGTTAGTCAAAGTAGTCTCAGCTGCAAGCACACATTTTATTCATTGCTTAACGAGCAACAACTGGATTCCATGAAGAAAGACTGGAGAAGGGAAGGAAAGGATGTATAGAAAGTTAATCTGCGAATTAAGAAGGGAAATCTATACAAAGACATTGAAATATACAATAGAATCGAAGGTGACAAGAGGTATTAAGAAGAATATAAAAATTTAAATAATGTATATGAAGGTAAATTTCATTTAAATAGAAGGGAGTAAGGGAGAATATAGAATCTACAGATGGAAATGAACCTAAATGAGCGAATTACAACTTGAGGAAGATGGAAAGAATACATTGAAGAGCGGGATAATAACTAGAATAAACTGTACATTTTAGATATTAAAACGGGAAATGAAATAAACGAGGATGGTTCTTGGACAAGTTCAAAAACATACAGTGAAATGAAGAACAAAAAGATAGATAATATACCTTTTGAGTTTATTAAGAATACAGAAGAACGAAAATCGAAAATTCGAACTTTGCAATCAAATCAGTGTCATCGTAAGACTTCTTTCAGAGAGTTATGATTTTCTTAGTTAAAAAATCGAAATGTATGAGGACTATAAAACTAGACTGCAGCAAATGCATTTAAGAACACTGAGTAGGAATTCACTGGTAGGAATGACAAGGTGAAGAAATTATATAAGAACCATATTATTTATAAAATATTTTTTCATTTCTTTCTTTCTTTTTCTTTTTCTTTTTTTTTTAGGAGGGTGGTGGTAGCCTACCAGTGATGGAAGAAAATTATAATGAATTGTGTTGGTAAAGGTAGAAAGAGGGGATCCTCTTAGTAAAGTAGATTCCAATTTACACATAACTTGAGTTGGGATCTACTAGTATTTAATTCGTCCCCCCCCCCCATTTTTACAGAGATGTCCGTGCAAACAGACAACTGAAATTCGAAAGAAAATACCAATTTCACACATGTACCAAAGAAAATATACAACAGCAAGCAAACAGGCAGACAACAGCGTTAGTCCTGTCGCAAGCGTGTGTCGAAGGTGACTTCAATGCGCGAGAAGGACGTAAACACGTCCGCTGATGAACTTACCTTTTGTTCATACCGCGTCAATAAGTATACAGAGCTATCCAAAGAAAAGTGTCTGTTCAGTTTTTATTGAAGAGGACTGTACCTAACGGTCCCTTCTATATAATTATGCGTCAATTACTAGTGATTAAAGAAGCTGTGATGTTTATTTCAATACATATATATGGACTTTCCCACTGGACCAGTGGCTCATCCGTACGTCTTTAGTGACGGAATCCTGGGTTCAACACGCGATGGGAGAGCATTGAATGCATTATGGTGGTTCAGATTCCACATTAAACTGTATGACCCAGGCCCATGTTTGACATAATCAACGCCTGGGCATACTGTGAGGAAACCTCCTCCCCAAAATAACCTTTCAAGCCTTACATTAACAGCTTCAAATAAGAATAATGCATGCTAGTTTTGATTCGGGAAGGATTTCTCGCTTAATCCTCCCTCGGCGAGTCTTTTCATTATGAACTCTGTATCGACACGCCATCTTCCTTATTGAAAAACCTTTAAAAATACTTTAAAAATTAATAACCTCTATATTCACGTAGTAATGACGAGAATATAAACTTAATATTTTTTGATAGCACACACTTCCTTTCTATGGAGGTAGCAGGTGGTGGTGGAGGATAAGAATGAGCTAGGTGAACGCATATTCTATAGTGACCGCAACGACTCATGAAACCTGGGATTTACACCAATCATAGGGATATTTTTCTTCAAGTGAGACATATCCGAAGATTTCGATACGATTAGTGGAGCTGCTTTCCGAACGCAAACTTCAGAAAGTGTTAAACAGCAGAAGTGCACCAATAATATTGGTAAACTTTGAAGACACGGTGAAAGATCGACAAAAATAAATAGATAACTATAACAAGAACGGTATCGAATTAAACAATGATAATAATAGCATCGAGAGTATAAAACAACAACAAATTAAGAAAAGAAAACTTGGCAGAAATTCAAGTATTTAAGGGGGAACTTCCGTACTTAAGCTTCCCCGAAATCTTACTTACTTCCCCGAAATCAAATAAAGTAAATGAACTATCTTGAAGAATTTTCACATTTCCAGGCAAAGCCTCCCCCGAAACAAAATCTTAAATACGCCACTGCTCAGGAGATATTTTTCGTAAGGTGCGGGAGACGACACTGGCAAAATTTCAGGGATAAAGGTTGACGACTGGAACTCACCCTCGTATTCGTTTGAGCGTTCAAATCTGCAGATCTAAGTCAAGCGATTACTACTCGTATAATATGATAAATTATACATTAATCACTTAAGCAGGGTCAATCTGCCGCAGTCCAGCCACGCATAGAGCCAAGACCTACCACACCTCGCTCTCGTTGCTGTGAAAAGTACATTGTTATGAATAGTACAGAGATAAATACAATTCACACTAAGGAATGGATCTCGTATCTTTCTTATTTATCCTAACTTTTGCTATTTTTAACAGTTCTTTTTTAGGTTCAGATCATTGTCTATTTTTTCTCTCTTTCTTGCACGAACGTTGCGTCCCCAGTTTTTGTTTCTTGGGACACCTGCCATTTGTAAAAGTAGATCTGGTAGCAAACACTAGAGTTGCTATTTGTGTTGTTGCTGTAGAAAATTTTGAACAAGTAATATTCGCCATCAAAACATTAAACATTTAAGTCAATTATATTCAAACTTCTCTATGAAATCTGCATCATTCGTTTGGTTCAATATAGGTCATTCAAAAATGTAATTTTAGGATTTCCCCATTGTTAATATATACATATTACCTAAATATCACTTGAACAGTGAAGTACGTGAATAAAGCGCATAACATTCAAAATCCTAAGGAAAATTTGCAATATCATTTGTCAAAACTTATTCACCGGTGTAACAGTATTATTTTATTGTTTACTGTTAAATTCACAATGATTAAGCACTGTGTTTCTTTTATTCGTAGTTCCCTCTCGAAGTCATTATAATCTTCCATTATGGCGTCCGTGATACACGCCCGTAGTTACGGTGTGGCCGTGAAATTTTCAGTTGCTGTTGGTATGTAGTATTCAATGTAAGGCGAACTCAAGTCAGCTTTCCCAAAAATGATTCATTCCCACCTGACTTAGTGTTCTGTCTACGAGACTGACGTAATACCTGTGAACCTTTCTTTCTTACAAGCAACCTGACCACTTTAGACCAAAGTGGCATGAAAACCATCCGTGAACAACGCAGAAGGTCTGCAAATTTTGGTATGATAAAATCAACGTAAGTTTTTTCAGGAACGACCTTACATACCTAAATGCCATTGGTAGGAAGAGCATTGATGTTCTTCATAGGCGAACCTCCTAAACTTGTTTGAATTAACTGAGCTCTAAGTCTAATTTTAGTTATGACGGTTTAAGGATAAAGACCTAACTTGAGTAATGTTTTTAATATGTCCTGAAATATGTTTTTTATTTTTTAAAAAAAAGTATAAGAAATGCTGTGAGACAAGGACTAGTGAAGAAAACAGAACTAACAAAAAGAAGATGGGAGCGACACTAAAATTAGTGAGTGATCAAGTGTCATTTACGAAATTACAATAGCCGAAGGAAGTTATAAAAATCATGAATTAACGCCTGTCTTCATGCAGTGATAAAGTCAACTTCAAATATTACTGTAAGTTTTATTACTAGGATACAGATGTTATTATAATATATAGTAATCCACGTAACTCAAGAGATAGCGATTTATTGTATAAACTTCTAATAAATCCTTCTCTCTACGTAAAATACAAATCTAAAAGTCTAAGTCTATAAAACAAAGACAGATAAGAAAGGAAAAGTCTATAATACAAAGAAAAATCGAGTATTTTACATAGTGTTTCTTCCAGCAAATAGAAGAGAGAAAAACATCCCGAAGGAAATACACAAAGTAATAACAGAATCGTTTGTCAAAGTGTCATTGTGGCGGGAAACGGAAGTAACACCAGGTGCAGCGAAAGAAGACAGTGTTGCAAGAGTAGGCAATAGTACCAGATCGTGCTAGACAATGTTGAAATTTGGAATGAGAAAAAACATTATAAAGGTATATAGTATGTGTTTGTGCTTGTGTGTGCATTTTTATTTGAAAAAGATAGAGAATATATGTTATTCTATAGATGTACTGAATATTCAAAATGACACCAAGAAACTTCCGAAGTGACCTGAGTTTCTGGTTTTACAATATAAGAATATCATGATAAAAATAACGTGTGAAAACATTTCGTTAAACTCTTATCTTATACCACCAAAAGAAGATCAAGAAAAAAGAAGAAAAGTAGATGAACACCGAAATGATTCGATTGGTTCAATTCAAAAGCAAAAGGAAAACCAACTTGGTTAAAATTGATTTTTATGATCTCCGGAATTTTGTTGTTCGTATCTTATCTCCGTTGGATATGACTATTTTAAGCGCAGTTTCTCCATTGTATGTGTAGTGCGTCACTGAACGGTGAGTGCATTGATGATAAGCCTGTGAGAATAATACATTTTTTATATCAATGAGAGGGAACTATGTTTTATATATTGAACAACACGATGAGGGACCACGTCTGTTTATCTTCCCTTCATGCGATGTGTATCTTCTCATGAAGATCATAAAAGTTGCAAAGTATCTTCCTCTTGTTGGTGGTTTTAATGGTTGAATAGCATTTTAAATTTTCCTATCGGTTTTTGCATATATGTATACACGTATAATGCATGAATAGGCTATGCACAAACTGCTGGTGATATGGTGTTGTGAGTGATAATAGCAAGTGAAAATGAGGTCAAAATGGAAAGATTACAGAAAAACAGACGCTCATTATTTACGATCTCATTAACGATTCTCATTAAAATTTAAATATATTTTAGAATTCACTGCCTCTTTTTCCTTTGCTGGCACACATTGTTTAGTTTTGTTTGGTGCAAATTTCCAGATCTAATACACCGTTCATTAAAAATACATAAGTAAACATCAACATGGTTGTTTGGAGTTTAATGTCATATTCCAGCACCGAGAATTGAACGTAAAGAGGTATATTAGACGTAGACCTGCAGCATAGCGTCGAATTCTAACAACATAAACTCCCACCAGTAATCGAAGTCTGGTCTCGTGAAGAGAGGATGAAACGTTAATTGTAACGGAATTGAAAATAAACGTTTTAGTTTGGCACGTTTCAAGAAGGGAACCGAAATATATATATATTTCGACGTAACGAATCAGCTCACGAAACCGAGTACTAAAATCAACGAACATCGCTACAAGTTATAGACAATTATTGAACAAATGGTAACTCGCGGGAACCATATATGAAAAATCAGTTTTGTTACAGAATTGTTTCCCTTTTCTTTGAAATTTCGATTCCATTTCAGAATTGAAAAAATGAAATGAAATCTTTGAGTTTTACGTCCTACGTTTATGCCGGTTAGGCTAAAGGAGACGGTGATGATGAGTAATGAATGAAATAGTGGAATGAAGAAAGTGGGAGAACCCCGAGAAAACTCACGCGCACGGTGTTTGTCCACCACAAAGTTCATTTGACGGGGGCTGGGATCGAACCCGAGACCCCAAGCACCAGAGGTGAACGCTCTACCACTTAGCCACCGCGGCACCCATTTCAGAATTGACTCTGGTAAAGCAGTTAATAAATGTTTCCACCGAAAAATCGCTTTTATTTCCAGGATTAGGACCAATTTCCTCAGAAAATCAATTTCAGTTCCGGGGTGAGAACCGAATTTTTCGTAAAATTGAAATGAAATATTTGAGTTTTACGTCCCACGGATATGCCGGCTAGGCTAAAGGAGACGAAGATGATGAGAAATGAACGAAATGGTGGAGTGAAGAAAGTGGAAGGAAACGAGAGAACCCCGAGGAAACCCACGCACACGGTGTTTGTCCACCACAAAGTTCACTTGCCACGAGCTGGGATCAAACCAAGGACCCCATGCACGAGAGGTGAACGCTCTGCCACTGAGCCACCGCGGCCCCTTCTCGGAAAATTGGTTTCGCTACCGGCTCTGCTCTTTTGGCCCCACAACTAGAATCGTTTATTAGGGAAATCGGTTCCGTCTCCAGAGCAGAAACTTAGTAGAATTCATTGATGCGTATCGATTTCGTTACCATAACAAATCACACACCAAACCTATAGACATAAAAGAGCCCAGCACATTAGAGATAATACCCTCAGGAATGTCAGGAATTTAAATAGAGTGGGTTCATGGTTTGTGAATCTGTTGGTTTACGACCAAATTTCGTTAACAATTTTTTCTTAACTTACGAAGAATATTTCGGGACACGAACGTTACAAGCCTGTATCGACAATGCCACGCACCTAATAGTGATTATGCATAATTATTATCTATTACAATTGTGTGTTCAAAAACACATTTTGTTCTTTGGAACTTCACGTGTTTTCTTAGTCATCATTTGTTTGTATAATTTAGTGTTACTTACTTGACTATGAAAAGGATAGATATTTTCATTGTATGTTGTTCACCACAGCAAAAAACACTTACACATGCCGAAAATACACGCAGTATCATGTTTCTGTAGCTAGGATGGATTATCTGTATTTACGTTAATTTTAATGGGAAAAATAATTTCGGTTCACGAACGTTACGGTTTATGAACAACGATACGGAACGGATATGTTCATCATACGTGGATCCAATGCATATAGATGTATAGAAAAAGAAGAAAAGATTCAAAGAGGAATGATGTACTGGTAGAAATAGAAGGGTTAAGTGCACTTGTCTTGGAAATGATAACTCTTGTGGCCAGATCAGAATTAAAGAAAAAAAACTGATATGATGTTACAAAAGTTGAGGAAAACATTCTAAGAATATGGAGCGAAAATAAACTTTAAAAAAATACAATGGTGAATAAAACAAGTTAGGTTCTCTAAATTTGAAGAAAGAAACAAAGCCAAGTGACGATCTGAAGTGTTAATGGAAAATGAAAGAAATCATAGGAATTGCGAAGGATGCCTTTGAGAAGACAAGAAGCTTGTTTTGTGTGTCGTTAAATTAAGAATTATTGGAGTGATTCATTAAATCAGACATGTATACATTATGAAAACGAAACAAAAAACACTAGAAATGCTTTTTTGAAATTTTGGTCATGAAGAAGAATGAGAAAAATTATCTACGTGGGATTAAAACGAGGAAGTCTTGGAAAGTAGGGAAGAAAGAACAATAATTAGGGATAACTGGAGAGAAGGAAGGTGTTAAGGACACAATTTTATAATAAACGGCATTGTGCGGTGCACAATAGAAAATATGGTAATGAAAATGAAAGAGAGAGAGAGAGAGAGAGAGAGAGAGAGAGAAAGAGGAAGAGAAGACGACTAAACTTGATGAAGTATTAAAGCAAATAACTCAACGTCAAGATGGACAGATAGTTGAGTGTTGTTCAAGGAAACTTTTTCATTTGCAACAAAGAGCCTATTGAAACCAAAATAAAGATGAAAGAAAATGTCTGGAGTTCAATTATAAAGACAGAAAAGAACGTCAAATCTAGAGCACTAATCTATTTTTCTGAAACAGTTTCAACTAGTTTAAAGTATGTCACATCTACGTTATTGCTAAGTAAGTTATACCTTACATTTTTTTCTTTTCCGTCTCCTAATATTTTCATTTTTAAACACATACTTGAACCAAAATATAATATTCCCGCATTATTTCAAAGCATTAAAAATTCGATTATGTTAGTAAAAATAAATTTCTTGTAGAAATTGTCCAATCTCTAGCAGTACGTTACTAACAGCTTTTCAGTTTCTTTAAGTTTGCTACTCATGAATAAAAAGTTCCTAGAAAATACTGACTAATTTAGACTACACGTGTTTATACATAACTGAAAATTCCTTGAAAAAATTAATATTGTTATGTGCTGAATACAAAAGTTGAAACAGTGTGAAAATACACTATGAGAACGTATTTTAGTCCGTTTTATCATTTTTGTAATATACACTAGAACTATAGAGTTATTCATAGTTCCTTCCTGGGTTTCCAACTGATTAATACTGAAAGAGCTATTTATTCACATAGAATGTTACAGATTATCTCCCAAGTTTGCATCAACGAAGAGTGATATGAAGTTTTTGTAGGTTTAGCCACTGGATGGCAGGCAACAACAAATATGGTAGCATTTACTACTGAAAAGAAGGTATTCTTTCGGCAAATAGAATTCGCTAAATATGGAGTCAATCGTGACAGTTCAATGATGTTTAGTTGCAAATATCACACTAAAACATCCACAGACAACATACTTCAATTTTGGGTTCTATCGGAATATCTAATGGAAGGTACATATGCAATGGAAGGTGTACAATGGAAATACCTAAAACCTAAAGATCGGATGTACTTCTGACGTATGAAAAGCTACAATTTTCCACGCAACAGAAAGATGTGTTCACTGATCAGTCATTCTGTAGATACAATAACCCTTACTGAGATAAAATGGTGTCAAAATCAACCATTGATCAATTCACAACTGAAATTGATATTCCTGTTTGTTTATTCGGTTGTTTAGTTTGGAGTTTAATGTCACTTTTATTATCGAAGCTGTATGAGACGTGCACCTACACCTTAACGTGGTATAAAATTACATGAGCTACTAAGAGCTCCATGAACCGAAAAAGGGTTTCCCATATGATAACCATCGAGCCACGAGAGACTGAATTTTCCTATTAGACTTTCAAATTATGCTATACATAAATGTCACAAGACTTATAGAACGGTTATGTCCGTAATTCCATCCATTTATCAACAGGTATCAAAGGAAAAACGGAAAGAGATATTGAGAAGCAGTCTCTTGCAATCGATTCAGGGGTCCAAAACTAGGTTCCATCTCGTCCGTTAACCTTCGATTAAAACAGAGAGTGGTAGAAATAAACTATTGCCAGTTTATACGTTAGTCGCCATAGAACAAACATTGTAACACATAACGAGAATCTGCTTTTCCAATCAATTTATCTGAAGAGAACATACTCTTACCACCTATAATACTCTACCAAAACCATAAGAAGTGGCTGAGATTTGCTAGTACTTCCAGGTCCAATATTGATTTCCATAGAGCAACATATCGTGATAATTCTTGCAATTAATTCAGGGTCCCAGGTTCCATCTCCTCCATTAACCCTCTATTTACACCAAAATTAGAAAACGTCAACTGTTTTCTATTTCAACGTTGGGCTCTGTAGAACACAAACTGTAATAGATAGCGAGAAGCTGTTTTTATTTTTTTTCAATTGATTCAACGTCTCAAGAGAACATGCCACCACCACCCACAGCAGTCTATCAAAACCGGAAGTGTTTGAAATTTACTAATATTTTCGGTTTCAATACTTGTTTTTATAGAGCACGGTAAGATACATCGAAGAGCGGTCCCAAGAATAAGCTTTGTCTAACCTTTTATCTATTTGTTCAAACCAAAAGAAGGGAAAAGGACGATTTCTGGTTGCGACCTTGATTTAAATTGGATAAAATGTAAATATATAGCGACAAATAGTTTTTAAATATGGATTCAGTATAACAAAAATGTGCTTCGCCTCTAATTTTAATTCTTTATTGCAACTGAAAGTTACAGATATCAATTAGCACTTCCGGTTTCAATACTAGTGTCCATGGAACAAAAGGAGTAAGAAATAACGAATAATGGCTTTTGGATATGGATTCAGCGTGCAAGGAACAGGTTCTGTCTTTCATCTTATTATTATACTAGCTGAAGTACCCATTCTTCGCATGACTCAGATAAAATATCTATGTAAATAAACTGAACAACGAGAGGAAAAAGTATCAGTCATTTTCTACTACTTTTACATGATAACTCCCCGCAGGTGAATCCCGTCCCGCATACAATGGGAGCTGAATTTGAAAGTCATCGCTAATGGAAGTGTCACCGTTGATCTCAGCGACCGCGAAAACTATGCATTTGACACTAATATTGGACTAATAAAAGAACGCCTCGTCTTGGTCTGAGGTCTGGACCAAGGTACCCGTGACCCAAATTTGGTAACTTTCGGTCCACTCGTCTGGTCCCTAGGCCGCACACAGCCAAACAAACAACAAACTCCTTATTTTATTTTGATTAGATTAGATTGCAACCAGTAGTTATAGATATACTACTTTAAGTTTAAAAAGGTTGAATTCGCATAGTTTATAAATATACCATAGTTACCCGTTGGGAATTTAGGATAAGGTATAATATATTGTTTGTGACGAGAAATATTGACCCGAAAATGTTATAAGAAGGAATCTACTGTTATTAAAGTGTGTCCCAGAAAAGAATGTAACGATTAAAACAGTCTTGGGTAGAAAAACAAAAAAATTGTAATTCTGTGAGAAGATGTTCTGTACATATGTTGGGGTGTGTATGTTCGTTTCTACCACCAAAGAACACTAATCAATACGTCCAGAAAAAAAAAGACGGAATGAGTTTTGCTTTAGTACGAGGCATAAGGTGATTTACAATGTCTTTGTCCAATTTATCATTAGCACATGTCCACTGCCGTTTGAATTCTTGCACGTTCTTCGCTGCTACGTTGCTCTCTTTCAACATCCTTTTCATTGCTGCCCAATATTTTTCAATGGGGCCAAGTTCACGGCAGTTTGGTGGATTGGCAGTTTTCGACACAACGTTCACATTATTGTGTTCATACCATACTAAAGCCTTGCGACTGGAATGAGGAGTAGCCAAATCGGGCCAGAAAATAGTATTAGCATTATGTTGCCTAATAAACGGCAAAAACCGGTTTTCTAAACATTCTAATATGTAAATATCCAGATTAGTTGTCCCTGAAGTGATGAACGCCTCAATTTTCTTTCCAAAGGAACAAATTGCTTGCCATATCAAGAACTTTAGTGTGAATTTTGCTGTGCTTTTGGTTCTCACGTCTGTAGAAACGTCCATTCGATTCTTTGCCACATAATATTTTGGTCCTGGCAGGTGTTGACTGTCGGCTAGAACATATGTTTCGTCATCCATAATGAGACACCTCGAAAATTGCGAAGCATATTCGCATACAGTTTTCGTGCACGCATTTTTGCAATATTTTGTTGTTTCTCGCTTCTGTCCGGCACTTTCACAGCTCGAAACGACTTTAAACCTTGCTGTTTTATAATCCTCTGCACAGTTGACTTTGTTGTATTATATCTTTAAGCCATTCTGCGTACAGACGTGGCTGGATTTCTTCGATATGCACTCACAATTGTTCGCACTAATGCACTGTCACTTACACCAGCTTTCCTTCCACTCTCTTTCTTCCTGTCACACGTTAATGTATCCTTGAAAGGAGAATAATGTCCCTAACGGTTTTCCTATTCAATTTAAGTTCTTTTGCTATGGATTCATATGACCGTTCAGGATTTTCGTCATATTTGTAAATCACTTGTTTACGTGTCTCTAGTTGTTTTGATGCCATCTTCCACGACTGTTTGACAACACCATACGTCTACTAGCTACAGCACTACTCACAACTGCAAGCTTCAAGTACACAATGAAATAAGTCCCGTTCTACTTGTTATTTAAGAGAACTTATTTTAACAAGTTGTTACATTTTTTTCTGGGACACACTTTATGTGTGGTCAATTATGGCTCTTTTTAACTTCTGAAAGTTATATATATATATATATATATATATATATATATATATATATATATATATATATATATATATATATATATATATATTCATCCCATACATAGCATTTTTGTTGAAAACAGACATTAACCGCTATCAATCAATAAATGATAAAATGTCCTGAATCAATAATACTAGAAAACGTATTCGTGTTTTTCGAGCTGTTATTTAAGACTGTTTCTTATTCCAATTGGATTTTTCACATTATGCATATACTTAAAACGAACAATAACAAATGTTTAGCTTGTAGCTTAGACTCGGATACGTCTTTGGACTCTGTTAAGTTCAGACTCTATAATACATTTAATGTAGTTTTTATTATACGCAATTTTGTGCTTTGTGTCTTCAAACCGTTGGAGACAAGCGCTTACGTTCCCTTTATTGGTTTCTACGATGGAAACAAAATCGTTTTGTTTTCCACTATTCTCACAGGTAGTTGTTTTCTTCAAACGAAGAAGTTGGGTTGAATAGTTTTTTTTTCTATTTGATACAGCTTTCAAACAAATGGAAGACGAGAGAAGATCGATTTTGCTACTGGATGTCTTATTATTTGCCCCAGAGAATTTTTGTGCTTTTGCGTGTTTTTTATCTAGCAACGCAGTGCTTAAGAAGGAAATGCAAGGAGACAGTAAGATTTATGCTTTTGGAATTGCTGCATAAATCTGCGTTTTAAAAGAAGAGTGAACGTCCCACCTACAACTACCTCCAACGCATAAGCAGACAGATTTATAACATTGGTTTTGTTGTCTTGGGAAATCGCAACACTAAATGTACTTACTCGTATATAGGAATAAAAGATAAAGCGTTGGGTTGAATCCACTTGATTACAAATTCAAAGAGAAATTATTTTGTTAGGTCCATGTGATTCACTCATTATTTCCCCGGCGACACCATAACTCTGAGGTACTTTTTTTCTGGCGCTACTGGTTATGTATATATTCTTCTGAAAACACATTCGAAGACTCTCGTCTATTACCATAAGAAAGAGTGGTGTTTTCTTGAAAATCGAACTTAAGTTTATAAGATATCTTTCTTTGGAATAGGAAAACGTTTAAGAGGCTCTTTCAGAAAATGCACTTTCTGTAAATTCTTTCAATACTCAAGATTGTTTCTTGCCATGAAGTTTTGGATAGAAAGATTTTTCTGCTATTAAAGTTATTTATAGGCAAAATATTTTTATAATACAGTAGAATAACTATTCATAATGATACTCTATATTTTAAACCTTTAATAAGACGTTATAACTGACTTTTCTTTGCTGAAGCGCAATTTTCCAAAATGTACATCTTATTAATTACTAAATAATAACTTATTAATTATTAAAGAAAAACTTCACCGATCTATAATATCCATATCTTCACAATTAATGCAAGATAAATCAATCCATTATTTAATTACTTCAAATATGAAATATCCATTAAAATTATTGCATCTTTGCAGACATATATATTACAGATACACTGAAAAAAATCTGTTACCCGGACAGTGGTATATTGAACAAATATATGGAATCCATGTGTTTAGTACCGAAATCTGTACGGAACATACGTTATTCATATGCTTCATACGTACTGCCTTTTTACCGCATAAATGTTATATCATGCTGCTGAAGAATGTCTGACATCTAACAGCCTTCCGTATATTACATATATATACAAATGTTACATATGTCAGCTATATGTTATATACGTTCATCTGTATGTGAGATCCTGACCGTCTATATACAGTTCTTCCTTTTGTGTGGAAAGTATGTTTATTCGGAACAATTATACGGAAAGTACGTGTAAAACATACGTTTTCAGTCATACGTTTACTGCGCGATGTTACATAGAGATGTACGTTAAGTCCAAAAACTACAAGATTTACGCATGTAACCTATGTTTTACGCATTCCACATAATGTTTTTTCTCAGTGTAGATACAAAATAAAATAAAGCAGATTTGGTAGATATTTGCGAAATTAGATGAGAAGTTAATGAGAACACGATGGATATTGAATGTTTTGTTCAGGAATGGAAAGTACGAGTGTAATTGTGTGCGAGTAAGTTTGGGTATGCATACCAAAGAAATGTTAGTGAAAGTATATAAACAATATATATATATATATATATATTTAATTTGTTGATAGTAGGATCATGATGCCAAATCTTAAAGGTAAAGAGAGAGATGTAGTAGTAATAAAAATGTACGCAGTAATCATTGCAAATAATCAAAGGAGTAGAGCAAAATATGAGAAAATAACAGAAACTAGGAAGTATAAATAATGTATGGATAATTGTAATGGATGTTCTTTTTAACATAATTCAGAAGGAAGATAGTATTGTAGGCAATTATGGTTTGGGGGGAGGGCAGAAATGAAAGAGAAAAAGGACTCGTAAATAGGAGCAGAATCGTAAATGGGTACATTTGTTACAACCAGCAGGAGAAAACAAGATGCATAAGAAAACCAACAATAGATGCCCAGAGTTATTAAATACTGGCCTATTATTATGATTCACAATGATATCGAATAGTTTAGAGAATGCAAAGACTCTTCCTCGCGTTTGATAAAGAAACGGTTTCTTTAATCATAATCTTCTACTGTCGGACGTAAATATCCAACTAGAGAAATGTAATCAAACAAAAGTAGTATGTATTATTGAAAGCATGTTTACGTAACGCATGTATGGGGGTCATTAACTTATACGGATTGAAGATGGCTCATTTAGAGAGAAGGGTGGTATGCTTCCACCTGTTGAAAGTACAGGAACGAAATTTGATTTGGAAAATATATTCTGAAGAGCGAATGGAAAGAGTATCATTATTATTGCATGCCTTGTTTGTACAATCCGCGGCAAAAAACCTGCAACATGAGCATATAAGTTTATTGTGAAATGGCGAAGTCTTTTGCTCCAAAATAAGTGTGCACGGGAGGATCCCGAGGTTTATCCTGGCGTGATTCGTTCCACTTAGACGTTATGTTCATTCCCTGTGCTGTTAGGCGTAGTTTCACAATAAACTTACATCCTCATGTTGCAGGTTTTTTTGCCGCGGATTGTACATTTGGACATAAAGAACAAATTTGGTATATAAACGATAGATACGAATTCGTTATTCGCTTTTATGAATGTAATATGGATGACGTAGAAGGGAGCGAGCGGAAAGGGATTGAAGTATATTGACTGCCGTGGTTGTATTTGTTGTTTAAAATACGTAAATATATATATATATATATATATATATATATATATATATATATATATATATATATATATATTTGTTCGTTATCCCTTTCTTCTAACACCAGACACAAGAGAGTCAACTGTGAAAACATTACAACCGTCATCACATTTATTAACTACCGTTCCCTCATGGACGACTGATTTGCATTACTTTTGAGTGCGGGAAAACTGCTTCATTCCTCCTGGGAGCATATATGATTGGGGTTCTACATTAAAATGCAGATCCACGTTCCATACTTGTCGGTATTGAAAAGGACCGTTAAATCATAAAAAAACTAAATATTTGTTAGTTTACTGTATCCATGCAGAAAATATGTTAACAAAAATATTTTTCCCATTATTTTCTGTCTATCTTTATATTTTACACACAATACTATGCTTAACCTTAATTACATTTAGGATAAAGAGAGATTCTCAATCATCATGACTAATTAGAAGTTGTACCTTGATTATCAACGGTAATATTAGTTTTACTACAATTGGTGCATTCTGGACGTCGTTAGGAAGTAACATTTTTAACGATACAACCAAACAAATTATTTCCAAGTTCAGTACATTACAGTCTTGTTCAAAAAAATCTTGGTTACCCACCTTGCTTTACAGGTCCATATTTTTGCAAGCGAATCTAGGAAGTTTTAATAATTCATATTTAAATAAAAGTTGGGCAAAGAAAATCTACAATTGTTTGATTTCATTTAATTTGATTTGGTTTTTAGTTTAATATTCCCTTCAGCAGCAAGGCTATATGAAACGTGGACCTACGGCTTAACGCGGAATCAGAACCACATTAACTCCAGCTAGGAATCAGACCCGGGTCTGCCACTCTAGAGGCTCTTACGCTAACAGTTTAACCACGATGAAACTCTTAATTTAACTCTAATTGTAGGTAAGAGTGCAGAGTTTCCAAAGGAAACTGAGTGGTGATGTTTTTTCAACCCTTGACAAGCATTGAGAAATTTCCGTCAAATGTTATTGTTTGTTTGTATGGTTTGGAATACGTGTTTCTAACCGTGATATCACTATTTTTAAAGTATTTTTGTAATTTGAATACAAAATACAGGGTGTTTATTTCTAGGTAACTTTGTTTAAAAATAGTTAACCATGTGTTACTAATGTGCAACGTTGTCCATAATATGGTCAATTATAATAAGTGATATTTCTCAGAAAGAGTACTTAGCAGCAGTTGAAATATTTTCGTACAGCAAGATACAACATATAAAGCAAACTTTTATCAGTATTAAATTTGACTGTTCCATATTGACTGAAATTACAACTATCTAAACAATTGAGTTGATTTTAACGTCCCTTTAAGCAGCGAGGCTATATAAGACGTGGGCCTACTGATTAACATGGAATCCAAACCATATAAGCTCCCGCTGGGATATCTAAACAAGTGGTCCATAGGTCAGATATATGAATGTTGTATGAAATCAACAATGGCAATTGCAGAAAACGATCACTAAAGTTCTCATTCGCGCCTATAACGCAAAGAAAGCGATATACAAGTCTTGTAGACAAGTCGGTAAAAAAAGGGTTAAACAAGGCTGTGCCTTCAAAGTAGAAAATTCGAGTATATACTACCGGTAATGCTTAAAGATGTTAAATATTTTATAGTAAGTTGTCTTAGGTTATTTTAGATTGATTGATTGAATGGCATTTGATCTTCCTTTTCAGCATCCATAGTGCATGAGATGAGCCTATTACTTAAAGTGAGATCAGAAATACTTCTCTGTTTCTATAGGTGGCAAGTATTCTTACGGCTAAGCAGAGTAAGAATAAAAACACGCGCTAAAAAGACGTATTTAGGTTAACTTAGGTATGTTAAGGTATCTGCAATAGAGAAGTTAAATTACAATAACATAGAATAGTTAGAACAGGTAAACTATTATATAAAATACAGATATCATAAACAGTTACTATAATATTTGCTAATCTATATTTTCTCATCCTATTTTTTCACCTAATTCAATTTAACACGATATATATATATATATATATATATATATATATATATATATATATATATATATATATATATATATATATATATATATATACATACAAATGAAAGTGACTATGTTTGTGACTTCATACCTTTTGAACCACGAGACTGATCTCGATAAAATTTGCCACCTAGATGAGGTTCGGGCCTGAGATGGTTTTTATCATTTCACTTCGACGGTGCAACGTAGGAAAGATGGAGGGGAGAAATATATAAATATACGTTAAAATAAAAGTACTACATTTGTGACTTAATAACTTTTTAACCACCCGACCGATCTCAATCAAATTTTCAACATAGATGAGATTTGGGACTGAAATGGTTTCTATCATTTCATTTTGACAGTGCAACTTAGGGAAGGGGGAGGGAGAGATATATAAAAATGATCAAAAATGACCGATGTTAGTCTCGAATCCCTAGTTTTCGAGATCGCTGAGATGAACAATGAGACTTCCGATGCCGTTCAAAACCAGATTCAGCTCTGCAACTTTGGGGAGGAAGAGATATACGTATATAAAATGATAGATATTAGTGTTGAATCCATAGTTTTCGGTATCGCCGAGACGAACACTGAACCTTCCGATGTCGTTTAAATACAAATTCGCCCCTTTATGTCCAAAATGAAACATATGCTCCATGCGTAAAGAACAGGTATTCTGCTGTCTAAGCTGAAATTATTGTATTAAATTCTTCGCAATATTGCACAGAGATTATGAACAATGACAGTTTTACTAGTAACATATACGTACTATTTTCGTGTTAATATGCATGAATAAAACTTCCAAGTTTATTAGTAAAGACATAAAATGTTCACTAAGTAATATTGAGTGTCGAACATAATCTGAAATTCATAGCAGAACCTGAGAGAAAGTTATTTCCATATGAAATTCCTTAAAGAACGAAAGCCTCATATCTATAGGACGATGGTCGCCAGAAATTCGGTCTGAATCCCCCGTAATTTGGAACACAACCACGCGTCAACATGTCACGTTTTCACCTGATGGTGGCGTACGTGAGTATTACGGTCGTCGCAACTCAAATGGATTAGCGAGAACGAGACATTTTTCAGCGATGAAGTCCTTTCTTCGGAACCTGTCGTCCAGTATCTTTAGTTAAAGTGTCACGAGGAACTGTGGAACAAACAGAAAAATGCCCTCGCGTATGTTTTATGTTGAAAACTAAGCAGTTATTTTTTATAAAAAGAAAAAGAGATGCAATTCATTTTCATATAAGTAAAACATACGAATTCAAACAACACTTGTGATATATTGTTACTATTTATATATAATGAAGCAAATAGTGTGTATATATGATGATGCGAACTAAATAGTTAAGTAAGGCAAACCAAATTAAAAAATAAATTATAAATAAGAAAAAATACCATTCTTATCTAGAGGGAAGTGTTTAAAATAACCAAAATAAAACCATCAACCACTAATTGAATTTACTAGTTGTAAAATACATTTACTATGAAACCATTTGACGGAATAAATAAGTGGAGGTTTGAAATACAATATTATTTAAGTAATAAATACATTTATCATGTTATATTTTTATGTTATTAAAAGGCCGTGTCCAGGAGATATTAGACATCAGAACTCTTTGTATGAAACTCGTAGGTTTGCATTGGATAAAAATAGCCAAGTAAGAGTTTAAAATACTTTTATTTGATTTTAATATCAAGTATTTTGAGTAGATACTTCATTTATAGATCATTCTGGTTACAAACTTGCTATTACTCAAATGATTTGTCATATTCAATCTGCAAATTCGCTCTCGTATCTGAGAGTCAATCCTTATGTATCTCGTAGTGGCAATTTTTAATTTTATAAATCTGCTCTCACAATCAAAGTTAGACATTATTCAGTATCTCATATTGGGATAGAGCATAGAAGGGATGCTGTGGACACATATGAAGTGTGGCAACAGTGCTCAGGCCCTGGAAAGAGAATAATAATTTACTTCAGTGTGGGCAGTGATATCTTATCTGTAACATTTTATGTTTGATGATCTTCCATATTGTTGTTGCTGAAGACTCAACTGAAACATCACAGCAAGATGTGTATCAGATTGTTAAGCATGTTGTTACTATAAATGTGGAGGTTTCAGCAATAATTTTAATATATGTTTTGTGGTTTTTCGACAGAAATCATGAGTACATGTACAACACGAATGTATAAGTCCAAGCCATCTCATTATCACCTGTTGGATATAGTGTAACTGTTCATAACTATAGAAAATAAAGGAACTTATAAAACAGGAAATTCAGCAACTATGACAGAGAGTTTGAAGGATATAAAAGAGAGAAAAATATTAAGAAAAGTTTCAGGATTATATATACGAGTAAATCGAAAAAAATACATCTCGTCTGATGCATGTGTATCTGTTACGTACCCCGGACAATCAGGTCGATTTATCATTCATGTGATGTCAGTGCCTCTGGACAAAACTCCTGATAATAAATATCAACGTGAACATGCACTACAATGAACTTAGCTATAGGTAGAATGCAAAAAAGGAATGTAAATGTCAACGATAATAAATAAGCAGAATAGGAACACTAAACTAATAACTAATGTTCTGAACACCTGCAATTCTGCTGATAGTGATGACTTGCGAATTTTGGGGGGGAAGGGGAGTAAAAACCATTTTATGAAGTCACATGTTCAAAATTGTCTCAAGGATAAAGTGCCAACTCTGTATGGTATGGTATTATGAATTATATGTAGGAACCCAAGGAGTTTGTCGTAAATTTATATGTGACAGTCACATCAGCTTGAAATTCATCCACTAACATCTAAGGACGAAATTGTATGTATATATACATACAGGGTGTTAATGAACGATATCGACAAACTTCACGAGGTGATTCCTCACATCAAAACAAGAGAAAAAGTTCATATGGACCTATGGCGAAAAGTGCATAGTTTAAGAGCTAGGGCTGTCCAAAATCGCGAGAAAGCCAATTTCAAGAGGCCCTATTTCGAATTCAAGAGACTGTGGATGGTGGTCCTTATCAGTGTAAAGGAAATCACGCACACACAATCCAAAAATGCATATTTCATTGATGTTCAATGGGTGTACGGATTATTCCCTGCATGATGAAATTCCCAGACATTCCATCAACCGAATTTTGGGATATGCTCTGACTTTATGATTGGTCCAAAGGATTGGACCACGGAATCCTTTAGCGCGATGTTGGAAGTGTTCAGAATCGTCAACAGCACGGCCTCGCGTACTCGCGAAAAGGCATGCTGCGGTGTTTACTTCCACGCTTATAAGTGAATAAAACATGAAATACACCGTGACGAAATACATATCATTACACGTTATTCCGAACACAAAGAAACATGGAGCTGCTGGTTTCTAACATTTCTGCCTTCCCTTCGAAGCATTGGATGTCCATTATTGTCAAGGTTTACCTGCTGCCTACTTTGGATCAATCTTGAAATCAGGGTATATCTGAAAACTCTATTGAAAACATATCTGAGAATTACACCCTGTAGGGAATATCCTTTACACCTACTGACAATTGATGAAATACGCACTTTTGGATTGTGTCTGACTGGCTTCCTTTACGCTGATAAGGACAACCACCCACAGTCTCTCGAATTCGAAATAGGGTCTCTTGAAATTTGGCTTTTTCGCGATTTTGGACAGCCCTAGCTCTGAAACTATGCACTTTTCGTGATAGCTCCATATGAACTTTTTCTCTTATTTTGATGTGAGGAATCACCTCGTGAAGTTTGTCGGTATAGTTCATTAACACCCTGTAATTAATACCCTGTATATCTGAGAAGTTAGATATAATCTCATTCTGCTGCCTAATAACCTAATTAGCTATTTATTTAAGACAGTGTGTAATATGTTTCCCTGTTATTTCTTAACGCAAACACACACACACACACACACCCACACACACACACGCACACGCACACACACCTATAGATATATACACTATGTGATCAAAAGTATCCAGACAGCTGAAAATGACTTACAAGTTCTTGGCGCCCTCCATCGGTACTGCTGGAATTCAATATGATGTTGGCCAACCCTTAGCCTTGAGGACAGCTTCCACTCTCACAGGCATACTTTCAATCTGCTGCTGGAAAGTTTCTTGGGGAATGGCAGCCCATTCTTCACGGAATGCTGGACTGAGGAGAGGTATCAATGTAGGTCGGTGAGGGCTGGCACGAAGTCGGCATTCCAAAACATCCCAAAGGTGTTCTATAGGATTCAAATCAGGACTCTGTGCAGGCCAGTCCATTACAGGGATGTTATGGTCATGTAGCCACACTGCCACTGGCCGTGCAGTATGAACAGGTGCTCGATCGAGTTGAAAGATGCTATCGCCATCCCCGAATTGCTCTTGAACAGTGGGAAGCAAGAAGGTGCTTAAAACATCGATGTAGGCCTGCGCTGTGACAGTGCCACATAAAACAACAAGGGGTGCAACCCCCTCCAAGAAAAACTCGACCACACCATAACACCACCACTCCGAATTTTACTTTTGGCACTACACGCGCTGACAGATGACTTTTACCAGGCATTCGCCATACCCACACCCTGCCATCGGATCGCCACATTGTGTACCGTGATTCGTCACTCCACACAACCTTTTTCCACTGTTCAATCGTCCAATGTTTACGCTCCTTACACCAAGCGAGGAGTCGTTTGCCTGCGTGATGTGTGGCTTATGAGCAGCCGCTCGACCATGAAATCCAAGTTTTCTCACCTCAGGCCTAACTGTCATAGTACTTGGAGTGGATCCTGATGCAGTTTGGAATTCCTGTGTGTTGGTCTGGATAGATGTCTGCCTATTACATTTTACGACCCCTCTTCAATTGTCGGCGGTCTCTGTCAGTCAACAGACGAGGTCGGCGTGTACGCTTCTGTGCTGTACGTGTCCCTTCACGTTTCCAGTTCAATATCACATCAGACACAGTGGACCTATGGATGTTTAGGAGTGCGGAAATCTCGCGTACAGACTTCTGACACAAGTGACACCCAATAACCTGATCACGTTCGAAGTCCGTGAGTTCCGCGGAGCGCTCCATTCTGCTTCCTCACGATGTCTAATGACTACTGAGGTTGCTGATAATGAGCACCTAGCAGTAGGTGGCAGCACAATGCATCTAATATGAAAAACGTGTTTTGGGGGGTGTCCGGATACTTTTGATCACATAGTGTACGTGTTTAATTAATTTGTTTGTTAATTAATTTGTTTCCACGGACAGTGTTAAACAATATATATGGTTTATTTTACATAAAAGGAATAGAATAGACTGCGTTATCTCTATACATAAAAAAGAGTCCTGAGTGAAGGAGTAACTGACTGACTGGCTGATGAACGCCCAGGCCAAACCATTTGAGCTACATACAAACACCCGGTGGAAGAGTATTACAACTCAAAGAATGGACATTTTGAGTTATCATCGCTCAAAAGAGAATAGAGAGAGAAAAGCGAGCTCTACCTGGTGGTATTTTCGCATAAACGTTATTAAACAAATTAACCCCTGGATGGCAGAAATACCATTTGATAGAATAACAAACTTTAAAAGTCACGTTCCCAGAAATTTGTAATTTTGACGTAACAGTCTTCCACCGAGTGTGCGATACATTGTAGTTGAAATTTGCACAGTACCTTGGATTTGTGATATAAGAAATCAGTGAGGAAGCAATTTTGTAAATTCGATAGGAAGAGGAAAAGTTATGGTAGCAGTTAGTATATTAACGTGTCCATAACTCAGAATCTCTGAAATTTAGAGACATAACATTTGAAATATGGACTTCTCACTTAAAATAATTAGGTACGTGACTCGACTTTTTTTGTATTTAACTTAAAAAGGAAGGAAAGATGATGAGTAGGAAAAACAGTGGGATTATAATTATTATAATAAAATATACACATTATAATAATATGCCCATATTTCGGAAGCCCTTATGTTTAGAGATATGAAATATTGCGTTTGGACTTTTAATCTAAAATAATTGAACACTGCTTTTAGCGTTTTTAAACGTTTGATCTAAAATGGAAGAAAAAGAGGTGGGAGTATTTTCCTAAGATGCCCAAACGTTCGAATATTTGTGTGATTTCCAGTTCAGACTAATTCTACATGAAAGTTGCCAAAAGAGAAACGCAAAATATTGCCCACAATAACACATGGGAGATTTGCTAGTTTTGAAATAAACTGAAAATCTCAAACAATAGATTTTAATGTAATATACCGCTCACCATTTAAAATATAAGACTAAGAAGAAAACATAGAGGAAATCCAAATTTACACAATACGTAGCTCACGGAAGGTTAAACAATTAATTAGGAGACTGCATCGTAAAGCAGCATAAGCGCCGGGTACGCCACCTTGTGACAGCAAGTGAAGGACATGCATTAGTGTGGAGTGAGTGTGTGCATTCGGTTAATAATAATGCCTCGTCGTCGAATGCGGCAGTCCTTGCAGCACTATTTTTCTTTTGATCGCGGACGAATAATGGCACATCGCGAGTGTAGCTTATCCTTCTGCGATATTGGTGACTGTATTGAACAGAATGCAGTCACAGTTCAGCGCATATGAGCTTGATAATTCCCCGAAAGCACTGTTCAGCGACCTGCTGTATTTCAACGCTAGCGCCAACCTACGAGCCACTAGGACACATCTTTTGTGTATACGACTTTGGCAGATAAGATATCAACATTCTGCAAACAGGCACACGCACTGGAGACTGTTGCACAGCATCCAATGTCCCCACGAACAGTTTTTCGTCGTCTGGCAGATCGAGGCATATTTGCTCGAATTATTGCTGCTGATTCCGTTGACTGTACAGCAAAAGTAAGGCAGACAAACCTACGTCTGTCTGTCTCTGTAGCATTCTGACGGCCGTATTCATATCTGGCACTACCGTGGTACTAGGTTAGGCGATGCTTGCATTTTGCATTGCCAAGTCGGCCCGAAACCGGGTTTTATGGTATGAAGTGTCACTGGATTTTGTACTCGTTCGTGTATCCTACTCACTGACGGACGTTCGACCAGCAGATGGTACATTGACAAGGTGCTGGCCCGATTGTTAGATCCCGTCGAAGACGCATTATTTCCCATACCCCAGTAGGACATCCGAGGGGTCATTTTTCCGACGCTTCTCAATTTTGTAGCCGCTCCATGATGCGTACAAAAAATAGTGATCTTGGACGGATTTTCCACCCTGTTACGTGTCGCACAGAGACATAAGTTTGATCATTTGTTCTTTGTATTACCAGGTCTCTACCTGGCAACTTCGGCACCGGTAACTTGTTTCTTGATCGTTGCTGCACTCTTAATAGCGAGTAGTGTATATTATTATATTGTAACTGTAAGTAATCTTTCATAAGTTGCTACAGAAATATTGTTTATTTTGTAAAGAGCTGGGTTCAGTTTAACACAATTATATAATGTTTAAGTATTAAAGTTAGTTACAATATTATATTAAAAAAACTATCAACAGTTCTCCTACCTATGTCCAGAGTTACTCACCAAAGAGAAGAGACCGGAAACTCCGAAAATTTTAAGTTATATTTTATAGGTATATTAATATTTTACGTACATTGATTAAATGTGCTTTCGTCATCAGAAAAATGATATGTAACTCTTATAAGATAAGTTACAATTCAAATGGGTTTACAGACAAGCCAAGATGTCACATAACATCTAAAGTATATACAATACCACCGCTGTATTCAATTCTTATATTGTCACTGGAGAATATGATGGTATGCAATTATTTACATAATCAATATCAATTTTGTCGTACAGAGAAGGAAAAGTCTGAGTGACGTATCATTTTAAATGTTTAGCTGCTTGATTGGTTGATTTAAAGTTTAACAATTCTTTCGAAAATAAAGCCTGTATGAGACATGACCATGGGATCCGATTCACATGAGCTGTCATGGGAATTCAAACTCTTAAATCATTATTATTTATTAAATGTTCTAGTTATGCCATGAACACTATAGCTATAGTAAATTGACGAAGTGAATTATCATGAAATGGGTGGTAGAATGTAAGAGAAAATGGGTGTGATATACATTCTACAAGTTCAAATTTCTTATAATAGAACTGGAGTAGTTCGCAGCTCTTTTTCCTTTAGATGCAGCACACCCTTTGAAGTTGAATGAAACAAGTTCCCATAGAAATACGCAGCGACTCAAAGTACTCTCTTTCCCTTCTATGCTTTTCTGTTTCGGCTGCTATGGTTGCTTTCATGTAACCTCCTGTCGGAACAAAATGTGGTAGTGAGGAAACGGATATAAAGAAGTCAAAAGAGTTACAGTGTAAATGAAATGTCTGAAAAACGTAAAAAAAAACATTGTCAATCATACAAAACCATTTGGAAAATAAGATATTAACAAAGAAAAAACAGAGGACCGAAGTAAAGGAAAATTGATACTACAATAATAACATATAATTCGAAAGGTTTTCTATTACGAAAAAGTAGTCTTTGAGGGATTTTTTAGCAAATAGTTATAATAAACACACACTGTGCTTACAATTACCTTATTATTTTCTATCTTGTGCGTCAAATTTAATGTATTCTTGTTTCAAATTGTAATTAAAGATTATGTTTCTTTTCTGTCAAATATATATAGTAAGTTCACACCTGAACTTGGATGATATGTAATCCTCGAACCAATTACCATTACATCATATTATTTTATGGTTAGCCTTCCGGTAGGCGCGTTGATCTTGATTCTACATTGTATTTTGACAGTTGAAACAGTACATTAAAGTGAAAGTATAATAAATAATTTCTTTTGTTATAACAGCTTCCACGTACAAAGTCCAGAGTACCCCGAGAAAACTCATAAACACCATATTGTCTACCACACACATATACTTGCCCGGGAATCGAACCAGGGACCTCACGTACCAGAGGTAAGCGCCCTACCACTGAGCGACCGTGCCCGCATGGAGAAGATCGAATGAGTTTTATGGATTAATATAATAATACTATTCTTGTGATTGTTGTAACAAAATCAAATAATAAAGAACGAAAATACAAATATATGTGGATATAATATCTGAGTTCATTAATGACATATTTTTGGGTAAATGAACTTACTTGTTAGTTTAATGAGAAACTCGAAAATATCACAAGAGGAGGAAATCTATCAAAATCTCATGAACTAAAACTTCAAAGAAGAAGAGTATCCGAAAACCATATCCACTTGATCCAGAAATAATAATTAATACTTAGGAATAATAATTAATAAATATTATTATCATAAGTTAATGGATGAATTTAAGAAGCCATTAATAGCATCAAATGTAAACATGTTATTACACAATGCAAATAATTCAATTCTGTGTTAAAAATTGACACACTTTCCTGATGCAATTTTCTCCGAAGTGCTTAGGTATTACGAGTCCCTACTAGTTGTTATGCAACCTCCTTACCTTGTAGTACGTTGGGTTGCCTATCACTTGTGAAAACAAAATCAAAACCGTGAACAGCAATGGAATTGGAACAAAATGGTTTACTCTTGTGTATGTATTAATAAAACGAATAAGTTTCGTTCATATTGTAAAACTACGATATGCTTCCAAACTTATAGATCATCATCATCATCATCATCATAAGTATTCTGCATTATTGGCACTCCACATGCTGCAATTGAGAAGTTACCATGCTCCACGGTCTTCCGCTAACCTCGTAGTCTTCACATAGGATTTTCGGTTTTGATATTGTCCATTAATTGTAATATTCTTCGCCCCCTCCCTCTCTTTCCTACCACCGTACCCTCTAGAACGTCCGTCATGATACATTTCCTTCTTATTCAATGTACATTCAATATGAATACTGGAATCGGCCGAGAGATAAGGACGGAAATGGAAATTGATCTTGGGACCCCCTAAACCGATATAAAACAAAATTTCGTTATCTTTTACCATTTTGGGTCTTTCACACGTCTTTGGTACACGGGATCATGGGCTCGGTTTAGTATGGGGTGGTTTGAACTTTGAACGGATTACGCTGGTTCAGGTTCCACCTATATAACCTCCCCACTTAAAGGGACGCTAAACTCCAACCAAGCAACAAATTCGCCATTTCCAATAACTTCTCACCTACCACGAATAGTGCGACACGCACCCTAGATTGAGAACAGCCACTCTAGATTCTAAGATTTTAAAATGAAACGAACTACGAATATATTAATATCTATTTACCGGTATTTTATTTTCTCTGACGACTATAATTTCACTCTGAACATAATATATCCGCATTGCCTGACCTTGAACTACCACATTCCTTTTCTTTCTTTTTCTTTTTTCTTTCATTTTTTGTTTTTTGTATGTGGTTGCTCCTTCCAACTTCTTTTATCGCGTGACCCCTGTAGGAGGCGGAGGAGTACTTTGTGCCACACCCTAAACTTGTCCTCTCTCTTTTTGTATTTCCCCCGATTTTCCACCAAACAGACCAGCGAGTCTCTTTTGCTCTTCACAACTAATTTATACCAGAGAAAGCGGAACGAAAATGAAATTGTTCTGCCCTTTTTTCGTTTGTTCTAGCTTGCAACCACAACTTCATAACATTTCAGGTACACTTGCTGTCGGTTCCAGAAACCAGAGTGCATTATGGGAACATAAACCAAAGCTGGCAAATTGTTAACCAGACATGGTTAAATTAACATATTTTTATTTAACAAATAAACTAAATTTAATGTGAAATACTTGTTATGTCGTGTCTTATGTATATTTTAAAACAACACTACAACAACACTTTTCTTTGCTTAAAAAACTGCTATGTATATTTAAAATGCATTGTACATATACAATATTTTAATGAAATAAATTGGGGTTATAAAAATACAGATTCAAATGAGTCACATCAAAGCTAAAAAGATATTGGAGTATGATCGAACAAGTTGTTACCATGAAACTATTCTAAAAGGTAAGCGAACGTTTTTAACTACAAAAGAACCATAAATACATGCCTATTTGAAAATACGATGAATCATATTATGTTTATCAAATGTTTATAAAATATTCATAATATCAAGAGAAATTAGTTTCTTGTATTCTTATGAGGTGGCAAAAATATGTTTCTATTTATAAGTTACTATATTATAAACTTCTTTTACGTATGAAATTCGATATCAACTTGAAACTAAATCATAAACTTTACATTTCTATCTTACTCAATTCAGGTGATGGGTTCTGTGGAATAAAAATTACTATAGCTACATGCTCGCTTTCCCAATCAAGCCAGTACAACATTTATGCAACATAACAGTATATTAATATTTAGTCTGTTTTACTGATTAACGAATACTGTTTTCTATAATCAACAATACATAAATTGAGTTAATTCAGATCCTAATTCAGACAAGGAAGCTACTATTAATGAGCTTTTCCAATATTTCTGTTCAGCCCAATATTCAAATGCTCAAACTGAACCATAAATAAGGATCATATTTTTTATTATTTGCCCAAATTGTTTGTTGGATAGGAACCAGTGGTTTCTAAATGTTCATCCCAGTGTAATTTAACTCCCCATTGAATGATGTAGCCTAAATTGGTGATTAGTCAAATGGGCTTTCTTTAAAGATCTCCTATTCCGCGTTTTCTCCCCCTAAATTTACTATGAAAGTTTAGTAACTATACAATTATCTATTAATTCAAATTAGTACTACGAACACATTTTTGTTTCTTTTAACTTTCATAGCTTTCGAAAGCTCCTTTCTCTTATAGCCATTAATTCCTAATTGAGACCCAACGAACAATTATCTATCTAACATTATGACTTAGGGACCAGAGGTTGATCGCCACAGAATGAAAGAAGTTAATCAGATAATAAGATTATGCTTTGTCAAGCCAATGAAATCGGATTGGTACACATTATTTCCCTAAGTTCTGTTTTAACACATTAACTTACTATATTTTTCTTGATCTCCTCTTGATTCCGCACGCAAGGCTTACCAACTTAAACTCTATACATCTCGGCATACAATGCGAGGTGATATGTGTATATAGTAGAGTTCACTGTTGTATATTTTTTCAAGCTACCCATTTATGTATTTTAAAACCTTTTTTTCTGTTCACCTTGTTGTACTCTTATTAATGACCAACTTTTGCATTGATAGAACATTGCACATGGTACTATGCTTTTGTGGAATTTCAATTTTAATTCCTTTGACATTAGTCATTAGGGCAAGAGTTTGTGAAATGAAATGAAATGTTTAGTTTAACAATACATGAATATGCACCAAGGATCAGGTGATGAAGATAATGAATAAAATTAAAGAATAAAGAAAGTGGGAAAAACGGGAGAACCCTGAGAAAATCCACGCTCACGGTGTTTGTAGAGAGCTCACTTGACACGAGCTGGGATCAAACCACGGACTCCAAGAACGAGATGTGAGCGCTCCAACACTAAGTAACAGAGACACCGACGAGAGTTTATGTGTCAAATAATAATAGTATTACCTTCAATGAAAATTCAATACTACATCATAATTTAAAAAAAAATACAAGAAAGTATCACAGAAAAGTTGGTTAATTGTTTATCACTGCACTTATATACAACGCTGGTTCAATCAAGTTTAGCCTATGCTGGATTCAAACTTAAGGTATGATGTAAATATCTGCATTTTGTTACTCTTTTACTTTAAAATCCTACATTTCTGGAATTTGGAGTGTAATGAAGATTTAGTATTGTTGGAAAACGAATTAGAAACTATGCTTTAAGCGCTTAAAGAATCAGTTCGAAGATCTAAGATACTGGAAAACCTGGAACATTCATTCTGAGAGAGAATTTCTGCTATATTTTCTTTCCTGTAACAGATAAAGATTACGATGTTTGTTGAATGTCGGTCTTGTACGTTAATTTTCCTCGAGTGTTTTCTTATCAAGCGACATAATTCCAAACAATGGAATCAAAACGATATCTGAGGTAGAGATAAGACCATTGATCTTAAATATAAGAAAGATAATAACGATCATAATTGAGTTTGCACATAAACACTGCGGAGCTCTCCCTCGGCTATATTGTTGGTACGAATATAAATGCCTTTGACGCAGGAAATTTATACGGTTTATTTCGAATCGAAACTCAAATGGTTTGAATCCCACGTTAAGCTGTAGGTCCGCATCTCATGTAATCTTGGTGCTGAAATGGATGTTAAAGTGTAACTCAACCAATCAAAGAAACAATACATTATGATATGCAAGATTCTTGAGGGAACGTTGATGTTTCGGTCAATAATAATTAAAAATTAACATATCATTAATTATATTTAACGTACTGTTAAAAGAATTGATCACTTCACTAACAATTATTATAACTAGTTATAATGAAAAATCTCATTTAGCGCTATTTTTCTTCACAACTTGGTATATTTTGCTAGTAGAGCAAGTATTAAATACTTTTTAAAAATTGCAACAAATGTGATTAGTGTTAAATTTTAGAACTGCACTTTCATATTTATGGAGATAGCTTTTGTATCTCTAATCCAAGGAATATAATCGATTTATTCTAGTAATTCAAAGAATTTGGGGAAAATGCTGAGGTAGCTACACGAAATGGTCTGGAGAATTCTGAATTCTGCGGTTGTCCCTTTCAACAGGCCTCTGAAATTGCATTCCACTTGCTATTAGTCTTTTGACCTTGTAAACTGGAATTCCAGGGATGGTTCAGCAAATGGACAAACTGGTTGCCTTTCTACCTTATAGTAATAAACTCTTTATCACCATCATTTATCAATATAATTAAAGGGATCAGTTCAAAGATTAATTATTTCTCAATTTTGGGGTGGATGGGTGAATAACATCATCAATCACGTTGTCATTAATAAAATTAGGTTACAATTTCAGGTGAAATGGATTTAAAAGTTAATCCGAAAAAAATAGAGGAAAATTTACATAAAAATGTGCTACTAGCTGATTTATCTAAAAATAAAAATATAATATCATTAGTGTATGACGAAACGAATGTTTAAACACGAGCAATCGATACTTTTAATTAAGTTGAACAAAATTATGTATGTGAGTGTTAAGCGTCATGCACGATTTTCGAAAAAAAAAACTTTTTGTAAACCTAAAAAAATGCTGCTGCACGACAACCTATTAAGAGGAAACCGATATTGAATTTTACCCTCTTCAACCTTTTAATTACGACATTGTAGCATGACGACAGTCCACACTACGTTCAATGAGATTTAGCTCAAAATTATCATTCATTCCTTTCACTTTAATTTTTGTTTAACTAAGATATTGTCCAAAGACGATAAATAGAGACGAGCTAAATGATATGCTTGAGATGAATTCATATGCGTAATTTTCGAGAAAATCCAAAACGAGCTTTTATGGCGCTAAAAGTACATCGTTCGTTGTCAATAATAATTAACATGCCGTTGGAACAATTTATTTATTTATTTATTTATGTTAAAAATATGATGTTGACTACTCAAAGGTTATCTATTTTTCTTTGTTCCCTCCTAACAGTGAAACACTCACTTATAATTCTTACACACATATCTACTACTTATTAGTGCTTTGAGTATATCACAAAGTATCTGTATCTTCATTGGATACACACGAAGCGATTAAGAATAGCGTGTTCCTACTTATAACAAAATTCTGGGCAAGGTACTGGTCATATCTAAGAGTACGATAAATTTTTTTTCAATGCAGCATTGTATCGACATCAGTTTTCCAAATGAAAATAAAGGTATATCGACTTGTTTCTACACAGGAAAACTTGACAGAATCGCATCACATTTTAACCTGAACTCAGAAAAGAATACATGTTTTGATAATAAACTGAACTACTGGTGCAATATCCATTAATGGGCAAGACCTACTAGCCAATTTGTGACTGGGGTGATGTGTGGTCAGCTCCGTTCAGTTTTAATGCCTACATTCTAGCCCAAAGTTTTCTACTTCTTCTTTCAAGCAGCTCTCAAATTACCCTCACGATGGTTGCTGGACCAGGAAATGCCAACACTATCTGGTAAATAAAAATGATCAGCTAACTTTTCTCTGACCAATCCCGGCACTGCATGACTTTGTTGATCTTACAGGAATCGGTATCCCATTGCAGCTAGGGCGTTGGAATATTCTTTGATAATATTATTTAAAAATCCTTAATACAAAGATAATAAGTTAAAATATATTAATACTGTGCATGAACACAACTTTAAATAATTCTACGCAAGAATAATTATGTGTGATCCACGATGGGAGGAATGATACACTCTGGAATTCTTTTGATCGATGACACGCTAACCCGCACACAGCTGCTCGTACTCTGAGATAATTCAAACATTTCGATGGAAATTATTCAATCATCTTCCTTACACCCTGATCTTATTCCCAGCGATTTCTTTCTTTTTCTTCACCTAAAAAAAGTGTCTTGCATAGAAGTATTCCAACGTTAGTGAAGTTCTCAAGACACTAGTTCTGGAGTCGCTATACGTATTATTAGGCGGCAGATTTTAATACAGAGAGTATACGAAAGCTTGTGTCACGCTACCAGAAATGTCTGATGTTTATGGTAACTACGTCGAAAAATTGCCAAGATATATACCGTATATCGGTCCCAATAAATTTCTTCTCTTATCACGTTCTTGTTTTTTTTTTTTTTTAATATCGGCTCCTTTCTGTGACATGCGCTTCCTACTACGGTACATAATAACAAGTTATTCCGTACTATCCGAGTTTTTGCGTATTCGAGGTAGTCTCGGTCCCAAATACATCGGATAATCATAAGTCTACTGTATTTCAAAATTTCTAGTGATGATACTGAAGATGCACGTGCCTTGCTGTTTATTATTAGGACAAGGGCCATAACCATATTTAGATGTGAGCACTAATATTTGTATAACCGAATGTTGTTTGGTCGGCAAACTATAGAAGTTTGTAGTTAAATGTAAATAATCAGAACTTCGGTTTTAACGTATTGCGTACTACGGGCCGAAGGCTCTGGCGCAAGAACTAGTAGACAGTTAACTAGATCGTTGGATCTATTATTGTTTGATTTCTCCTACGAGTGACATGGTTCTAATGTGGCGTACATACTTCCAAAAGTGACTCTTATGCTTCTAACAGTAACCCATATACTAAATGAAATCTTTTACATTTACCATCCGTGCACAGTCTAAGAAGGCAGATGATTAAAGAAAGTGAATAATTATGAAATCATTAGTGGAATGAGAATGAGGGAAAAACAAGATAACCCGCTGACACGATTTTATCCACCACAAAATCAGAAGGCCTGGGATCGTACACTCCGTATAAAAAAAGCGACAGCTAATGCCGTGCAGCTAGGCCAATAAATATACCCTATACACCTTATTATTCCATAATCCTGTTCCTTACTGTTGGATTTTTAGAAACGGAACTTTGTAATGTTAAGTTCTTTTCCTACTACGTTTAAATTCCATGTTTTTATATGTTCCCTGTTTTCCTTTTCTCCTTCTCTTCCCTTTTCTCTCTCTGACTCACTTCTGTACCTCTGTCTAACAGATATCCGTTGGTGTCAATTTTTTGTTGTGTGCGTAAGTTTCTCCCTACAACAACTTATGAATCTTGTTTCGTCTGTCTTTCTTTAATTTATCGATACTAATATTGAGTCGTCCAGTTCGAAAACGGCTCTTGCCCATTTACAGAAAATCCTAGAAATCCGAGAAAAAATAATGAAGGATCGATGCGTTTTGTAGAACTGAAAATACTTGAAGATGTTCAGGTTTTTCACATGCACACACTGAAGTATTCCCAGTTCTACAAAACATGCAATCCTACATTTTTACATGTTTTCTGGGATTTTCTGTAAATAGACAAAAGCCGTTTTGGAACTGGACGACTCATATGCATATTTTGAAATGACAATTGCACTCATGTTGTTTGCTTATTTTAGTATGGAA
Organism: Thermobia domestica; assembly: GCF_964235325.1. NCBI lineage: Eukaryota > Metazoa > Arthropoda > Insecta > Zygentoma > Lepismatidae > Thermobia > Thermobia domestica. The sequence continues at coordinate 282,232,342 of NC_137455.1, forward strand.
AAGAGGAAAAGAGGAGAGAGAGGGGTCTCTTTACCAGATACGATTATTGGACAAGAAGGTGTATATTGGGTAGCCTAGCTACACGGCTTGAGCTGTAGCTATTTATTGATGTGGAGTATACAAAAAAAAAAAAAAAAAACTCGTACCAGATGTGATCCCTCTTCCACTGACCCATAGTGTGTCCAAGTGAGAATCTCTGTAGTGAATATGCTTCCAGCACTATTTATCATAATATCGTTCATAACTTGGTTAATAGGTATATGAAACATAGACTGCTTAAAGGAATCGTACAATTGGAAATGTGCCAAATGAAAAGGTTCTTGTATACGTTAATGCATACACATATTTCATAGAGATATAATTGTTTAGCATGGGATTTAATACGTTTTTGTGCAATTCAAACTAAGAGGAAACGAGACAAATGAAAAATAGCGCAATAAGGAACTATGTATGTATATCATCTTAAATCCCTGAAAATCGTACATTAAACTGGATCAACCCATCGATTTCCTACATTATTTTAGGCTTCCTTGACTCAAAGCTTGTTCGTTTGTTGAGTAACAGTAGTTCAAATGCGTTAACCATCTTTTGTAATGGTATACTTACCTCAACGTTAGGGCATTATAGCCATCAGTACGTTAGTCTATGTTTTATTAGTACTGTATTTAATCGTCATCAAATGGCAATGCGAAGCAATGAGAGAATGATAATATAAAACTACAGAAGTACGTCGTTTTGTTAAAATGCTAAATTAGTATTTAGAATTACACGCATTCAATTTTCGACTAAACAGCAGTTTGCTATGACCAATGGCGGATCCAGAAGTAGGCTGGTGTGAGCGATCCACAAAAGCCTACTTTTTTAATATATAAACTCAAGTACTTACTTAGCATGGCTAAGGTAAAACTTATTTAGTATTGCATTACAATTAGTACAGCATATCGTCGCTGCGTCTCGAAGAATCGCTATGTGACATTTTTGTCGAAAATGAGTTATGCCGTGTCAGGCATAACTCAGGCATAAAGATGTCAGGCAGTGTCCCTTATAATGCGATAAGTGAATATTCAATTGTTTCGCCACAACAATAAAAAATAATAAAATGAAATTAAAGGCTTCAAGTTCTAATCACGTACGTATTGATCTTCTATGTGCTTATAAAGGCCCAAAAGATAAACCGACATGTGCTACGTAAACACAAAAATAGTAATATAGTATTGTTGAAGCAAGCTACAACAATGTCCAGTGCATAATATCCGCAGAACCAATTTTATTATATTTTTCAAGTGTTTCCGTGTATATTTGGTCAAATTTTAAGAGTGGAATGCTTTTTGCTTCTCCTGAAAAGTTGTGGTTTTAACACATAGCGGATCTTCGAGGCGCAGCGACGATATCAAATATAGAATCTACCAGCAAAAATATTGTAATGCTAGTACGTCAGGCCGTTCGTTTGTTATACAAAATTATGACTCTTGAACGGAAGCGAATTTTTGAATTATTTTATTGCAATAGACAGCTAGAGAGATTATTTCGCAAGAGTTTGTTAATGTAATCAATCTGTTAAGATCTTCATTGGTAACAGTGACTTTAACGGTGGTTATCCATATGCCATTCACGGAAATGACATGCTTAAAAAAGTAAAAAGTAAAATATTGTTAAAAAGTAAAATATTTTTAAGGTTAAAAGTGTTTTCAAGGTTAGCAAATTTTGAAAAATATTGATGAGGTTAAAACTTGGGGTATAGGGGGTGTAAAAGACCTAGAGTATGGTTGTTTAAACTGATATCAAATAGCTGTACTTCTCAGAGATTAAAAGATTTTTTAGAGGTTAAACCTAAAAAAAATATATTGGTGAGATTAAAACCTCACATATTTGGGGTATGGGAGGGTATATAAAGCCTAGGGTATTACTGTTTGACATTAGTGTATCTTCAAATGTAAGAGTTTTCGGTTAAATCTCAAAAAAAAATATTGATAAGGTTAAAACCACACATATTTGAAGTGTGAAGCATAGAGTATTGCTATTTGGCATAAGTTTAACCTCAAATGTAATATTTTCTGGCTAAACCTCATGAAATATTGGTGAGGTTAAAACCACACATACTTGGGGTATGAGATTGTATATAATACTGACCGCTTCAACTGCCAGTAAGATTCATTTATAAATGAAAATGTGGCATGATCCTCTTTACTCTCTTTACCAGATTTTTTTATTTCGTCTCTGAAGAAAGACTAAATTAAAAGGGCCATCCCTAAAAGACAGCAATAGTTAATGAAAGTATATTACACTAATACGTCGATTACACTAGTTAACAAATTTAAACTTTTTGTTTGTTACATGAGAAAAATCACCTGATCTTAAAGGAACTTTTTGCGCTGAATTCGAATATGCACTCGGTTTCTCTCCATCACTTACAGTTTTCCCGTAACAGAGGGATTTTCGGAAAATTCCCTCAAAAATTTCCCTTTTGCAGATATTTTATTCCCCTAGCTCCTGTCCCCTTACATATAGTAACATAGAAATTATACCTAAGTATACCTTGATTTATATTTAATAAACCCTAAAAGTTTCGTAAAAATCGCTTTGTTCTTTCTAGAGAAATAAATATATTTGTATGTATACTGTGTGCACTGTTTATTGCACCTGATAGTAATGCTTTCAGATCTCCTGAGTTGGGGTAAAAACGATTTACTTTATTACTACAAACACAGACATAAAAATGAATATTTACAATAGTCAACAACACACTTGTATTGCTCTCTGTAAATTAGAAACGTGTATAAAAATAGAATGTACTTCCAACGTATATTTTTTTTAAACGTACAGTATATGTATATCTTAATACATATATATACAATTCTCCAAGTTTTTTCGTTTTGTTCATGAAATGGTTATCAATATTTGTTATCAAATGTTATGTTATCAAACATAATTTGTGCGTCGTGCTACGTCGCTTTACTTGCATGGGCCAAAGGGAAATGGAGGTTCATGAAATTTGCTGTACCAATGGTGCGGAGAGAACCCACCAACCATCTGGATGATTGTTATTTTTGTCTCACAGTAGTTAAGGGACATTCTAAAAAAAGCAAATACACAATAAGTTATCCCAACGTTAAATCTGCAATTAGACCTATTCCGCACGGGGATGAACTTCCACTTCCAGAGCCCCCTACCAATTGGGAAGAGATATGGCCAAAAGACTCTGATGATGATCATAACCTTGATGAACCATCGACATCAACATGTACATCCAAGGATCCAACGTTAATCCCTGACTGTGTTCGCGAGCTACATTTCATCCGGCAATGTGAGCTTAATGACCTAGTCCGTGATTTGCACCTGACAAAACAAGAGGCGGAACTTCTGGGATCAAGGCTCCAGCAGTGGAACTTATTGGATGCAGAAACGAACATATCAGTGTACAGGAAAAGGCATGTTCAATTTTCAAGCTATTTCTCAATGCAAGATAATGTGTGCGTATGTACGGATATAAATGGGTTGATGGCGGAGCTAGGAATTCCTTACGTTCCAGAAGAATGGAGGTTATTTATCGACGCGTCAAAGGTCAGCCTTAAAGCTGTCCTTTTACATAATGGAAATAAAAAACCTTCTATACCACTTGCGCACTCAGTGAAGATTAAGGAATCCTATGACACCATGTCAACTCTAAATCTTATAAATTACAAGGACCATTGTTGGCAAATATGTTGTGATCTCAAGGTAGTTGGTATTTTATTAGGACTGCAGTGCGGTTACACGAAGTACCAATGTTTTTTATGTTTATGGGATAGCCGAGCTGATGACAAACATTATGAAGTGAAGGAATGGGAACCTAGAGTGAATTACGTACCTGGAGAATGCAACGTCAAATACGCTCCTTTGGTAGATCCTAATAAGATATTACTACCGCCACTTCATATCAAGTTAGGGCTTATGAAAAACTTTGTCAAAGCCATGGACACATCTGGTGAAGGTTTCAAGTATTTGCGAGATAAGTTCCCTAACCTGAGTGATGCTAAGATTTCAGCGGGAGTGTTTATTGGTCCCCAAATTAGGAAATTAATGTTTGATGATAGCTTTGACAGCAAGTTAAACAGTGCTGAGCTAGCTGCCTGGACAGCATTTAAGTGTGTTGTGCGCAACTTTCTGGGCAATAACAAAGCTGAGAGTTACACAGAAATCGTACAGGACATGATACAGAAATACAAAGAGTTGGGTTGTAGGATGTCGTTAAAAATCCACTTTTTGCACTCCCACCTCAGCTTTTTTTCTGCTAACCTAGGTGCTCTCAGCGACGAACAGGGGGAAAGATTCCACCAAGATATAATGGCAATGGAGAAAAGGTACCAGGGACGATGGGATCCTTCAATGATGGGGGACTATTGTTGGGGTCTTGTTAGAGAATGCAACATTTCTTACAAAAGAAGGAAGTAGTGTACGTTTTTGTAACCCAATGGAAGTTTCATATATTGTGATATTTTTGATTGTCTTTTCATGACCTTTTGGTACATTTGTATTATTGTTTATTGTAAATTGTCACACTTGTAAATTATATTGTATTATATTTTATATATGTGTTTGTGGTAATAAAGCAAAACGTTTTACCTCAACTTAAGAGATCTGAAAGCATTACTATAAGGTGCAATAAACAGTACACACAGTATACATACAAACATATTTATTTCTCTAGAAAGAATAAAGCTATTATTACGAAACTTGGAGGGTTTGTTAAATATGAATCAAAGTATACTTAGGTATAATTTCTATGTTAGTATATGCAAGGGGACAAGATCTTGGGTTGCAAAATAAACGAAAAGGGAAATTTTTGAGGGATTTTCCCGAAAATCCCTCTGTTACGGGAAAATCGTACGTGATGGAGAAAAACCGAGTGCATATTCGAATTCAGCGCAAAAAGTTCCTTTAAGAACAGGTATTTCCTTTTATGTAACAAAACCTTTGTTAACTAGTGTTATCAGATAGTGTTGACATAAAAAGAATATCGCGATAATCGAATCTCCTATAATCAGAATAAATAGTACGCGTAAATTGGGAGAGGATTATTAAAGATTTTCTTAAATTTATTAATTAAATTTTATATAGGAGGTATAAAAAACGCGTTAAGTATAAACTAAAAGTTCATAAGGCTAGGAGGTTCTTTGATCTCTATTTGTGTGTTTGCTTCCAATTTCACTCCTATTGTTGTTGTCCAATAAAAAACGGAGTGCCACCCAGAGAGTGGAAACTAGATTTAAATTTAATTTTGGTTGCATATGTAGCAGAATACATCTCGCTTCCACTATATTTCGAATTTGGAAGTCAATAATTGAAATTTTAATGTTAAATTATGAACAAAAAGGCGAGAAAACTTACAATTTTATCTACGAAGAATCTCAGCGCTAATGCTCTCAAACGGGTCGGGTTGACCCGACCGACCCTACCAGTCAGGTCAGCTCGGGTTGGGTTAGGAGTCGGGTCGGGTCGGATCAGCCGGGTCAGCTCGGGTCGGGTTGCCGGGTCAGGCTACTCGGGTCTGGTTGTCGGGTCGGGTCAATCGGGTCATCTCGGGTCGGATCACGGGTCGGATCAGTCAATTCGGGTCACGGGTCGGGTCGGGTCGGTCTTCAACCCGACCCGACCCGACCCGTTGAGAGCACTAGCGCATAAACATATTCACAATACTTGAAATAGTGGAGAAAATACGTATAGATTGTTCTAGGCCTGAAAACTATCTTTTAATATAGAGTTGCTCTAAGTTAATTGCTTAGCACTATCAAAAAAAACATGATAAGATATTAATTAAGTGTTCTAGGTGTCCAGTTACCGAAGCTTAAATTGATTCGAAATGTGAACGTGCATTCACACATCACTCCATCTCTATACAGTTTCTCATCATAAACCCACATGCTATTCAGACGTGCACGTACACATCCAGTTTAATTATCTTCTTTAATTAAACACATCCTCCAGAGATATACGTATTTACTTCCACACATGCACGTACACATCAGCAAATAGCTAAACGTGTTTTGACACGGATTTAAAATCAAATCTCTCTCATTCTCTCCAGTCAGGTTTATTCAGACATGTATTTTTCTCTGCCACAAGTACTTTGAAATGTGTATATGTTTGACTGTTTTCCCAGGAAAGCTTTCAGAGTTTACAGTGTAAATCCAGCGAGATTTATCACGTGAGAAACAGAAAATCTGCTTCAATTTAGTCTTTCATTCAAGACATTATATTGCTAATCGCTAGAATATGGAAAATACTTTTTTTCCCTCGAAAAAGAGAATTGTCTAAGGATCTTAAGGAATACCAGTAATTGAGTATTTAGGAGGAGACCTAGACAGTTATATAAGAGGTATTAGATTGTTTGTGCTATTACTATTAAAATTTACCCAATGTATTTCTGTAAAATAGAAAATTATAATTGTGATTGCGAATGTAGCAATCACGAGCCTAAATATTCAAACACTCATGACTTCCGTACTTTCATTTACTTCATTTCTTTCTTTCTAAATATAAGATGTCATTATGAACAAGCAAAAGAAATAAGTTAACTTTAGAGACGGTCACTCTACAATACACGAAGGTACGCGTATAGCTAGTAGATCAACTTTCAATAGAATAACAATTTTGAAATGAAACAAAAATAATAACATACGATTCACAAGAACCAAAATTTGTATATAAATCAATTATGTACCTATTGTTGGAATATTTAAAAATGAGTATAAGTGTTTATTGTATTAGTTTGTGAACTGGACCCAAGGATTTATAAAATAGAGGATCTGTCCACATGTATCTTCATCTTATTAACACAATGAAGCCAAGAAAACAACCTAGCATCATCACATCTATTCTTGTTGATTGGCTACTTTCGTTTCCGACATGAATGTTGGCTCAAAACGTTGCGATCTTATTGGGCGGAGCGGCAGAGTAGTGTTGGCGAAACTGTGACGTATGGCTTCACGATTTTGTTGTATAGGCAGATCCTCTATTTTGATAACATCCTTGACTGGAACAGTATAACTGTTTTCTGTTTTCAGTGTAACCATTAGTTGACATTAATCTTTACAATGAAAATACAGATTGTGAATTATCCTCCATCCTTCATTATCATTCATTTTCATGAAATTTTAGATTAAACTTATTTTATTACAAAGCAATTATTTACAACAAAACTCAGTGATATAGGCAAGGATGTTTGAAATAGAGGATCTGCCCATACAACCAAATCGTGAAGCCATGTGACACAATTTGGCCACCCCTCTCTGCCCAGTCCGCCCAACAAGATCACAATGTTTTGAGCCAATATTCATGGCGGAAACGAGAGCAGCCAATCAGGCGTGCTGATGTTCAGTTGTTTTTTGGCTTCATTGACTTAATAAGATGAAGATAATACTGGCAGATCTTCTATTTTATAACGTCCTTGGATATAAGAAACTGAGACAAAGGTTTCCACCTGACGATATGACACTGAGGTTATAAAAAAAAAGTGATTGAATGTAGAAACAGACCCTTTACACTTTCAAATACTCTATAAAAATGACACAACGAATGACAAGGACCTATCTCTTCATTCTACGTAAAATCAATAGCATAAAAATTAGCGATTCTATGTCATGAATACGCATTGAAGTTGGTTTATTGATCTAACGTTTGCTTCATATTGTATGCCTTATGTCAATAACAAAATAGCATTTGTCCATAAAAGAAATTGTTGTTTGAATTAAGTTAGAAATTTATTGACTCCGAAGATTTTCTCGTGTCCAACCTTAATTTTCTGGAATTCTTTGAAGAGCTCAGAAAATACAGGCGCCTCGTGCTATATCGATTAATTGATTTTGAGATATAGTTGAGTAATACAAATTTACATAAAGCGAATATTTTAACATGGATGAAATAGGAAATAGATTCAGACACAAGCACAAAAGTGGTAAACCAATGTTCTTGAGAATATTTCAAAACGACAAGTTTTAATTTCTAAAATTTCTAAAATTTCTATAATTTTATTCTTTCCTTCAGTGAAAAACCCCAAACATTCCACCGAAACGTATGTAACGTAGTATATGTAGTGTTACAGTTATACAGTGAAACGTAAATTAGCACTGAAAATTTCAAACAGAAATAAAAATTGGTGAAATTACTCAGAAAAGTGCCCGAGTGACATAATAAAGTCCCTGGAAATCCCAATGAAGGAAAAGTTTTTATAACATCAATATGGCTGCTACTGCCAAATGAGTTACCCAGATAAAATAACGATATTTAATGTACAGAAAAAACTTTGATGTCATTTTAAAGAACATGAACAAGACAATATTTTTTTATGTAGAGACATAAGTTTTCATAAAATACATAGAATTTAAAGATGTTTATCTCTAAAATTTAAAATTTAGAAAAAAAATATTTTTCCTCTAATTTTGAACTTAAGTCAAATTTCTCACAAACGACAAGGAATATAAAAAATGGCCTGAAATAAATCTAAAAGAGCACGTATAACCTGAACAGCCTACCGTTTGATCAACTACAGTATAATGAATTTAATTTATAATACGGGGTGTCCGGAATGGGACTGACGGTTTTTAAAAGTGTATAGTTTTAATACGGTCAGAGATACATAAGGAAAACAAAAACATTCATATTGATGGAAAACTCAAAAAGTTTTGTTCAGCAAATTTTCATACTTGAACAACTACCGGTGACGGCGCTAGTATCGCCGATAAGCAGAAATGGCGTCGGCAGTCGAAAAGGCGCAATGCGTGTGATGGTTTGCAGACAAAAAGTGTTGTTCAAGTTCAACGAAACTTTCGACGTGTTTACCACAAGAATGCTCCATCACGTAATAGTATCCAGGAGTGGAAGGATCAATTTTTATCAACGGGGAGTATAGTGAAATAACACATCGGTGGTAAACCGCGTGTATCAGAAGAAAATGTGGAAGCAATAACAAAGTGTTTCTCACGTAGCCCGAGGAAGTCACACGAATCGATGTGGTACACAAACGATTACATTTCCGGGTGTATAAGGTGCAATTATTGCAAGAAATTAAACCCAACGATAAGCCACAGAGAGCAGCATTTGCTACTGAAATTCTGGACAGGATTGATTATGACCATAATTTCTTATTGAACATTGTTTTCTCTGATGAGGCAACTTTTCACTTGTCTGGCTGTGCTAACAGACACAGTGTTAGGATATGAGGATCTGAGAATCCGCATGCGTACATAGAACATGCTAGAGACAGTCACAAAATGAATGTTTGGTATGCTTTAACACATAATGCAGTTATAGGCCCCTTCTTTTTCATAGAGCAAACCATAAGAGGAAATATGTTTTTAGTCATGCTTCAACACTTTGCTGTTCCTCAGTTACAACACTTGCAACCTCAACTGATATTCCAATTGGATGGTGCCCCGCAACATTGGAGCCTACAACTGAGGGAGTACGTACCTTGATACTGAATTTCCTGGCCGTTGGATAGGCCGTGATGGGCCAATTAGGTGGCCTCCACGCTCTCCTGATGTTACCCCCTGGACTTTGTTCCTGTACGTATGTGAAAGACCTTGTGTATTCTAACGAAAAGGTGCGTAACCTTGGTGAACTGAAGAACCGTATTAGGAATGCGATTGCTTCAGTAACACCTCAGATGTTACAGAATACGTGGAGAGAGATTGAGTTCAGACAAGATATTGTAATAGTTACAAATGGAGCTTATGTGGAGTTATACTGAGTTAGAATGACCTGTAAGTAAGACCAAATAAACTTTTTGAGTTCTCCTTTAAAATGTATGTTTTTTTCTTCTGTAACTCTAACCATTTTAAAACTATACACTTTTGAAAACCGTCAGCCCCATTCCGGATACCCTAAATCCATACAGATCTTCTTGCAGTTTGGGTTTTCCTAAGGGAGACACAGCCACTGATCAAGAGATTAACGAACTGATGAGTTCTTGCTCTTTAATAATAATATAATCAAGGAAAGTAGTAAAACAAGATAAAGGATTTATAAACACCTTACACTCAACATTATAAACATTGTTTTCAAGCATATAATACCCTCCGCACTGCTCTACTTTGTTGCACCGCGATCACGGTTCCATACCCAGTAAGAGACTTGAAATTCGAACGCATTACGGTGCTTCAGATTTCACTTTAAACTCAATCTATGTCTCATATAGCCTCAATGCTGAAAATGTACATTAAACTCCAACTAACCATGTAAAACATAGTGACCACAATATTTCAGATTTTAAGCAGAATGAAGTAAATAAAAAAGGCGCGTCTGTCATGAGAGGCTGAAATCTAGCATATATTATTTTTGTGACTTTTTTCTGTAAGTTATTTAAACTTATAAATAGAGAAGTAACATATATGCACGAGGTACTTACTAAAATTATTTTTTCATAACTCTCGTAATTTTCAACATTCAAGTTACATAGTGCTGTTAGTTTTCAACACAATTCCCATCCACTTTTACACATCATTGCAATCTTTGTATCTCACTATCAAAAGCGTCCGAGATATTTTGTGGGGGTATGTTTTCCGGCCCTGAAGGCGTTGCCCATGTTAAAAAGCAAAGAATTGAGTATAATAAAATACTACGAGCAACACCTTCGGCGTTGCACCTGTCGATTTTCGGGCCAGCTGATATGCACGTTCTTGTCTGAAATTGGCTTTAAATATAATTGGAACTGACACTGACACTGGCTTTAAATATAATTGGGTCTTCACTGTGTCATCAAGGAGCTTATGGACCCCGAAAACTATTCTTACTAAACTCGGTCATTTTGAAATTTTGTTTTTCATCCCTTCACTCTCCCATATCGGAAAGGCGTGAACTTGGACTTCAACGCCATCGAAAATGTTACTATTCATCTCAGAGACCCCGAAACTGGATTTGACAGTAATATCGGTCGTTTTCGATTATTTTTACATGTCAAGTGGAAAATGTCACTTCCGAGGACACTTCTGGACTCAAAACGTCTATCTTGCAATGAATCCTCCAGTTTTAAAATCGGACAGAAGTCATCGAAGGATCACTTCTGAGAGCAAAATGAACCACTTCGATATTCTTATTCTGTAGAAAACGCTCTTTTTATCTGATGATCATCTTTATTTTATCCAGTTACCGAATAAGCTAACGTGAACCAACCGTAACAACTTCAAGTGGTCTATCACAATTCTTTCAAAGATGCAATGAGAGAATCCTGTAAGATTATAGATTTGTCAACAGTTAGCCTCGTGTCCTCCATCACAAGGACCTCAACAGGAGAGTTATTTTCTGAGATGGCTGCACAAATCGGGCTTCCAGGTCTTCACTGCTCTTGAGTTGACCCTCCACTGCCCCTTAAATTTACGTGTCCACTTCTGTACAGTATAGTCACTAAGGATAGTATCTCCAGAAATATCCTTCAACTGGCAATTAATATTGATATATTTCTTACAACATGTAAAGAAAACTTTTTTAAGTCATCTCTATGGTGAAATCCGTCATTTCAGGGCAATCTCAAAAATGCTTTCTTTCGCAGTAAATATACGAAAAATGAACATTGTTAGACGCTTGAAATTTTGGACAGTTAAGCCTTAAAGTCTAAAATTAATTCGTGTGAAATTATATTAATTTCTTGGTTACTGAACTGTGGCAAAACGACACGTAATTTTGATACGCACCTCGTATTGTATACATATCATGGGATGAAAATGACTGTCAACAAGTCTTTCTATATACAGAGCTTTCAAAACTCATATTATAGTATCTCTTATAGGTTGGATGCGTATATATAAAATTCACCTTAGATATACATTCCAAAGGTATTTAACTTCGATTTTTCAATTACGTAAACGACCTTAACCACGCTATCGTGTGTTGAAAAGGATTGAAGAAGTCCCATTTGTTATATTTATGATGTGCTGAGAGGCTTTTCTTTCTCTTTGGGCCACGGTGTTTCGAGAACTCTTGTACAGGTAACGTTGTCAGTAAATCAATAACCGCTATAGGCTCCAAGCGCTCTTGGGTTCAACAGACAATCGAACGAACTTGGCCGTCATTACAAAGGTAAATATATTTTCTAAACAAATTGCATTTTCTTGTTTTACTTTTCTTTGGTTTCGATGTGTTGTGATAATAACTTCAAAATCCATTTGTTTACAAGGGAACTATACATAATGGGAAATTGCGATCGTCGGCTTCTTGCTTAATTTCACTTCGTTTTGATTTCTCGTATGGCAAAGTCAGTTGTTGGCATGTCTCAACTTCTTGTCGGTTTTAGAGGAACATGAGACGCATAATGTTGATTCGAAGTATAGATGCTAAATCCACACTATATCTGCTCTCTCCGCATTCATTTTTGGCAGCTTATTAAACATAACGAACCAAAGATACTATAATTTTACGTTGTATCTTAATCTTAACACAATTAAATTAAATCTGTGGCATGTAAACTCGTATACATTAGTTAAATAAAGTGTAAATGTTTATATTATTCAAGGTGATTTTCGTGCATATATTTCGTTTATGTGAAATTTGATATTCTATATGGACATCTATATTGATATTCTAATTCTACTGACAGGGACATACTCAGGGATGGGTCCTAGGAGTCCGCCCCACCGAAATCACGAAAACCCCCACCGAAATTCTTTAAATATGGTCTAATTTTATAGATGATTTTATAAATTTTAATATACTTTGTAGTCAAATTGAATTTGGAACTCCCCCATAATTTTGGAAACTTTCGAAATAAACTCCTGCTTATGTGTCTGTCTACTGTAAATAATATTTAAAATAACTACTAATATTACTACTACGTATTATGTATTACAGTTCAACACTGATAGCGTTATAGCTGGCAGAAATTGAAATTAAAATTAAAACATTATAACAAGTCATTAGATCGTAAAATGTAGAAGATAATAAATAGACATGTCTAGACAAACAGGTGTCAATAGATGTCAATGCTTTGTTATTTCAGCTTATAACATACAGTTATTTCAGTATTTTAAACATCAAATCGTCCTTGATGGGCTATATTCGTATTAGTATTAATAATAACCATTGCCATAACATTCACACTTAAGTATGAATATTCATAAAGAATAAAACTGTGTTTCGTAAATTAATAAAACCGCAGTTTACACGGAAGTAATCAGAACAATAAAAAAGAGCAGCTGTTCAAGTTTTGTGTTACTAACTCTCAATTTGTCCACGTTTTTACAGGAGTGTGTGGTCCTCCTCAATCGTCTTCTTCCAAAGTGGTATGTCCAACAACTTCGCTACTCTATTCATCGAATGTACATCATCCAATTGTTTCTCTTTGAGGGTTTTGAGTTATGCAATTTAAGTACCATTTGACGTGCTTCTAATATCTTCATGTACCGAAAACATACGGTATTAAAGGTCACAATTAGTGGCGGATCTAGACCAGGGCCGGGGGGCCTAGGCCCCCAGTCTTTTGAGTGACAAAAATAATTTAAGCTATTATTTATATAGTTTTGATAGTTTATAGTAAACTCATACTATACCTATCATAGTTTGGGTTCTGGCTGGCCTCCCCCAGATCCGCCACTGGTCAGAAAACAGAAAGAATTTCGTCGAATGTGGAATATGTTATTTGTTTTAACTATATGAATGCATGCTGTGTCGTGTTGCCTAATTCACGTTTACTCGTATAAATTATTAGGTACTGTTATAAAGCGAATGTTCACTTTTTAACCAAAAAGAGTATCTTGTTTTCTTTTGAATCTTTTACTTTTTCAAATCCTTTAATCATTTTGAGCGAAATCCTCATACTTCATATCGTAGGAAAAAATAAAACGAAAGAAGCAGGGTGTTAATAATAGCTTTAGCTACGTATTAACTGGTTATCAGAACCAAAGCGAAGTCAATTAAACTTATCCATTAGAAAAATCCTGCCACCAAAAGTTCAGTATCAATTAATAATATTAAATGATCATATGGTATCAGAAATAAACTTCATTCTCATCTTTATTCTTTGTGTTCGTCGTTTTCTTCTCTTTAGGATAAAGGAAAGAACGAGAAATGGGTGATGCTGATGAAATATATAGTGAAAGGACAAATAACAGTGTTACAGTATAAGCCACGTAAAGGAGCTTGGTAACAAGCTAAACTTTACTACGCCTAGGGATAAATATAGCATTTTTCTCCAAATTAAATAAAGTATATTTTATGATGAATGTACATTTGAAAAAAAAGTCAAATCTTTGAATTTATTGAGAAAGTCATATGCATAGTTTCATTTTTGCATTGTATTTAATGGAAAGATTATGCGTACTATTTTGCATCCTGAGTTTAATAAATTATTAACCTACTAATCTCATTAGCACTGTGGGTAGTATATCAAGCAAGGATAATATCCTTAACTCTCATAGGAATACATGGGGAACCGAGTTTCGATTATTCGTACCTTGTGATCAACTAGACGGATCGCTTCCCTCAATGAACTCAGTTCTTAACGTTTGACTCTCTTCTACATTCTCGCTAAAAATTGATGATGATCCATCAAGTAGTTTGTAAGCTTTTGTGTTTCCCGAACGGTTGCAGAGACAAAGTAAATACAGGGTCCGCCAAAGAGATTTTCTGTATTTGGAGAGGGCGCTGTGTAAGTTCTGGTTGGGATACGGCGGCTGAAGGGATATCGATCGATAGCGGTATACTTGGCATTTTGAGTAGTTGAAATGGCGTGGCGCGATGAGCATCGTGCGTTTGTTGTGGATGAGTATATTCGTAATGGTGGTTCTGTGATTATTAAACAGCGGGCATTTCATATTCGGTTCGGACTTGGCCGAAATGATTCTGTTCCCAATAGAAAAAAAAAACGATTCGTGTTTGGGTATCAGACTTTAGAGCAACATGTTCTGCACTGAGAAAAAAAATCGCCTGGCCAACCTCGGACCATACCGCCGGAAAATGTGACGCGTGTGAGAACGTCCATCCAGCAATCTCCAAAGCGTTCAGCACTTAAGCCATCTTTTCCTCAGTGCAGAATCTGTTGCTCTAAAGTTTGGTATTCAAAATTCAATTGTTTTTCTATTAGGAACGGAATCATGTTGGCCAAGTCTGAACCGATTGCGAAATGCTCGCTGAGTAATACAGACCCACAATTACGAATACACTCCTCCACAACAAATTCAGAATGCTCACTGCGTCACTTCATTGTGACTACTGAGAATGGCACTTACACCGCTACCGATGGATACCCTCTCCGCCGCCATATTCCCACCACAACTCACATAGAGTCCTCTCCAAATACGGAAAGTCTTTTTGCCGGACCCTGTATACAAAAAAAAAAAAAAAAAAATCTCGTGAGCCAAACTTCTTAACATTTCCCTGAGAAGGGATTCCAAGTTTTACACACATTTCCGATTTATCAAACTAACCTCTTAGACCAATCGACAAATCCATCTGGTTTCACATGGGCTCTCTTTACCTAAATTCTGAAGAATGTAGCTTCTAATTGGTCTTCCAGCCGAATAGAAGCAAGCAGCCACGTTTCATTGCAATATGAAATGGAACAGTTTTTCCTTATCTTTTCAGTAGTACGACGTACATGAAATACCTTCAGCAATGATTTCTACAGTTAGTTGATTTTTATTCAAGACTAGCATAATACCCGATCTTCGGACGGGAAGAATACGGTTCATTTTGGATGTGAAAGGTACTAAAACTGTTACCAATCAACTTAGGGACCACAAAACAAGGAATTCGACACTAATATCGGTCATTTTCAATTATTTTTACATGTTACTGTTGGGCCTTAGAAGTACTAATGGGGGCTGAATTTGGATTTAAGCGGCACCGAAAGTGCAACTGTTCAGCCCAGCGATCCTGAAAACTGTGGAATCAACACTAATATATATATATTCTCCTCCTCTCCCAAATTGTATCTTCAAAGTGGAATGATAGAAACTATCCCAGTCCCGAACCTCATATACGTTGAAAATTTTATCGAGATGGGTGGTGTGGTTCAAGAGTTATTAAATCACAAACATAGTTACTTTCATTTCTGTATATATAGATATATAGATATATATGAATAGGTGAAAGAAAAAAAAATAAATATCATTTTGTATAAAATGGCGGTTATTACAAATAGCATATGTGTCATTGTTAGATAAACACGAACAACGATACATACTTTCTGCCAGTGGATTTTCAAAAATACCGTACAAAAATAGCTAACAATTTCTTCCAGTACACTGGAAAAAATTTCTGTATTTAAATTGTCAAATAACAATGTAAAATCATTTATTCTTCATCTTGTAAATTGATTTACGTTTCCTTAGATTAAATTACAAAATTTACTTTTCTTTACAAATTTACAGTAAATTTATAAGAGAATATGATATTTTTATTGATAAAAATGTAATTTTACACCGTTTCATATAGTAATTTTACTTTATAGGTGTAAATTGATTTACATAGAGGCTTGGCAAGCAGATTGCCACTATTTTTTTTTTTTTTTTGTAAATTTACCTATGAAATTTTTTACAGTGCAAAGTAGAAATTATCAATTATTGGTAACAAACTACATATTTTTATTTTTTGTCGCCACAAAAGTTAGTTTTTTCTTTTTTTCTGCGATTTTCTAGAAACTTATACTTTATATTAACCTTCAAACATGCTATTTTGTTTAGCTCGATGTACTCTATTGACTGATAAATGTATGTATTATTTTCAGAACATATTTGGGTTGAGCAGAAATTAAAATTTAATGATAATTTTATGCTATACTTTATTAAGCATAATGAAGAGCTTCATGAAAATTTATTTCAGCTTCAGTTTCCTTCAATAAATTGTATGGTTTATATACATCGTTTTTTTTTTTTAAGGTTTACAAACAAATTCATTTTTCTCTATTTCTCTCGAGAACCACACATGAGGTTTTACATTCACCCATACCACTTCATTGAGCGCAATAAGATCTACGAGGTGTGATCAAAAATATGGTGAATAATTTCATTAGAAGAAAGTAATAAGTTTTCATTGAATTTTTATTTAATCTCCTTGAAAGTACTGCCCTTGGCTAGCAATGCACTTATCTCAACGTTGAATTCACGACTGAAAGCGCTTCTGAAAGGCTTATTTTAGAAGGGCAATCATCTGCTCTGTTATGGCCTTCTCAATGTCAGGAATAGTGTCAAAACGTTTTCCTTTAGGCACGATTTTAATTTTTGGAAAGAGCCAAAAGTCGCATGATGCTATATCTGGAGAGCACGGCTAATATGGACAGACAGGAATATTTTTTCGGTCAAAAACTCGTTGATCAAAAGCAAGGTGTGGCAAGGCGCATTTTCGTAGTGAAGAAGGAAGCCATTTGAACATTTAATCGGCGGTGAAAATGCTTACGAGATGTTTAGTTCTTCGGAAAGCTCTCGAAGAATCATTCGCTTGTTTGAACAAATCATTTGTTCCACTTTTTTTTTCACTGTTTTTGACGTTGAAGGACGTCTTGATCGTTGCTAGTTTTCAACTGACTAGTTGCCAGTTTTGAATCGCTCGTAAAACTCGTAAACAGTCTTCAATGCCACCACTTCATCACCATACACTGATTTTGACATTTCGTGAGCTACTTTGGCACTATTTTGCACTTTAGAACAAAACTTAATGTTAACGCGCGACAAGCACTCTTAACACGCCCTCAATCTTCTGCCTCTGGAAGCGAACTAACACGTCACAACTCGTTCAAACTCCTCAAAGGTTTAGGCTACTGGGTTTACTAAAGTCTGTTTCAGGCAACGTGATAGGAAACTCCCCTACCTCCCACCACTTACCACTGCAGAAGGGGAAAGCAAGTGGTTGACCTTCACAGGGAGGGAAGCTTTTCTAATAGACACAATAGTGTAAACTTTATATTCGTATGTCAATTCGCTCGCACTTGATGTTGAGAAATTACTGCTGTTCCTTTTAGCTATCAACTACGAGTAACACACAATTATTGTGTTTAATGTTTATAATTAAGAAAAGTATTACTTATTATTTATATGCTAAAATCTACCCTACAAAATGTTTTTCAGCTAATCATCACGAACTGAATTGTCAGTTCTACGGCAGATTCTGGAAGTGTCCCCGTTTAGATTCAATGAATAGCAGTGTTGCCGGATGCATGTAAGTAAAAGTTTTATCATTATAATTTCAACGTTTCTTTTTCATCGTTTTCAGGAATTGCATCAGGGGCGATCGGGGCAATCGCCTTCCCCCCCAGAAGAGGAAACTTTCTTATTTTATATATATATAAATAAAACCCATCTTAAAGTTTGGAACCCTTAAAAGTAGCAGTATGACAACCCACAGCCCCCCCAGAAGTCGGTCCTGGATCCGCTCCTGAATTGCATAATGTAGACAGATCCTTAACACACTTTTTCAAGCACAGAAACATCAACACTGTTGCCAATTCAGAATGTTTCTAGTTTAAAAATATATGCATGAACACGGCTTCATTTTGGTATAACCATTATTTGTGTACCGCTTCCTGTTCGAAAGTTCTACTATCCCAAACTCCGGGTTGCTTGTATATTGGACACCCTGTATTTGGAGCGGAAAAGGCAAACATTCAGGTGAATTAAAACACTATACAAGCTTTTATTTCACAACAACTACAGGTCACCGAGTATTATAGAAATAGTAAAGTTAATACGTATAAGATAAGCATGACACGTTGCTTGTGTGGGAAATACACAATAAGTCACCAAGACGTATTCAAATAGCCTAGGAGAAAGAGACTATTACTTGGGCGAAGGTGAAGGCTTCTGGACAATGTAAAGCAGGATCTTGGAACGATGATTGGTAACAAATATGGTACATTCCCTTTTTACAGGTTAAAATCTAATGGAAAAATTTGTTTCTGCTGTGATGAGTCTTAGATCTCTTTATTTAATCCAAAGCGTTCGTTATTTTTGTATAATCGAACGAACTCTTATTTATCTTTACTCTTTCTTTCTTATACAATAATCAATTCTTGTTACAACATGGAGTAGTCGCTTACGCTCTCGCCTTCGGTGCGAGCGGTCCCGGGTTCGATTCCCGGTGGGGGCACTCGGTCGAAAAAGTATAAAGCTTTTACAGGCCAGCTCTCCTGAATGAGGTTTTCCTGGGTTTTCTTCATTCACATATCGGGGTGGCCTCACTTATAAGTCCCAGGCCGTTTCTATCCTCCTCAGTCCTTTCTTCCTTTTCTTCCCCGGGTAGTGTGCTCGCCGAGGGACATCATCCCTCATACAGGACGAGCTAAATAGCCAAAGATGCCGAAAGCCCAGAAATATAAATCCAAAATCCTAAAATCCTACATTTAGTCCAGTCCCTGTCCATAAGACCCGTAGGAATTTTGAGGTGGACTAAGTTTCTCTTCAGATCCAAGTACGACACGTCTCAGTGATGGAAAAAATCTTGGGTGATCATCTGGCAACCCGGGCATAAGTTGGCAAATTGCAAATTCAATATGGCGTCCATGCGAAAATGCCATATTTACCTTAAACACGAATATCTCATCATTAAATGAAGCTAGAAACTTCATTCTTGTACCGAATTCAAGATAATGAACACTGTCATCAAGAAACATTCGTAACGTCGAAACATAGTTCCGCCATTTTTAAATATGGCGGCAAGTTTTTCGAAATTTCGATTTTATTCGTACACTATTATCATTTATTCGAAGATAACTACGAAACTATAAGAGATATCATAAACATACCTCAAATAAACGAGATAGAGCATAACGAGAGCTTTCCAACGGTACCAATATCTTTTCTCTATCTTTAAATTTGACGGAGTTATTGAAATTTTAGTAGCTCAAGGTGTTTGGCTTCAGATTAAGTTAAGAAAGGTTAAGCGCTAAAGCAAAACTATCCATGATTTTTCTGCACAAGATTTAATGCTGATAAATTACTCTAAGATCTTACAGTGAAATTTCTAGGTAAAAGTGCAAATGGTTATAATAATAATAATAATAATAATAATAATAATAATAATAATAATAATAATAATAATAATAATAATAATAATAATAATAATAATAATAAATCGTGGTTGCTAAAATAATAATTCAACAATTTCAGTAGAAAAAAGCAATATAATTAAAAGTGATATAAAGTTAGTACACTAATACAAATAATAATAAATGCACCATATTTATAATATAACAAAGCTTTATGAAATTACTTTGTTTTGGTTTTCTTATAATCCTGTGACGAAATATTTTGATCGGTCTTGTTGAGGGCAACTAATTAAATGTTATTAATAAGTTCGTATCATATTTTGTCTACATGGATTGAGTTACAGTTCGTAACGTTACCGATTATTACAAATCATTTTGCACTTACATAAGGTCGTACAACCAACAATTTTTTTTAGGCATTTGCATCGTCTTGTAGAACAGCTCTTGCAAGTACATGTTCGAATAACATCTTCTGGTAGCTCATTAATGCTAGTATCCGGTGTGAGCGATGAATCATCTGCATTGTATGTCCATCCAAAATCCGTTGGATCTAATGGTTCTTCTGCGCCTAACACTGTAGAATACGAATACACCATGTAAAAGGATCTTTTCAGGTGACCCTGTAATGACAAACTGGTGCAAGGTAATTCCTGTAAGCTATGAAGACTAATTTGATTCATAATTTCAAATCGGAGAGTGTCAAATGTCTTAGATCTTGAGCCTGATTTTACAACCCTGACCAAATATTCTTCAGCAAGTTCCAAGCACTCAGCACTTGGAGGAAGACTTCGTCCAAATTTGCACACATACTTTTCCGGTTCTGCCTTAAGAGCGGATATTTTGTTACCTATCTTACTGGTAACATCAGACCCTGTAAGAAAGTGTGCTGCAAGAAGGGCATCTGTTGCTGCACCTATTTCGTTGACAAGTGTGTGAATTGGTATAATATCGGATCTCGATTTTCGCATCCATAATTCTGAAAGTCCATTTTCATGTAGGATCTTGTAAAAATGAATCAGTAAAACAAACACATCTGTGTCATTTGAGAGCACTACAACGCGTTGCATCCCATGCTTAACCGCATGGAAAACGTGAGGGATAATGCGTATGTCAGCCTCCTCAACAGCTACTTTGAGAGTTCCTGATATTTCCGTGAATCTCTTATCTTTGATTGATACAGCTGGAATAGGACCACCGTCAAGCAAGACGCCACTGAGAATAGTTTCTCAATCTCGATTTATTGTAACTGTCTTCAAAAATTCAGCCAGAGCAGCCTGAATCAAAACTTTGTTCTCAGATGATGCCCAAAATCTGTCCATCTGTACAGGAAGTGTTGTGGTAGTGCTTATTGATGTCAATGGTAGTGGCTGTACAGAAGATCTTTTTTCCCTCTCAGCACTTTTGATTGATGTTGGAAGATAGCTATCAAACACATAGTCGACACGGCTGAATTTGCAGGCATTATTTACAATGGTGTCGAGTGATGTGAACAAGTCTTTAAATGTGACATTTCCTTTAACTTTCAGTCTTCGAAACTGGTTCATTACATCAACTACAACACAGGTTTCGAGAGGATCATTTTTCTGGAAATTTATGGCCGTGGTATCTAATCTTTTTTATCAAAATATTCGTAAGCTGAGACTTTGAGGGTTTCCTAGTGGCGCCGTTCTCATCTAGTAAGGGTGAAGGTGAAATATCATAACTAAGAATTTCTGCCATCGACAATCCTCTCTCCTTGGCAATTTCTACTTTTCTTTGAACCAGTAATTAATCCTTAATAACGCTTCTCACAGTTTTCTTTTTCATCTGCATGCTAGGTTGTGTTATACTTCGAAATGTGGGAAGATTTTGTCTGTGAATGGGTGCCATCAGTGATTTCGAGTGAGATATAAACCTTTCCTGTCGGAATGTGGCAAAAGCTTCTTCGGCAGTCATCAAAAATTGCAAAAGTTTCTTAGCACTCGATTCCGGGACACACTCATTGGTTAGAAGGTTGTGAAGCTTCACTTCGCCATTCACAATATATGATTTTTTTCTGCTCTCAATGCACTGGAACATGTTTTGGATGCTTTCTTCCATTTTATTTCTGAGCCTTCCCGTTAATTCATGATGCATTTTTAACTCATAATCACACGGTATAACATTAAGAACAGGCTGAAATGTTTTTCGTATGAGCAGTACTTCATGGTAAGCAAGCTCCCATTCTGCAATATATTCCTTCCTTTTTGTTTGGCCAATAATCCCTCCAGCTGATTTTTGAGAACGATTTAATGTCTGTTCGAGAGCCATGTCAATACCCACAGCGTTAAATTTTCCACTTGTCCTTCATACAACAAAATGTCCTTGTTTGAACTTGTTATATATTTAAGGATGGCGTGTTTCAAGATTCAGCATTTGCTCAAAGAATAGTGAACCCCATCTCAAATAGTTTATTCTGTCAAATACCTGAAAAACTGGAAGGATATATTTTAGTGTTTGAAGATAGAGACTCCAATTACCTTCTCTGTCAGCTCTTATGAAGTTCTTTAAAAGACTTATTAGATGTAAGAGCCCCTCAAGGAATTGACGCTGCTCAGACATCCTCATCTGCTCTTCAGTGAAAGCATTTAAGGCTTCCAAAACTGCCTGTGATGCTGCAATCAGCTCTTTAAACATTGCTTGCGCATCTTCTATTGTTGAGTGATTCATAGCAGTAAGAACTTCTGCAACTCTTATAGATAACTGATAATCATCGTCAGAAGTATGCAAAAATGCTTTCCACTTTAATCTCTCCACAACTTCTGCTAACATTAACATTCCTTTGAGTGACCTTACATAATTACTCCCTTGAAGGACACTTTCAGCAACTTTAACACCAAACACGTGATTTTCGATGAGAACATTTTCTAATCCACTCCCATTTATGTACTTACCAATACAAAAAGTAAAATTTTGGTCATATGGAAAGATCCCAAGAGCAGCACTAGGTTTGGAAATTCATTTCAAACTAACTGAATTTCTGCTGCAATATGAAAAACGCCTTCATCACATGAAATTGGCAGAGCTGGTTGATCGAGAACTGAAAGCAAGCTTTGAAAGTTTTTCATACATGAATATACAGTATCATAAGATGTTACTGGATAAGGCAAAATAGGGAGAAACCAACTTGTTGTAGTGGAACATCAGCTTCTGAAATAACAGCATGAATTCCAGACCATGTCAATGTTTTCTTTGTTTGTCAATCCTCCAACAGCTTGCAACATACTTATCACTACCTCTTCTTTCTTGATCTCATCACACGGCAAAGTGTAAGCATCTTCAATGATTTTAAGATCCTGTGGAATATTCAGCGGTGTTGATGGTTTCTGGTCATCTCTAATTTGTTGACATGGTAAAAGGACACCAGTTCGTTTTCTGAGTTTGTTAAGAGCTACTTCAGATAGTGGTGGCTTACTAGGATTTACACTTGGAGTTTTCTGGAATAATATCATAACAGTATCATGCGTACCCTGTAGACCGGAAAGGCTTGCCTCTTCGTGGTCAAAGTTATCCATAGCACCTACAGTAAAGTTACTACTGACAAAATGACTTGGAAGTGCAAGGTTCTGTGAGCATGCCATCATAGTGTATTGTGCAAGATTATGACGAGATTCCATAACTTCGTTATAGCTGACTGATAACCCAGCTTTATTGAATAATGTTATCAGCTGTTTGCTCTTACATTTTTCATGAATTGAATGGCCAGTCATTAAATGCAAAGGGGTTTTCCTTTTT
This sequence comes from Thermobia domestica, assembly GCF_964235325.1. Classification (NCBI taxonomy): domain Eukaryota; kingdom Metazoa; phylum Arthropoda; class Insecta; order Zygentoma; family Lepismatidae; genus Thermobia; species Thermobia domestica. The sequence continues at coordinate 282,256,040 of NC_137455.1, forward strand.
CCCTTATGAACATTATAAAACATTATCTGGAAAAGGACTTTAACTCGATTTGTTATAGGAGTTTCTCTTCTATCGTTGTTGTCTTCAATTTCACTGCATTCTGCTTCTTCTTCGTCTGAGCTCATAAATGCTTGACTGTCATCATTGATGTGAGAAAACAGTGTCATTTTATTCACGTTGAATACATGAGAGAAAAAGTCAATTAGCGGTTGGGGAATAGGTGTTGTCTTCCATGATTTTTCTAGTTGATTCGCATCTCCAAATTCACTGTCTAGGTTGAAGTCTGTTTCCAGAAGTGATTTTCTAATTAGCTTTCCAGCCTCTCCGACAGAAGAAACAGAACGTAGTTTGTCAGCTATTTCATCAATAGTGAGGTTTGATGAATAAACAAGTTGGGACTGGTTTCTTTGTAGTAGTTGAAAAAATTGAATAGTATCACCAAATATATTTTTCATGTATAGTTTGACCTCTTTGATAGTAATTAAATTCTCTCCAGCCTGCTTGTTGACATAATCACGACCATAGCCATTATTTAGAATGTTCTGAAAACGTAGTCGACTATCCTCCATAAATTGACTTTTTGTTTTTTGGTATATATTCTTAAGGCAGAACCGGAAAAGTGTCTGTGCAAATTTGGACGAAGTCTTCCTCCAAGTGCTGAGTGCTTGGAACTTGCTGAAGAATATTTGGCCACGGTTGTAAAATCAGGCTCAAGATCTAAGACGTTTGACACTCTCCGATTTGAAATTATGGATCAAAGTAGTCTTCATAGCTTACAGGAATTACCTTGCACCAGTTCGTCATTACAGGGTCACCTGAAAAGATCCTTTTACATGGTATATTCGTATTCTACAGTGTTAGGCGCAGAAGAACCATTAGATCCAACGGATTTTGGATGGACATACAATGCAGATGATTCATCGCTCACACCGGATACTAGCATTAATGAGCTACCAGAAGATGTTATTCGAACATGTACTTGCAAGAGCTGTTCTACAAGACGATGCAAATGCCTTAAAAAATTGTTGGTTGTACGACCTTCTGTAAGTGCAAAATGGTTTGTAATAATCGGTAACGTTACGAACTGTAACTCAATCCATGTAGACAAAATATGATACGAACTTATTAATAACATTTAATTAGTTGCCCTCAACAAGACCGATTAAAATATTTCATCACAGGATTGTAAGAAAACCAAAACCAAGTAATTTCATATTGCTTCTTTCTACTGAAATTGTTATTATTATTATTATTATTATTATTATTATTATTATTATTATTATTATTATTATTATTATTATTATTATTATTATTATTATTATTATTATTATTAACCATTTGCACTTTTAACTAGAAATTTCACTGTAAGATCTTAGAGTAATTTATCAGCATTAAATCTTGTGCAGAAAAATCATGGATAGTTTTGCTTTAGCGCTTAACCTTTCTTAACTTAATCTGAAGCCAAACACCTTGAGCTACTAAAATTTCAATAACTCCGTCAAATTTAAAGATAGAGAAAAGATATTGGTACCGTTGGAAAGCTCTCATTATGCTCTATCTCGTTTATTTGAGGTATGTTTAAGGTATCTCTTATAGTTTCGTAGTTATCTTCGAATAAATGATAATAGTGTACGAAAAAAATCGAAATTTCGAAAAACCTGCCGCCATATTTAAAAATGGCGGCACTATGTTTCGACATTACGAATGTTTCTTGATGACAGTGTTCATTATCTTGAATTCTGTACAAGAATGAAGTTTCTAGCTTTGTTTAATGATGAGATATTCGTGTTTAAGGTAAATATGGCATTTTCGCATGGCCGCCATATTGAATTTCCAATTTGCCAACTTATGCCCGGGTTGCCAGATGATCACCCAAGATTTTTTCCATCACTGAGACGTGTCTTACTTGGATCTGAAGAGAAACTTAGTCCACCTCAAAATTCCTACGGGTCTTATGGACAGGGTCTGTATTACATTAGACTACCTTGTACGCCATAACCGTCTCTCTCATGCAAGTTCATTACTGCAAATGATTATTCCTATTAATGGAGACCGATAATCTAAAACAATAAAATGTCTTTTTTTCAAGAGAGACTTAGCAAACAAACATTATTATTGGAACACTGTTATCATTATATATATATTTCTTTTTCTTCTTGTTCTTTTTAATGAAAGAACATCTGTTTATAAGAGAGGAAACGAGAAGTTTGTGTGTGTGTTTCTTTTTTGTTTTATCATTTCAGGTTCTACTATTATCATCTTAACCCTCTGATACTTTAGCCATGCATATTGTAGTTGGGTTTCGATTTTATATTATTATGAAATTCTTGAATCAATAACTAAATATCCATTCAATTACCAACCCTGCCATCCCTTTGCATTACAACATTATGTCATAACCCCGACTGCCAAAAAGAAGGAAAATAAACAATACAACTGTTCAATAAAATTTCCATTAGAATAGCACGTGTTACTTATCTCAGTAATACAGGAAAAGTAATTGTTTTAAAATACGTAGTGTTATTATGAAAGCTGTAATTTATTACTTAGACATATTTAGATACACTCTATACCTCCGTGTGAGGGGGCTGATGGTGGAAGACGGAACACCAACATTCATTTGTACTTGAGCGTGGTAAGGGAAAAAAGTATCTTCTTTTTCCTATCAGGTTATGTGGAACAGATTACAGTTGAAATAGATACAACATCAACTGCTGTGCAACTACATTCATCATACTTTTCGATCACACGTTGTATATAATTTTTGAGGCAAAGTTTTTTTTTTTCGTTAAGCGTTGCAACATAATATTGTAGAATGTCAAATCTTAGTAATTCAATCTGATAAATTATTAGTTAAAAGAATTATTACGCTAGGCACGTAGGCCAACCCTATGTAACGTTGCTCTTTTATTGATTTATAAAACCTCATCATTCTTTTCTGAACACTCTATACGCTAAATAATGATTGTATGTAATAGAAACACAAAGTCAGCGTGAGGGATTGAAATCAACACACTGGAATTTCTCGACCCTTCATTTCCCCGGTATTTGATCAATACATTGTAATTACTAGGTCGATTGCCATTAAGTTTGGATGGCATGAGAGTAAACTATAGAGGAGGATAAAAAAAAAGAAGCAAAATACATTTCCAATCGCATTGACTCTCTCTCTCTGTTCGCATTGTTTACACGTTTCACAATCATTTAATTAATTTCACGGGTTATTTCACCACAAAACGTCCATTTTAAAATACAGAAAAAACATGCTGCGAAACATTGTTACATTATGAGATACATGAAGAATTTTGTTTTGTTTGAATGAGGTAGAATGTTTCCTATTTGCATCTTATTTTCAAATTTTGTGTACACTGAAAAAAAAGAAACGTATGTATCATACGTAAAAGCGCAGGTTACATGTGTAAATCCTGTAGTTTTTGGACTTAACGTACTGCGGACGTATAACTAACAACGTATATTTTGTACGTACTTTCCGTACAAGTGTTCCGAATAAACGTAATTTCCGTACGAACGAAAGAACTGAATATAGGCGGTAAGAATCTCACATACAGATAGACGTTTATAACATATATCTGACGTATGTAGCATATGTATATGTATGTAATATAAGGAAGATGGTTAGATGTCATACATCTTGCAACGGCATGATGTAACATCAAAGAGGGAAAAGTATGTAGCATATGGAAACGTATGCTCCGTACTGATTTCCGTAGTAAATGTAAGGATTCCATATATTTGTACAATATACCGCTGTACGGATAATGGATTTTTTCAGTGTAAACGAATTAAAGAACAGCAAATTTCATTCAAAAACATGCTCAGATTAGTCTGATGAGTTCAACCACTCCATATTTTGTGTTTAAAACTGGCTCTTTTTGGAGTTATTAACTTATTTAATTTCATACTCCAGAGGAAACCTCCTTTACGAGTAGAGCCTCATGAAATGATAAGTTCACTGAGAAAAATCCCTTAGCTGGACAGTGGTATATTGTACAAATATACGGAATCCATATGTTGATTACGTAAATCTGTATGGATCATAGGTTATCCACCCAATGCAATAGGCTGCAGAGAATCTAAAGAGGAAATCTAAGGGAAGCCTTCATTAAAAAATTACCATCTCGGATCAAGCTTGACATTTTTTAAACTTTGTAATTTTTTCTGAGTCGTGTATTTCCTAAGATAAGACAGATTTCTCATCTTGTCTCGGAAAGAGACGAGACGTTTATTTTCAAATTCGATAAGACGAGACGGGACGAGAAATTTCTCGATTCTTGTGGGCAGCAGTACTTTATTAAAATTTTAGATATCAAATACCATTTTTTTCAAAATTACATGATTTATAGTGAAAAACTATAAATTGATAAAATGACTTTTAAGAGCATTTATCAATGCTTAAATTACCAACGCATTGTACAATATATTTCAATAATAAATTTTGTTTATATATTATTATATCACATCCATGATGGATCTCTCATGACAAGGAAGTATTCTAATAACCTCCAGATGAAATTAAGAAGAAAATCAAGATAATTTAGAGAATCAATTTAGAAGAGTACAGTTTTGTAATCTTGAAGAAAGGGGAGAGGGAATTCAAGAGTTCAAAGGATTTACAATTTCATAGAAAGTAGCAACCATATTATTGCTTTCCTGTATTGTCAGTAGTCGAACAGTTAACACTTCGCCTTTAGAGCGGATAGTCTTTGTTTCGATTCTCAGTGGGATAAAGATGCATTATGTTGTTCTAAGATCGCAAGGCAATTGGAGAATTACTTAATTTATTAGTCAATCACTGTTTTTTTTAAATAGAAATAATAGCAAAGGGCTCGTTTCTGTTAATTAAAATCAACAAGGCAGTTATTAAACATAAAGCTTGATAGCATGGAGAACATGGATCAGTGCTGCCAATGGCAATAGCCGAATGATCTCGAACGTATGTTTTTGGATCCCGAGGTGCGTTCCGTCGCAAAGATTTGAGTTTCTTACTGAATAACTATCCTTGAAGTTTCTTTGTGTCAAGTCCCCCGTCGTGGATGGATAAGAAGAATATTGTATACAATTAATTAGAAGACCATGAAAACGTCTCTTGTCGCTGCTTTCCATCAATAGTCTCGAGTCAGTAGAGCCACGAAATAAATCATGTATATAGCTGACAAACATTTTACTATATCTACTGACATGGAACTGGAACAGGAAGTTGGTAAGACTTTTATCGTAGTTGTGCAGGATGAATCAAAAATGAGTACAGAGTCTCCTCAAGGTCGACTTTGTTTAAATAAAGCCTCAGAAATTTAACTGCAGGTTTAGAATCTGCAACCATATATTGCGTTACGTTATAAAAGGGAATTTCTTGCATTACAGGGGTAATAAAAGTAGTTTGAACATTTTTTCCTTACGTATTATGACTTACAACACTTCCTTCAAGTACTAGTAAACTTCATTATGGTTTACGTAGGAGGCAGCTAACCACTGACGTCTCTGGCATAAAGAATTTGGGGGGGAGGGCGTCAAAGAAAGCAATTTAAATGGTAGTACATAGTCCAACCTGTTTGTCTTCGATTCCATTTGTTACTTTTCTGCTTACCTAAACAGATCCACTGAGACAAATCAAGAACTCTGTTTAATAGTTTCACAGCCTGAATATTATATTCTAAATAAATATAATTATTATAATTTATATGTTATTCTGTCGTTAGTAAATAAATTAAATTAGAATATTCAATATTTTGTACTCCAAAATATTGGGGGGACGAGTCTCCCTCGTCCCCCGCCAGAGAAGCCCATGCAGCTAACAGATAAGATACTTACCTCTTCTTAATGGTTGTTATAAGAACAATCATTCAGACCTTGGAGGCCTCAGTGGCTCAGTGGCAGATCTCTCAGTTCCGTGCGTGGTGTCCCTGGTTCGATTCCAGCCTGCATCAAGTGGACTTTGTGGTGGACAAACACCATAAGCGTAAGTTTTCTCAGGGTTCTCCCGTTTCCTCCCACTTTCATCATTCCACAATTCTCATTCATCACATCATCTCCCTTAGCATCGATACATAACTGAGACGTTAAACAAACAAACACAACTTGTTATACATTTCATATCTCTAGTTGAATACATATAATATAACGATTTCAAACATTTCTTAAAACATATTGGATGAGACTTTACAGTTATCATTAAGATGATGGCTTATTATCGGCATTTGTTTATCGGACTGCGTGCTATCCTAGTTTAGGCATCGATATTTGAATTCTTGAATTATGTACAGGTATCTATACTTAAATTATGTACAGGATTTGCATATTCGTTTGAATTTACAATTTGGTTGAATTAAACTTTAAATTTTTATAATTTCAACTCAATTCTTAACTTGAGTAAACATTATATATCTCTTTTAAATTTACAATATTTACGTTCTTTCGGTATTTGTATTATACGAATATTTACATTTAATGCTAGAAATTACCGTATGTCCCATTTATCAATTCTTTAAAATATTAACTAAATAAATATAGTCACGGAAGTAGTTACTTGCGGAGAAAGCATGTTTTAGAAAAGTTTGAAAATTCTTGGTTTTATCTTCTACTGTAACAGAGCGTACAAAATAATAGAACGTGCAAATAGTTTGTTACAACGTCTTCCGGTTGGGAAGATTTTTTAAAAAATGATACAGTGGTTACTTGTGATGTGAGGAGTCTTTGATTGACTCCTAGGCCACTTGACTTTGTAGTGGACAGTATCATGTCTCGCTGCTATAAAAAGGAAATAAAGATTAATGAATCAATAAACAAGAGACGTAAGTATTAATGAATCCATAAAGAAAGAACGTAAATATAAACGAGTTGATAAATAAAGAACGTAAATATAAATGAATAAACAAACAAGGAACATAAACATAAATTGATCAACGAACAAACAACGTAAATATAAATTAATCAAAAACCAAACAACGTGAAAAATATGAATCAATAAAAAACGAAAATATTAATGAATCACTAACAAGAAATGTAAATATTAATGAATCCATAAACAAAGAACGTAAATATAAATGAATTAATAAACAAAGAACGTAAATCTAATGAATCAACAAATATAAATATAGATTAATCAACAAACAAACAATGTAAATATATGCGAATCAATAATCAAAAAACGTAACTATTAATGAATCAATAAACAAAGAATATCAATATAAATGAATGAATAAACAAAGAACATAGATATAAATGAATTAATAAACAAAGAACGTAAATACAAACTAATCTAGGAAGAACATAAATATATATTAATCAACAAACAATCTAAATACAAATTAATCCATAAACAGAAAACGCAAATATACACCAATCAATAAACAAAGAATGAAAATATTAATGAATCAATAAACAAAGAACGTAAACATAAATGAATTTACAATCAAAGAATGAAAATATTAATGAATTGATAAACAATGGATGTAAATATAAATGAATCAACAAATAAAGTAAATATAAATGAATGAATAAACAAAGGGTGTAAATATAAATGAATTATGTTAATCAATAAACTTATGATTAACGTGGGTAAGCCATTTCAATGAGAAATTGTACTGATCCATTTTCTTTTCAGGAAAAATGGAAACCCCATTGTTTACATTATGTATTTGTATAAAAATACGAGTATGAATAACAACATTTAGAAAAAAAGAGTATGAAGCAAATCGAATGTTTTATGTTCTTTAACTTCACTCTTTTGTGCCCATCCATTTCGCTTGACATGAAGACTGATTCTTATGCACATCTTATAGAGAAAGGCCATTTGTCTAACATAGACAGACAGACATTTGAATATTGATTTACAAGAGAATTTGTCTTCTCCTGCGGAAACAAAAATCTCCATGTACGTTTTTTTTCTGTTTCCAAAAAACAAATCCCTGACAATTTGTTTCATTCTGTTTCTATGCCTCCACAAACAGTAAAGCCTTGACGAAAGCTTTCATTGTGATTGCTAGAGCAACCCACATTGTGCTTTATTTTTTGTATTTAATTATACTTTATTGTTTTCCAAATTATGCTTTATTGTTAATTTCAATCATTGCTTTACATCAATTGTGTATAATGTATAATATTTACTATACATTAAATATTCTAAATATCTTGATGTGTTTATTAATATTTTAGGCAACCAGCTTCTTTCATATTTAATGAACTTTCTATTTAATGCACTGTAAAGAGAGATGCTTTACTCGAGTCAGTTTTTTTTTTATCACTTGTGTGTGCCTTAGAGGTGCATATACACAGAAAGGGAAAGTAAAAGGTGCCGTGAAAAAGTACAGAAAGCGCTCAAGTTCAAAAGGAACACATAATAATATAGTGTGGAGTTCTTCTGTACTATTCATTGTTAGCGAAAAGTTTTCTTCTTTTCTTTTTTTCTTTTCTCCACATCAAAGGATTATACACCAAAAAGCTTACAGAAATAAAAATAAGCTTTTATTGTTACATTGTGATGTTCTCAATGATTTTGCACTTTAAATATTGGTTTTAAAAAATATTAATACAATATGTTAAACTTGTAGTTAAACAGAATTTTTCCAAAATTGTTCTAATAGAATTTTCCAAGAATTGTGCTATATGTTTTAAATTACGCTTTATACTTTATTTTCTAAAATTATGCTTTATTATGCTTCTAAAATTAGTTTCTTCTGAACCCTTAGACAACCAGAACTACTGTATGTTCAAGGTACCAACCATATGTGTGAATTGCTGTTATGCTTTTTATGCTTTTGGGTTGTCCTGGTGATTGCCAATGCAAACAATACACTGCAAAAATAAATAAATACTCGTAACTTACAGAAGTCTAACAGAACTTGACGTTAGTTGAAAAGTTGTACTTTGCACAGTCTCTGAAATAATTAAGGATACCTTATGTCATCCGTGACTTGATTTTAATCAAATTAAAAATAAATATAAATCGATTTCGAAGTAAGTAATTATGAAACAATTATATTATTAAATGCAAAAAATATTTCAGAACAATGTTACTAAGGGGTGTATCCAGAAGTTGCTAAAAAATGTGCTGAATCTGACAAAACACTGCTAAACCTACCGAAAATTATAATTATTAACTGAATTTGAAATGAAAATGAAATGAAATCTTTGAGTTTTACGTCCCATGGTTGTGCCGGTTAGGCTAAAGGAGACGGTGATGATGAGTAATGAATGAAATGTGGAATGAAGAAAGTAGGAGAAAACGGGAGAACCCCGAGAAAACCCATGCACACGGTATTTGTCCACCACAAAGTTCACTTGGCGGGGGCTGGGATCGAACCCGGGACTCCAAGCACCAGAGATGAATGCTCTACCACTGAGCCACCGCGGCCCCAATATACCTGAATTTATAGTTAACGGAGTAAAATAATAAAGAAAACTAAAGCTTCCCGGACTTTAGCGTACTTACTTAAAATATGCTGTAATATTTTTATATATTACAATATATATTTTATATTGTAAAATATATATACATATATACTTGTATATGTATATACAAATATATATACATATATATACATATGTAAAAATATAATTACAATATATATTTTGCAATACATATTGCTCTTTCAGTGACGAGACCTACAGTACTAAAAGTACCTTGAACCAGGGCCGGATCCAGGACGGACTTCTGTGGGGGGGGGGGGGCTGTAATAGCGCTATTTAGAGCTATTTTTAAGAGCTTCAAGCTCTGGGATGGGTTTTCAAGGTTATTGTTTTTGTTACCAGCTTTTTACAGTAATGCTGGCTATATTTTAGTGACTTTATTAATCTAGCATAGGGTGAACAAACGTCCCATTTTTAACAGGATTGTCCCTTTTTTTCAAAATAGTCGCTCGATGTTCCTAGAAAAATACAAGGGAGACACCAAATGTCTCTTTATTTATTTATTTATTTATTTATTTATTTAAAGACTCCCGATTTTAGTTCGTAGCTACGTAGTAAAATTACACTGGCCAACATGATTTTTACCTCCGAGAAAAGAATAGGTGACTCTGAATGATTTTGGTGCGTAGAAAATGAAAATGGTACCAATTTTTGCACATAACGTTGCAGTTCTGAGATATTGCATGAAATTATATTTCGCTCATACATGTAATTTATTGAAACGAAGAACGTAAAATAAGCCCAGTTAACCGTCAAGAATCGAAGAGTGGAAGTTTAGAATACTTTGCCATAAGGACATTGAGCCTCTCAGAGTCCTCTTATATCTTTTCTCCAAATATATTACAATTATGCAGTGTTGCCAACAACGTTAGCAATAATGTCACTAAACGTACTGCGAAAAGTAGCTAGAAACCTTAATTGTAATGAAAATAATGCTATACGACATTTCGAAAGTCGCCAAGCTAAATCCCTAGTTTTACAATGGTAATCGAAACAAATCTTGTCTCTAAAATACCAGGGAAGCAAGAAAGTTCGTGCGCTTTTTAACCACTCCCGCGTCCATTTGGCTGCTGCGGCGACATCTGTCACCGTAGCATGAAAGTTTTAACTGTTTGGGAAAGCTTATTCATTGACGCATCATCCATGGTGAATACAACAACGCATTTGTTAGTGTGGTGTGTAAAAATCGCTCGTGATCATGTCAGTGTCAAATGAAGTTCTTAGAGCTTGTTTGCTTTACGAGTTTAAATTGGGGACAAATGGTGCAGAAGCAGCTAGAAAAATATGTTTTGCGTTCGGAGAGGGTGTAATAAGTAAACGTACAGCACAAAAATGGTTCCAGACTTTTTTAACTGGTGACGAGACCTTGCAAATAAGCCTCGTTCTGGGAGGCCTAAATCAGTGGATATGGACCACCTGAAAGCCGCTATTGAAGATGATTCCAGTCAAACATGTGAAGAACTTGCTCAACGATTTGAGGTAAGCAGGGAAACCATTCAGGTAAGTCTGCATCAGTTGGGGAAGACCTGGAAACTGCGTCAGTGGGTCTCTCACCAGCTGACCGCTACGAGCCAAGTTCTAAGACTGAATATCTGTTCATCTTTGTTGACGAGACTCAAACTCTGTCCAATTTTGAACCGTATATTAACTTGTGACGAGAAGTGGGTCATGTATGACAATAAAAAACGGTCATACCATTGGCTATCACCGAATGTTCCGAAGCCTTTGACTGCAAAACCGAACATCCATCAACGCAAGGTTTTGCTCTGTTTTTGCTGGACTACAAACGGTATCGTGCACTACGAATTCTTGGAACGTAGTAAGACAATTACCAAAGATGTGTCCTCATCACAACTGAGAACGGTAGCCACAAAAATGACCCAGAAACAGCCAGCACTAGTGAACAGAAGAGGTGTGCTTTATCACCAGGAGAACGCGCGCCCTCACACCGCAAAACAGACGCTGGAGGTAATCTCAGAACTTGGTTGTGAGCTTCTACCTCATCCTCCCTACTCCTCAGATGTCGTCCCTTCGAATTACCATTTATTCTTGGCCATGGAAAACATTATGCATGGCAGGCAGTTCAAGACTGAACAAGACGTCAAAAATACAGCTGCTGAGTTTTTCGAGTCTCGGGAACGAATACTCTACAAAACTGGCATTTACAAGCTTGTTGAGCGCTGGGAGAAGGTTGTAGAAGCAAATGGAGGCTATTTTACCGAATAAATAAACCGTTAAAACCCTGTAATTGACAGTTTTCTTTCATAGTATAAAAGCGCACGAACTTTCTTGCTTCCCTGGTATATTATCAAATAGCTACATTTAGCGACAAAATCCATAAATTGGCAACACTGATTGTAAGCTCTTTAGATTATAAAAATTTCATTTATTTCGTCACTCGTGCCTCATATCACCATGTATTTTCGTTCCTATAGTCCATCGATGATTCAAAGTGAGAAAATCTATACCCAATCGTTTTATCGTGTTCTTCTTCCCTTGCAAAAAAAAAAAAAAAAAAAAAAAAAAAGTATGAAGTGTCAGAATTTAGAGTTGTTGACAATATCTCTAACGCGTGGCAGTGTTTTGTTGATAAAATCTCTTTGCGCCTGTATTGCTTAAGTGTGTTTGAAGCATATTTTAGAAATCAAGTGAGTTATTGGTTCAAAATGAAACAAGTTGGTTCACGCCAAACGTGCACTAATCATCCAGATAATTTTTGTTTTGTGTGTGGTAATTTACACCCAAACCACAAAGCAAGAAAGTATATAACACTAAAAAACTTGCTTATTCTTTGTACTTCGGTTGCTGATTAATGCTCAGCACAAGCCATGGGCTCCACACAGGGGCGTAAATAAGGGCCCCGCAGACCCCGCATTACGAGGGGGCCTCAAGCCATTAGGGGGCCCCAAATCATGAAGTGAGACGTAGAGATGGGACCCCACTCCACGCTGTTTGTGGGGAGGCCCCCAAGTCTTTAGTTACGCCACTGGCTCCACATCAGTGTTGCATAACTTGTACAACAAATCTCAGTTTGGGGTTAGATGGGAAACTTAGGCCTTGCCGTTTGTTGTAACGATGGTGTGGAGGATACCAACAAACCGCATTAATGACCGTTACTTCTGCATGACTAAGATCTCCGGCATGTCTAGAAAAAGTAAACACGTCATCCAGTATCCTGATATTCCTTTGGCCATACGACCAGTGCATTCACAGTGACGATTTACCAATACCTGTACTCTCTGACACATGAACAGTGGAAGAAGATAAGTGGAATGAACCTGACGTTTTACCGGAGCCAGTGGATTCTACGTCAAAAAGATCCAGACTGTATACCAGTATATGCTGACAGTGATATACATTTAATAAAGCAGGAAGACTTAAATGATTTAGTATGTGACTTGTCGAAAGAAGCATTCGAACTTCTAGGTTTTAGACTACAGCAATGGAAATTGCTAGCTCCTGGCACAAAAATTTTTGAGTTTCAACACAGACATCAATCCTTTGAACATTATTTTGCTATGGAGGAGAATATGTGTTTTGGTACAGACGTTACTGGTTTGATGAAAAAATGGGCGTGACCTTGCAACAATCTATATCGAAACGTTTTAAAGACAGTAGGTTATAGATTATGCGACAAAGTTTCCGGGCTATTTCTCAGCCTCTATTCAACCGAACCATAACTAGATAGCCCTAGAAAATTACCCTTAACATTTTCTGTAAATCGGTTAAATAGAGGATGAGGAATATCCCGAAAACTGTGTCGGATAATCGAGGTTGTATTGTATATAATGCAAATATTAAGTATATTCATATCTTTTGAATTTGACGTGACAGGGCATTCTTATGGTGATTTTCGAAATCAATATGACCGTTTCCTTAAGAATCACTTTTTTTTTTTTTTTTTTATCACGGAGGTATATAAAAAGTTTTTATTTGTTGGGTAGTGTTATTTATTTGCTCTTAAACCCCATAGTACAGTATCCATTCGGAAAGATTTCCATATTTTGTAAAATAGTTCCGTAGTTTTCAAACAGGTGGCTCTGTAGTAAATTTAATATTTCGATATTCGATAACTTTCCTTGGGTAGATAAATCTTAAGATTATCTCTTCCTCACTGGCATGAATAACGAAATAACAATAACTATACATTGGTATATCGTCAACTTATGCCAGTTTGCCAACTGTCTTTTTTCCTTTTTTTTGTAATTTTCTAAATATAGTCATCCTAACCTTGCACGGTATTAACATATACAGCTCAATAAGTCATACAGACTTTAACTACACGTTGAACTTCACTATAGGAAAGCAGGAATTACTGAAATCCCGTTTTGTCGGTGAGATCGAAACACGTAGACGGGAATAAGACGAAGAAGATATTACCTGACCCAGATAGCAATGTCGATTTTGGCCAGAGGCGCCAATGTTGTGTTTAGCACAGTTACTGGCGATCGCAGTGGGACAGAGGAATAGGGAATCTTACTTCTGCAGTGTGTCCAACAGTTTCTCAAAGTGGCAGTTTAGATGTTATAAGTACTCTGATCTGTTTGCGCTCAATAAAGAAAGCCAATATATATTCCATTCCTGCAGTAATGAGGACATATTGTAAGGACGAATATGTGCATGGATATTACAACTTCGAAAACAACGTCAATTCAGTGAGCTTCTACGTTCATTAATCAGATTCTACGAAAGTTGGTTACTTTTTATTCGATTTTTATAGATCATGAGCAATATGTAAAAGGCAGAAATCATGATGTCAATGACTATAGAAAGTCAATCCATTCTAAGTGATCAAGTATGTGCCGCTCGACCATATCCGAAAAATCTAATTTCTTCATGAATGTTTATCCTATATCAGGGTACTTCGAAACCACGATTAGTTATTTTCTATAACATCCCATGGCGACACAACGGCTGCCACCATTTTGCGTCTTTTTTTTTTTTTTTCGATTTTAGACGTTTACGTTGTTGTGAATATCTTACTATGTATTTGCCCTACCAAATTGAACATTGCTGGACGTCTCCAACTCGTGCAGAGCTAAAATCTTGATCTCTTAAGATTTTTGCTTTAAACCACTTAAAGGAAGTGAAATCAGGGTCTACAGTAGCAACATTTTTGGACATTGAAGACAAGTTTGGGAAGAGGAAACAACTGACGTAGAGGTCTGAATTTGTGCGTGCATGTACTCCAGTGTCATAAGTTAATACACAAAAATTTACAGACCTGTAGCTGCTCCCAGAGGCCTGGAAAAAACCGTAAATTTGGGGAATTATGTCAATTTAAGATAATTGACTGTCCAATATCTCCAATGGGCCTGGATAAAAAAATCTGAAATTTTGGAAATAGTTAGTCCTTTACTGTACCATAACACAACAAAGCGCGTTTTGGGTTTTTGAGCAGAAGGGGGTCAAAGTATTAAGTAATGACTTCATATTCTAGGAGGTGTCTTGTTTATAAATTCAACTGGAAATTTGTTATTGTGAAGTAAAATAAAGTAGGATGAATGGTTAGTCCAGTCAAGGCTGTCAAGCTCGTTTCTTTCCTCTAATTGTAACACTGTCTTATTACACTCACAGCAGCACTGGTGAAGAATGCAGCTATCAGCAGAAGGCGAGGAAAGTCAAAATGCACACAAAGTCCGTAAGTACTCCTTGCTCTTGCTGCTTGCTATATCAATGATACTCAATCATGTTTATTCTTGTTTTAATTGTCAACTCATGCAGGAGGCTGTTGTCCTCTCGTTTGATCTACATTCCCAAGTCAGTGAACACTTCAATAGCTAATTTTTAACTTTAGATTACAGAATGCGTTTCCAAATTTTTATTATATTATCTGTCACATAAGAAAATGGATATTTTTCGCGGGATAGTATCTTTTTCTCCTAAATATGAGAATGAAATTTGTACGCGTACCTTTCTACCACCTCGTGATTTAATTAAACGTTTTAAAAGTTTTAAACGACCAATTAGTAACAAAGTCAATAAGTGCACCGGGTCTTGTGAATAAAACGGAGTCTGTTCTAAAAATGGTTGGATTAGTGAGAGTGTAACGCCTATGAATCTAAACGGATAAGATTTTGAGATTTTTATCGTTCAGTGTATGTTATATGATGCCATAATGGAGAAATATTGTTGGCACTACACCAAAGCTATAAATGGTAAATACCTGTATATTAGCTGTAAGAAAATCGCCTTCCTAAGAGATATCTACGTATAAAGAAAACTCATAGTGCTGTGAACAAAAAGTAGGAAAGAGCCTTTTGGACTTAAAATTGTTAGGAATGTCTTTAAGAAGAACAGTTTTCAGTTTACACTGTCTTTAGGATCTGTAAACAGGCATATTTGCTTCCAAAAAATCTAGTGGAGCAAATACAAACTTAGAAAAGGAAAATCTGTGGTCTTGGCGTAATGCCAACGAAGTGTCAAATACAGTGATAACTTGATTTCAAAGAGCTGAAAAACTAAAAAAATATATTTTTTTGTTTTTCCGTAGATTGAAATTTGGAGAAAGAAAGAAAAGTAAACCTACAAACCAATGACCTTTCAAGTGAAAATTGTTAGTGTATGAAAGCTAAAACACAATCTAAATTTTATGATGAATGAACATTGACTTTGTAATTGTTCTTTGAGATGAGCAAACAGATAAAGTGTAATTTGACCAGAGTGCCTCGGATTCCCAAACGCTGCTCCCAGTAGCGTCAGTGCACGTTAGTTATAAACACAAAGGCAGGGTTGTTGAGGTAATTCAACACTACGACTTGAACATGAACCCTTTGTTTCGGTTAATGGTATTCGAGATTCTCTACGTTTTCCATTAATTTTTCTGTGTTTGAAGTCCAGTTGGAGAATGTTATGGCATTCATTCCCCATTGTGTAATTACAGCTATGTAGAATTATTTCAGCTTAACAGATGCTATAACTGTTATAAAAATCAAGTCACAGAGTTATGATTGAAACAGTGCTGATTTAGTTCATTGTATCTCAATTGAATATTTACACTGATAACTCATTTTAACGTATACATATTGGAAATAACAGAAAACCTTCGCTAAGCCGTAGATCTCTCACCTCTGGTTAGAGAGAACACTAGTTCAACCCGGACTATGTGAATCTGGAGTTACAATATAACTGTCCATGAATATTCCTTGTCTTCCCTCGTTTGTTCACACATTCTTATCCTCAAACAAATCATCCTCACTTATCCTACAAGACTTAATTGTGAAATGCAAAACGAATTCATAATATATTTTTGCAGTAGTAATGCTTCCCTGTTATCTTTTCTTTCAGTTTTTACGTCTCACGATTATGCCCTTTAGGCCAGTAGTTCTCAACCAATGTGTGGCGACACACTGGTGCGTCACAAAGATCTGTGAGGTTTGTCGCGAAATTTTAGAATTTAAAAATAATGAAGAATTTAATAATAATTAGCTAAAATCGAAACCTCTAGCGCTAGCAATAATGCTCAGTGCTTTATAGAATCATAAAAGTTAATTGGTTTCACTTTTATAATAGATATTATTATTATTATTTATAACAAAAATATCGAACAAGTGTATTGCGATGTCCAGTACGTTTAAAGTATCAAAAAAAGTTGAGAACCACTGCTTTAGGCTAGGGCAGATGGATAATTAAGGCAAGTGAATGACAATGAAAGAGTTGCTGGAATGAGAATGTGGGAGAAAATGGAAATAGCCTGAGAAAACCCACGGATACGATGTTGTCTACTACAAACTTACTTGGCAGGGAATCGAACCAGAACCTCACACACCAGAGGTAAGCGCTCTACCAATGTGCCACAATGCTCTCGCGTCATTGCTATGACTATATGTGTCATCAGGGCCGTGCCGTGGAAAATCAGCGCCGGGGGCGAAAGTATACGACGGCGCCCCCATACATATATTCCAAGCAATTTTTCCTATCTTTATTCCTTTTTTCTCCCGAATTTTTCGCCCCCCCACGGCACGGTTCTGTGTGTCATCACTGTTAGGAAAAAGCAAGCAACAACAGATACAATCGGTTAATTAACATTTTCGATTTATTATTATTATTGACAATTAAAAAAATACTTGTCATCATAAAATTTTAATTTTTCTCGAAACCTACGCATGAGAATTTACCCTCAAATGTCTCATTTTGTTGAGCTCAGTGTCACCTATCGATTGATATACAATATGTTACCTCTTTAAGCAATATTATCAGTTTAAAAAAATAAAGTTCGGCTATGTCACATTACCTATACTGTATACTCCATCTTGCATACATTTTAATCAAAAGCATAATGAGAATATACCTGAGTATCAGGTTCATCTTAATAGAGGGACAGGGTACGGTGGCTCAGTGGTAGAGCGTTACTTCTGGTGCGTGGGGTTCCTGGTTCGATCAGCGTCTAAGTAAGTTTGTGGTGGACAACATCGGGTCTGTGGGTTTTCTCGGGATACTCCCGTTTCCTCCCACTTTCTCATTTCACCAGTTCTTCCATTATCATTCACTTGTCTTAATCATCGTCTCCCTTAGCCTAAAGGCCTTAAGCGTGTGATGTTAAACTGAAAAATTTCATTTAATTTCAATAATAGATCATTAGGAGTGGCTATTGTACATCATTAAATTCAACGTTTACAAAAGAAAATTGTCTTTTGATTTACTCGTAAATTACGAACGAGGATTTAGACTCATTCTTATCATTTGGTTCATCTCCAAGAGATTTATCAATTGGTATACGCATATCTAATACGTATGTCTCATATTTTCTTGGATATCTTTTTGTCATTATACACTAATAATATTGTGGGATTTTCAATGTGAAACGTTATTGAAATGAAATCTTAAGATTGATTGACTAAACTTCAATTAATTACAATCAATCAATCAATCTAAATTTTTCATTTCATTTCGTTTTGGAAAAACATAATATTGTGCATAATTTCTTTTCTATTACACAAAAGAACAGGAATTAAATTACAACGTGAACTGCACTTTACGACCCTATCTATTGTTACCATTGCTATTTTTTTAAAAATATGTTGAAGTAGAGCATTGCACGTGCATTAGGTTAGTGTGAATGAAAGTTTCGCCACGTGTGCCCATTTACAAAGGTAAAAAATAAATACAACAAAACTACAATACCTAGTTAATCAAAATAGTTATCGTCTGCAACTAAATCGATCAACCAACGACTACATTACATGGTGAAAGAAGTCCTCAACCTCAACGCAAAGCATTGCACAATCATCATGGAAGATCTACCCTCCCAAGAAGTGGTCGAGGTGCCTGAAGAGGTGGTAGTCGGGCGGAAGATGTCAGCAGAATATAGTGCATGAGGAAGGGTTACTCATACGGTAACTTATGGAGAGTCTACACAGTCCTTCCAGCCACATGTGGACATTCATTGTCCGGAACATGAGGGTACCATATCTGTTAACCCTGGATGTTTTCCTGGATGTTTTCGGACAATTTTGGGCTGTAGTTCATGGAGTTTAAGATTATGCCAATCTACAGTACATGGATGCACAGTTTGCCAAAGTTTTGTCTCTACAGAGATAGAGATGATGGACCAGTTCCACTATAACAGAAGCATTACCTTCTGTGTGGGAGATTTAGTTTGGGACGCTGTTCTGGACATTGCTCACGACCTAATCCCTGTCCTGACATTTTACGATTGTTGTAGCAGACCTATTGTTTCTTCTGAAGTGCAGTATCTTCAAAATTATAATATACGAGGTGTGTTCAAAAAATACAGTGAATAATTTTATTAGAAACAAAGTAATAAGCTTACATGGAATTTGATTTAATTTCCTTCAAAGAGCTACCTTAGCTGGCAGTGCACGTAAATACTTTTCATGAACCCATACGATTTGTTTAGTTCTTTGAAAAGCTCTCGAATAGTCACTCGCCTGTTTGAACAAATAATTTGTCCCGCTGTTTGCAGATTTTTATCTGTTTTTGACGTCGAAGTGTGTTCGGATCATTGTTCGTTTTCAACCAATTCCTTGCCAGTTTTGAATCGCTCATATCACTTGTAAACAGTTTTCAATGTCACCGCTGCACTGATTTTAGCATTTTGTGAGTTTCTTTGGTACTTTTTTTTAAAAAAAACTTTGAACAAAACTTAATGTTGGCGCCAGACAGAGACTCTTAACACGTCCTCACTCTTCTGCCTCTGGAAGCTAACTAACATGTTACAACTCGTTCAAACTCGTCATTGATTGTACCAAAGGTTTAGGCTACCGGGCTTACTAGTTGAAATTAATACAACATCGATAGATGGCACTGTGCAACTATATTCACCGTACTTTTTGATCACTCCTTGTACACTCAGGGAACTGAACATTTCCAGACTGTTAATCTTATTGACTGTGTCAACTTATGTGGCACGCCTAGTCTGCTATTTCACCTTATCGATTGCATGGAGTCTTTGGACGATGGTGATATGTCTAAATCGTCGTGGATGGCACGAACACTTTTCTGAGAGTCTACTTCCACGCTTTTCCTGAGGAATTAATCTGAACATGATGTTAGTTGATGCCCATGGAGCTCATTTTGTAATCGTGTGTCCTAGACCAATATTTGACAAGCCAACGGTGATAGTGAATTCATTTGCCATTCCTGATCCAAATGAACTGTTATTGTTTTTCTACGGCTTAATGTGCAAAATGTCACAGTTTGTAAAGAAAAATCACTAGCAATTATGTGTTTTTCATGCTGCACTTCTATACAACATTGTTTAAGAACACATTGTCTCGGACTGTCTAGGTTCCAGCCTATTTACTGGACGTGTTCTGAGTTCGTGACATTAGTACATCTCTGTAGTTTATTGCTGAAGTAAACTCTCTACCAGACATCGAAGCGAGCATTTCAGTATCACCAACTAATATAACCCATTACGTAAACTACATATGTTATATTATAGCAATTACATTTTACATTTTAGTAATGTAACTAATGTTACAACACGTATATATCATTACTAAAATTCACTAAGAGATTTACAAAATACAAAAAAAAAAAAAAAAAAAAAAAAAGATTTTGTCATGTAATGATCTTCAGAATAACCTATGCATAGCCAATCAATCTAAAAACTGAACTAATTTTTTATTTCATAAATGTTTTCTTGACTTCTAACCTGATTTCTTGTTTCCTTTCTATGTAGGATTCGTATAATTTTTTCATTTCCCTTTAAAAATATATTTTGAAATAATTTTCTGGAAGCAAACCTTGTTTTCTTTCATTGCAGACTCTGGAGATACAATCAACATAATTCAATAACATACTTAAATGTGTAATTAAGAAAACTACAGATAAACAAATGAAATGAAATATTTAATGAAAAGCCCTATGATTATGCCTTTTCAGGCTGATGAATGATAAATTAAATCGAATGATCACATAAAAATGGTTGAGAATTAGTGAAATTACTGTAGAACGTGTAAGAAAACGGGAGAATCCCCCAAAATTTCACTGATACGATACTATTCACCATGACCTCACATTTCCTGGGATCAAACCAGAGACCTCTTGTCGTATAAGCTAGAGATCTACGACTGAGACATTCTCTTTTGACTGAGTAACAGAGATTAACAGTTGAATGATCTTAACCCTTTAACGCACCATTTTTCCGATCAGACTAATTTTTTTAAAATTTGGTGTGGTTTCGGTGTAGGGAACACGGGGATTATTTAAAAAAAAAAAACATTAATGCAAATAATATGAGGTCTACGGGATTTGCATATAGGGTCTATGCAAACGCCATAAAATATCCCATAGACCCCATATAGGGTCTATGCAAAGTTGCTCGTTGATATTTGCAAAGTCTACTAGAACCAGATAGAACAAATAAAACGCGACAAATGTCAGCGTACTTGCACTTTTGCACTCATTATACTTCTAACACAGAAAAAGTCAACTGCTCGAAACTGTCCACCTAAACGAGCAAATATAGCTAAAAAATGACAATATGGGGTACCTCCGCGAGCAACAAATAAGACAAAGAGTCCAACGCTGGCTTACTATGACATCTAGCGGGAAATTCAGAACTTCATTAGTGAAAGGGCATATTAGCTGATACCCAAAGCTGCTTTTCTATGTCCGAACTAGAAACTACATGGTGCAATTCAATTTCAAGTAAATTTTGCATATATGAAAAGCTGTGCGCTAAAGGGTTAATACATAGCTGGTGTGATGACTTTTTTCGTTTGTATGGTTATTTGTAGATTAACACCCTATTACCAAGGTTCTGGGAAACGTATCTTTAAAGCAATTCGGAAAAGTTGGTAAACGGTCAAAGGAATGGTTTTGCATGTATTACACATACATCGTTATCAATGTACTGTTAAAAATTTAACTAATACAACATAGCGTGGACTCATCTATTCCTTGTTCGACTTCGAATAATTCCTGTTCCGCCTTGTATGATGGAACCTTCGGCTACTTGGTGCTACTAATTTAGATTTTAGTTTCATAAGACATAATTCCGAATTGGTTTTGGTTTTTAAGCTGTAATACTAGACTTAATGCCATGTCCTGCAAGTATATAGGTAAAATTTCCTTATTTTTAGCTGGTGATCATGATTGCATGGTTCTCATGTGATCAAATAGCATGAAAACTCTGTCCGGATCCTCATGCACGTGTCCTGAATATTTCGTCAAATGAGGCATATTAAAAGATATAATAGATGCATTCTCTGTCATATTTGTATTATTTCCTTCTGACTTATATGTCTGTTTACCTGACCTAGTTTCCGGCATAAATCGCACTCGGGAAAGGTAAAAAAGTAAAGGAGGGAAGAATTATGAAACTTAGATGAATTTTGATACTGACCTCATTAGTGTCTGCTAAAAAGTTAATAAAAAGAGCGCTTCGTACAGAACTCCGGTGCCTATCACCATGTAATGATTTTATAGATAGAAACTAAATAATGGTTCGGGCTAGTCTTTCCCCTTCACCAATTTTATTACAAAAACTCCTAAGCACAAAATATCTTTGTTTTACAAAGAATAAGTGCTGTCTTTCCTTAATGACCAGATGAAGGAATATCGATGTTTTTCCTGGTGCTCCTTCCGCTCATGGCAGCTTCCAGAACACTAGCAGGTTTATAGGTGAGACTATGGATAACCCCCTCAGCTCACGGCAGCCTCGCGAGGTTTCAGTTGAAGATGGGATCCCTAGTCCAGTGCGACATAGGGTATAAGAAACATGTACTCCTAGTCCAATGCGACCTCAGAGCAGGTGATGGTTAGTTGATCAGTTGGTCGACTGATACCAGGTCCTTCTGTGGTCCCTCTTTTATTTATCCTCTTCGGGTCTTTTCGTGACGTCCGTCTCCTTTCGGCTTCCTTCGATGTCTTCTGTGTTTACTTCTCGTCTGCTTCATTGTTTGTAATCAATAACACATGTTGTATTTACATGTGCTTCTGCTATGATGTGGGGATCCTTACAATATACACTGGTGTACTGTGTGTGTCAGTCAGACAGCTGTTAAGGTGCATTGTGGTGTGTAATGATGTCTTGTACTCAAAACATAACTTGGAGACAATATTTAGATGATTTCAAACGGAAAAGGATTATCGAGAATTTGGTAGAAGTGTGATTAGTGTGACCCAGGAGTTTGGTATTGCCCACAGCATTGTTTCACGTGCATAAGAAGCATTCGGAATCATAGACAATGCCGTGGGAAGGAGATATAGTGATTGACTACAGTCAACTACAGCAGAGGATGACCGCTACACTTATGAAACAGGCAATATAGGACAAATATCAAAGAGCGGGTGTAATTGCAAACAATCTAAGAGGACTGGAAGTCACCAAATCTTACGCTTCACAGTGGTACATCGGCTGCATGAGGGTGGTCTCTTTGCTCGATGGCCATTAAGTTATATTTTGGTGGCATACACACCGGTGGCATCATTTGTGGTAGTATCAAGAACATCAGGACTTGATCGAGGAGGAGTGGGGTTCAATGAGAAGATTTAGTCTGAGTAGTGAATCTGGACGTGCGCTCATCTGGCGAGACTTAGGGACAGCAATGAACTCAGGAACATTGTCGAACATGATTATTTTGGTGGTTCTGTGTTCTTGTGTGAGGTGGCATGATGTTGCATGGGTATACCGATTAGCCCAATTTTTATAGCTACATTCACTGGTCAACGTCATTGTGACACTGTACTCCTTCTTCACATGTACTTTTCAGATATGTATCGGTCATTACTTCTTTATATGTGACCATATCGAAGAGTGCAACTCTTTGAACAAGAGGATATTCGGCAAATGGACTACACTGTCCGTTACTCCGATTAAATTGCATCGAGCGTGTTTGGAGTGTTATGGTGCGACGTCTTGCAGCACTTCCAAATACACAAATACCATTCAATAGTTGTCAAGTGCGAGTGGTCCGGGGTTCGATTCCCGGTGGGGCACTCGGTTGAAAAAGTGTAAAAAGCTTTTTCAGGCCAGCCATCCTGAATGAGATTTTCCTGGGTTTTCCTCATGCATACCAGGCAAATGCCGGGATGATACCTAACTTGTGTGTGTCCCAGACCGCTTCCTTCCTTCTCTTTCCCCGGATAGTGTGCTCGCCAAGGGACGTCATCCGTCACATGTGACGGGCTACATGGCCATACATTCCGAAAGGAAATTTAAAATCCTAAATCCATCCTAAATCAACAGTTGTCAACAGCGTTGGTGGAGTAGGGGAACCCTATAGCCCAACAACTTATAACTAACTTTGTAAGCATAGTGGGACCACATTGCAGAGCATACTTCATTGTCTGAGTGGATTACACATCCTTGCAAGGAGCCCTTAACACTCTAATATCAGAAGGTATCATAAGTTGCAGTGCTCTCAGTGTAAGTTTTTTCCTCTGTCTAAAAGTATCGATTTTGTTCTCCTATCATGTGTTTCTGTTATCTCCTGTGTCATGCTGTAGCTCTACTTTCTATGTATGGTTCAAGTTTCACTGATCTATGCCACTTGAGAGTGACATAACATACGAAACTTACTTTCATCTTCAACTCACCAGTATATTCTAAATGACGTTAAAAATTATGCATGATGTATTTAATATGTACTGATAATTAAAATTATTCTATGTGGTTATGTAACTTTGAATTTAATTAATTGTTAATTTCACAGTATAAGGTATCCGCAGTAGTCTTGCAATGATAGCCACAGTTCAATCCTTTGATCTAGGCTCCTAAGCCCAAGTTACATTTCTCTCTGCTTTCTAAGAGAATAATTGGATATCTTAGATGTTGTCTCTAAGCTCCCGAGTGTGTGTATGAATCCTTGGAAAACTAATTCCTACTTCAGAGACTGTGATCTTCTTTGGGTCTAGCAGTCTAACTGGAGCTAACCGAATATAGAAATAGAAATCATACTGAATTTAAATTACAAATGAAATTGCTTTATAGAATTATATTTTTTCTCAAACAGGGAATTTGATTTCTCTACGTGTTTTTATTGTGGATTCGCTTTCAAGAGAACTATCCGTCGTAGGGAATTTCTACCTTTTTGATCTCATTTATGAGGAAAAAATATAATACCAAAACACACACACATACACACACACATACATACATACGCTAAGAGAGAGAGAGAGAGAGAGAGAGAGAGAGAGAGAATGGGGAACAGGAAGCACTTGATTCATAAGTAACCAATTTCCTGGATTACTTTTTATCGAAGCTCTCTTTCCATTAGAAAGCGAAGAAAAATGATCAAGATACAAATCTGATTTTTGCCTTCGGCCCATTTCCGCAAGAGCCGTATGAATCAAATAAATATATGAATGAATATAAATCACCTCGTTTTATCATTCTCTGCCTCCAATCTCGTTTTAGGCCTCCAATCTCATCGACTCTTCACTATTTTATTCGAATACGGCCAAACTTGGATTTCCTTCTTATGCATGCCAAATGGCGGGTGTGACGTTGTAATTCTAAAACCATTCCTTTCGGCTTGTTAAGATAAAGCATCTATTCACACAATCACTTATTCAAACATATGTGAACATTCACTTATAGTATCTCTGTATTTGTTGAAAGTTGATGTCCTAAGTTTACATATTAGGCAAGGGAAAAAAGGGGTAGATCAATAACAGATATCTCTAATGCAAAAAAAAAAAAAAAAAAAAAAAGTTTGTTCATATGCTTCACCACCCTGTAATTGGCAGTATCGCGTCCTATTTTGTTTTCTAGGATCCTTCTCTGTGTTTCCTCAGTAATATATACTTCTTGAGGTTGAATGACTACAGATTAATTACGAGATCATTAGAGCTATATATACCGATACTCTGAAAAATTTGCTAATGGTTTCCTCTTTGGGAGATAAATACACATGACGATGACCTATACGGGATTTTAGAAACTTGTATTTAAGGTACTCGTATACTATTTTGCTGAATGTACACACATGTACATTTTATTCAGTCTTCACGAGGTGTGACATAGTTCTTAATAACATCGTTTATAGATAGCTCACATCACATATTTAATCATAACAAATAAAACTTTTAAACGATATAATATATTTCTGTAATCGTATTAGTACATAGCACTCTGCTATACATTGTTCCTTGAAGGCAATTAGACAGTTTCAGATATCTGAAAATGTGTGAAGCGTTATTTTCATCATATCATACCTTAAGCAACAAGATAAACAATTTTCTATATTTTTGAAACAGATTCTCGTTCCGATCAGGAATCGGAGGGCCGTAGAAGGTTATGCCATTCCTATAACTGTGTTTTACGATATGGACTAAGAAGAGATGTATTGCAGAAAGAAATGTATTTACGAGGGCAAATACTTCACAAGAGCATAAGCTGATATTTTTAGTTCAGTCTACAGATGTTAATTTTCTTTCCTGAACTCCTCACGACGGGATGAGCCACAGAATATTTATTAGGCAACGTATGTTAGTAAAGAGATTAAATCATGAAGTGTGAATGACGAAAACCTATATGACAACAAGCATTGTCATTCTCCGAGTTTATGCTTTGCTCTGATATTCAAAGAAGAACTCCAATGAGATATATACATATGGAATAAATTGTGTGTGCCTTAGTAGTATAGTTGAAGAGTTAGTGGGAATGGAGTCATCGGAAACGAAAGAAAAGCACATTTAATATGGCGTATATACCTTTTGAGTAGGTGTTCACCAATACAGAGAACATACAATGCGAATGATGGAGTCCTAAATAGTCAGGAGTTTAATGCAATTTTGATGGCACAGATAACTAAGCTGAATAACAGTGAATGATTGCCAGCCATATGTAAACTTACACCTATAAAGAAGTAGTTTAATCATTAGACACTAATCAAGATAAAGTGGAAAGTTGAATGGTTTTGGAGGCTCTACTATAGAAGCTCCAAGCGAAATGCTTATCGAACGTTACATCAAGAAATTTACTCAAGATTAAATTGATATCCTATAAGTGTAAGATGCAGACGTTTCAGATCATGGGTAGTAGAATACCATTTACATGTTTTCGAATCAAGTTGTTAGCATCACTATTTCGAAATCGGAAGACCAGGGTTCGAATCCCAACCTGACTAAGGATTTATCGGACTTCTTCCGTTCTAGCAGGTACTTGTCGGCACAATACATTTAATTGTAAGCTTTAGCCGATTCTTTAAACTTCTTCACCTTTTGTGTTGTTGTTATTATAGTTGATTGTTCTTGATTCAATGTTAATTGACCTAGCAGAATGGGAAGGTTTATTAAATAAAGAAAGAAAGTTGTTGTAGCCTTTGCTGCATAAAGTTGAAATTTCCACCTTAGACACCAGCTAATTTTTGTTATGTGTATTATTTAAATATGAGTACAGATAATTAATATACCATTTTGTATATTTGATTACAAAAATAAACACCATTTTATTAATGTTTTCTTATAAATATTCTTTGCTTACTTCCTCTTATTTGAATAATTTATTAAAATATCTTGATAGATGTTTGCCTTTTCTTTTCTCTTAATGACTACACATTTCTGACATCATTGCAACATAATAGTGCATCACAAACTTTTACATTGATGAACATGATACTGGATAAATCGCCAGTGACCAATTGAATGGTCTTCTAGATACCTTATTTCTAGTCACTACTAAACATCTATAAGCAGGATTAGTAAAGAAAGAGGCACTTCAAACCATAAAATCAAGCAAGGGATCACACGCATATACACACAGACAACTTGCACTACTAGTCACTGAGCTATTAACTTTTTTGGTCTTACTTTTAAATGATTATAAACAAAGCTACCAGAGTACCTTGATCTACTGCTAAGTTGCTGGCATATATACCCCTATGCAAGAAGCATTAGAAGTAACATTTTACTCTAAAACAAGCTTATAGAACTAAGGCACTACAATAAGAAACAATTATACGATAAAAATTACATAATAAAACTACAATCAAGCCCACTTAATGAAATGATAGAAGCATTGCGTTTAAGCGTGCGTGATGATAGACTTCCTCGTGGCACAAGGTCAACTGTGTAGGTCCGCTGTTTTAAGTTAACCCCTTACCGCGTGCCGTGCCATATATGGAACATACCTTTTTTCACTTTAGCTTTTTTGTGATTTATCAAAGACACCAAATGACTGAGATATTGATGTGTATGAATAAGAGATTTTGGTGTCAACTGACGTGTTCTTTGTGAGTTGTAAGTGTGTCATATATGACACTTACTTATTTCTCGTCGAAATTAAGTGAAAAATCTAAAATTCAAGTTTTAATTCATTTTTCAGGTTCCCATATGAGGATTTCCAATACTATTTTTTTTTCGCTAAAAGAAAAAAATCATGAAGAAAAGGTAGACGATGTTTACATATTTACAAAAGCACTGCTAATTTTCTGCCGGTGATGTATGTTTACTCAGGCACGTGGAGAAGCAAGCACGTGTGTAATTTTTCTCTTTCTCTATATGTGTTGAAGTTTATATGATTCTTTTGAATATTGCCGCTAAGAAGTAAAAGGAAACGAAGGTAGTAAGAAGTACATTTATTTTAATTATAAAATACAAGATTGTAAAAAAATCTGTATTTGGTGCAAAAATAAAGCGAACAGGTGACTGAAGGATGTTACAGAAAACAGGGTTGAAAAGCTCCAACTCACTGTGTGCCATTCTGAAAAGAAATCGAGACGTCAGATGAGAGGGAAACTTTGCATTTGAAGTTTGTGCGAACTGAAAAAAAAAAGCTAAAAAAAAATCTTGGTACAGACGTAGAAACGGTGGTAGTATAATACAAAGCAAGATTTCCGGTATACAAAGAAGAACTTGAAACAGAATGAGAGAAAGAGGTCATTGCGAAACAAGAAGAAATTTGTCAAATAAATGATGCAAAGAACATTAACAAGAGAGAAAAAAGTTTATTGAACGACAATAAGAAATAAAATCACCATACGTAAAACTCTAAGTAGGAAGACAACAATCGGTGAAGCTGGAGTCCATGCGTCTCTCTCCTGGCTTTTCTATGTGAAGTGAAATCGAGTTTCTGCAAATATCCTATTAAGGC
Source organism: Thermobia domestica (assembly GCF_964235325.1). Lineage (NCBI taxonomy): Eukaryota > Metazoa > Arthropoda > Insecta > Zygentoma > Lepismatidae > Thermobia > Thermobia domestica. The sequence continues at coordinate 282,284,973 of NC_137455.1, forward strand.
TGTAATAAATTATGATCAAAAGCTTCATTGGACAAAATAGTGAATAGTTGGACGTTCTTCCCGTCATCATGATGAGTCATCAGCGTGACTGGATTGGATTGCCATAAGGTATAATTCTTTTCTATTGACCCTTTTTATTCGATGGCTATAAACATCCGTGTTTCTAGTTGTATATTTAGTACGAAATCTCCACGTGTATCTAAGGAAGATAAAACAAAAATCACGAAAAGATCCATTGGATTATTTTAATTTTAATCCATCATTTAACGTAGATAACACTATCTTCTTTATCAATATCCAAAAAACATTTTTATTCAGGAGACTCATATTACATTATCAAACACGCAACGCAATTAGTAAAACTGGAAGAGCAATCAGTACTAACAATAGTATTAAGACATACAAGGAGATCGTTACATGAATAGGGGGATACTACTGCATTCCCACAAATAGAGGGGAAAATAGAATACTATTTAAATCTTCCAACTTACCTTCAAGATCCGAATGAACTACTAAAATTAACAAGAGAACTTTATTAAAGAAGGAAAGAAAAAAAATTGACATTCAAGAAATCTATCATCAATAGTAAACGCGCACAGTAAGACTGTGTTCGATCCGAAACAACCTTCGCAGACATGTTGCGTATTCACCCGTCAACCATAAAAGGTGGAAAAGCTATAATACACATAGTTAAATATACAAAGATCTAGCACAGTTCTTTATGAGGTGAGGAATCTAGCAGAAGAAGAAGACCTTAATATTTTACGAAAGGAATTTTGTCTTCTCAAGGAAGAAAACATGTATACGAGAAGATAAAATTTCTTTCATGCCAGTAATACACAAATTACAGCAGAGCGATCGCAATCAAAAGCAGCAATATTGATTTTTAACATGAACGTAAGACAACAATAATAACAAAATTTCATGATTAGTGGAATCAAGTGACTCAATTGAAGACCAAAGAAGGATACACTCTATCTAGTAAGTTCATAACATCTAACATCCTATTTACATTAACGTGAAACAATGTGTGAAACTTTATAACTAAAGAAGAAAATTGTATTCACAGCTGATGCAAATACTTAATCAAGAGTTTGCCACAGAGCCATTCTCAGACGATAGAAAACTCGAATTAAAGGCCACAGAGCCAGAACTAAATTTAAAAGTACATAACAAGATTTGTAATTTTAGTTCAATCGTAGTTCCGACTTAACTTTTATGTTTACAGTATATTTATAATAAATTACTTCTTTAATTAAAACAACGCATAATTACTATATAAATGCTATGATTACCATTTTCAAATACAATTATGTATTACCGTTCATCACAGTAGCGTAGCCAGGATGTGTGTTTGGGGGGGGGGGCAAGTGCTGTTATAGGTACATATAGAAAAATTACAAACAAAAAATATATAAACATAAAAATATATAAAAAAAATTACAAACATCAAAGTACCAAAGTACATTGTCGGACCTCTTTAGGGGAGGCCCGGTCCCTCCGGCCCCCCCTTCCCTACGCCACTGGTTCATCATATTTATTCTCAAAATTACTTCAAAATTAACATCTTCCTCTAAGATACTATGTTCATTATTCTTCAATATTAATAATTTTTCCTTATCCTTTCGACAACTTACAAAACTTTGCCTTAATCTCTCGTTATTTATCCTCACAGCTACCTGTGTCGTGTTTCATAATAACAGAATCCATTACATTTTTAATCAACAACTTTGAACTTACTCCAACTACAATAAATCTCAGGCACAGCAAAATGTGCCAATACTTGCAACCAACAACCCTACTTTTAACAGTCGAGGAGGGCAGGAAGGAACATAGACATCACGTAAATTTTGATTTAGTCAAAAAAATACCAATGAAATGTAGAAACAATTCAAAAACAAAAGAAGGCGAACTACTATACGAGTAAGCAAAAGCTAAAATCACTGCTAAATCCCGAAGAAGGATGTACCTTAGATATAATTGGAGATTTAACGAATTCAATAATCTTATACATAAAAATGTTTTTTGATCGTTCCGTGTGCATCCTAGGTAACTCTACGAAAGAGATCGTGGTTTATAAGAGACAGTACGTTATTCAGAATTTTTATGCAGATCATAAAAGAAAAAGAGATTGAAAGATGAAAAGGTAGTTTAAGATTTATGCATAATATCTCAGAAACCGCTTAAGTTAACGAGTTGAAACCTTGTATAGAAACCCTGCTTTTAAGGAGAAAACAGGAGAGTTTCTATAATATTTTTGTATGTTTCTCAGCTCTATCCAAATCTATCACGTTGAATCGTTTGTAATAAATTTGGGAACATAGCTAATAAGTATTTCGAACTGGGTTTATATCATGTCTCCTAAGATTGAGAGGTTTCAACATTCGTATCTAAAACAAAGTACGTATCTCAGAAGCTCCTCAAGTACGGGAGATGGAGTATTAGTATAGTTTAAACTCCTCACTAAAAATAATTGGACTCCTGCCCGAGCGTTAGGAAACTTCCGCTGTAAAGGAGGCGAATGGTGGAAATTTCTTTTTTTCAATTTCTCTCTCCCCCAGAAAATATCACTGAAGTCCATCAAGTTAGGGAGGTGAAAGTTGTAAGTTGCCATTTGTCCCGGAAAACCCGGAACCGTCACGGAGTCGAGATCTGCGTCCCGGAAATATTTCTCGGGACGCTTAAATGTCCCAGTTTTCAGCGAAGAAAAAAGGAAGGGAATATTATAGTTTGCTTTTTTCACAGAAGTAGGTATATAATTATTCTCTTCAACTTCTGAGTATGGCAGTTCAAAAGTTGAGAAAAATTAAATACATAAGACATGGCTTTAATTAAGTTCACGATTTAACTACTTTGATATCAAACGAATCATTTGTTTCATTGGACCAGGTACAAAAGGTTTTACTGCTCAATCTTATTGTTATCTGCATCTTGCTTCTGAAATATTTTAATCAATAATCCCTGAGCAATATTTTTGACAATTTTCCGCTAACCGTTCAAGAAGAAAAATATATTTTTTAATTAACAAAACTGAACAGATAACAATGGAAAATGGGAGGTTACAACACGAACAGACAAAACGTGCGAAGGGAAACATCATACTTTGAATGAGCCATGACTCTGAAAGCCATGAAACATAACAGATCCTAAGATATTTAAAAAAAATGCTTACCAGGGGCGAGGGAGTAAAACATCTGCTTACGTTTGCTTAACTAGGGAGGAGAGGATCTACTAAAATGACTAAAAATGTGATACGTAATACTTGAACAACTCTATCTAATGGTAAATTAATATATAACCTTCTTTCCATTTTAAGCATTTCAAAGATTCTCGTAATTTAGTAGCGTCCCGGATTTTCATTTTTGAAATATGGTAACCCTATGAAAGTTGGTACAAAAGTTACTCATTTAAAAAAAATTGGAAAAGTGTCCGAATGCTTTCGAAAATTCCTCTTTTGAGAGAAGAGAGTAGGGGGTATATGAATTCCTGTGTAAAAGAGCAACAATGTCATATTTTACCCGAGTTTGCCGGGTATTTTGTTAGTTAGTAGTTGTTATAACAGAAACTAAACCACTAACAATCAAACTAAAAATAAACCTGAACATATCTTTCTGCTTTAATTGGCTAGAAATCTTAAGAGAAAGGTATAGAAGATGAGAAAATAGTATCAAAGAGCATTGAACGCTAAATAGAGATAACGAACACTCAGCAAGAAGCAAAAGAGAAATTTAAACAACAAATTAACTAGAAAGATAAGAAACTAAAAGTTGGGAAACTTTTGTAAATAATCAATAAACAATACCTGGAACATAATGGTGAAAAGAATCTGCTGAGTTGCTGATATAAGAATTTACATCGGAAGACAATCCGATATAGAATGAAATGCAAAGTGAATTCCGAAGTTAAAAATTGATTTTACTGTTACGTTTTACAATAGAAACATCGATAAAACTGTGAACAAGTAACATATCGACCGTTTCTGTATTCAAGTGTCCTTTTATTAGTGTTGGTTAAGAAGTTGGACTCTAGAAATGAAAAATTGAAGTGGAGAGATAACGTGAAGTTGAAGAGAGTGATGTTTTCTGTATTTCGGACAGCCTTGCAGGATATTGGATAACCCAGAGCCAACCACGGTGCTAAGGGTATATCCGTGGAAGACTCATTTAAGTAATTATAAAATAAAATTAATTTTATCATTTTATGTAATTTAAAAATAGTATCGAATTGAACTTTGTATCTATACACTACTCATCAACGAGGAAAGCACAGTTTCTGACACAACCTTACGACTACACACTAGGGTCTGTAGATTCCGACCATGTTTTAAATGTATGCTGTGAATTAATTTTATCAGGCTGTTTGGCGATAAATTCAGTTCCCATTCTCAGCTTCTGAAAACAAGTTCCATGGTTTCTGTACATGCTAAATCTTTTCAAATCTATGCTGTAATATTGCGAGCAATGTCTTACATTTGGACTCATATAAACACACAGTAAGGTGTAAACCACTATTAAAGTGCAATGTGTGTTTATAGTTAATGATTATTATAAAAGATATATACTGAATTTGATCCCTGGTTGTGTAGGATTTTTCTAATTGATATTCTAATTGTTACTTATTACTAATTATGCCGATGTACAGTATGTTCTCTGCAGTATAGTTGAGTTTATTTCGAAACGTACACAAACGATCAGACTACTTTGGAATGCTAGAAATTCACACAATGTTCTAAAAAGAACTGTCTGCTTAAGACATAATTCAGTCCATAGTTGTAGTTATCCTTTTCGGAATCTTATAAATAATTGTACGAGTGAATAATCGTCGAGTTTTCCTTCTCGTGTTTATAAAATTAGCGCATACATCTCCGAATTGGGAGATTCGGCTTCAATTCTGAGCGAAAGTTCATGTTGTTCGGATCCTACGTTAAGCTGTAGGTGTATATTTTATATAGCCTCAGTCCTGAAGGGAACGCTAAATTTCAATCCAACACGATCATCCAAGATATGCCAGATTGCAGTGTGTAGTTGGTGTAATAAAACGTGTGTATTTGCAGGGTGATATACTGTTTCCCTAACAATAAGACTCAACCAGAAAATTACCCTAAGCATATTTTTTCAGATTGCTCTTAGTGTAAGGCCTAGTCTAAGAATAAGATTGACCTTCAAGAAATGCTCCAAACGTCAGGGCTCGAATGTCTTACTTTACACTAGTGCTGTTTTCAACCTTTCTTAAGCTACTAGAGAAACCCAGGCGGCTGCTCAGTTCCCTTAAATTCGAAGATTAGACACTTCAGAAATCATGATCTATGCCTTTCACATGTTCAGCATGGTGTTGCCTCCATATGTTTCCTCTTGTCGTGCATCAGGGTAAAGTCATTCTTTAAGTTCTCTGTAGCACTTGTGGACATAATAATCACTTATAAAGTTCTCACCGTAATTCTTACCATTCGACGATGAATTGCGGTTGTATTATCCCCTCCGCCTAGACCAATTGTACTATATCATGTAGTTCACACTTGGTTTGCGTTTCCGTTGCACTCGATGTTTTCCCGCTCGCTAGTCTACAATGATTCAATGGTAATCTGTGTATCAATGTGGAGAATGGGCGACGTCTAGTAAACAGCTGTTTTATCCTTGTTTCGTTATGTTAACTGATCCTCTGCTGGCTTAACGAAGCTTGAAAAAAAATCTTAATAGTAACTTTTTTCTATACGTAGTTACTAGAAGGTTTAAGCTACTATTGGCTGCATTTTTAAAAAGGTGAATTTATACTGGTCTTATCCCAACAAATCGTTCAAGAAAACTCATTTCTGGGCGTTTACTGAAACGATCCGAGACGGTAAGTAACGGTACACTCCGACTCTTCAGTCACAGTGATTTCTGAAAATAAATCCTAAAGCGTCTTTTGATCAAAATGTTAAAATAAGACCTAGTCTTATTTTCGGGGAGACATGGTAGGTATCAGACCGAATAAAGACTGAATAAAAATAATATGCTGATCTGTTCTAGTTTTACGTTATAAGATGAATAAAAATTATATTGTAATTTCCTTTATGGTTGTGTGTGCAAACAGCCGACATGTGCTTTTATTTACAAATATCAACCTCGTGCATTTTACTATGGATTACTATAGCAGCAGACGACGGGGGCAACACTGATACCATTGGCCATGTAATGAAGAAGGAACAACAACGCCACCATCTTACCTGGAGCAGCTATATAACCGAACGACAGCCATCAGTTTCAATTGGTCAAATACCCTTTTTTGGCTTGCAGTGAAACTTTGGAAGTACCTCACCTAAACACAAAGCCTCAGCTTGTAGTGAAACTTCTGGCTTTCGCTCTCTCCTGGCTTAGTGGATCCTTGCGGGAACCTTACCTTTCTCTAAGCTTGCAGTGGAGCATTAGGAGATTCCTTATCGCAATACCGGCCTAGCTTACAGTGAAGCTTTGTCGGGACTCTAACCCCTCTCTGCTTGCATTGGAGCGTTGAATATCTTACCCCTCCTCACGTAGCTTGCTTAGTAAAGATTCCTTCCTCAGACCGTCTGCTCGCAAGTGACACCTACTTTAATCCAAACATTAGAAAACATGTATCTATTTTTGTATTATAGTGGAATTTTGTAATAAAATCTGGTAGTGGGAAAAAACTATTTCGGACTGTAATTTGCTCTACCTATGCTCTATCAACACCTGTACAAGAAGAACTTTAGAATATATTGGCTGTGTTCTGCCGAATAAATTGAGGAAGTTAGTGCAAAATGTGGATGCGTACATTTGCAAGAGATAATAAGCTTGCAGGTTTCATTATGCAAATAATCATAATTCCATTTGAAAAAGTCATAGAACTTAAAGTAGGTACACCACTTAACAAAATGAAATCCAAGTAGAGAGCTACTTAGTATATAAATAGCCAAGTAGAGATACTTAGCTACCAAGTAAGATAAAAATTTTATAAACCATATATTTTTTCCTTGTTTTTACAGAATAGCATTACAAGTGTGTTCAGTGGCTGACTCTGTAAACCTTCACCAACAATGAGAGGTATTCAGAGAAAAAGCTCCAAACGACCGCGTCGTTATTATGCACAATCCTTTTTTTCTTCCTCTACAGACTGAAGAATGTCATTTTCGTTGCTAGTTCAACAGACTCAGCAACGTCATTTGAGAATACAATTACCAGAGCTCCCCCACTGAGTGTGTTGACGAAAATGTTCTACATGGCCTCGATTTTTTGCGTGGTGGTTAAGGAGTACTTATAGCATGTTGCTGGTTTTAAGGATGCTCCTAATGAATGTAAAACTGTAATTGGGCATTTCTCTTGTTTAATAATAAGTAGGAATGCATTCAGAGAAGACTGTTGTCTTCGACACAGCAGAGCAAATACATACTTCATATTTCTTCATAAGAATGCCCACAATGTATAAGGCTTTTAAATCTATTTTAACAAAGTCATATAACTTCGGAACAGTTGGAACTCAAACATAGTCCTGGAAATCCTGGAAAAATAGTTGGAACTCAAGCGTAATGCTCAATTGTTCAGCATGTTTAAAATTAGTGTGGTGTAAACGGTCCGGGTTCGATTCCCAGTGGAGGCACTTGGTCAAAAAGGTGTAACAGCTATTTCAAGTCAATTATCCTGAGCGATGTATTTACCGAGTTTTTCTTATTCACACCAGGCAAATGCTGTAATAGTACTAACATACAGGTTCTAGGTCACTTCCTTCATCCCTTCCATTCTTCCTTCTCCGAATAGAGTGCTCGACGAGGGACGCCATTCTTCGTACGTGACGGGCTTAAGGTCATAAATATTGCTAATGCCCAGAAATATGTATAAATAAAATAAATAAAGTCGGTGTTGCCTTCAATTTGTGGTACATTTCTGTTTTTTTTTTCTCTAACACTTGCTTATCTACTACTGTTATTATACAGTGTGGCCCAAAAGTATGGAAATTGGAACAGCTCTTGCATGCGATAGGGAATATACGTACTTTTTGCAGTTGACCATGGTTGTGTTGGGTGGACAGTTGCTCCACCGTGCGTACCGTGCCGTACTAGTCGTTGAATCCGACACTCATTTCCACAATCTACCTTAGGTTTTTCTCTGCAGCTTTCCCGACGACTCGTCACTTAATTCTGTTGACACCAGTCTTCACAGACTTTCCAGAGTTGCTCTCGAACAGTTGTATAGCCGTTTGCATAGGTCTCCCGATTTGATCCTTATGAGACACTGATAAATCTTGACTTTATTATTACGAGCGAATTGTCATTACTGACTGACTTTCTAGGTCTGTAGTTATATGCAATGCTGGGTTGTACTCTATGTTCTTATCAAATTCCCGAGACAAATAAGTCAAATCTACTATTTGTAGGAGTGTCATAATTAAGTAGATGGTCGTTGAAGTATATTGCTTTTTCATTAATTGGCATTATTAAGCTTCAAATTGGCTCCCAGCAGTTAGAAATGATTTTTATTGTTTATTTTTTCTATGAACACCATTTATACATAATGACTTGTGTTTTGATAGAAATTACTATAAAAAAATAGATTTTGTAATAAATTTTTATTCGACGACATCCTACATAACGAAACAACCTAACATCGAAAGAACAAAACATATCGTTGTCACTAGAGGTGCAAACGTCTCATCCAATCAGCTAAATAAAAATGCGACAAAACTACTCAGGAACGAATCAACATCATGATGATCAAATAGACTTGGAGACAAATACACTCAGACTTCTTTACTGTCTCTAGAGAAAAAGGGAGGCAAACAAGGAAGAAAATAAATTAATTATCCAACCACAGAGGTTCGGATGCGAACAAATAAAGAAAAGAAACCTTGAGATCTGTTTCACGTGAAGTCTAGGTTTCCAAATTATCTTACAAGAAAACATTAACTCGAATGTCCTGAGGTCTAATTCTTCCAAACAAATGGAATCTCTTTGTCTGTATTTGTAATAGTATTTATAGGAAAGAGATTAATTTTAAAAAAAGAGAATATAGATTAATTTCTAAAGGAGACACATAATATAAAGAATATCAATTTCTTGTTTGCCAGTCCTGTTAGGTTAATACATCGTATGAAAATGCAGATAAGAAAATGACATTCTCCCCCTTTATTATGGCCTGTAATCTGAAGAGGACCTAATAAAAGCAATTGAATTATAATGAAGGATTTGGTAGAAGATAAAGGGAGAAACCCAGGGAAAATCCAGAGACCAGATGTTTTTCATCAGAAGGATAAGATGACCTTGGATTGATCAAGATACTCTTTACATCATAGGTAAACTCTCTATCACTGAGCCCCAATGTTCCTAGAGGACACAGATAAAACTTCTTGAAGGGGATCTTACAATTCGATTTTTTTACACAGTTCTAAAGTAATGCAGTCAGTATACATATTTTTGGCGGAAACTTTTTAACGAAAAATACGCTAGTAGCTTTGTTGTTGGTAGAAGGAACATGCTTTTTTTAAATTTTCAATAACAAACTACTAGAAAATAGAAACTTTTTTTTTACCAATTAGATAACATGGACTAAATTAATCAATTTTCTTGAGACAAAAAAAGTGATTCAGATGTATTTTGTTATGTCGGTAATAATTACGCTTTTGAGTTAGCTGATCGTGTAGTCTGAGACGCTAGGCGAGTGTTTCATATGGAGAATACAGTTTAACAATTAAGACACAATTAAGATACTTCGAATAATCAAAGGTTAATGTGAGATACAGAGATTTTGAACTTGGTTGGATGAATTGTATCCGTGGTTGGAGGAATAATCGAATAAAGATGGAATCAGTGAAGTAGGTTTTCTTTTTTTATGAGCCTAGCGATCTTTCTGTATCTTGATCAAGTTTTACATTATTATCTGATAAGTCGTTAATCAATTCGCCTTGGTCCTGTGTTTGATTGTATTATTTGATACGGAGTGCATTATCCTACATAATTAACTGTATGCTATTGTATCAAATATTCAAGATATCAACACCATTTTCAGTAAAGTATACAAAACTACATTCTTTTTACATCACAAAAACTTTTAAGTGGGCGGTTTACTCCAAAATTATTCGGAAAAGATAATTTAACAGTGAGAAAGCACTTACTTTCTAGTGTACAAGTTTTTTTTATTGCATTGATCTCAAAGCTTTACATTCAACTGTGACATTTCCTTACACATTGCTCCAAATGGCTAAGTTCCAGAACCACAAACCGTTCTTCTTACTTAATTATAGTATAGTTCCTAAGAGAAACTAAGTCAAAATTGGTGAGTTTTCAGGAAAACTAAAAACTATAATATCAAAACTGTGAAAAAGATATAGTAATAAAGAATTACATGAGTTTCCATGTCAATCAGTGTACAAACACTTCTTCATAAAATATCGATTATTAATTTATTTGTTTATATATATATATAAAAATAACGTTAAAATGTAGAATAATTTTTTAGGGTTTCTGAAGTCAGCTGGATCAATGATCTAACGGAGATAACATTAATATGTTAAATTCAAATATTTATAGAAATACATTTATATCTATAGTTATAACAATAACTAAGTAAAATATTTAAAAAAAAATGCTAATCATTTGCACTCATGTCCAAAATGATTGTCACATATCTATAACTGTCTTCTTGTAAGAATATAATTTGATAATGATTTTGCAGGTTACTTTTAATACTGATACTATGTGTATAATCGGGAAATATATATTTGTGGTAATTTCATAGGAAAACAATTATAAATACGAAAATTAGGATGAGTAAAACAAAATGTTGCAAAATGGACAAGAAAGTTTTATTTTCGTTTTATTGTTCTTATTTACTGCTCTTTTGACATGAAATTTGTCACATACATGGCTTTGCTGATTATACACATACTAACGTTATAAGAAATACCGAGCGAATTCGTTATCAAATTATATTTCTACAACAACATATTTATAGATATGCGACAATAATTTTGGACATGAGTGTACCTCTTTTTGAATTCAATTCAAGCGCGCACCCAAAATTTTTAGTTGGATGGATCCAAGCTTTGAAGTGGGGTCTAATACTATACAGAAGTTACTATGTCTATGTAGTATTAAGCGGACATTATTCTGCATCTGATGAATAATTGTAAAATAATTCCACCTACATTTTCAGAAAACAATGAAAGAACTAGATTGTTTTATAAGAGAAAGAGTACAGATGTAGTGTAAAATCAAATGTTCATTCTACATCAATCATTTCCCTGTTAAACCAGTACAATTTTATTAAGAAAGTATACAACTGTATGTTGAGTTAGGAAGGATTGGGGAGGGGATCTGGACCCAGGGGACGGCTCCGTGGGTGAGCCCCTGATTCAATTATGTGTCTTCAATAACAGAATTTAATTTAGCAGATAGAAACGAAATCAAAGTGCGAATAAATTTCAAAATGTAGCTGGGTTCCTTTTATTAACTCTTTCCTTCGCGTGATACAACTAACAGACATTCTGGATAAATGAGTCTGACACGAAGAACAACAGAAAAATCTAACGCAACTCTACTCCCTGTCGTTTGAAGATGAAAAGAGATGAATGCTTGTTTCAGTGAATTAATGTTCAATCTTGGTTGCTTTCACCGAGATTAGCCACGAAACAAGAACAACAGAACTAAAAAGAAAATAACGTGGAGGCAGCGGTAAACGAAATAATGGAAACAGTATTTGCCGAGTTTAATAGAGACATGTTTTCGCCAAAGTTCCATCAATTTAAAACAATAAGATAGATATTTCGATACGTTGGTATGTAATTATATCCTTTATAAGCGTCAAAGGTATCTGTATAGAACGACAGCTACAATTAGAAGTGAAATCTGAACCAATGTAGTACGTTCGATGCTCTTCCAGCGGAATTGAACCGGTTACATTAGGTTTAAAGAAAGATATTGTTTGTTTTTAATTCTTTCATTTTAAAAGAGGTAAGGCAGCAGAAGGAGAAGTTATTTTAAAATCAGGTCTTTATAGTAGTATATAATGACCGTTCTCGTACTAATATTCCCCAACAATAGCCAATCTAATTGTTGTTCGTCGTTCTCTTAACTTTAACTCTTTAATTGGCAAGTATTGATAGCATTGCCATTAAAATATTTAGTTTGCTTTTGTGGTTGAACCATGTCTTCTTGATAATACTTTCGTAATTTTTAAAGTATTTTTGTACTGTAGTTACAAAATACAGGATGTTTATTTCGAAGCAACATTGCCATAAGATAGGTCTTATGTGTAGCTAATGAGAAAGCATATCTCTATTATGGTCAAATATAAGAATACTCTCAATAATTAGCAGCAGTTTCGTTGAAATTTTTTGCTACAGAGCAAGAAACCACAAATAAAAAAAATTTAAAAAAAATCACGAAACGTAGGAGAAGAGCTTCTATAATACTATTTTTTTTACTACAAATTGATGTATTGGCGAACAGAACTTAATTCTGCACAATAAAATTTTAACAGGCAAAAACAAAGAAGAAAGTAAATAAAGCCTAAAAAATTAGATGTTATAAATTTGAATGAACATAAAATGGTAACATTAAATTAAAACATAATGGAATTTCCTATGTCTAAATTTGACTGTCCCGTGTTGACACAGATTAGCATATCTAAACAAGCGACCCGCAAATGATGTATATGAATATTGTATGAAAACAATAATGCTAATTAAATTTATCACTGCAGTTATAATTCTTGCGGATAACGCAATAGAATACCATGTTGCTTGAGAGCAACAGTGCCAAATAAAGGGTTAATATGCGATTGAAAAGAAGAAAACTGTCAATTGAATCCACCAGACCAGTAAAAGACTTTAGTTACTATTTATTGACAAATTCCATTAATATCTATATTTTTGTATTTATTATTATACAATCAAGGTAAATCTTACGTAAATTAAAATTAAAGTAACATTGTTTGATGGTACTGCATCGACATTCATGATTTTTTGGTTTATAAGTAACCTAATTTAACTTGGGTTGTTAACACATTTTTCGGTCGTGAAAGGGGCGAACATGTAAAAATCATCGAAAACGACCTTATTAGTTTTCAATCCATAGTTTTCGAAGTTTTCAGCTAGTTTGCAAAAGAAAATTATGATATTTATGGTTTTAGGCAGTGTAGTCCATCCCCTACTAAAACCCAGCATCAAAGTATAAATCTACTTTACGCCGCTTGCATTATATTCGGCTTGTGCTTTAAAAAAAATGAAATCTTTAGATTTTACGTCCCACGGTTATGCCCGTTAGGCTAAAGGAGACGGTGATGATGAGAAATGAATGAAATGGTGGAATGAAGAAAGTAAGTTCGAATAACCAAACATTTGAATATTTTAATACAATTTTCTTTGTATATTTGTTGTACGAATATTCAAACAACAGTATTATCTTACATAACAATTAAAAGATTTAGCGCATGAGTGTGTTATGAAAATTTTTAGAGAAAATCGCTTGTTTCTTGTATTATTATTTATCATGCGGCATCCTGTTCTACCTCATTTTAGAACAGAATAAGAATATACACAGATAAAATCCAATGCAATTCACTTTTAACCAAGGGCGCCGAGTTATCTGTAAATTTGGCGGCCCATTCAGATGCAGAAGGCATATATGAGAATTTTAAGACAAATCATGCATTCAAATTATGTCAAATATTGTATATTCATAAATACAATGCGGGAGCCCACATGAGCTTTGGGAGGGCTTCCCCGGCCCCCCTGGAATCGGCGCCCTTGCTTTTAACTCTATTTGCTGCATATAATAGGCGCTTCATTTTGACGTAGTATAATCCCATTTTCTATGCGTCTATTTGTTGGAATAAGCGAATTTGAACCACAAATGATTTTTAAAACAATTGTTCAACAATGAGCATATTTTAAAAGAATTGTTCGTACAACTATTTAGAGTATTCCACGCACAGGTGAAATATAATTTTACAATAGAATATAATAATTAACAGTGCAATAAACAAATCAACTTGCAGAAAAAAGTAGGCCAGTAAATACACGATTTCAGTATTATCTTGGTACAGCTGACATGTGAAAAAAAAATCTCAAAAAAGCTCGGTTAGGATGGTCGAACACGGGGTTCCAATTTGGAATTTCATGATTGTTATGCAAAGATACTAACTCTTCACGTGTCCGAAATCGATGCAAAATTGCAACTAATTATTGTCCCAGTAAGTGAATACGTCAACGTCAGTAGGTTAAAGGGTTACAATTTACTAGGCAGTTGAAAATCCTGTGTATCAGTCTAAAGACACGTGAGTTCTTAAACTTTTGCACACGTAGATAGCGCACGCGGAGTGCCGCGTGAAAGAGAAATTGGCAGGAAATTATATATTAACGGCACCATCATGGGTAAGGCAAAGGCTCAATCCATAATCAAATTCCGGTTCATGCAGAGTGAAGCCAAAAATGAAATTCAAGATGAGATGTTTGCTGTTTGTAGAAATGTTTTCCTTTCCTATTGCACTGAGGCTTGAAAAAATCGATTCCTTTATATTTTTTGATGATTACTGTGCTCGAAATCCAGATGGAAGGAGCCTGGATCACTACAATGATCACACAATGATCATAACAATGATCACAACAAAGATATGAACAAGAGATAGAGGTGTATCGCCTTGAAGAGTGAATACATAGAAAAGAGCTAAAGTCCATGTGAAGTTTTTGGTACGGGTACATGCCCAGTCCATCACAACTTAAAGTGTTTTACCTTTTCGATTAATTATTTGGATAATATTTGGAATAAAGGGTATTCGAATACGCAGAGAGAATTGTTCAAATCATTTTGTCAGCACTGGTCTTTTATTATTATTATTACATTACTGAATAAAATGTATTATTATTATTATTATTATTATTATTATTATTATTATTATTATTATTATTAGTAGTAGTAGTAGTAGTAGTAGTAGTAGTAGTAGTAGTAGTAGTAGTATTAGTATTTTGCAACTGTAGGATATGTAACTTTATTGAAGAAGTAAGACTGTGAATTATTCTATCGTTTTGTAGGGAAAATTTCAATTTTAATATATGGTATTTTGATGACCTAACTTTGGCTTTGTGAATAGCTTTTGAGAACTATTTAAACTAATTGATCTCTATTTCCAATCTACATATAAGTTCCTCTATTGAGCTTTCACTAACTCTATCATCATCTAGGATACACACTTCTTAGAAATAAAATCTCAATAAATCTATTTGTGATATGCAATTTCTTGAAATCAAAATTCCATAAAACGAGGTGCTTCCCCGATAAGACATAGTTAATAACTCATTTAATTGTTTTCCAGAGAC
Organism: Thermobia domestica; assembly: GCF_964235325.1. Lineage (NCBI taxonomy): Eukaryota > Metazoa > Arthropoda > Insecta > Zygentoma > Lepismatidae > Thermobia > Thermobia domestica. The sequence goes on from NC_137455.1 coordinate 282,300,279, forward strand.
TACATGTTTACATCAAACATCAGCGTATGTGTTACGTTCATCAGACACATTTCGCTCAGTAAACAATATTTTTAACTTTCAAATCCCCAACAGGAAACAACCAAAATTTTGATGCCTTAAATCGAGTTATCTGTAAGTATAAATTGTTAGATACTGAACTATTTACAGCTAAATTGTAAAGTATTGATTTCAGATTTGAAATGAAAAGAAAGTGAAATGAAATCTTTAAGTTTTACATCCCACGGCTAGGCTAAAGGAGACGGTGATGATGGGAAATGAATGAAATGGTAGAATGAAGAAACGAGGAGAACCCCGAAAAACCTGCACACACGGTGTTGGTCCACCACAAAGCTCACTTGACGAAAACTGGGATCGAACGAAAGATTCCATGGACCAGAGGTGAACGCTCTACCACTGAACCACCGCGGCCTTGATTTCAAATTTCAGTCTTATTGCTACACACAATATTTTACAATCATAAAACAGTTGTCTTTCATTCCTCCTTTCTTTCTTTATCTGACATTTACTGAGACGTATTACACGGCATGTTGTGTTATTTGTTGAATAAGTAGTGACGGGGTTACTCACGACAATAGACAAAAGACAGGCTCATCTATCAATTACATTACATCCAAGGCAAAAAGAAGAAGAAGAAGAAGAAGTTACCAATAAGTTAATTTCGATTCCTTTTTTTCGAATGTAATTGTATTCTTTGTAAATCTCAAAATCGTTTTGTTTTATAGGAAAGAGGAAACAAGATACAAGGAATAAAGTAAAAAGAGAAGAAGAAGTCTTGTGTTTGTAAGACAACTATTGAAGGGTTAGTCTTTAAGTTTTTTTAGAAGAAAGAAAAAGCGTAAAGCGTGCAGAGTTGTTGGTGCGGCATTCGAATCCCGATCAGCATTTTTGGCAAGTGGCCCATCTCATTGCCACACGGGTCGATAGCTTTGAAAATCACATGACTAGAAGCTGCGACCAGAAGGGAGAAAGGAGATCTATACACAAGATACGAATCGTTTTCACGCAAGACCCCAAGATCGCACTTGTGCCTTCACTTTCACAATCCTACTCTTTTAAACTTCTTTCTTTCACTCTTTTTCCGCTCTTTTTTTTATCCAAGAAATACATTTCTTTATTGGATTACATTATCTTCTTTAGTGAAGAAGCACTATAAACTCGTTTTTGATCCCCTTTTATTTATGACAAGCATTTTTAAGTGTAAGCGATTCGTTTCTAATGCTTCCACAAACAAATTAACTGTGGAAAGATGGCAAAAGACAGAAATGATTAACTTATTATTGAAACAAATTCACTTTTACAGTTCGGCTTAATGGTGATCTAAATTAACTTATAAACTAATTAGAATTCAGGAGAGTAATTACTTTTGGGAATTATGAAACATCTAACGAAAGTTTGTAATGTTATTTTGTTACATATGCTCATATATTACTTAAACTTCATTATAATATTTAAAAATGTTCTCTTAGTAAGCAAATCTCCTAGCTTTGGTCATGTATTAACGACGCTAATGACAATTGCTAACATGTTTTTTAAATTTAATTTTATCTTATTATTTAACGAAATTGAGCTACCGGTATCGTATAATAAAGATCTTGGATTCGATTTTAACTGACAAGCCTGGCTTAAAAAATTCCCTCTGTCATCATCGTTGAGCTTCTGAGTAATCCAGTGGTAATCTGATGAAGTCAAATCATACATTAAACAAATGTTGCTTGGCTTGTTAGTTGAAGTTTAGTGGGTGGGCCAGGGTAAGTATCATCCCGACGTTCCTCAAACCAAGCTACATCAGCTTCAGATGTGTGAATGGTTTCATTATCATCCTAGAGTCATTGCCGAAAGACAACATCTTCTGCTGAATATTGAAATTGACTATACTACTGACTAAAATTTGACTATACTACTGTTTTCAACTATATTTTCTTTCTTGCTTACCTATCACAGATTTGATAAAATCAATAAGCATGAATAAATGACTTTTGACATAAGTATAGAGTTAATTTGGAACTGTAACAATTAGTAGTAAAGTTTCTTTGAGAAACTGTTATCAACAAGGTTCTTCTCAAGATTGTGTTTGTTTCCTTTTCTGTGGTATTATTTCATAAAAGAATAACTAACATACCTATAAAGCGATTTAAAAAATTTCTTCTAAACTTCTAAAAAAAACTAATAGAAACTAAAACCAAACCGGTCTGTTTCACGATACAGGGTGGATTAACTGATATTTATCAGGTAGTCTAAAAGTATTGAACCATTTAGGCATGAGGTAGAATTGGTCTCCAACAGCTCAGGGCATAGGAGTCACAGTGAGTCAGATCTAACATTAATTGAAAGCTCATAGTTGACGCTAGTAGATGAACAAAAAATATTCGAATGCTTATTATCAGATGTAAAGTATTACGCTGTGAAGATGAGTTACTTTCGCCAAAATTACGCTACATTTTACAATTTTGTTTCGAAATGCTACGCATGTTTATGACGAAATTTTTGCTGTTTATAGACAAGACACTTTAACAAAAGCAACACCCAAAAGATGGCTTACTCGTTTTCGCTCTGGAGATTTCGATGTCGAAGATGTTCCTCAATGTGGGAGACCAATTACAGCAAAAGTAAATGATATGCGAAAATCAAGCAAGATCAGCATGTAAGTAGTCATGACATCGTCAATGAGTTAAACACTTATCTGCAGACTGTGTTAAACCATTTGGAGCAAGCTGGCTACAGACAGAAACTTGACGATTGGGTGCCACTTCAGAGGAACTTGTATCTGCAAATTTCTACAGAACAAAAGATTCGTAATCTGCACTGTCGATAATTAACCCGATTACATTTAACAAGACCAAATAAATGATCGGAACTGGTCAACAAAAAGGGCGTCGTACATCTTGGTGACAACGTCAGACCGCATGTAACGACACGTCAGAAAATGAAAGAAATTGACTCAGAAATTTTAATACATCTACCGTATAGCCCAGAGCTGGCGCCGCCAGATTTTCATTTGTTTCGGTATCTACAGAACTCCCTGAATACGGCTAAGTTAGTTTCAAAAGAAAACCGTGAAAACTACGTGTCACAATTTTTTGACCAGAAATCGAAGACGGTCTATAGCAACGAAGAGTGTGGTATTGCCGTCAAAATGATAGGGCATCGAACAAAATAGTACATATGTGGTTTCTTAACGTTATTTTCAAAATTACAATAAATGTGTACTCAAGTTTGACTTGCAAAGGCTCAATACTATTCAAATGATCTGATATATCTATATTCATCCATTATGTATGAAAGTTTCTGGAAGATTTATCAGCTGTTGTAATTCGAAACAAAAGAGCTTGTCAGCTGATTTTGAGTCTCTTTGACCTCTGAGCTGTACCAAAATATCAAACCATTTACGGACTTACTATATGATTTAAGACGGCGATATTTTGAGATTTCACCGAAAGAATTAAATATATCACTCGACAAATCTCTTAATAGTTTAGCAAGAAAATATGGCTTATAAAACTAAACGTTTATGATACTAACTATTTCCATATTACTGCAGGTTTTAGTTCAACATTTTTTGTATAATATTCAATTGAAATTTATATTTAATATTTCATCATCTTTCGTTTAAACGTTTGGTATTTCAAAACTAAAAATGAAAACTAGACTGAATTTTCGTGTTTTGTATTATTATTATTACTCTGACAATTCTAATTCTTAAATTTATACGGTAGTTAAACTATAGATTTTTTTTTAACGAATCTTAAAGTTGATTTCGTTATCTGCATCCCCGGCACTAACCATTATTAGGGTCTGAAAAAGAGGACGTACAGGGGGTAAAAGAGGATGTCTGGTAACTCTAATCATATGCAATCTGTTCATGATGTTAAAATTTGTTACAATTTGAACATATTTAAAGAATCGGTATATGACAAACATCATTAGAAAGATTTAGAAAACAATGTAACGGTTTGATATTCTCACATAAAATTTTATGTTATTCATCCTTTTGTTTCTGGTGGAGGAGCAAACGAGGTTTTGCGCCGATCATCGGATCTCCAGGGACAAAATTCTGGAATTGAAACAAAGAAAAAAGAGGTAGTTTGAAAATTGTTTTTGAAATGGTTCCTTTGTGTGGATGAAGCATTTCCAGCGGACAACATCTATCTAGGATTTCACCTGAAGCTTCAAGGTTTTCCGTAGATGCTTGTTTAGACATGTGTGTGTATGTGTGTGTTAGTGTAAACATGTATGTGTTCCTAAGAGCAGATAAATGAGATGAGGGGCTGGTAATGGTCCAAAGGGGACAGATTATCCACTTCTATGTTGCTATGACGGCAAAAGAAACTTTTCAACAGTTGGATAACTCTCTCTCCTCATGGGATAAAATGAATCCTCAGAGACAGCGAAGCGCAAGAAACTAAGGGAAAAAATGTATTCATCGATTTGAACTTAGCATATGTCTGTTCGTGAACTACAACATACAAACTAAATAACAAACAAGACGCATAAATAAACAAACATAACCCACGGGTGTGTCATTTAAACTATACTATTACAATTAAGTTAATTGGGAATATACATTAATTCAATCCATTTTTAAGAAGATAGCAGAATGTCATTTAGTATCATGTTCAACATTACTTCGGCTTACGTAATTCAATTTAGTACCCTGTATTGTTTACCAGGTCACATGGAAACAAGTAAACGTTGACATCCTTAATCTCAAATGTCAGTAAATGGTGGTACCTCCACAACATTAGAGATTACTGCGTTCTTTGGGGCGATGAAGAGCAATTATAATTACTGTGTTAGTAATAATTTACAGATAAATAGAAAATATCTTACATATACAATGTAATTTTGTTTTTCTCTTAACAAACTTGTAAAATTGGAATATTTTGTGTACGACAGTTGTTTACATGAACCTTGTACCCATTATTCAAAGTGTGACATAGATTTCTTTCAAACGTTCAAGCCACAGTATTGTTGCAAGATCTAAATTGTCGACATATTCAGAATGTTAAGAATAACCCTTTTGTTTTCTCGTAAATCTCCAACATTTCCTTAGAAAAGGACTTTATTATTTGAACAAATAGATGAAATATGATCACCAGTATTAGGCTTTATGATTTCTGTTGGGAGCTGCAATAGTATTTTGATATGATCTGGTTATACCCAGTGGGCAGATAGTGCTTTAGAAAATGTCATAGGATGATATCGAATTTATCTATTTGTTGATGTTAATGTAGAGATGTAGTAATACGGCTTTAAATCAGTGTAAGAGTTTATAATGCAGTTTAATGCAAAGTATTCCTTCATGTTCATGAAACGGGACTATCTAAATTAAAAAAAAAAACATAGTAATAACTAAATATATACGTAAACTTTTGAGAGAGAAATCAAGAGTATGTTGAGACGAAATGTATATATGACCTCCCATGTCGTTTCATTTTGTATGATGCACTTCTTGGTACTCAAACTTTTTAACATTTGAAGTTGTTAAAATGTAAATATACCTACTGAGATTCGATCAGTTATGCTTGAGTAAAAAGTAGATGAGTGCTTAGTATCGTGTTATGTACTATGGAATATATGCCACACGATTAGTTTGAAAATCTGTGTTGATTGGAGAATTTTTGTCCAAACCTTAAAAGACATAGAATATTTAGTAGTCCAACAGTGCGCCACTGAATTGAATGATATTATAGAACATCATTTGCATTAAACTCACTAAATTAAACTTTAAGTCGATTGGCAGTACGTGATGTAGTAAAATAAACACGCTAAGAGATCAGTTTAATTTAAATACTTGCAATAAATCTTCCAGTTGACAAATGATACGCACCAGGCAACTTCTTTCCGCAAGAAATAGAAATTGTTATAGAAAACGGATAAAAAAGTAGAATAATTCAGGTAAAACGCTGGTTTAGTTTTAGACTACTATCAAGTCATTAATATTCACATGTAGAAAAACTAATCGGAGTTCTAATCACACTCCAAAAAAGAATAATTAAATGAATCAAATGAGACTGGCGTAAACTACAAACGTTTACGTTACCACATTGTGACAAATACTTGGCATTTCGAAAGTTATGGTTTTCGATGGAATGGAAGAAACGATTTTGCAATGGTCTGTGCTGTAACTAAAGTTACATTTAAAGTGGATGCAATTAGATACTCTTTTATTGTCCCTTAAAGGTAAGGCTCTTCGTTGGACTAATATAATTAATTATGTCAGGAAAGGTGAAAACCTCTACGTAGGGTGTCTGTGCACATTTAGTCAAACTTTTCTGTAACAAGATAGTCAGCGAGATGAAGATACAATTGGGGGACTATATCCACCAGAAATATCAAATTCTTCTGAAAGTGCAGATTCTCAGTTATTAATTTTAAGAGCAAAAATGTTAAAGAGGTTAATGCCCCAGAGACTGATGAATGAATCTGCCGGAACATTATATCATGTAAAAATGGAAGAAGGGTGTTGAAGTTCAAAGGCGAAAATCTACATTTGTTGGGAAATGGTTGTAAAAGAACATAGAAAATACAGTCAAATGAGAAAAATGGAAAGGATTAGTATAATTCATGATTTAGGTCAAGATAGCAAGCAAAAGAAGATAAATAGTGATGAAATTAAGAGAAGCTCAGAAGCAGAACAGGATGCTTATTAATGGTGTGGGAAAGAATTTGAGAAAAATGGTGAGAACAATAGTAATAATTCATTGTAAGGTAGAATTTTGATGAGACTACGAGAGTTGCGATAAAAGTTATGACAATAATTATATGAATTTAGGATATTAGCATTTAGCACTATTATTAGCGTAGAATGGGAAAAATGTCATAATGTCATAATGTCATAGCGTAGAATGGGAAATATATATAAGTGTGTGTGTGTGCACTAATCGATAGAATTTGTTGAGCTGAACAATATGCTGGGCATCAGTATAAAAACTCATGTGTAGTTTTCAAGAAAATGAAGGAAAAGGAATTTCTTTGCAAATTTAAAAATTGATGCTGCAAGAGAGCTATACTACTTATTGAGGCGAAACTGGTATTGAAATACACCATTTATTAACCTATTCATTATGTCACTAGCAAAACGGCAACACATTGTACGGTTAATGAGAAACAGCCGAAAAATATGATTCACTCATAAAATTTTAATTTCTGTTTAACTGAAATATTGTACAAAGATAAGACACATATGAGTCGAGAGATCACATTGAACAAAATAACATTTTTCATAGTAAATTTCCATGCGCGATTCTATGAGAAAATGAAAGAAAAATAAAAAAGAACTTTTGTGGAGCTAAATTATATGTCATTCGTTGCCAATAATAATTGATATTTTTCAATTTTGATGGAAGAAATTGTTATTTATATAGTGCATATCCGACAAATTGCACTGCAAATTAATAGAATGTATCTGTTGTTGTTAATCTAGACACATGTTTCTTTCGTTGTTGTCTACACATATTCCTCTTGTTATTGACTACACACATATATACTCCTTTTGTTGTTGTCTACGCACATATTCCTTTTGTTATTTCTACACGCATACTCCTGTTGTTGTTATTTACACACATTATGCTTTTGTTGTTGTTTGCACACACACACTGCTTTTAGTGTTGTCTACACACATACTTGTTTTGTTGTTGTCTACAGATATTCCTTTTGTTGTTATCTACATACATATTTCTTTTGTTGTTGTCAAAACACACAAACTCTTTTTTGTAGTTGTCTACACACATACTTCTTTTGTTGTCTGCACACATAATCCTTTTGTTATTGTCTACACACATAATTCTTTTGTTATTGTCTACACACATACTCCTTTGTTGTTGTCTAAATACATAGTTCTTTTGTTGTTGTCTACACACATACTCCTTTTGGTGTTGTCTACACACATACTTCTTTTGCTGTTGTTTACACATATACTTCTTTTGCTGTTGCCTACACACATACTTCTTTTGTTCTTGGCTACACAAATACTTATTTTATTGTTGTCTACATACATACTCTTTTTGTTGTAGTCTACACACGTATTTCTTTAGGCAAATATTACTTGTAAGAAAGCAAAATGGGAAAGGTATAAAATAATACAAAGCAAGTAGAGGGTGTTTATAGTAGGTAGAACCAAAAGAATAATTCAACGATTTGGAGTTCCTATTAGAGGGCAAGGAAGACAGACGGAAAGATTATAAACTCTATTTTCGAATAAACCAAAATGGGTATAGCAGAAATTTAAGAAAACTAAAAAGGTTGCTAGAAGTTGTAATGAAGGCTAGTTATGATGTGGTAACAACAGGTGGGCAGGAAGCGTTTCATTAATATAGTAAACCTAAACAACTAATCACTTCTTTTCGTATTTTTTCTTATAAAATCACAATTAACATTGAACAATATACCTTTTAGCGCCATAAATATTCGTTTTTGTACATTTTTCGAAAAGTACGCATGATAATCTACCATCTAGGATTTTAGTTCGATATGATCTATCGACTTATACTACAAGCTCTAGTTATGTATCATTTGGGATAATATTATAATGAAACAATAAGTAACTTTGTAAGTTAATAACAATTTCGGGATAAAACTTATCAATCCAACCATCTACATATATCATGTTACTAGTATCAAAATGGAAAGCTTAGTCGATATACCTATACAGTAAAACCTGCCATTAACGAACCCTTTCTTAGATGAAAGACTTAAATGGAAATATTTCACGGTCCCCTAAATTTTAGAGTAAAAAACGTGTAGAAGTCCCTCTATTAAGTGGAAATTGTGTTAAACGGACAACAGAAAGCAAAATAAAACTTTAACAAAAAATTCTGTGTTTCGAATTACATCGTCTAGAATTTTTCTAGACGTCTTGTGAGTGGGCAAACACATACATAACACTGTCTACGATAAATTCTTCGTTCCTTTGTTAAATCTTACTGGACACTATATTGGTTCTGGATTTTAACTATTTCTTCTTTTTCTTCTAGATTTAAAATTTTATATTTTTTACTTGCATGATCAGATACTACATGCTCTTCTTTCATCTTGGTTAATATGAATTTTATTTAATTATATGAATTTGTGATATGTCGTATTTTGTCTCTGTATAAAATCGTTTATTACGTACATTTGTATGTTAAAATGTTATGATTTCAACAGTATGTGCAGCTTATGTATTGCATGTATGATTTACATATTACCAGATTTATATTCTATGTCACTATTGCGTGTACTGAATATGTATTGCATGTATATTACCCAGGCGCACTTGTGGCTTTAAATGCTGTTTGCTGCCTAGTAAATAAATTATTATTTTCCAATCAACAACTGAAGATTTAATAATTCTTTGAAGTATAGGAAAGAGCTGGTCAAACTAGCACTTTTCAATAATGAGCAATTGGTATTGCTGTTGCCGCAGTGCTATAATAATGGAAAGTGTTCTTCTCTGTACTCACACGCAGAAATAATACACCAGGAGGTGAATAGACGTATCTTTCCTTAAAATCAGGAAGAGAGTAGGTAATAGATCGTTGTGTTATGAAATCAACAAAGCAACAGTACTGTTGAGTCTGAAATAACTCGTGCTTTTGCGTTTTATTCCATAATTTTATTTATCTATTTATATTAATGTGAATAATTTACAAACCTCAAATCCAGATACAGTAGGCCTATTTCAGTATCACTTTCATTTTTAATAGTGATACTTACTGTACATCAGGTTTTGGTTTTTAGTGTTGGCAAATTAGACAAAAATAATGAAGATGGCGGAAAAAATTCATAAAGAGAAAAAATTGGTAGAGATGTACGAAATAGTTATCCAATCAACATACTAAAAGTCCCGGGAAACCCGATGTACTTTCATCCGCCGTGTTAGGAAATGGCTGCAGTTGTTGCCGTAAAACTATTTTTTTTTATTCCGCATGCAAAACACCAGGAAATCGTCAGAGAGATCAAGATCTTTACAAGTGTGTGTAATAACGGTCCAATCAACATACTAAAAATTCTGGGAAATTCGGGAGGAGCTTCAACCGACATCTTGGAATATGGTCGGCGCTGATGCCAGGACTTTTACTATGTTTATTGGACCACTATTCCACACTAAACTACAATTATTTTTATCTCCTTATGAATTTTTCTACCATTTTGTCAAATTTGCTAACACTACCTACAAACTTAATCGTTGTAGTCGATTTTTTCTAAACTACATGAGGAGTTAACCACATAATGTTGTTCAGTTTAATATATATCGATTGATACAAGTCTCATTTTTAAACATTCTTCTCCCGTTAAATGCAAACAATATGGTGGAATTTACTAGATTCGAATCCAATGTTTGCAGAGGAATGCAATGCAAGAGCGTGAACGGTAATCATATAACCTGTGAGAGCGTAATATTTCTGAAGGCTATGAAAATTTAATTTTATCGAGAATTTAACTTAAATTTTATGGATTCTACGATCACTTTCACTGCAAATAAAAACAACATAGCTATAGATCTTTAGACATGGCATTATACAGTAAATTTAATACAACCCTTAATCTTGTTTATGAAGCTTTATACACCTCTGAATCTCTGGAAGGCTTATCAGAAGCGACTATGTAAGATTTTTCAGATTGTGAATTCTATTTTGAAACTTGAAAGTTTACTTGCGTATAAAAATATTGAATGTGTTACACGGAAGAAGCATGGTTTTTATTGAGAATCTGTTTTTCTTAGCATAAACGTTAATAATACAATTCTTAGACATTACGAAGCTTATCAGTGCTCCAAGCAGCGAAAGATTCTTTCAAAAATATTGCGAGGGAAGAGAATCCCGGAGACACTTACGATGCTGATTATAAGAAGAAGAGAGGTGCACTTAATCATCAGTACACTACCAGTTTTCGTAAAATTTGCATTGAGATAGTGATACTTAAACCCGACACTTAGCTTATAACTTGAAGATGATAATAGGCGAAAGAAATGTCCGTAACCTACAAGTGTAGTTTAGAAATGTTATATTTCAGAATCGAAATAAACAAATTCTAGTACTATTAAGATTTTATCGTATTGTGTTGCAATTCATTTCTTGCAGCCTAAGTTAATAATTAAGGGTGTATTTATGATTAATCGCAAGAGTAAATATCAGCAAAGGTTATAAAATTCTACACGGTAACGCTTGTATGCTAAACCAATATTATTTAAGGAAATAGAAAAAAAAATATGATTTAGTTATGTTACCCCTTTCGTGGAGACGTTGTTTTGAATAGCTACTCCTCAGGTTTTTCATTTTCTTTCTTTCTTTCTTTTTCTTTTTTGTAATCTGGGGAAGAGCAGATCCATCTCGTGCATAAATATAAAAGATTGCATCTCTGGAAGCACTTTCCAAAGACAGACTAGTCTCTATATTAAGAACAGATGTTGACACTCTCCACTATTTTGCATCGTCATCAGTAGCGTCTGAAGATGCGTTCCTCATTAAAGGGATTAAATAAACATGTTTTCCGTGTTACATCCCAGAAGAAAATCAGTTCCTTCAATAATAAAATGTATATTACGATTTTCATTTTCTTTCTTCTAGATTAGATGTACTGTACCTACTTTGGCGTGGGAGACCCGGGTTCGATTCCCAGCGGGAGCTCAGTGGTTCAGATTTCACGTTAAGCAGTAGGTCCTGTCTCATATAGCCTTGTTGCTGAAAGAGACGTTAAACTCAAAATCAACTCGTATCGTTGCAAAAATGCCAATGCTGACCCTGTGTGCCTTGCTTTGTGCTTTAGGGTCAGTTGTTTCAACACAAAACTTCTCGATCAACAGGCACTCCGTGACAGTAGTGTGCAATAATGAGCGGAAAAACTGCAGGAACTGCTTGCTCATGCCGTTAGACCCATGGACCTGGCACAGCTAACGATGGATTTCGATTGGTGCTATGCCCTGTGCATTCGAAAACTTTATCACTGCTCGCACTTCACACGCGACGGGAGCTGGAATAGGAACGTCCATCTTCAACCACTGTCACAACACTACTGAGAGCACTAGGGAAGTTCCGCTAGTGCATGTGCCATGCTAGGACCTTACTCTCTCACGTACACGTAGTCGCTTTGCGCAACATACAGTTTCCTAGCTATGGGACGCGTGGGAAACTTACTTTCTGGATGCGCCTCGTAAATTTCACACTTAGTCAGCGAGGATAATTGTCTCTTTCAGAACATTGTCAATTATGTACTGGAATTAAGTGAATTTCATTTTAATCATAATGTTTCCATTTATGTTACAGAAACTACATTTTATGTCTGCGAGAAATATAAGTATTTTCGGACTATAAAGCTACGGAAAAGCCGTTTCGAAAACCCATAGTACTTTGTGCACACTGATAATACTATAGACCCTCTAACTTGTTTCAATATCAAAAAGTCAGGTTCTTCTTAAGAAACGTTCTTGAATTAGATTTGACAAATAATATTAGTGCTGTTTTCCGTAACTTTGTAAAATTACAGAAACAGCTTTCCAGTAGTTTAGAGAATAGTACTAACATGGGAAAGATAACTGACCGTGTTAATGTTGAAATGTATCGTACCATTTATACGTTACATTATAATTAAGGCATGGAGGCCGCGGTGGCTCAGTGGTAGAGCGTTCAACCTCTACAGTATGGGGTCCTTGGTTCGATCCAAGTTCGCGCCAAGTGAACTTTGTGGTGGACAAACCGTGTGCGTGGGTATTCTCGGAGTTCTCCCGTTTCCTCCCACATTCTTCATTCCACCATTTCATTCATTTCTCATCCTCACCGTCTCCTTTAGCCTAGCCGGCACAACCGTGAGATGTAAAACTTATGGAGCGTCCAGAGCACAATAACCAATTACCAAAGTTGTAAAGAAAAGAGATAAAGTTTGTACGGAACGCTTAAAAACAGGGAAAACTTAACACTGTTTTCTTTTACATTATAAAAGTTATTACAATATGTGAACATTAATCTTTTAAGGTTTGGAAGAAGCTTCAGATAGAGTTCTTAAAGATAAAAGAAAAAGTAGACTTGATCCTCTTATACACTAAACATGCCAATTGGATAATGCATTCTTACAGTGTGCTCAACATTATTTTTGTCATTATCCGTGTGTACACTGCAGCTACTTAGAAACGAGGTCGACATCATAAAGCCACATGAGAAATCACACAACCTAGTGTTGCTTAACCTCATAATTTTCCCTAAATCAATGTTGGTCGCTGGCGGCAGGTAGACGCTTGCATGCAATGTGCAACAGCAGTGCGTGTGAGCATATCGATAAGTTTTGTCTTTTGCCAAACTAACCTGCGTTGATCGTCCGCATACATTCCCTAATATGGTATTTCTTTTTTTTAACAGTTATTCGACAATTAGTCGTCACTTGTATCAAAGTGACTAAAATGCTAGACATAAGCATTCTACATCAATATATACTGAAAGCCTGTGTATTATGACTTTATTATTTCGGAATAGTTCTCTCATCCTTAATTCTTTTTCTATTACGTACATTGTCACCAAATGTATATGCGGATCTTCTTAATCCATAGGGGCACTATCCTTAAACAGTACTTTGTTTACAAAAAGTATGTATTTTTAAGTCAAGTGTATATATTCAAATGAAACTTGAAACCAGAATCTTGAGATTTATAATGAAACTCTGCATTAAAGATACAAAACTTTAAAGATCGTTTCGATAAGATTCTTGAAAGCGACAATCGGAATCCTGTCAGGTGACATATAGGCTATCTTTTCTGAAAATTAAAGTGAATTCACTCAAATGGAGACAACCGAAGCATGATGCTAATGGAGAGTGATTTATGAGGAAAATTGATACACTAAACCAGCGTTTCCCAACCTTTTTCAACTTGTGGCACACTACAGGTGTAACTTGAATTATCGCGGCACACTCATATAGATATTATTATTATTATTTGTAAATATAAAATACAGGGGTATTTTTTTCTGTGATTACTGATATCCTTTTCAGAGGGAAGAAAGCTCGATTAGTGGTTTTCCCCCGTGGTAAATCATTATGCGTATTTTTCATTCTAACTTAAAAATAGAAAACAATTACAATGATATATAGGACTCAGGTTTTTAAAAATACATTTTCTTTTTCGGAAACTGTATCCAATCTTTCACTTAAAAGGAAGATCACTAAATAACCAACGAACAAACAAATCTCTTGTACTTTTAAGACACAAATGTAGGTAATTAGTATGCATGTTTGCTTTGTCGAAGGGATTGAATGATATTTTAAAATTTCAAGTTACGAAATAGTCTGCAACAATAAAGAAGCAATAATGGTGATAACAATGATAAGAAATACTTTTTAAACATTAAAAATATACAGAATAGTAACAGAGTATGAAACTTAAAATTATAGATTCACAGTAGAGGTTCATAGTAATGTGAAATACAAATATACGTTTTTTCTCAATGTCTTGCAATTTGATTGCAATAGAATTAATAATTTTATTTAAATTTGATCGCGTCACACCAGCTGTCCATTCGCGGCACACCAGTGTGCCGCGGCGCACCGGTTGGGAAACGCTGCACTAAACGATTGTGACACACACACACACACACACACACTAGGGGGCGCGGTGGCTCAGTGGTAGAGCGTTCACCTCCGGTGCTTGGGATCCCTGGTTCGATCCCAGCTCGCGCCGTGTGGACTTTGTGGTGGACAAACACCGTGCTCGTGGGTTTTCTCGGGGTTCTCCCGTTTCCTCCCACTTTCTTCATTCCACCATTTCACTCATTTCTCATTATCACCGTCTCCTTTAGCCTAACCGGCATAACCGTGGGACGTTAAACTTAAAGATTTCATTTCATTTTTACACACACACACACACACACACAAAAAAAAAAAACTACACAGTGGTCGAGTGTGTGAGCATGTATACTACCTGCAGCATACGCAATAAGATTTGAGAAGGTAGGTGGAATGACAGAAAACTTTTGTATATTTGTAAATAGATAAAAAGAGGATTTACGAAAATTTTCTCCTACCTTCTCAAATTACCGGTATATTGCGTATGTTGCAAGGAGTCTGCATGTTCAATCACTATGCAGTTTCATGTGTCAATTTACTAGAGTTCTGAAGTTATGATTTTGTTTCTACAAAGTAACGAATCAATTCATTGGCTTTAAATGATCAAATCAACTTAATGAGACAAACCAGTCAATAATGTTGAGCGTATAGAAACTCGCAACTGGAATCTGCCTTTTTGTACCCAAGTGGTTAACCAACACTTAAGGTTTATTGGTGTGTGGCTCTGGGTTTTATCTATGGTGTAGTCGTTTGTCTCAGATATGAAAACGAGTTGTAGTTCTAATTCTACTTTAAGCAGTCGCTCCCATCAGAAAAGGGACTTTAAACTCCAAAGAGTAAAAGGAAATCAAGTTGAATCGAAGTCATACGTAAGAGATTAATAGCGGAATTGTGGAACTCCAGTTTCTTTAATCATTTTTATCACGTGTTTGGTAATTTTCTAAAACTCACTAGTCAATAAAAATCAGATATAGTAGCCGAATTGATTAGATATTTTGTAGTTCGGTCAACCACATTTACGTTATCTTAAAGGGGAAAATCATTTATGAAAAACACAAAGAATCTGATCAAATAAGTAAATCAAATAAGAAAAAAACAACATTTAGCATTAATCTGTAGACAAAATCTAATAATTTAAGTTTTTTTTTTAAAAAAAAAAACAGGGTTAAAAGATGTGTTATTTCTTTCGTGGATATAAAATATTTGGGGTTAATTCCGACTTGTTTACTTATAGACTTTACTTGCTGGTAACAGTTACATGTTGGCACCTTTCTGTCTAATATATCATAATGAAATCTATTGTCAAGACTTAACTTCTAGAAGGGATATTATTTGGTTTCATTAATTTCTTCATTATAGAAAGTCCAATGATACCTCTTAACAGCTGTTGAAATCCTTGTGTATAGTAATACGGAAAGTGGAAACACAAAGGAAGAGAACAAAACACATATTAGCATGGATATACAGCAACAGGTTTCACATCAACAAGGTTTATATTGATTAACCCCTCTCAGATATGTTTAATGTATAGGGAATTACTGATCATAATGAAATTTTACATATCCTATGAGTATCGTTATATATTTATAATCAGCTTTATGCCATTCAGACCAAACATTCACGCATCGCAACAAAACAAATGGACATTTTCTCCAGTAGAACAGGTAAAAAAATGTATTCAGAGAGAAAATGTTTATAAGTCAATTTTACGGTTTTGGCTAAACTATACATATAAAGCTTAGTTAATTATTTTCAAATTGTAAAGTATTCTGTCTTTTTTTTTAAAAAAAAAAAATGCGTTGAGATAAATTTAGTTGTTGAACAAGGCTGAAATGATTTTAGAAGCGAAAGGACAATAAATTTGTCTGATTTACCTCCTTTGCTCTCATAGAAAATTGTGATGATATGAAGTGAGCACACCACGGCCGAATTAAACAGTTGTTCAGGTAAGAGAGGTAACATGTTTTACTGTATTATCTGAGGTAAGAATAAACACATGAATATTAGTTTAAAGTTGTATTTTTTCTGAATTATCTCATTCATTAAAGATTAATTTCAGGGAAGAATAATTAAAGTAAGCTCGATATGGTATATCGTAAATTGATTATGATGGTATATCGTATATGAATTATTCTGTTTTATCTCACCAAAGGATACTAGTTAATTCCTAGAGAACTGAATACTCGTTAGAAGTTCTTCTAACTAACATGAATATTAATCACAATTTCCTTATTGAAGGAGATAGTGATAGTTCAATAATATTCTTGTTCAATCTTCTGTGCATATGATTTTCTTTATCGCGGAGTAAAACTGTAATAAGAGTCGTAAGTATTATTTCTATTAGTTTCGGAAGGCAGTGAAAACTTACAACTTAGTTGGACCATGGAATAAAAAGCTTCACATACTGACTTACAGCAGTACACAATCTTAAATTTACCTTGATAGGAATATTCACGAAATTTTCTCTGAACGCATTCATTTATTATTAGAAACACATCTATCTTGTGTATTTAGTCACTTCTGTGACGTAACTGTTTGTAATTCTCAGCAAACCACACAGAAAGGACAAAGAGCATGTAACAAACCCAGAGTTGACAAAAGGCAGTGGTTACAGGCAAACAAAAACATCAATAGCGTAGTCGATGTTGTTGTAGATACGATACTGATGGATCCATGACTATTTGTACACTGTTAACATTTGTTTCATTCCATTCTCCTACCTTGTCATTTCCTTTCATTTACTTCACCTATTATCTCTGCCCTTCTCCGATCATACTAGCCTGCATCTACTTCATACATCAGTTAGCTGGAAGCTACCGGCATTGTGTCCAATCCAATACCGTGTATTTGAACACGAATTGATACTTTCAACTTCTTCATGAGCAAACGGGCAAGTTCCCATAAAAGAACTTCGAAATTCTCTCACACCTGAACTTCAGAAACGACAATTTGGTAGAATTCATCTGGTTCCAAGAAGACAGTATTCTTACAAGGTTGAATCTTTCCGAGAATTGTTTCCTAACCGTCTGATCTCTAGTTTCGCTGATTTGCTTTCCTCTCCTGTTCTTCAGGTTTAACTACTCACAACTACCTCTGACAGTAGTTGAAGAACAGTCCTTACCCATAGTGTGCATGTGACCATAGTCGTCCATCTTTCAATCTGTTGTAAGATATGATGGATTGTGCAGAGCATGCTGCCAAGTAGTATGAATGCCTTCCCTCACTGTCTTCTACAGAGCATCCATACAGCTGAACATTTCGCGGACATTATTTTCAAAAGACACTGGAAGTTATGTAGTATACCGTATTAAATGCAAATGTTAGATTTAAAAAAATAAGATTACGATTAACTCTTACAAGTTTACACAGTCTTGTAATTGGAGCATTTAGGGTACAAGGGAATTCATTAAGTTCAGTTATTAAAATTGTAAGAAAAATAGATATAAAGTTCGCACGATACGGTGAGAAAGTTAACACTGTTTTTTATATTATAAGACTTATTTACAATATCTGGATGTGAATCTTTTAAGCTCTGAAAAGAGCTTCAGATAGAGATCTTAAAGGTGAAATATGTCAAAAATAACCAAAACAGACTTCATTATCTTGTGCATTGAAAGCGCGAATTGTGTCTTGAATCTGAGATTAGGATATGCGTCCCTCCGTAGTATAAGAGCGTGAGTCATTTATTTTACCCTAGGTAGTATTTTCAGTTTTGAAAAGAAATTGGTATTTCAGTGAATTCTTATATAGTGTAAGAGTATATCTTTATTGCAACAATTTGTTAAAAACACTGTTCAAATAGTTAATCTAAACTTTCAAGGAGACAATAGCAACTCACGTCTTTAACTAACCACTGAAAAGTAAAATTATCTTTTTAAGCACGTTTTCCAGAGTACATTTTCAAACTATTCCTAAACTGCTTTCTGAGTACGAAGCAAATTATTGTGATATATTTCATGCCAAAAACTGTAACTAAAAGTTATGTTTGAAGGCTTATATGTTTGTACTAGTTACGAAGAAAAAATAGTCTCTAAACGTTAATAGGGAAAGTGGTAATACATAACCCTTCGCCTAAGTTTGCTTCGTAGACAATGTTGACAGCTCTAAGACAAATGGGAAAATATAATGTTGAACGAATAAGAAAAATGTTTCAATTTAATATATTTTAAATAGTATGACATATGCAGTAATTTAATATATAAACTCCACGAAGGAACATTTCTTCTAACAAACTACTTTGATATAATAAAGACAATATATATTAATATATCATCCGGGTTGTTATACGATTTCTGGTTACAAACAAAACAATGAGTCAAAAAACATAGTACATGAAAATAGAGAGAACTAACAAGATATAACATATGCCTAGGTATATATTAATTTGCAGAAAATGGTTGTCAATCTCTCTACAAAGAATGGCAAAATAAATGACACTATGTATTATGTCTGTAGTAGTCTACTTTGAAAGAGATAGAACCTTGTTTGATTAATATGCTATTGTAAACAATAATAATACCGTAAGATTACTAGATTAGTCTTCTGACGAAGTTCGTAATTTACTTTTCAAAAACCACAAGATTCTAGTTTCCGCATAAAAATGAAAAAGAAATAGATCTAAAGTAAACATTAAGTCAAGTGTTTTCGAGTGCCAACGTATAATGCAGATAAGCCTCTGCATTAATGACTTTCCTAATTTGCCTTTAAGTTTGCTTGTGCGCATATGGAGATGAAGTTTTAGCACATTGAGGTCAAATTCGTGACCTGAAGACATATCGATCATTTGCGGATTGCACGTGTTGAGCCGGAAATTTTTCCACCGGAAATGACCAAGCATGGCGCGCCTGCTTTCGTTTTCATTTCTTCCTGTCTTGCATATAATTTCCCCTCCTCCGATTTTCTTATATTTCTTTGTACTTTTCATTGTGATATAGGAAGAAGTAGCTTATTAAAGAAACATTACGGCCTTGTTGATAGCGTAACCGAGTCAACAACTTTAGTTTGTGAAAGGGAAATTTCTGGGAAAATCATGACAAATGAGCAAAGTTATAGAATACGTGACACGTTACCTTAAAAAAAAAAAAATATATTAAACACAAATAACGTAAACGATAAAATTTTATATCAGTTTACGTTGGATGAATAGCATTTTGTTACAGGCATGAACAGTGTTACAGTTACTTTTAGTAATTGACAGCTTCATATTTTGAGAATAAAAGCAACTTATCTTGAAAATATTTACTACTATTGTCCATATCATACTTAACTGGTACATACAATCAGTTGAACGAATAATATAATTGCGTGTTAGTTTTATATACCCATAAATCTAATAGTGATTTATAATTACATGAGACCTTCGTCTTATGTCCTACGACTTTGGCATGTAAGTTAAAAGAGATGAATGATTAATAAATGTGAATGATTCTCAAAAAAAAAAAATAAGTAAATAAATAAATAAATAAATAAATAAATAAAAATAAAAAAATACTGGAATGAAAATATTGTATGAAACGGGAAAACCCAGAAAACCCTCCGACACGATATTGTCGTCTACAAATTCACGTGGCTTGGGATGGAACCAAGAACTCTTCGCATCAGAAATAAGCCATCAATTAGTAAGCCACCGTGACACCTTGTAATAAAAATTAACTTAAAATGATATTGTTCTTTACTGATGAAATACGCCCAACTTATAACTAGAGACTGGATGTTAGGCAAAATGCCTATTCTTTAATATTAAAGATCTGATCAAAACCAACGTTTTAAAGTTTATATGGAGGGGTTATATTTTCAATTTAAACCAATTTTATTTTGCCTATTTTGCCCCTTACTGCCTAAATAATCGCTTTAGTGCCTAATGTTGCCTACTCTATGCATTTTCTTTAAGATAAGACTTCATTGGGAAAATATATAATTTATATAATATAAATAACTTATATATATATATATATATATATATATATATATATATATATATATATATATATATATACATGGAATGCATCTCAAGCTTCGTTTTATATATAATAAAAGAAGATATTAACAAACAGGTACTTTTCTATGTACTGTACATTGAACATTATCTATGACGAATTTATTTTTTAATTGTATTGAGTATTTGTCTTCGTTATTTCAAGTTACATTTTCGTGTCTATTTTTTAAATTTTAAGTGCCTACTTGCCTGCTTAATTTTCAGGCTTTTAATGACTAAACATCCGGTCTCTACTCATAATGATCAACTATTCTTAAACCAACTAGTCACTCTGTTTCAATAAAAAAAAATATTTTCTCTACAGTGATCACGACTCCTTAACTTCGACAATGGAAACTTACTATTGGGTCGATGCATAAGTTCGTGCGGTTTTCTTTTGGGTTGGCAACAATGCGGAGTGAAGCGATTGTTTATCGTTATTCCGTTGTTTTACCGTAATTTGGAGTTTGTGTGTTGTTAAATACAGATTTTCTTGATTGTGAATGTATTATTGTATATATTTTAGACAAGCTAATATGGCATATCAAGTTGAGAAAAGTGATCATTTCCGTCACATTTTACTCTCCCAATTTAATCGAGGATCCAGTACAGCAGAAGCTGCGAGAACAATTTGTGCAATGTGCGGGAATGAAGCAGTTGCTGAAAGAACAACACAGAAATGGTTTTGATCCACGTTCTGGGAAACCTTCAGATTTTGATGAAAATCGCTTGAATGAATTGCTTCATAAAATGTATGCAATGTGGATGACAGTAAAATGTATGCAATGTATTGTTACACCTGTAGAATATGATAATATTATTTGTAAGTTGTATTTGTATTTGAATTAACAGAACAGCAGAATAAAAATAAAATATAAAATATAAGAACCGCATGAACTTATGTATTTATCTAATACTAACAAGTAAGGGACCATATGGTTGTCGCGCAAATCAGATGCAGACATACGCCATCTGATTGAGCATGAAAAGATATGGAGAACACAGAAATTTAAGGTGCTAAGGGCCATAGGGAGCGGAGCGAGGAAAGAGGAAACATTGAATGTCGGCAAAATTGAAGAAAGTCAGGAATGACGGGAAAAGTTAATTTCGTGCAAACAGGGAAAGAAAGTCAACCAAAAGAAAGAAACTAAACATAACAAGGGCATCAAGGACGAAGAAAGATCATAATCAGGGTTGCCATCAAGATCGCAGTGTTGCCAGCTCTGCATAACATTGATATGGAAGATATAGCACAGTATAGCAATTCATGCACAAGGAAAAATATTAGTAACACAAAAGACAATTGAAAAGACTCTGTACACGTGCGTAAAAAGGTTTAACGTAGTCGTGAGTGAACATTACACCCGCGTGAATACAAATGGAGGAAAATAGAGAACAGTACGCACCATTTGTAGTTTAATTGCAGTTGACGTGAAGATCACGAATGAATGCGTGGTCAACATACAAACATTTCTCGCAGTGAGCACAGCAGATAAAAGCAAGCTGGTCACACGCGTCTCAGCAGCATTTCTCTGTGAGTTCTTTTGCAAAGCAATATGCGGAAGGTGTTTCAAACTGTCCAGGATGTTCATTGGAGTAGCCACATTTGAGAAACGCAAAGCGTATCATCTTTTGGAATCGCCTAGAGGAAAACTGGTAATGAACAAATGACTGAAGGCGGAGAAAGTTCTCACGTTGCCACACATTAATACTGGAGAACACTAACGTATCTGTGATGAACGATCATCATCATCATCATCATGGAACGATGCTCCCAAACACTTTCGTTTCTGTGTTATCATGTGTACCCCCTTCACTTTCATGTCTACATTTGTTATCCCTCATGTATATTATTCACTCACGACTATCGTTAAACCATTTTACGCACGTGTACAGAGTCTTTTCAATTGTCTTTTGTGTTACTAATATTTTTCCTTGTGCATGAATTGCTATACTGTGCTATTCCTTCCATATCAATGTTATGCAGAGCTGGCAACACTGCGGTCCGGATGGCAACCCTGATTATGATCTTTCTTCGTCCTTGATGCCCTTGTTATGTTTAGTTTCTTTCTTTTGGTTGACTTTCTTTCCCTGTTTGCACGAAATTAACTTTTCCCGTCATTCCTGACTTTCTTCAATTTTGCCGACATTCAATGTTTCCTCTTTCCTCGCTCCGCTCCCTATGGCCCCTAGCACCTTAAATTTCTGTTCTCCATATCTCTTCATGCTCAATCAGATGACGTATGTCTCCATCTGATTTGCGCGACAACCATATGGTCCCTTACTTGTAAGCCCCGTTAAACGTGTTCTTCATGCTAGAACTTTGTTATGTTCTCCAATAAATTATCTAACTATGGTAATATACAACCCAACCTAAAAGTAAGCAAAATAGAAAGACGATATATTGTCAATTGAGGCTATTTACTAACAGTAAAATACTTTTTCTCTCAATATTTAAACAATCTTGTCAATTCTTAACCACAACAGTTTTCATGATCTTTAAGCTCAGATTAGTTGATGCAATTCACTCACTATGATTGTTATTTCTTGTGAAATGCCCTGTAGTTTTGTATATGTGTTTGAAATATATAACTTAATTTAGCCAACGACTAATTCTCTCTCGTCCTGATAGATAGCCGAAGTCAAGTATTTTTGGATGTGGTCAGTTCTGTGAAAATAGATGACTGTTGTAGTAAATCACATGGTGTTCATTCAGCACCGTTGGAAGTATTGGATGGCAGTCAAGAAGAGCAACAGCATCGTTGATGATACTTATAATGTGTTGAACACGATATAGCCTCCTTGATTTAAATGAAAAAGAACTGAAATAAATCAATTTAATGTCCCACGATTATGTCATTTAGGAATAAGGTAAACGATGATTAAGCCAAGTACGTGATGAAAGAATTGGTAGAATGAGAAAGTAGGAGGAAACGGAAGTATCCCGAGGAAATACGCGGATATGATGTTGTTCACAATATACTTCCTTGGCCGGGGATCAAACCAGGGACCCCCCACACCAGAGGTAAACATTCTACCACTGAGCCACCGTGCCCTCAACTGCTCGATTTAAGTCATCATGCTACGGGAGTTTACTATAGCCTCTTAGTGTTGCTCACGATACTATATTTGGGGGCACTCTCGTCTCAAAAAGTTGTAGTGAAAGTGTTCTCTCATCTCGAAAAGTATATTTGTTTCTATTGGAAGAGCTCTGTATCGCCTCGATCTCGCCATGAAAATACTGTCTCGTCTCGTCGTCAACACTACTTAACCCCAAAGAGAAGAAAACAAGAAAAGAAAGATATGTCACATTTTGTTTCGTTTGTCTACAAGTAGTATGTGGGTCACTGATAACAGTAAAATGAGTCACTATGAAAAATGTGTGTGACACTGTTAGGACGATTGTGTCACCGTTAGAAAAGAAACTACAATAGAGGCGTGCATGTTTAAAAAAATATCGAAGGTCTGATCGCCGCCCTAGGATAACAAATTCTGAGGGCATTCGAAACCTCATTGAAGAAAATCCATCCAGCAGCACACGACCATTGTCAAACTAACTTGTCATATCACAGTCCACTGTAGTGGGTCATCTTCACGAAATCGACAAAACCATCATGATGTGCCGCCACATCGTCCCACATGAATTGACCAAAGGTCAGGCCAAGAGGAAAGTGGATGTGTGACGACAACTAGTACAAAATCCATGTGATGTGCGTATGTGGAGAAACAGTGGTTGAGTAAGGGCCAACTTCGAGAACGAGTCGTCAAACAGGACCATTTCGAACATGCTCTGTGTTCTTTGTGTGTGGTCGAACTACGAGGAGTAATTCACTTCGGGCTCATTTCTAACGGTCTTAACATCGGTGTCGACTTTTATTACGAACAGTTGGGCCGATGTGTGATGTACTACTTTCATAAATATCCTGCATTGATGAACCGAAAGCGTGTTCTACAGCAACAGGATAATTCAAAATCGCATCCGGCTCGAAGCAAGCGACAAAAAGCTAAAGAACTTGATAACATCAAATTGATGCCACAGCCGGCATATAGTCCTGACCTTGCTTCTTTGGATTATTACTTCTTTCGGTTCATGGCTCACTTCCTGAAATCATGATACTTCACCAACCAGGAGAAAGTGGTAGCAACAGTGACCAGCTTCTTTGCCTCTCTGTGTCTGATCCAATGAATAGTATGAAACAAATATCTATGTATTATGAGCTCATAAGAGCTTGAAATAACTATGAAAATACATAAAGATAGGAAAAAAGGAGTTCCCCTGAAGTATCGTGTTTTTGCTAATGCTGTCTCTGAAAAGTAAGCTGGAATCTCGCATCTCGAAGAAAAAAAAAAAACTAATAGGATGATTTATTTTCTAATGTAATATAATGCCAAAATACATAACGTATCTCTGGCGTCAATTCTATGGCCAATCACCACCGTAGTGGAATGGTTTCTTCCATTGAGTGTCTAAGAGGCATCTGAAAGGAAACGTTGAGTTCTCGAGGGAACATTTTCCACTGAATTGTAACTAGATGTAGTGGCGGATCTATAAGATAAAACTTGAGGGGGCAGCCAGACCCAGAATATGATAGATATATCATGAGTTTACTAGAAACTTTCAAAAATATATAAATAATATCTCATACTATTTTTGTTACTCAAAAAACTGGAGTGCCTAAGGCCCCCAGCCCAGGGCTAAATCCGCCACTGACAAGATGTAAAATGTAAAATTGTTCTCTCATTAAGAAAAAGAAATGAAATACTATTTCTTTTATGTGACAATAACTTACTTACACATTATGATCGTAAACAAAATCGCATTTTGCAATTCATTTGTTGTTGTTGTTGTTAGCATAGTATTTCTGATATCGTGTAACAAACTGAATTGCGATACTATTTTAAAATACTCTCCATTATATATAAATGAATAATATAATTGAAATTAAGAATATGATGTGGCCGAATGTAAATGTTCATGGGTAATCTTCGAGAAAATAAAAAAGAAAGAATTATTTTGTAAACCTAAAAAAAATGACTCTGTACGATAACCACGCATCTATTTAGAGAAAATGATACTGAACTATACAATAATGACACTACCAAGACGATAGTAAGCAGTATGGTTAATGAACTATAGCACAAATTATTGTTAAATCTTAAATTTTAATTTTCGTTTTTCTTTATATATACAGTATATACATCAGTATATAGATCAAATTTTCAACATAGATATTGTTCGGGCCTGGGATGGTATTTATCATATTATTTTGAAGGTGCTACTTTGGGGAGGGGAGAGAAAGATATTTAAAAATGATCAAAAATGACCGATATTAATGTCGAATCTATAGTTTCCAGTGTCGTTGAGATGAACACTGACACTTCTCATGTCTTTAAAATGCAAATTCAGATACGAAATTTGGGGAGGGTATATATATATATATATATATATATATATATATATATATATATATATATATATATATATATATATATATATATATATATATATATATATATATATATATATGATAGAAAATGATCGGTATTAATGTCAAATCTATAGTTTTCGGGGTCGCTGAGATAAACTGATATTTCTGATGACGTTTAATGCCATGCCACTAGAAACAAAACAAGGATACTTCACGGGTACAAACACACAAGATAAGGAGTTATGCATTCATTTTTTTTAGCGGGTAATCGATGCTAGTGTAAAATAATGTCCAAATCTTGAAGCCAAATATATATCATACTTTCACTTATATTTCAGAAATGTTCTAAGATCTACGACGTAGTTCATCCATAAGTCTTTAGCCAGCAAGGAAAAAACTGAAATCTGATCCTAAATTATTTGAATAATAAATTATATCATCTTATTCAGTCGATCGTACATTGCAAACACCTAACTGTATGCAAAACTTCATATTTTTGCATATTTTTCTATATCAGTGTTTTCGTGAATAGCTCTAGTATGTACTGTAATAATCTATTATGTCTGATACACATTAACCCAGGAGTTGATTACAGTTAGTTCATTACCAAGTTGTCAATAGAGAATGAACAAAAGGATTATTCGAACGGATTATGCGAGTTCGTGAAATGACTATATAATTGGATGAATATTATCTACTAGCCCGAAACTGATTGCCAATTTCTCCTCATGTATATTGTGTGTCCAGATATTATACAATCCATCAGAAGACGAACTTAATTCCTTCGAAAATACCATTTCCACTCGTGATTAACAAATTAGATTTCTCCATAAACATATCATTGGCAAAGATGACATTTTACCTTTGAACCACTATGTAAGTGCAAAACGGCTTGAATTGCGAAAGGGAAGAATATAACTGAAATTTTCTAATAGAGTCAGAAGTTTTATATTAGTTACTACGTAGTTTACTAAATTAACTAAATTTCAAGATCGGCACATTCTCGGAAACGATTCGAGTGATTTCGTTGATCAATATGGTTTAGGGGGAAAAAAACAGTGAAGTGACCGAATCACTAATAGAGATCTCTTCCAGAAATAAAAAAGATGTACTGCGCTTTGAAAAAGTTAAAATTAAAATATCGCTTGGAGTAGGTATGAACAGAACTAGTCATTTCTGCTTAGTATGATAGAAAGAGGAAATTCCTAGGAAAAGGAAAGAGTATATAATGCAATTAAAGGATAAGGGTATAAAAGAATAACTGGGAGAATAAAATTAAATTTTTTAACGTCCAATGGTTATGACCTTTAGGCTAAAGGATACGCGTGAGTAAGTAAAGTGAACAATTGTGAAAGAATAATTGGAATTCGAATGTGGGAGGAAACGGAGAACCTCCAGAAAACCCGGAGATAAAATGTCGTGAATCTGGCCTAGAATCAAACCAGGAACTTATCGCACGAGCACTCAACCATTGATCCACAGTGGACATAAAATAATAACTGGAGATTGCAACTGACGAAAAAACCAAAATGAAATATTTCCCTTTAATATCCTACGATTGTAACCTTTAGGCTAAGGGGGATGGATGATTAAGGCAAGTGAATGATGATAGAAGAATTGGCGCAGAGAATATGGGAGGAAACGGTAGTACTTAGAAAAACTTACGAAGACGGTGTTGTCTACCAGAAATTTACTTGCTCGGAAATTGTACCAGAGAAAAAAAAAATGAAATGAAATCTTTGAGTTTTACACGCCACGGTTATGCCGGTCAGGCTAAAGGAGACGGTGATTATGAGTAATGAATGAAAATGGTGGAATGAAGAAAGTGGGAGGAAACGGGGGATCTCCGAGGAAACCCACGCACACGGTGTTTGTCCACCACAAAGTTCACTTGGCGGGGGCTGGGATCGAACCCGGGACCCCAACCACCAGAGGTGAACACTCTACCACTGAGCCACCGCGGCCCCAATAATTGCACCAGAGACTCCATGCACCCACCAGAGACTCCATGATAAGCACTCTACCACTAAGTCATCTTTGCAAATTGTAGTATTCAGTTTTCTATTTTTAAATTTACCAGAAATATGAATATTTAAGTTAGTATTGTGCATTATTAAAGCCAAAACAATGGTGTTTTGGAATGTATTAATAACTCTGGGGGGAAAGTTGTTTTTCTATTCTTTATGTACTGTTCGAAGTGAAAAGATGGATGTAGTCGTGGGCTACCCTATACTTTCTTTGGCCTCCAGAAAGTGTGACCTTTCAATACTTGAATCGAAATAGAAAAAAAAAAAAAAAAAAACGGGTTCGTACACAATTACATTTGATTATCTATCTTCGTACAAAATTTGGCTTTTCTATGTAAAAATCTGATTTTAAACACACACACACAATCACAGATACACAGTCTTTTATCTCCTAGTAATGATGAAGTCACGTTGTTCGACAGTACTTGTCACAAACAGGGGTGGACTGGCCATAATCAAGTACCGGCCCGATGGCCGCTGCGCCCTCCTCACATCAGTGTCTTTGCGCCCTCCTCGGGAGGGACTAAGACCCCTCTTAGCCTCGGGAAGCCTCCTCTCTGAACACATTAAAAAAAAACAAAGCTACATAATTATTTTATAAATTCGCTAGCCTTTGGCCAGCTAGGGCCTCACCCCAGACCCTGGTATTTGCTCGGCTCTTTCTGTTTTCGGCGTGGGAATGCTACTAATGATATTAGATTTACCCCTAAATATATAGATTTTACTCTAATATCGGTCATTTTGGACGATTTTTACATATCACCCTTACCAACCCCACGCTCCGCCCCAAATCTCAGTATTTGCTCGGCCTGTGGCCTCGCTCTTTCTGTCTTTGGCTTTGGGAATGTCATTATAATGATCTTAGGGACCCTGAAATTTATAGATTTGACTCTAATATCGGTCATTTTGGATGATTTTTATATATTAACCCTCCCACCCCCACTGCTCCGCCCCAGATCCCGTCTTTACTCGGCCTACGGCCTTGCCCTTTCTGTTTTAGGCTTTGGTGGATCATTAATGGTACCACCCCCTCCCCTTCTGCAAAGGGGAGAGTTGTGGGTTGCTAACCCCGACAGTGTTGATTACCTGGTACCAAAGAATGTTTATGCCAAGTTTGCTCAAAATCGGTTGAACCGTCTAGGAGGAGATGTGGAACATACTCATACATACAAACATACAAACATACAATGGCATTTATAATATAGTAGATATACAGTATTATTTTACGTATATATGCACATTGAAAAAGTATACATATACAAAATTATATGATGCCCCAATACATAATGTATATAGAATATAAACTTGAAATCAAAACAGCAATTGCCAAAGAAGTTAACCAAGCTGGAGTATTTTCTGTCATGATGGACACGACCCTAGATGTCTCCTCATATGACCAGTGCTCCATAGTGCTTCGGTATGTGTACAATGGAATTGTTCAGGAAAGAGTTATTGCCCTCAAACATGTGATTTCAACAACAGGAGAGAACCTCTTTCAAACCCTCGAACAGTCTTTGGCTGAAGTAAAAATACCTATCGAAAAATGTGTGGCAGACGCTTTTGATGGAGCGTCAAATATGAGCGGACTATATAAAGGTGTGACAGCAAAGCTGAAAGAGATCAATCCGAAACACATTCACATATGGTGCTGTTCACATGTGTTGAACTTGGTGATAACTGACATCGTCCAGAGTTTGGGTGTTTGTATATCTTTCTTTGGGCTTCTCCAGGAAATTCAGATATTTTTGAAAGAATCCCAGAAACGACTTGAGGTGTACTTGGAACAAAACCCAAGCGTATTGAGACTATTGGGATAACTCGATGGAGAAGTAAAAGCAACGCTGCTGTAAAAAATATTTGGACACTTTCATTACTGGGCACCCGACTCAAAGGATGTCAGACCAAGAAAATCAAAACCAGTATATGTGGAACTCGTAGCAGCTTTAAGTGTGATTGGCAACTCGCAAGAATTCAATTCCAAAGTCAGACATGATGCAATGTCTCTCATTCAAAAGTTGTGCTCCTTTGAGACTATCATTGTGGCTATGGTGTTTTTATTGATTTTTCAGCATACCACACCTTTATCAGACTACTTGCAAACAAGAATCTTAAAACTATGTCCAAGCATGGTGCCTGATATCCTCAACTTAAAATAAGTTGAAAGAAGCTAGGGACCAGTTTGACAAAGTCTACAAAGCAGCAGAACACTTTGCAACAGAAATGTCAAATAGTATTGAGGGACTCGTTCTAGACTAGGAACATCTTTAATAAGTTATTATAGAAACAGAATTGCCTGAGGTAAGATGTAGAAAAAGAAAGAAAATGGCAGGGGAATCAGCTTCTGATGAAGTAATTGAAGACAGTAAATACAGACTTGAAGTAACCGTTTCAACTGTGTTCTAGACCAAATTTCTAACAGCATGCAGGAACGATTTGCTGAAAATCAAAGCTTATACTTAGATTTAGTGTGTTTTGATCCTAAGAAGTTCAAGAGTTTAAGTCTGGCTTCGTTGTCACTGAAAAGAATCACTGAAATTAATTCCTGATTGCGAAGAGGGAAAACTTAAAGATGAGCTTCTTTCGTTTTCATCAATGTGGGAAGAGTTTTCAAAATCCCCTTACGAGAACCAAGAAAAGAATCAAGAAGCTGTTGAGGTTCGTACGATTGAAGATTTGATTGAAGAAGACAAGTTTTCTGAAGATTTCATGGAGGATGATGAGGAATATTTGGGGCCGACTGACGATATTGTGGATTTAAGGTCTATAAAATTTGATGGAGCGAAGTGCAATTCTTGCTTTAAGTGCGCCTTCGATGTGATTCTGCAGTACAATATGTACTCAAGACTCTACACAGAATTATTCAAAGTTTATAAGTATCTCCTTACATTACCGGCAACACAAGTGTCTTGTGAGCGAGCATTTTCAAAGCTCAGATACATAAAAACAAGACTCCGTTCAAGACTTTACAGATGAACATCTGGAATCATTGTTTCAGTGTGCTAATTAGATAATCTATATTGGGAGGGGATAAAATTAGGCCAACACAGTGGCGTATTTAGGGGGACTTCCGGGCTTAAGCCCCCCCCCGCTCCGAAATCTTACTTACTATAGTAAAATATATAAAATATCTTGCAGAATTTTTATATTTTCAGGCAAAGCCCCCCCGAAACAAAATCGTAAATACGCCACTGGGCCAACAGAAAATAAAGTCTGAAGGTGCAAATTTCAAAATGAGACAATAATGCTTTACCCCCCATATATATATATATATATATATATATATATATGTGTGTGTGTGTGTGTGTGTGTGAGAGAGAGTGAGTGAGTGAGTGAGAGAAAGAGAGAGAGAGAGAGAGAGAGAGACATCTGTAATAAAAAAGAGATTTATTAATTTAATAAATCTACCGACAATAACTATGCATGTATATATTGTCTGACATACACACACACACCACCAAACCTTTCTGAACGTGTTTAAATGTGCTCACTCTTGTCCCAGTGGCTCTCTAAGGTTTATTTAGTTAATAATTCGGCCCGAGTGATAGCTATGATCACAAGCATATGTTAATTTTTCCACTCATATTGAAATCTTCCACTTTGCTTAATTACATACAGGTAGAAAAAAAAACTTCAATCTTATGAAAACCACTAAAATTATCAGTTAAACCGGACATATTTTTTAAAAAAAGATAATCTAGATATTAGCCTATCAAACAAGAAATGGATTGTTGCTGGTCCCGATTTCTGACATCAAGGTCAAATCGAAGGCCAAATATTTAAAATCTCTCAATTCAAATTTCGAGCTTGTGCTTCTACTCCCCGCTAAAGCTGCGCTCTTCACGACTTTTTTCCCTCCAAATATCGATTCCGTGATGGGGTTCAGGAAGTCAACACTTACAATTACTTTACTGTTAGGTTGCAGATGAGTTTATTCACTATGGGCTACGTTATTCAAATAAAGTTTTTCAGACAACATTATTAGTGTGGACAGCAAACTGTATAGCGAAAAGAAAGTTGGAAAAATAAAAGGTTAACTTAAAAAAAAATAAAAATAAAATAAAAACGCTCCAGTTGAAATGCTTATACAGACACGGACAATGACACGGAGAACCAGTCGTATTAACAAATGCTGAAACAAATCTTCAATTATGCGCTTATTCACCTAAAAATCACCTTCACTAAAATGTCTGCTTACTAGGAGCATATCCCCAGCGTGTACGTTAACATATACTTACGAGAGAATACCTAATTCTCAGATTTTGAGTACAATTTCAAAAGTTCATTTCGGTAAACTGTAAAAGGCAGTGATTACTATGCTAATTATCACAAATTAAATGCAACTTTTGAGTTGCATACACACAAACTACTAGGGAATGAAGACCATGTGCTAACAAAGAGTACACTGGAAAATGAAATAACATGTTATAACAAAAATTAAAATAAGATTATAATCGATACAAATGTAAGGGATGAATATGACATGTCCGAACTTCGCCAAGCATGATGGAAGAAGCTATTTGTTTACTTCTTCTTGGCCAACCGCTAAGAACATTTATAAATCCATATGTGGCTTTGCTATACGCAATTAGTACATTCAAATTCACGAACGATGACGAACTGATGGGTACGAAGGTACAGTTGCAAGTAACAACTGTAGTCATAATAATATAGTTCAACTAAATAACGCTGAAAATAGTGGGTAATAAGGTGGTAAGTAGAAATGACCAAAACTGAATAGCTTCCATCGATCATTCCGAAGAAATTTGGAGTTATACTGAGCATAGTTTGGGGGAGAAAGTGAGCATCCCCGGTGAGGATACTTCAGCTGACTTCTTTGGGGGGAACAAAATGTGATTGAGGGGGAAAATCCCCCTCATCCCCCGGTAATTCGCACCCTGATTGTTCTTGAACTCAGAAAGAGACATTCTGACCAAAATAGACAACAATCTTATTATTGACAAAATGTGTGAGAAAAGCAAGGAGATGCGAAGGCTCCTTCAAGCATAAAGCAGTGACTTTACTTTCATTTTCCAGTTTTGTTTTTGAATTTCTTTTCTTGCTAGGTAGGTATATAATTCTAAATTTACTTTTGTTAATTTGTAGTAAATGTTTCATGTATACTTTTTATCAACGGTTTTAAAAATAGATGAAAAATAAGTTAATGTTATGATGAACATAGCTTTAAAAGGACGGAAGTATGAAAAATAGCATAAGCCCCAAACTTAACTCAAATCTTCAGTTATATGCTGTTAACAAATGTAGCCGAAGAATGTAAAAAAAAAAACTGGTGTGATTTTTGTAGTCTCAGTTAAAGTGTGCAGATTTATATAGGCCTAATATATTTAGTACTCAAAGTTTCTTTGTTTATGAAAATATTGAATTTGTATAATTCTATCGTGATTAACTGCAATAGCTACTTAAATTTTTGTTGTTTTTTGTGTACTACCAGGGGAAGCCCGCCGGCTCTTCCTTTTATTAGGAGGGGGTATTCCACACAAGCGAAAGCCTCGGATGGACGGCGCCCTCCCAGAGTATGTGACCGCGCCCTTTTTACATAGCCAGTCCACCCCTGGTCACAAATCTGTAATGATTTATTTAGAGAAAATGAAAAATTCATGTTGGCAACACTTTCGCATCTAATATCTTGCGTCTATTCTGCTTAGCGTGGCTTTGTTTGTTGCTTTGTGGTTTCTTATGAAGATGGTTGGTGGTTTTGATTTTCCGTGTCCTGTTTATGCCATTCCAATATCCTGCTTTTTGTCTCAAAGAAATATGGTCAGCCTAATCATATAAACCTTATTGATATGCCTAGCACGTCCTTTAACTCTTTCTTAGGAAATGGAATTCCGCATAATTTTCAATTCCCTATTTTCGTGTAGTAGAATTAACTGTAAACGGAGGAAAGCACGAGGTTAAATACAGTTGATCGATTATGCGTTGTCTCAATAACATCCATCTTTCAGATATGACACGTCACCTTATATGCGCTTTCAATATATCATCCATATCTAAATATTAGTCATCCATCCGATTTTTGTTATGTTGGAATTCTAACAATTATTAGCCAGAATAGTTACTGTTATTTGGATATTTTAAACAAATTTAGCCAAAATAGTAGTTTAAAATCA
Source organism: Thermobia domestica (assembly GCF_964235325.1). Lineage (NCBI taxonomy): Eukaryota > Metazoa > Arthropoda > Insecta > Zygentoma > Lepismatidae > Thermobia > Thermobia domestica. The sequence continues at coordinate 282,334,384 of NC_137455.1, forward strand.
CGTCATTTGCATATTTTAATCAAAATTAGCCAGAATAGTAAGTTATTTCACGCTATTTAGACATTGTAACCAAAATTAGTCAGAATGGTTCAGTTCATGTTATTTAAATATTTTAACCAAAATTAGCCAGAGTAGTTACTAAGTTTACATTAATTTAATATTTTAACCAAAATTAGCCAGAACAATTATTGAGTTTATGCTGTTTGAATACTTTAAACAAAATTATCCAGAATAGTTATTGGGTTCATGTTTTTTTGGATATTTTAACCAAAAATAGCCAAAATAATTCTTGGTTTCACTGTTCAATTTGAAATATTTTTGGTCTGTTTGTAATGCCCTTTGTAGGGCTTGTAGTAACTACGTGAGGAAAAAATATATCATGAAATGTCTGGCTCCAGGCAGTCGGGTACAGCCAAGACAATAGAAGCCGTTCATTTAATCAAGCGTCAGAGTCAACATTGAACGTTGTACGTACGTGTAAGGAACACATCGAGCCATTTCCTTTCTGTCTGCACTTACTGTATAGCGTGCAAGTCCACTGGCGAATAATAGATAAGGTTGTCGTATTCTACGTCACACAGTATACTACAAAAGGTCTTCTTGTTTCACGTTGTTTAAATCCACAACAAGAATATCAATATTCAAGAACAGAAGCACAATGCATTTGAGACTGTTTCGGAAATGTTTTGTATTATACAGTGTGTTTCAAAATACGAAGATGAATTTTAAGAGTAGATTTCTGATGTATACAGTCTACTTTTCGTTGAAAAACTTTAAATTCTCATTTATTGATTAAATTCAAGAAAACAAATGTAAATCTAATTTTGCCAAGTAAAATCGTAATTTCAAATCAAAGAACGATCAAAAATGATTGAATGATTGATCGAGGGGATTAATGAAGAGTCATCATCGTGAGTATTTTCTCCGTCATGCTGACCAACAACTATCATTTCTATGTAAGGCTGCAAGAATATAGCCTTTTAGCGAAAAGTTGAAGGAGAGTAATTTTTGTAACAAGACTGTATAAAAAGTCACTAATGTTCACATAGGTAAGAAAACGCTTAATTTTCTAAAATAAGTGGCGTATAAGAATGTTTTAAGTAACAAATATGCTACGATAGTTTCAATGCACGATCCTTCATGTGCTCCAATTATGCACACCAGCAAAGGCTAAATTATAATTTGGGCCAAGGCAAAATAAGAACCATACTTGTAGGCCATTTTCCATTTTCATTGCCTCCACCTCTAAAGCGATGATTTACTGAATGTGCATAAGTCAAGCATTTCCTGGCTTTTTTGTCCTATTTTGTGTATCTGGCTTTTTGTATACTTTATTTAGGTCAACCATGGCCTGAGTTACGAACATTTGAAACTAACTCCATCAAAAATCTGTATTTTGCTTTTTAAAATATTGCTCAGTACCAACGGCAGAATGTGTTTGGAAACCAAAAGTTAATGACAATATTTTCACAAATGATATGCCTCGATTCACTTATATTACAATGACCAACTTTACTTTTTCTGTTACACATGGAGTTAAAAAGAAAAATAATCATATATTTTTTTTAAGCTTTTATTCGCGGGCCTGATGTAACATAATCACGGGTTAGATACAGTCTGTAGGCCGCTATTTGACCATCACTAGCCTAAACGAATGATGAATGAAATACCCTTCGGATTCAAAATTGTTACACGATAACTTCGAATTCGATGAAATATTGAGCATATCTTTTTCAGGCATCCTATAGCACGGCCAACAACAGATGGTCTCTGACGTTTCTTACCACATGCGGTGGGACATTGCAGCCCCTACTTTGATACCAGTGCTACCAACCACGATCACTCTATCTTATACCATTAATTAAATTGCCACTACAGTTGCACCGAAAAAAAAACCTTGACACGCGAGTAGTGGCAATGTCACTGCGAGCTGTCAGAGACGTTCTCTTACTGGACGCACTATAATCATTACTAGTAATTTTGTTTAAAAATCAGTCGAGAAAAAGGGAGTGAATTTTACTCCTCTTCCGATATAAAGAGATACTCTTCCGCGATATGCTTTCTAAATTTATTTACTTTTGATGGAATATGGAGCATACAGGGTTTGTCCGGAAAGTAATAGGACTGAGTCGATTTAAAAAAATATATTGAATTCGTTACAATTCTTTAAACACTTTCAAAATAGGCTCCTTCTGCGTCGATGCAGCGCTGCCAGCGCGATTTCCAAGCATTGAAGGCGTCACGGAAGTCATTCTCCGGAATAGCCTTGAGAGTCGCGGTGCAATCTGCTCTGTCGTCTCAAAATGCTTGCCTTTCATCGGGCGTTTCAGGCGAGGAAACAAAAAGAAGTCCGGGGGGCCACATCTGGGCTGTAGGGCGGCTGCGGAAGCGTTGGGATGCCGGCCTTGGTCAGGTAGCTGTTCACAAGAAAGGCGGTGTGAGCCGGGGAGTTGTCGTGGTGAAGCTTCCAGTCGGCTCCGATGTCTGCTCGGACCCAATTGACCCTTCGTTTGAGTCTCTTGAGCACTTCCACGTAAAACTTGGCGTTGACGGTTTGTCCAGGAGGAACAAATTCATGGTGGACGATGCCTTTGATGTCAAAAAAGACAATGAGCATCGTTTTCACTTTGTATTTGCTCATTCTTCCCTTTTTGGGCGAGGAGACGCCGGCGTGTGCCACTCGGAAGATTGCCTCTTTGTCTCGGAATCATACTCAAAGATCCATGATTCGTCACCTCTGATTACGTTATTCAAAAATTGGGGGTTACTTTCACACATGTTCAAATTTTCTTGGCACAATTCCACTCGCCGCAATTTCTGGTCGTCAGTGAGCACTTTTGGGACAATCTTCGCGCACACCTTGCGCATGTTCAAATGCTCCGTCACAATTTCATGAACCACAGGTTTTGGTAAATTTAACACCTGGGCAATTAAACGAATACTTAATCGACGGTCTGAGTTCAAAACTTCGCGCACACGAGTCACATTGTCGGTGTTTGTCGAAGTCGAAGGTCTTCCAGCACGGTCTTCATCGGCGACCTCTTCCCGGCCCTCCGAAAAGGTCTTGTGCCACCGAAACACACCACTTCTTGCTAAAGCATCATCTGGGTAAGCCTGCTTGATCATATCAAACGTCTCTGTCGCAGATTTACCGAGTTTAACACAGAATTTAATCGCGTACCTCTGCTCTAACGAACGCTGCATTTTCGGCTCGCACCACTCAAAGAAACACGTCGCGCGAAAAAGCCTGTCCTGACTCTCCGTGTGCTCGGAGACAACTGACCAGCCGCTGGTTCGTTAGCTAGGAACGCCCTCTACCGGAATCAGTCCTATACTTCCCGGACAAACCCTGTATGTTCTTCGAAGCTTTCCCAAAATCCCTACTGTTGGAAGCTGGAATGAATTAAGATGAGAGGTCATTTCAAATCCCTAATTAAGAACAAAATATGTTGTACGATAACTTTTACTTAAAAAGTATTCAATTTTGGTATAATATATGACGTATATTTCTTCTGAGGCTTCCCAACCATCTCCTGCTTGTAGTTGACATCAGTCAGTAGTGAGGGAATCAATTTAGATCCAATTCTGACTTAAAAATAGGCACGGCGAATATTAGAAAAACAATTATATTTTTATAAAACAAAATTATTTTTGTTTCCAAAATTACAGATTTACTTCTGTTATTTGGAGTTGAAATTTGGATGCTAAATTTACCTAACCTTATTAAAGCATGTTAACCGAAACTGTCCTAAAACTTATAGTCAGTTTTCATTAAGCTTTTTGTATAGGGTCTACTTTCTTTCTTTCTTTCAAGCATTCCAATGGAACCTATTATTGTTTATAGTTGACATAACTCAAGGGCAAGAGGAAAATTCACTTCGACTTTTAGGGTAACTTTTGTTTCATTCCAATCATATTTCTGTGTAACTTTGTTTTCTACAAAAAAGATTGTGTTTTCTTGGAAGCTTAATAATAATAATAATAATAATAATAATAATAATAATAATAATAATAATAATAATAATAATAATAATAATAATAATAATAATAATACTAAACAGACGATGAAAGAGTTGGTTCACTGTTACAATGCACAGTATAATTTCTTCTTCTTCTTCTTCTTCTTCTTATTATTATTATTATTATTATTATTATTATTATTATTATTATTATTATTATTATTATTATTATTATTGGCCCCGTGGTCGCTCATTTTCTTTAAGGTCTTCCTTTCTTTCCTGGCCAACTTCCATCTATGAGTGACTGTCCCTGCCTCCTCGTGGTTGGGCTGGTAACACTGTGGGCAGTAAGTCGGCCTTCCAACCTTTATGGTGGGAAATGTGTCGCAGAAGGGCTCCCAGTGGCTAAAAGGGAACTACTATATTTTCTCTTTATACATCTCACTTTGTAGGCTGGGTCGTGTGGTCTTCTTTCTTAGATCCTAATGCAGGTCGAGAAGAGATTTTTTGTGAATATTGTGTAACGTTGTGTAATTTTGTTCATTTTGTTTAATTTGTTTAATCTCTTTTAGTTCATTTTGTTTAATTTGTCCAGTTTCCTTTAGTTGTCACATTAGGGCCAGGAATGTGTAGAATTGTCTTGTATATATGAATGTAATTATATAACCTATTCAATAGACAATATATTATGGCTCCTACTGGCGAGAATTGTCCTTTTTGTAGTCAGCCCATTTATGGTAGACAAAAGTCCATGAAATGTAATACTTGCTTAATAAAGTGTCATTTTGCATGCGTTGAATTGTAGTGCTCAATTTATATCGCGGCTGTGGTTAACCGTTTTACTGTAAATGAAAAATAAATTGCAAATCGAAAATGCTAGTATTTAATTGGTTAGAACTCTATAAACAGCATTGTATTGTCGTAGCAGGTTTGTTGTGCGTCGACGCATAAAGATGTTATTAGGTACCCATCAATCCTCTGCAATACAACAACAAATAACAGTTCCAAATAATTATAACTACGTAAAATTTTGTCATAGGCTCAGCTATACCATGAAAACGCACTTACCACTTATTTCCAGGAACTAAGCCAAGACTTTGGCCCGGCACATCGGAATCGCCACCCAAACATGAAATGGTTCGGGAAAATCAACCAGAATGAAAACCAAGTTCAAGAGGTAATGTGAGGGGTAACAGCAGGATAAGTTTTATGCTATCAGAATTACTACGTAACAAAATAGAACATTGACATACCATTATATCGTATATCTCTACGTTAGTTTCTAAGAATAATCTTAACAACCTCAAAATTTAAATAATTTCATTTAGGGACTTTATTTCATTATGATTATATGTATAAATTTTGTAATGAAGGTTTTGTTTTAACTATAATAATATAGCAGCAGTATATCATATTACAAATCCACATCTAGCATTGTATCTAGTTTTGACTGTAAGTACATTTACATCGCGTCCTGCCGAAGTAAATACCATATGCAGCTAAGTGGCAAATACCATCATTAATACATATACTTTACATATTTTCCATTATTTTAGAATAATTCTTTATAATTAACTTTCTTTTTTAAACACATATGTATATATTATAACATCAACTTTAAATACTTATTCTTCTCATTTTCCTTATATGTTACTAATTCTTTCTTCCTTAGTTTAAATAAACTTCTGCCACAATGCTTTATATGCCTGACAAGGACGGCGTATGTATTATAATGTATTTGTGGATTATTCTCAATAAGATTATAATACATTCTAAGCAACATAAATAAAACAGCATCATTAAAAAAATCCAAATTGAAGTTTATAAATTTAGGCCATTTAGCAGTACGTTATTATATGTCTGAATTTTCGTTGAGATTGTTTAGAATACCAAAATATAACATGTTGACTAATTTGATTAAAACGTAAGATTTTGAAAGATGTATGGGTCAATGTTCCGTTAAGGGGGTCCAGTGTCTTTGACATCACTTCTTCCTATTGAATTTCGTTTGATTACATAATATAACGTTATATTAGGTTAAATTAAGTTAGGTCAGGTTAGGTTAGGTTAGGTTAGGTTAGCTTAGCTTAGTTAGGTTAGCTTAAGGGGGTCCAGTGTAGTTTTGGACCCCCTTAACGGAACATGGACCGATGTATGTTACATTTTATTATTCAATGTTTTTGAATTTGGCAGACAGATATGGGAAGAGAAAAGTCTCCCCCAAACAAATTCCTTTTTAGCACTTCATGTTTGTTTTATTTCCTTTACTTAACAAAATTCACTTCTAAATATATATTTATTACCTGATATCGCTTTTAATGGTTCAGAATCACATTTAACGATGAGGGATTTCCTTTATTTTATATATTCACTTTAATAATCTTCAAACTTTCAATATCTACTTTCACACTTTGTTTATATCTTATCGATTCGAAAATATTATTCTTTTTTATATGTATATTTATGGTGCAGAACAGAATACATGTCACTACTTTTCTCAAAAATGTAATGCGCTAGGTACAGATCAATAAAAGCGGCGCATTACAGAATCATACTCGAAAATGGACAGTAGTTCCATCCAGCTATCTGAATTTTTATGTAATAATTGTATACAGGGCGAAAGGGTTTCTGAAATATCTCAAAAAGAGGGTAACTTTGGTGATTTTGAAAAGTCAAATCTTGAAGATTCTCTGGAGAAAATCTTTGAAAATAAACTGAATGATCTGAAGAAAATATTTCTAAGGGAATTTGAAAGTTTGAAAGAGGAAATAGTGCAATTAAGGTCTCAAAATGAAAAACTTAATGAATTACTTGTGAATAAATCCTGTAATTGTTTGAGGAAGGTATCAGTAGAACCTTCTCGTAAAAATCCTAAGGTTGTAGATTTAAGTGATCCTGATCATTTCCCTGAATTAACTAGAAATGAGAATATACAATTTGTAGACTCTAATCAGGAAGAAGTTGAGTTTGATGCGAACAAAGATCAATGGGTTCAAGTTATTTCACGTAATAAAAGGAGATTAGAGAACAAAAGACCAAGAGACACAGATAATAGAGGGAATTTTGGTACCGGCTTACATAAAAATCAACGTAAGTTGACTTCTGGTAGATGTTCTGACAAAATTGATTTGGTTGCTAAAAGTAGAAAAAGGGCATTATTTGTTACTAGATTTGATCCATCAGTAAAAGAAAGTGATGTTGAGTCTATTGTGAGTGATAGAAATGTAACCTATGTCAAATGTACTAGATTAAAAACTAAGTACGATACTTATGCCTTTTTTCATGTTGAAGTGTTTGAATCTGACTTTGGGATTATTAATGATCCCATGATTTGGCCAGTGGCATATTAATTGGTCCATTTTATGACAAACTTTTAACAACTAATTCTGAAAATCTAATTAATAATGTTAATAACAACAACTAGTTCATATGAAAGTCCATATTTTGCATTAAAATGTTCGAGAACTTAGAACAAAAAGTAATCTATTCTTCTCTTCTGTTGCTGACTGTTCTTTTGATATTATTGTTGTAACTGAGTCATGGTTTAATTATAAACAGCATACTGATGACTATTTTCCTGAAACTTATAAATGTTTTCGCTCCGATAGGAATTATACTACTGATCAGTGTAGCAGAGGTGGTGGTGTTTTGCTAGCAGTTAAAACAAATATAAATTGTCAAAGAAGATTTGACTTGGAATCTGAAATTGAGTGTGTTTGGATTGAGATTGATACGTCTAATGGAAAAAAAATATTAGTGGCATGCTGTTATTTTCATTCAACTTATTCAGTTACAAGTTTTACGAATTATCTTTTTTATATTGTTTCCAAAGTGAACTTTTTGAACTATGAAGTAGTGATTATTGGCGATTTTAATATATCCAAAGTTGACTGGACGAATAGAAATCTATCAACTGATATTAACTATTATTCTAAAACCAAGGCTAAAATTCTATTTAATTTTTTAGATGATATGAATTTGAACGTTGTTTCAGGGACATCTGGTCTTGATTTAATTTTGTATAACACTTATGTTCAATCTAATAATTCAGTTGTATCTTTGGTTCCGCCTGATCAGTATCATGATCCGATTGAGATTACTGTTAAATTATTATCTCTAATACGGGACTTACCAAGAGATAGCTTTTTGTCATATCAAAAGGGTGATTATCTTTCTTTACATAAAGAAATCGAAGGGTTTCCCTGGGCCAATATTTTGTTGAATACAGACATTGATCTAGTTGTTCAAAATATTAATGATATTATATTGAATGCAATTAGGAATAATGTTCCTTTAGTAATCAAATCAATTTTTTAAAATCCGAGATGGTATTCTCGTAATTTAATTTACTTGCTTAAAAAAAGAATAATGCTCATAAGAAGTATAAAAGAACCCAATCTTTTCAAGATTATAATGTATTCTCTAAATTTCGTTCTGATTTTAAGAAGCAACTTACTATTAATAAAAATAAATATTATAATAAGATTGAGAATAGTTTAAAAAATAATCCTAAAATATTTTGGAAGTATACAAATAATAAAATAAATGCTAAAGATGGACATAAGGCAATATTAGTTGACGACGAATTTCTCTCTGATCCTCAACTGATATCTGAAGCTATGGCCAAACAATTTGCAGCTGTTTATCATAAAGATGATATTAATGTGAATGATGATAATGTTACTTTTATGGCCAGTCAATTTTGTAGTGATCAAATATTCTTTTCTACTAAATAGGTAATTGATGTTATTAAATATTTAAATGTTAAAGCTTCTGTAGGTCTTAATCTAATTCCGATTTTTATATTTGGTCTAGGAATTAATTCGTGCGGTTTGTACGCACACATTGAAGCTGTAGTACAAACACAAAATACATAAATACCTTAAGAAAAATATTGTCCATCGCTAGCCACCACTTTCGCCCATCTGTCAGGCAATGTACGGATTCCGTGGCGAAAGAAGTCCTCATCCTTGGAAGCGATCCAGTCAGAGACCCATGTTTCGATATCTTCTGAAGAAGTAAACCGCTGTCCAATCAAATCGTTGTTCATGCAATCGAACAAGTAGTAGTCCGAAGGAGCAACGTCTGGTGAATACGGCGGGTGGGGTAAAACTTCCCATCCGACATTTTCTAAATAGGTTTTGACCGGTTTTGCGACATGTGGGCGAGCGTTATCATGTAGAACAATAAGTTTATCATGTCTGTTCTCCCATTCTGGTCGTGTTCTGGCCAGAGCTTGCTTCAAACGCATTAATTGTCGTCGATAACGTTCTCCATTCATAGTTTCACCCGGTTGCAGCAGCTCATAGTACACCACACCTTTCATATCCCACCATATGCACAGCATAACCTTTGCACAGTGAATATCTCGTTTTGGTTGTGACGGACCTGGTTCACCTGGTTTCACCCAGGCCTTTTTTCGTTTAGGGTTCTCGTAATGGATCCACTTCTCATCACCCATAATAATTCGATGCAGAAACCCCTTTCTGCTCTGTCGTTGAAGCAGCAATTCGCAAATGGTTTTTCGTCTTTCAACGTCTCTGTCTTTCAATTCATGTGGAACCCAATGTGACATCTTTTGAATCATTCCCATGGCTTTCAAGCGTTTGGAGACTGTTGTTTGATCAACGCCTAATGCTGCTGCAAGTTGTTCCTGCGTTTGACACGAATCCTGCTCGAGCAATGCTGTCAATTCTTCGTCTTGAAATTTTTTTGGCTGTCCAGCTCGCTCTTGGTCTGCCAAGCCGAAATCACCACTTCTAAACCGTGCAAACCACTTCTGACACGTTCGCTCAGCTAGAGCATGGTCACCATACACTTCCACCAAAATACGATGACTTTCAGTCGCACTTTTCTGCATGTTAAAGTAATGCAGCAGGACACCCCGCAAAAACACTTTATCAGGCACAAATTGCGCCATGTTCACTTAACTACAAACTGGTGTTGTTGACGCTTTAATCCACTGCCCTATACTACGAACGATACGCGATGACAGGGGTTTGCAACACATGTGTGGATACACGGAACTGTGGGACGCTCCGTTCGTTGCGCCATCTCTTGTCCACCCGCACGAATTAATTCCTAGACCAAATAATTAAAGGTATATCTGAAATAATTGCACCAATTTTGACATCATTGTTTAATTGGAGTTTAGCATCTCATTCCTATCCTAATGTATGGAAAACTGTTGTTGTAACTCCAATTCCGAAAACTGATGGAAGGTTCGTAACTGATTATAGACCTATTTCTATTCTTGATGTAATACCAACAACTTTTGATCAGCTTATTTACAATTATCTTTATAGTTCCGTTGAACATTCTATTATACCTGAACAGTATGGTTTTTTGAAGGGTAAATCAACTGAACTTAATTTGAATAAATTTTTGACTTTGGTTTCTCCTGTTGTGCATAATCGTGGTTAAGTTGATACTATTTTGACTTTGCTAAAGCCTTTGATAAAATATCTCATCATATGCTTCTTAACAAACTTCATTTATTTGAAATCTCTAAATCCTTGATACATTGGTTCGCTTCCTACTTGTTTGATCGTAAATTCGTAGTTAGATATATGGGTTGTAAGTCATCTGTGTACAAGATTTCTTCGGGTGTTCCTCAAGGATCCAACTTGGGTCCATTATTATTTTTAATATATGTGAATGATATTGGTAACTATTTGAAGCCGATATTAAATCAGTCTATCAATGGTCTATACAAAATTTACTTCCCTTGAACATGAATAAAATAAAAAGTATTGCGTTCTCCAGGAAAACGAATATATCGTATTTTTCATGTTCAATAAATCAGCAGAGAATTCAACCTGCTTCAATTAACAAAGACTTAGGTGTTATGATGGATTCTAAATTACTATTTGACCATCATGTTTCTACCATGGTTTCCAAGGCTAGAAGGAATCTGGGACTCATCAAGTGGGTTGCTAGAGATTTTAAAGACATTACAACATGCAAAATCTTATATTGTGCATATGTTCGATCCCACTTGGAATTTGCTTGTTTAATCTGGAACCGTAATCTCACTAGTATTACTCAAGTTCTGGAGTCAGTCCAGATTTCCTTCTTGGCTTGGTTAAAATATAAATTTAAATTATACGATCTGACTAATAGGGAGATTCTTGTTAAATTGGGTTTACTTGTTCTTGAAGTTTGACGTAATTTAAAGCAAATTAAATTTATTCATGATATAATACATGCTAGACTGAACTTAACTGAATATTTGTATATTAAAGTTCCCCTGCATAAATCTAGGGTTTACCGTTCAATATTGTGTAATAGTAAATTAGTTGGTTCTCCTTTATTTATTTGCGTTGACAACATAAATAAAAAGTCACTTAAAATTGATTTCTTTGATTCGAATTTTACAGTGCTTAGAAGACAGTTTTTGGATTGTTATACTTTAATTAATATTCAAAATGCAACTTTTGTTTGTATATTGTTTATTGAATCTTCATTTTCTTCCTTTTACCTATATGGTTTGTATTTGTCCATGTGCTTTTTTTTTACTAATATTTTTCTAATTTGTTTATTTTTATGATCAACATATGTAAATTATTAATAATACATCCTGCTTAATTGAATATTTACTGAATTGAGGATATGTTTGTAATTTTATTTTATAGTTTAGTTTGTATTCAACTGGTGTTAAAAAAATTATTTACTTTTTTCTGTATTTGGTTGTGATGACTTCATGTATTTTAATTTCTCTTTATTTTGCTTGTATTTTTCTTGTAACATTTTATTGTACATAATTGTATATATGACCATTATGGCTTTGGCTGTGGTCTCAATCATTTATAATAAATAAATAAATAAATAAATTATTATTATTATTGCAGGTCAGAATCTTGCTTCGTTCAATGTATATAACACACAAGACCAAGATGAAGCTTTTGACCAACTTCCAACCAACGTGAAACCAACTTCCATGAATTGTACGAGGACATCAAAAAATGAGACGAAAATTGATGGATTCTCAGGAAATGTAAATATTACTCCGAAATTACTGTGATTGATTGTGCTTTCACTGATCGAAAATTCGGTTATACGATACTCGAATTTATTAAAAACATAATTTGCTCTGCGAGAGCACAAAGATGAAATTTCTTTAGAACCGCATTTTTTAAAACTTTTTCCAAATGGAGACTGCTTTTTTGGTCGGAATGGTTTAAAAACCATTCTAATCTTCTCTTTGATTTTGAAGGAGACTGATTGATTGATTAATTGAGGTTTAATCAATCAATCTCATTCGAAATCAAATTTCCCATTTTTTCTTTTTCTCGTCTTTTTGGTTATACGCTAATACCAGAATACTTATATTTTTATATAGTATCAATTAAAATTACCCTAATGTTATGTTGGTACTAGGTATTCCTTATACTTTTTGAACTGCTTAAAACAAATCTGAGATTGGTTTCCGTGTTGCTCTTTCAAATTTGGGAGTAATGCCAGTAGTGTTACTTAAGTTCTACATACATAAATATACATATACATATATATCCTTAATCTAAATCCATAGGTGGCGCCATACTGGGTGCAGTGGGTGCAGCTGCACCCATATTAACTTCGATCTTCAGATTTCCTACAATAATCCTTTCTGTTTTGTACATTTATTTTTTCCTACATTCGGATATATTTAAGTGACTTCTTAAATTTCTCATAAGTTACTTGTTATCGTACAGTGTTTTTCAAGTTCTTTTTTTTTTAATAAAACTTAGGGATCATTTTTTAGATCTTAAGGCTCAATAGTGCAGACGTTCTGGTAACAATGTTAGGATGTATTTTCCCTTCCCAGCCTGCACCCACATTACCAAAATTCTGACGCCACCTATGTTTAATCTTCGTTCTTTAACAGATCCGTAGCAAAGTTCGTATGGGGATTAGTTAGACACCTGAATAGGACTGACACGTATCCGCTTATTTTTAATGAGAAATCTGTATACACTGAGCTTCTCTTTTCTAGCTTGGTAGATTCGTGAGATACTCAATTTTGTGCGTAAATTATGAACTCCTAGCTTTCCGTGTAGGATATGCATTTTAACCAAACCATCATAATACGGTAAATAGCCCTGTTCGGGTTAGGTGATAAGTATTGTATATTCAAAATTAATTTCAAACGCTCCAACCATATTTCTTTGATAAGATCACACATATGATCAGCTTCATTTTTATATATTAGACTAATCTGCTGCTAGCTGGGGATTTCGCCCCCCCTTTCCCCCCCACACACGCATTTGATCGGCCTGCGGCCTCGCACTTCTTATATCACTAACATATCTCTAATCTTTAAGGGTTTCAAGATATGGCTATCTTACTATAACATTTGAAATCCCTACCCTTTTTTCTTCTCTTTTAACGGGCACATCAAAAAATGCTGAAATACGTCTTTAATTAGCATATCTTTACTTTTAAGGGTTTTCGAAATATGACCATCTTATTTTAAGAATTACAACCCAATAACTTTTTCTTCCGGCCTTGTTTCTTCCCTTCCTAGTGAAATATCTAAAACTGCTGAAACGCGTCTTTAATTATTTTAAATTAAAAGCCTAAATACCAACTTTCATGTCTCTATCCTTAAGGAATTTCGAGATATGACCATGCTATTTCAACAATTGGAACCCCGAAAGAGGATGAAGACGCAATGAAAGAGGATCACTTGTGTTACGCCGACCACAGTTTGAGAAAAGCCCAAGAGTAAAGTGAGCAGATTTTGGAACGTGACTATTGAAAAAAAAATCCGTTTTATAAAGCGGATCCAGTATGCTTTAATTTAGCAGAAGAGGCACTGCGTAGCGTTTGTTAGTTTATCGTCTCTTTTGTTTCGATTCCTGCCGCGCTCCACTGATCCACTGTATCAATATTTCACTTTCACGCGACGCTTGAAAACGCAGAAACTGCTCGCTAGATCCAAACCAAACTAACGAAGAAAAATAAAGTTGAGACGCTGATCCCTAGACTGCTTGGTTGTTGTCAAGCTCTCAAATCAACCGCTTAATGAGAACTTTCGTGCGGTGCGATATGGTGCTCGGGAATTGACCAGGTGACCTCGTTTGACCTGATCCTGCACCAGGTTCGCCTTTCTCGTGGTGCTGTGGTAGATTACTCACTTAAACTGCTGGTCGATAAGATTGACCTAGTTTTTTTTTTTTCGGTTGAAAGGCGGCAAAGAGGTTGTTTCGTTCTTCACCTAATCTTTTTTTCTTTCGGTTAAATTGTCGCATTAGACTTTGTTTGATGTTGAACAAACCAGTACGACTTCTATAATTCCGCCTTTTTTCTAATTCCGTCTCCTTTACTTTGTTTGCCATCTCTACTAGAACAGTAGGGGTTGTTTCATTAGGGAGATAAAATTAACTTACAGTTAGTACTTTTTATGCCTTCTTTGTCTCGCTTCAAGTAGTAAGTGTCAGTTGTTTGTTCTGCAAAGCTGTTTTTATATATGTGGTTGGCACTGACTGCAAAAGTACGAGTCATTTTAGGTATTGCTTGGTAGTAGGTGTAGTGGTTTAAAAATGAAATAAAATGAACTTAATACTTTTAAGTATCACAGTTACTCTCATTAGGCTATAGGAGACTGTTGATTAATAACGGCGAGCGATGAGGAAAGAATTGGTGGAATAGGAGAATGGGGAAAAAGGAGGTACCCTAAGATATCCCAAGGATATGATACTGTCCATTACAAACTGCCTTGGCCTGTGATCGAACCAGGAATCCTAGTACTAGAGGTGAGTGCTGTACCACCGAGACAGTGTCCTCTTCAGGGGAAGGGATGAGAGATTCTCTAGCGAGAAAAGTAAAGTTACACTTTCTCCTCAGGGGCCTATTCCCCTCTATTGCTCCCTATCAAATGAAACCTCTGGGTAAAAGAGAATTTTCTGCTTAAACTTTCCAAGATTTGGTGTTTTCCAGAGCTAAAGGATAACTTCATAGCGTAGGAAACAATAACTCATAACTCCAGACATTTGTAATGTGAAACAACTTTAATTGTAGGATATTTCCTATTCAGCACTAAAATGTGCGACATTTCGAAATCTAAATGAGTTATTTTTATAAAATTAGCTTTGAACAAATGTGTGACCTCGTTCTAATCTTAAAAACATAAGAAACAACCTTACTGGCGAAGAGTACTTTTACAGGTAGTGACAGTTTAATACTATATGGAATGGAAATCAACATCGAAAAATCGAAATTCATGAGAATATTCCGTGGAAACACACCATTACAGATCAGAGTAGAAAAAAGAGAACTTGAAGAGGTTGATAATTTCAAGTATCTGGAAAGTATTTTGACGAGAGACGTTTACTGAACCAAAGAGATCAAGTCAAGAATTGCCATAGCTAAAGAAGCATTCAACAGGAAAAGATCACTCTTAACTAGCAGGCTCAATATTGGACTTAAGAAAAAGTTGGTCAATTGCTATGTATGGAGCATTGGATTGTATGGTTCAAAGACTTGGACATCACAGAAGTTAGAGAAGAAGTATTTGGAGAGCTTCGAAATGTGGTATTAGAGGAAAATGGAAAAGAAAAATGGACAGAGAGAGCAACAAACGAAGATGTTTTAAAGCGAATAGGAGAGAAGAGGACACTTAAAGCCAGCATTCTGCGTAGGAGAGTCAATTGGATTGGACATATCTTGTGAAGAAATTGCCTTCTTCATACGGCCATAGAAGGAAATATGAAAGAGAAGATAGGAATAATAGTAAGAAGAACACAGCTGATCGATGATTTGAGAAATAGAAGAAAATATTAGAAGTTAAAAGAGGAAGCTGAAGATTGAGAAACGTGGAAGAAACATTTCCAAGCCCAAATCTAAAATTGAAAAAAAACACCCTCATTAGTCCCAGGACCTGCTGAAACTAGAATACTTAATAATAATAATAATAATAATAATAATAATAATAATAATAATAATAATAATAATAATAATAATAATAATAATAACAGTCTAATATCTAAAACACTGTTAGACCCTAACACTTGTTCCGGATGTTGTCTATCACCGATCTACATAGAACAGGATAGTGAAAAACACCTACATAATAAAGACGGTATTTCGGTAGCAAGTAGAATGTTAGGTGCTGACGGTTTACAGACATGTTGCTTGTTGCGGAATCTAAAAAGAAAATCAATAAAATGTTAGAAAACTGGAGGAAGGTCTGTGAAAAATATGGAATGAAAACAAATAGTAAAAAGACAAAAGCGATGGTGATTGGAACAAAAGGGTCTGTGTCAAATATAGAAATAGGAGGGGAGAACATAGAACAGGTGACTAGTTTTCAATGCTTGGGTAGTGTTATTAGTGATGATATGAAGCATGAACGTGAAATAAAAACAAGAATAGAAATCGTGAAAGAGGCGTTTAGGAGAAGAAAAAGTCTATTTTGTTAATCCTTGAATATAATTGAGAAAATTCATAAAATGTTTCATATGGAGTATGTTACTGAATGGGGGAAAAACATGGACATTATGCAAAAACGATTAAAAGAAGCCTGGAAGATTTCGAAAAGTGAATGTGGAAGAGAACTGAGATAATGAGCTGGGTCGAATGGAAAATGAATAGGAGAATGTTAGAAACGGTGGGGGGGGGGGGGGGAAAGAACAATTTTAGGTGTAATTGAAAAGAGGAAGAAAAACTGGTTGAGACATTGGGTGAGAAGGAATTGTATTCATTCAAGCATTTCATAAAGTATTACATAAGAAGTTTCGGTTTTATCCTTACAGACTTCAGCTTGTGAATGAGTAAAACTCATTTTTGATATTTTGGCAACACATTGCAAACTGGTCATCATATAAAAGTTTAAATTTAACACAAATAATACAATGCACTCCAGTCATTAGATTGATTAAACTTGAGCATCTCTCTTCAGCAGCGAGTCTGTATGCAATAGGACCAAATTCTTAAAATGGGACCCGAACTATTACTCAGGTTTATATTCGAAACTTCTCATTATTACATTCATTTAATTAGTGCTTTCTTTCTGGGTGGAAAAAGTGTCGGTACTCAATATAAACATGTTATTTCAACGACTTCCAGTCCTACCCGTTGGTTTTGGGCTACAGCGCACGTCTTTCCCTGTTCTCGGTTCCGATTCAATTCCCGGTTGGAGAACCTTGAAATTTACACCCATCACTGTGGTTCGAATTCCACTCTAAACTACGTCTTACATAGCGTCGGTGTTGAAAGAAACACGAAACTCCAAACCAAACAGCAATTTCCACATTTTAATATGTCGTCCAACCTATCATGTCATTTGCGGTACTGTTAATGCAGATATCTGCAGAACATGGAATACATATAGGTATACAATATAAGAATGGCAATTGAAACCACAATTAATAAAAGAAAAGGATGCCGATAGTCAGTACGTTTCGTATAGCCAAAATAAAAGCGCTACATATAACTAATCTAAGGATCGTATAGCTTTACACCTCCTTTCCTTTAACACTGTTAATAAGAAAGCAAGAGAAAATGTTCATGTTTATGTATTTTATCACAGAAACAACTATAAAGTTAGAGCAGGAAAATCAATCCTTTAAACATAAAAAAAAGAAGTAACAACTCTTTCAAATTCATTTACTGCAGGTAGAGTTTATGCTTTGAATTACTTAAAACTCAGTTTTGCGAAAGCGCTAGATATAGCCAAAGAGGAGCCCACTCATTAGCAGCACAAAGAGCAGCTAATATTGGCTTCCGATAACACACAGCTATGTGGCTCCCTTTACAAGTTATGGGTTGAGATTTATAGTTGCACCACAAAGGTTCG
The DNA here is from genome assembly GCF_964235325.1 of Thermobia domestica. Taxonomy (NCBI): domain Eukaryota; kingdom Metazoa; phylum Arthropoda; class Insecta; order Zygentoma; family Lepismatidae; genus Thermobia; species Thermobia domestica. The sequence goes on from NC_137455.1 coordinate 282,352,120, forward strand.
TTTGTTGATTACGTAATGAACATAATTCAACATTAGCAGACCATTTCGAACAGCAGAACTGGGATACGAAGTGAGATGAAATGACGGAACGCCAATAATATCGATCTACTACTACAATGGAACTATACGAACATTTTTTCGGTCTGTTTTCCTGGAATAGAGACCTCAGATATCAAAGATTCGTTCAGCCTGTTATAACGGAGAGAAGATTATAATGGTTTGTTAAAAGGGGAATATTAAAAGGGGAAATGTAATAAAAAGGGCAAGCGAAAACTTTTATTTGTAAAAATTCTAAATGTATAAGTGAACACAATATACTAATATTCAGTTGGTTTTAAAAGAACCACCCATTCACTGAGAAAAATAAAACACGTGTGGCGTACATAAAAACGTAGGTTACATGTGTAAATCCCGAAGTTTTTGGACTTAACGTACAGCAAACATATAAGTGAAAAATTATATTTTAAACTTACTTTCCATATAAATGTTTCGAACGAACGTACTTTCCGTACTAACGAAAGAATTGTATATAGGTGGTCAGGATCTCACATACAGATAGACGTATGTAACATATAGCTCAGGTGTGTAACATATGTATACGTATGTAATATACGGAAGACTGTTAGACGTCAGACATCCTGCAACAGCGTATGTAGCATATGGATAACGTATGTTCGTACTGATTTCTGCAGTAAACGTAAGGATTCCGTATATTTGTAAAATATACCACTGTCCGGATAACAGAGCTTTCTCATAGTAGAGGTTTAATACAATAATTCTTCTAGTCTATTTCATTGAAATTTATTTATCTGAGCATTAACGTAGCTACGTATTTCCTCAATTAGAAAGGAATTATGCCTATGCTTATATAAGCATGCACAGTGTTCTAGTCCCCCTTCTTAGATTATTGCAGTCATTATATCATCATTATTAAAAGCATAACCTGAGTATACCTAGGTAGTGTGTTCTTTCATAAGAGAAAAGCTTTTACATTCCCACGTAGATTACAGAAACTTATTTAAACAAAAATACTTATTGTAAGATTTTTACTAAAATTGCAAATACTCTTTAGCAAACATATTACTGATTGTGCCATTAATAAATTACAGTGATTGGTAACATTAGAAATACTATATACGTCAAAACAGTAATCATTATTGATATTAAAACGACTGTGAACAATAATAATAATAATAAAATAATATAATATATAACAGTCAAAAATATAGTCAAGTCAGTATAGTCAAATACAGTCAAAACAGTCAAGCTATAAACTAGGTATGCAATAAATAGAAATTTGAAGCGAAATGATCGATTTTTATTGACTATTCATAGATTCTTTTTTTAAATTACAATCAGTTGTTTTCGTGAACGATTTCAACTACAAAATGAGTTTTCTTTGATTCAACGATTTTGAAGTTTCACAGCTTTTCTCCTGGACTCTTCAATTGCCTCAAAAAATTAGGTACCAATGATTCCTTTTCTTAAGTACTTACATTTACTTTAAAAAGTCATTACAGTGATCTAGGCGGCATATTTTTCTAGTAAGAAGTCAAGAGAAACACAAATAATGAGGGGTAAAATAATCAATACGTTTATACTGATTAAAAATGAAATAAAACAAGTTAGTTTCGTTTTACAGTGTGAAACTACAATAAACTCCCAAATTATAGGAATTCAATACCCACACTAGAAGTAGTAAATCTATAACTACTAGTTACAATAGATTATTAAGATCAAAAATACAACCTGTTCTTCCGACGCTGAATCCATATCAGAAAGCCAAACTCGCTATCCTTTACTGATTTTGTTCTGTGGCGATAAGGATTGAAACCGGAAATTGTTAATTTGAACCACTTCCGGTTTGAATACATAGTTAAGGAAGAAGATAGAACCTACTCTTGGGAACCTGAATCGATTGTAAAAAACTTGCAATTCGATTGCAACTTGCTGCGTGTTGTAATTGTATGATATCTTGACACCGTGAATAGATTGCAAAAAATAGCTCGTCGCTATATATTATCTTTTTGTTCTATGGTGATAAATGCTGAAACTGGAAATAGTTAATTTTGACCAGTTCCAGATCCGATAGAGAGTTAAGGGAGGACTTAAAATCTACTCTTCGGAAACTGAATGGTATCCAAAAAAAAGTTGCATCTCGATATCTTTTACCGTTTTTGCTCTACGGAAATTCATATTCAAACCGGAAGAAGTACAAAATTACAACTACTTACGGTTTTTATAGTGTTGCGGATTATGACAATAGGTTCTCTTAACCCTGAATCGATTGCAGGAAACCACTTGTCGCTATTACCATTTGTGTTCTCTCAAGATAAGTGTTGAAACCGGAAATGGTAAATCTGAACCACTTCCGGTTTCAATAGAGGATTAATGGAGAACGTGGGACCTAGTCTTGGAAAGCTGAATCAATTGCAAAATACTGCATCTCAATCTCTTACCGTTTTTGCTCTATGGAAATCAGCATTGAAACCAGAAGTAGTAGTAAATATTAACCACTTCCGGTTTTGGTAGAATGTTTGCGATAGTCATGATACTTTGCTTTGAGACCCTAAATTCTTTGCAAAAAACTGCTACTCTCTATCTATTACCGTTTACGTTCTTTGCTTATAAACGTTAGAACCGGATATGCTTAATTTGATCCACTTCCAGTTTTAGTAGAAGGTTAATGGAACCTATTCTTCGGACGTTGAATCGATTGCAAAAATCCTCATCAATATTGCTTTTTACCGTTTTTGCTCTGTGGAAAATAATATTGAAACTTCCGGTTTTGATGGAGTGTTCAAGAAAGTAATGGCGTATTATCTTCGGACGTTAAATCCTTTCCTGGAAACCGCTTCTCGTTATCACTGACGGTTTTCGTTTTATGGCGATAAACGTTGAAACCAGAAATGACGAACCACTTCTGCTTAACAAAGGAGATGAAACCTATCTTTAGACGGTGAATCGATTGGAAAACCGTATCTCGATATCTCTTACTGCTTTTGCTCTGACACTGTCGACAGACGGCTGGACAAAGGCGTTATAATACAGGGCAAACATAAATGATTGATTCATTTTTTTTATATTTTCAAAAGTATTACACGTACACACATGAAATATATATGAAAAGAACCACAAACTTATCAGGTTTATACACCCTCTGCCTCTACAAATGTTCAATATGTGCTCCTTTGGTGACACGACACACGTTCAGACGATACTCGAGCTCATTTCACACATTTTGTAGAATAATCCTGTCAATTGTTTGCACTGCAGCACTGATGCGTTCTTTGAGCTCGACTTAAGATTGTGGTAGTGGAGATACGTAAACAAGGTCCTTAACAAACCCCACAGCAAGAAGTTGCAGGGCGTTAAATCAGGAGATTTGGGAGGCCATGTGCTTTTCCCTTTACGCAAACAACGAGTGTCGTTGAATTGCCGATACCACCGCAAAATGCTTTGTTTAAAATGGCGTTCTTTTTCATACTCTCTTTTGAAAGCGCGTTGCACAGCTATAACAGACGAGCATATGGCATATTCAAGCACACAAAAACTTTTCATTGCGTTCCCTCCATTTTTGGCATGTACTAACCTCGTACTGTCACACTGCACACTGCCACACCCGATCGGAAAAATAATGGACTCGTGCTGGCACACAGTACTACAAACTTCGTGAATTTGTGGTTCTTTTCGTATATCTTTCATGTGTGTACGTGTAATACTTGTTTTAGCCTTTTCAAAACGAATGAATTATTTATACTAACTGTGTACTCCCGACACTTGCGTGTAGCATAGTTTGGAAGTCTAATGATTATTTTTATCATTTAATTTATACCAATGGCTAAAAGCCAGCAAACGTTTGGATGTCGATACTGTATGAACTGTAAAATAATTTTGCAGCAAGCTTTATTCTCTTATGTTAATTAAATATTCTCACAGATAATGTTATAGTGAATTGTCGAAAATGCCTTTATCCCGTCGGATAATTTCTACACTTTCAAAGTTTCTGTTTTCGGTGTTTGAAAGACATTAGTTTTGGGTCTAAGAAGGAAATATTTTTATCGTAGATACCAGAAATATCATGCTACCTAACGCAACAATTATATTTACCAAATTAATGTTCAGGATTTTACTATGATTGTTCAAAGCTTAGCGTGGCAAAATTTCACACACCTACTTCACATGATATGTATAAAGTTTCCACTTCTTAATTGTAAGTCATTAAAGGAATAAGTGTTTTGCAATCCGTAGATTGAGAGAAGGGAAGATATGTGATAGTTATTTCCATCATCTAATCTCAGTGTAATAGATTTTGCTAATCCTTGACCTCCTTGAAAAGATAAGAAATTAATAACTGCTCTGAATCCTCGCGTATTAAAATCTATTTAACGGAACAGGATGAAACGTTTAAGTCAAGTGGCTCGACATACGGAACCCATGCTGTGTTATGTGCCGTTTTACAGTTGCCCTATTAGACAAACTCTTTATAGCCGGTGTGCAAAGAAAGAATCTTTGCTTATTTAATAAAACACACTGACTGTGAATTAAACGACTCTTGATTCATAATCCCAGGTTTTATGGAATTTTCTAACGACTTTGAACTAATATTATGCATAAACCGAAGACTCGAAAACATTTAATCAAGATTCAGGAATTTAATACATAGTAATACAGATGTGTGATAACCCAGGTAGAACTCCGGAAATAAAGCAGTACTTTTTTCTCCTTTAGAGTGTAAGTTTGGTGCTGAATATTGAATAGAGTACGTCTGTGAAGATGTCCCGCTCACCTAGCGAATTTTTGTTTTTCTTACCTACATCGTTAGTTTATCGTTAGTTTACGTTAGTTTTGCTAAAATTATCGTTAGTTTCGAAAAAATAAAATTTTTATTAAAAAAATAAATGGGCAGGACAACTTCACGGTTCCCCACCCACATACGAATTTCAGAATTTTTTCATATCACATCGTTAGTTTATCGTTAGTTTACGTTAGTTTTGCTAAAACTATCGTTAGTTTCGCAAAAATAACGATTTTATTCTAGAAATAAAGTTTCCCCCAACTGTGAATTAGCCCGCCCATATTCAATTCTCATAAAATTCCAACTCATTTCGTTAGTTTATCGTTAGTTTACTTTAGTTTTGCTAAAATTAACGATTGTTTTACAAAAATAACGATTTTATTTGAGAAATAAAGGTTCCCGCCAAATGTAAAGTTAGCCCACCCATAAAGAATTATCATAAATTTACATCTCACATCGTTAGTTTACGTTAGTTTTACTAAAACTATCGTTAATTACGCAAAATAACGATTTTATTTCAGAAATAAATGGGCAGGCCAACTTTACGGTTCCCCACCCACAGATGAATTTCAAAAGTTTTTCATATCACATCGTTAGTTTATGGTTAGTTTACGTTAGTTTTGCTAAAACTATCGTTAGTTTCGCAAAAATAACGATTTTATTCTAGAAATAAAGTTTCCCCCAACTGTGAATTAGCCCGCCCATATTCAATTCTCATAAAATTCCAACTCATTTCGTTAGTTTATCGTTAGTTTACGTTAGTTTTGCTAAAATTAACGATTGTTTTACAAAATAACGATTTTATTTGAGAAATAAAGGTTCCCGCCAAATGTAAAGTTAGCCCGCCCATAAAGAATTATCATAAATTTACATCTCACATCTTTAGTTTATCGTTAGTTTACGTTAGTTTTACAAAACTATCGTTAATTACGCAAAATAACGATTTTATTCCAGAAATAAATGGGCAGGCCAACTTTACGGTTCCCATCCACAGATGAATTTCAAAAGTTTTTCATATCACATCGTTAGTTTATGGTTAGTTTACGTTAGTTTTGCTAAAACTATCGTTAGTTTCGTAAAAATAACGATTTTATTCGAGAAATAATATCCCGCCAAATGTAAAATTAGCCCGCCCGTAAAGAATTGTCATAAGTTTCCACCTCATATCGTTAGTTCACGATAGTTTTGATAAAACTAACGATGTGAGATGGAGATGTATAATTCTTTATGGGCAGGCTAACTTTACATTTGGCGCGAACCTTTATTTCTCGAATAAAATCGTTATTTTTGTAAAACAAACGTTAAGTTTAGCAAAACTAACGTAAACTAATCTTAAACTAACGATATGAATTGGTATTTTGAGAATTCAATATGGGCGGGCTAATTCACAGTTGGCGGGAAACTTTATTTCTAGAATAAAATCGTTATTTTGCGAAACTATCGATAGTTTTAGCAAAACTAACGTAAACTAACGATAAACTAACGATGTGATATGAAAAAATTCTGGAATTCGTATGTGGGTGGGGAACCGTGAAGTTGTCCTGCCCATTTATTTTTTTAATAAAAATTTTATTTTTTCGAAACTAACGATAATTTTAACAAAACTAACGATAAACTAATGATGTAGGTAAGAAAAACAAAAATTCGTTAGGTAGGCGGGACAACTTCACAGACGTGAATAGAGTCAAGTTGATTTCGGTTCCATATCCAACTTTTTCCAGTTTCGAACTCACATTAAAGTTTTTTGTTTTTACTGACATACTCAATAAACCTATGTATCATTTTCTTATTAATATACTCACTAGTACACGCATGCAATAAATGATAAAACCGATGTTTGGACTCCAAGTTAAACTTAAGTGTTTCTCTCAAGCATTTGTTCTGAAACGGGTTATAAAATTCAAAACAATTAAACAAATGTAGTAGTTCTGTGTGAAATAAGGCTTGATGTACATTCAGTCATATAGTATGGTGACTGTTCTTTTACTTTAACATAGAATACAATATTGACTGTGCATTTAATGTTAAGTTATATATTTTCATTTGACACGATGGCAACGGAAATGTGATAATAATCATTGTTCGTGCAGTACATTGCGGAATTCTTTGATTCCGTGCGTCTGGTGCAATAATATCTGCATATGCATAGGAAAGAATATCGAATATTTAAACTCACGAAATCTCTTCTCTTTTAAGTGCTCTTGGATATTTATAAGGGTTTCAGAATTCTTGTATCCGCAAAGGACACACACGCGCACACATGCCCTACGAGGACATGCACATTCGCTTGCTCGTCACATGGTGGCACTCGCGGGCCGCGGTGGCTGAATGGTAGAGCGTTCACCTCTGGTGCTAGGGGTCTCGGGTTCAAACCCTGCTCCCGCCAAGTGAACTTTGTGGTGGACAAACACCGTGTGCGTGGGTTTTCTCGGGGTTCTCCCGTTTCCTCCCACTTTCTTCATTCCACCATTTCATTCATTACTCATTATCACCGCCTCCTTTAGCCTAACCGGCATAACCGTGGGACGTAAAACTCAAAATTTCATTTCATTTCATTTCATGGTGGCACTCGCGGGAATACTGTCGACAGATAGAAGGACCAAGTTGTCCCTATCCAATGTACCATCTGAGTATTTTGCTTGGAATGATAGAGAAGAAGATCTTGACGGCGTGCAAAGCCAATGGAATACGCAATTTTATAATTTAGACGCTGTTGTCACAGCATCACATGGGCGTCATTAAAAGGAGTAAGACAGATCAATGAACGCTCCTTGGAACTTTAGTTAATTTGTGCAGAAAATAAGTTTTAGAGATGTGTATGAATCAAACAAACTTTTAGAAGAAAGTGTTGTTCTTGTACTTTAACTTACATAAGAGAGAACCATTGAAAATTGTTCTTGGATGCGTTTCCTAATACTGTGTACTATATTATGTAGGTATTTACGTTTTCTAGACATCGCAAAATTTCATGTTACATCAACTTGTGCTTCAAATAGGAAATCTTCAAAATTATATTACTTTATTGCAAATGGAAATATAGGGCATGTAAGACATAAAGCGTTTATATTTCGTTAAAAAGAAACAGTAGCAAATCAATAATAATAATAATAATAATAATAATAATAATAATAATAATAATAATAATAATAATAATAATAATAATAATAATAATAATAATAATAATAATAATAATGAACGTTTGGCTGCTTACTCAAGCAATTAATGAAGTGTAGGTTGGATAGACAAAACCCCAGGATTGGATCATATTCTACGTAGTAGCAGTGCTCATACAAGATGATTTCCTATCTTGAAGTTTTGATAATAGCTTGAAGAAATAGTGGCCTACTACTGCACGTACAATATTAGCTAATGTTCAGTTTGTTGCCTCACAAGTCAAAAGAAATAAACTTTGAGCTCCCCTGTGGCTAAGCGATTAGCATAGCCTTTGGCGTGGGGAACTCGGGTTCAATTCCGAGCTCATGCAGTTCGGATACGACGTTAAGTTGTAGGGATACATTTCACATAGCCTCGTTGCTGAAAAGGATGCTAAACCCAAAATCAAATCAGATCAAAGAAATAAACTTTGCTAAAGATAGTGAAAAGAATCACTCAAAGTTTCAACTTTATCCGGCAGATGTCAACCGCTGAATGGTGTTTCTGCATCTAACGGCACACTATGTTACTTCCAGCATTCTACAAGTATACATCTTCGTTTCAATAGCAGCAAAGCCACCGTTATCCGTGAAGAGGTTATCGAATTGACTCCAGTAAAGAACAGGCCGAAATTATTGCTCTAGCCACCTTTTGCAAAAACAAAACAAAACAAAACAAAAAACGCTTTCGTTGAAGACTTATTACGTGGAGTACATCTATACTAATATTATAATCTTATAAGTTCCACTTGCATAATTCTAATAAGCCAGTTTGTGAATGAGAAACAACAGTAAATTGAAAAACATTGAAATAAACCATAGAGATACAACGAGTTTCTTTCTTTGAGTGATACTGCTATACAAAACGAATTCAGTCAGGATTGCTGTTATCCACTCCCTCAAGATTCTACACGAAGTTCTGTTTCTTCCGTCGGCGTCCCAAGTATCGAACTCCTATAACGTATTCGTATTCCAGATAAGGAACAGACTACTGAATGGAAAGTCATTATCGTTATTTTACGTCTATTATCTTAAAAGAATATATTTGAAAAGGATATTGATTTTTTTAAAGGTTATTTTGGTTTCATATTGAATTTTGTTTCAGTACTTACATTTTTATAACTGTAGTATTACGTTTAAATACAATGAATTTTGGTAGAAAGTATGGGTACAGATTATTTTTTATGCGTTTCTTCGTCCTTCATTAGGTTTTTCTTTTAAAAAATCGATCAACGACAGTAGTATGTATCGTACGTAACCATACTTTGTCATCTGATCTTAACCAATTTCGGCGAGGAGGTAGTATGTGTATGCATATGCAAACCTTTGATTCCCGAGCTATCAAATTTAGGGGTCGGATTTTGCTGAGTTTTAGCAAAAATAAATAAATAAAATCACTAATTCCTATTTAGAACAAGAATTAAGGGAAAATACATGGAACAAACCTGTTAAACGTTAATTTCAGATTATACATGAAAGAAATCTATTTCCACAGAATCCACTAATTACTATTTTGAGCAAGAATAATAGGAAATACATGGAACAAACTTGTTAAACGTTAATTTGAGATTAAACTTTAAGGAAATCTATTTCGCAAGAGAATTCGCTAAATGCTATTTAGAGCAAGAATAAGAGAAAATACATGGAACATACATGTTAAATGTTAATTTAATGTTAAACGTGAAATAAATCTATTTCACAAAAGGATTCACTAGTTGCTATTTAGAACAAGAAAAAGGGGAAAGTGTATGGAACAAGCCTGTTAGTCGTTTATTGGGGTTAAACGATAATTAAATATATTTCACAAAAGAATTCACTAATTCCTATTTAGAACAAAAATTACCGGAAAATACATGAAACATACCTTTTGAGTTGACACAAGTAAATGCAGCGTGTAATTACAATAAAGATTTGATACGAATGAATGAAGGACGCCTTTTTTAAATCTGAAAACTTGTTTATTTATGGAATTTGAGAATTGATGGAAAAACATATAGAAAAATCACACGCAATTTTGTTCTAAGCTTCATGGCTAAAATTTCTGAGGACGTTCATTAACTAACATATCCAGTAAGTAGAGAAGTAGACACAATGTAGTCTTTTTGAACTGACAATAACTATTGGAAGTCCTCGGATAGTTCTGCAAAAAGTGACGAAACAAGTTGTATTTTCCACAGTTTTGTGAACATGTTACTTGCTGGTAGCAGATTCTTAGTTAATTAGAAACAATTGAAGTATGGTATGTATGTTTGATCATTCTAGAAAGTGTTAAGGTGCCAGGAACAATAAGTATTTATACGAAAAGCTTCGAATTACACAAAGAAACAGCGAAGTGTAAGTTCATAGGGCATTATAAGAGGCTTGGTTACTCAGTTCAACCGTATTGCACCATGGCTACATGAGTAAGGACTCCTTCCGTTGACAAAATTAGCAGCCAAACAATATAGACATCCTAATAATGCATATCACATGGATGCACTTCGCATGTTGCTGGGAAGTGATCAGCGATAGATACGTAATGCTATAGAGGCTGAACTCAACATTTCACTGCTTGTGAATTAGACATTAACAAAGGGCCTGAACATGCGTAAAGTAATAAGTGAAATGGATGTCTCACCATCTTACAGATATAGAAGTGGCAGAGAAGGGAATGTTATCAAAAGAAAGGTGACGCACTACCTTTTCACATCCAGAGGCTCATAATTGAAGAAACCACCAAAAGATAAGCGAAATACGTTTTTCATCACGGTTAAAGAAATGGAAATTAAAGCTCGCAAATGGTGATGATGATACTGACATATGACTATACAAGGGTTATCCCTTAATCACTTGTTTTACAAGGAACAACCTTAATACTGCTTACTATGTTCAGTACTTCGAATATCACTTACGATCAATTGTTAGGCGAAAGAGCTGCGAAAATTGATAATGGTCATACACTTCTGCACATCACCTTGTAAAAAAAAGTACTATCTCCCCGCCCCCTATTACTGATCAGATATGACTCTTTGTGACCGTGAAAGAAACATTACGAGGGAAAAATCTTCCGTGATACCACCAGCGTCCTTTTATATTATAGAGTGCCCCTTTGTACGCTTTCACTGTTATACCCGAGTTCCTTGATCAGAGCTCTCTCTCTAAATTGATAGACAACCGCTGTTAATATTGCTTCCTCTTAAAGACAGCCTTTATCTCTTCATGGAACAGAATTATCTAATGCACGTAGAAGGACTAATTCTCAGAAGTAGAAGCAAAAATTTTAAACAAATTTCCACGATTTTTGAAAAATCGAAAAATAACCATAACTTTCATCAGGCCCGTTTGAGCTATCACATACCTGATGAACTTAAAAGCTTAGAGGATCTTCTAATTGTATTTTGTTTTGTATCGAATTATTGCTTTAACAAGCATAGCATAACGTACACGAGTAAAATGTTTCTAAGTTGATTTTCTTTTCATAAAATGTAAATCAAAGAATAAGAAATGTAAGAGCAGAAAGCGTAGTAAACTGTCTCAGCTTCACGAAACATTTCTTGAAATCCATTATGGATTACTATTATTACTAAAATTTGTGGCATAACTAAGCAATGTACTCGTACTTACGAAACAACTTCAGAGCTTTAAATACATGAAACGCTTTTCTAGTTTGCACCGTACTGTACAAGATTTTTTACGCAAAAATTCAAGGCGAGAATTCCGTACCTAATGAAGAAATCTTGTCTTTTGTGTTTCCCATGATATATTTTGTTAAATACCGTGGATCATATTTGAGTGTAGCTGTTTTCACTCTCTTTTTGTGTTTGTGCATCGTATGAAGAATCCATCTCAATGCAATAGAAGGGAAATAGCTCTTGTGATGTGATAAAAGAAACGCTTCTCCCTCATTAAAGTCTACGTTTTATGAAACGACACCTCGTAAAAAACGCTCATATATTTATGGAATATCCTCCTGGCGTTCACAACGATGTCATTTGGTCATGTAGACGTAATGGAAAGCAAAAAAAGTAAAAAAAAAAAAAGTACACGAGAGATGGTTTGAGTGGAAAGGGGTGGTATGGGTAAAAAAACAAGGAAATTAGGAACGTTTATTAGTGGTCTGGTATTTTGCCATTTCAGTAAACCAGGAATTGTTGCACAACAACAGTCTCCAATTCACTCTAGTTGGCCTTAATACAATTCAGTAATTCTACAATTATTCCAACAGAGCTTCCTCTTATTTTGAAAGAAATAAAACTAAGCATTGTTTTATGAGTTATACTGCTACGGGAAAAATTCGAGAAATAAAAAGGATCATAAAAATACAAAATATGAAAAAAACAATGTAAAAAATAACATAATCAGGTAAGTAATTAATATGAAAAATCTTTTAATGAGAATTATCAACTCTCATGTTCCCAGAAACGAGAATAGTGTTAAGATATAGGGTTGTGTGCCAGAGTCGCATAAACGCCAAAATAAAAATTTCTCAGTTAGTCCACGGACTGCCCTAGATGCTATTCTTCACCCATCGGGAAACATGGATCACTCAGTGTTTGAAGGGCTGTGATTTCTTGTTGCCCTGTTAAAACTTATGGGGAAGAGTTCAATTTCAACGTCATCAAGGGTTCAATTTCAACGTGTCATATAAGCTACTCTGGCACTCAACCCTTCAACGCACTAGACGTGTTGATGATGTTTTAATTTGTGTTTACAAATACCTCATATCTACCTAACACTAGTAATCAATAAGCAATGTTTTTTTTTAAATCAAAACACAACTAAAAGATTGGGTACTGACAATTTAGTTAGATTATTTGGTAATTCGTAATTTAAATCAATATTTTCATGTAATACTTTTGAAAATAGATATACTAGAATCCTATATTTAGAACTGCTTCACGGCTATATGGTTAGCGTACGCACCTTTGGCATCAGAGCCCGGGTTCGATTCCCGGGAGCTCATATGGTTTGGATCCCACGTTAAGCTATAGCTGTCTTATATAGCACTGTTACTGAACAGGACAATGAACTATAATCAATCAAGCAATCAACTAGAACCATAATTTTCAAAACGCCCTTTTTCTTGTGTTTACACTCCTCCAGAGTCATTTATTTCATTACAAGAAGTGCATGTGCCACTGTTAGGAGTACGTGTGTCACACTTATGATAAGACAACATAACATACAGTGCAACATAAACAATAGGTAAATAAATAAACAATCTTCCTATAAAATACAAACTACCTCTTATTATTGGTAGTATACAGGGTAGCCCATAATTATGTATATGCTGTTTGACTGACTGTAGTATTTGTAATTCTGGACAAAACGTTTCAATATGACAACACTGTGTAGCCTGAGAATGGGAATAACGGTCATTAGACTTGGAACCTTTAGTGTATGCCAGACATAAGGTTGCCACACTTGGTACAATTGTACCAAAATCAGCCCTTTTTGTCATTCCTCGGTCCATTGGTACCATGCTGGCGTTTTCAGCGCCTTTTGTGAAAAAGTTGGTACAATTCTATCCAATCCAGCATCATTTAACAAATACTTGTCACATTTTCAAAAGTGTCAGTAAGACTTTTCCTACATCTCACGTTAGTCATTTTGTATGTTGGACTCTTAACAAATGTTGTTGAACATTCATTCTCTGGTGTTGCACCGCATAGCGCTACGAACTTTGTATGGAAAATTCGTAATTCAAATTATACCGGGAAACAAATGACGCTAGATGGGCGCATCCGCGCTGCGCACGAAGGATAAAGGAACAATGTGGTGGAAATTTTAGCTTGAAATCTTGAATAATAACGTTTTGGTTTATTGGTCACTTTGAAATAAAGGTGTGTTTGGTTTCTTCACAATACATACCGAAGATGATAACTGTTTTTCCTTTTAATTTGCGATCTCTATTATACTTCCTACATGCGAGAAAAGTTTCATCTAGTTCCACGGTTGTTCGGGGTCCTCCTATTTGGATGTTTTTAGAAGTAATTTCGGAAAAGAGCACTTTCTTGATTGAGGGAGAGGGAGTGTTCTAGAACTTATCCTCTTTTAGTTTCGTGCTGTAGAGTCATGTATTACCCTGGTATATAATACTGAGTTCAGCCCTTTTTGTTTAAATTTGGTACTATTTTTCAGCCCACTCCAGAGCTAGGACTGTGGCAACACTGGCCAGACAGGATGGCGGAACGACTGTCTCTGGCACAGCGTGTGCGTTTGTATTGTGTGGAGCGGCCAGCTCGATCTTCCGATTTGGCACCCTATGACATTTTTTATGAGTGTTTTAAAGAACAAAGTGTATCAACATTACATACGCAATTTAGCCGAACCACGATAAGCTATCAAGGAAGAGTTCCACAGAATACCAGTACGGGTCTGTCAACGTTGTGTCAGACGGTTGTGACAACGTTGCTCTTCGTTTCTAAGCATGTATTGATTTAGTTGGTGCATTGGTGTACTATACAATAGAGAACAGATTAAAATTCTTGTCAGGAAAGGTATGAGAGTAATTGTTTATGTTCAATCTTATATTCAAATTGTAATATTGCTAGTTTCTTTACCACAGTCTTTGAAACACCGTATACTCTTAAAAATACTTTCTTAAACCTGAGAAACCATTTCTTATATGTGCACTGAGAATATCTTTTCTTAGAAATAAGAGTTTGAAATTCTCATTAATGAGAAATGAAGAAAAAAAATAGATGATGTATAAAGCGAAACGATATTGAGGTAAAATATAGTGTTACTTTCCTTATGATTGAGAATTGCCAAATCTCATTTCTAAGAAAATATTGTCGCGGTGCACAGATAAGAAACGGTTTCTCAAATTTAAGGAATTATTTTTTTTAGCAGTGTACACATAATTATGGGCCAGCCTGCATGTAAGTTTTATTTCCCTTGATTTTCTCTTAAACTATGCATGAGCATTTATCCGTAAGCATATAATCTCGATCAACTCTGTATCAACTATCGATTCAGTTTGTCTCATCTTCGCATAATACAGTTAAACAGAAATTAAAATTTAGGTTATAGCGTTAATTTTGGGTTGTTTGATTAACTATATTGTGAAGCGTCGTCTTGCTATCGTCATAATAAAAAGGTTGGTGAAAGCATATATTATTGTCAGTTTCATCTAGATTAGTATGTGGCGTGGTTGTCGAACAGCATCAATTTTTACGTTTACAGATATATAGAAGTACTGTATATATTTTTGTCATTTCCCTCGGAAACTAAACAGACCTATACCAGTTTCTTGACCAGTGATGCCAACCCGTGAGAAAAATCCCATTTACATATTTTTTTGGGGGGAAGAGATAAAGGGATTTTTTTTTAAATCGAAGTTAACCTCATTTACGGGATTTGAATAATCCATGACAACAAAATTCTTTAGAAGGTGGAAAATAGGTATAATGAATCATTAATTAGAGTTGAAATCAATGTTAATTGTGAAATTTTGGCTCAAACTAGTTTGTTATCTGAAAAGCGCATGTACTTTGTGGAGTGACTTAATAATGTGTGATTCTCCAAAATCTAGAACAAAGGAACACATGTTACACTGCATTTCTCACAACAAATTCTGTTTTCGATTAAGGAGAACACTTATTCATAGATTATTTTAGTAAACATGGAAAACTCCATGTTACTTACATATTGAAAAAGTGAGTAATATACAGCTGATTATGATTTTTCATATTCTATTGTTCTTTTTAAAAATCAGTATTACTTGGGAAATTCAACGGCAAAATGGAATTTGTTTGCCTCTCGCTTTGGGTTTTTATAATTTTTGAGGTTGGCATCATTGGTTTATTCAGCTTACTGAGCTTTATCGATTGGTATATGTTTCATCTTTGCCTATTTTGTTCGAGCTTTATCCTAATCATATTGTGGAAAATTATTTAATTACAGCAAAGTAATGAAAGTAATTGTTAAAATAGACTAACTATTGCACGTTCAATTATAAAGTAATGACAAAATTGAAACAATTTTGTTCGCTTACCAAAAAGTGATATCAAATGGCCTCGAAAAGGTTTGAAAATAAGCTCTTTATAAAAACGTTATCATTTACTTATTAAATAATTATACCACAAAGGATTTGATAATGACAATGAAATGTGACGTAAGTAAGCATTTCAACATTAAACATTGTATGTACATTTGTACAGGTAAGCAAATTACGACCCTATGCATTAAATTCAAATTACTTTCAATTCAGTAGAGAAAATGAAATATATATATGCTTATATATGAAATAGATAAATGAAATATATATGAAATATATATATAGTACTGCTAAATATGGAATTTTAATTAGACTATTATCAATATATTCCAGCATATAGATTTCAGAAAGTGACCAATCACCAGAGCGAAAAGTCAGAAATCGACCCAAAAAATGACATTATCATGTTTGGTCATCCTTGTACAAATTTATCACTATTCAATTCCAGGCCATGTAATTTTTATAATATCAACATGTCCCTGGGTTTTTTCGAGATTGTTTCGTCTTTATTCCACTTTCTTATTCCATTAATTCTCCCGTGGTCAGTCATTTGTCATCTCTTTTAACCTACAAAACATAACCACGGGACATTAAACTAAAAATTTCATTTATACTTCTTATTATTATTATCATTACAATCGTAGTGATTGATTTTCACTTCTTGAAGCCTATCAGATATAGTGTGCATTTTATTATACAACAAATTCAATATAACTTCGAACGGCAAGATTTCCGTGTAACATTGCAGAAGTCTGTTCAGGTATGTATATTCGTTGTCAAACATCATCTAGCCAAACATCAATGAGCATTTTAATACAAATACGGTGGTTCAAGTAAAATTTGGAATACCCCTTCTCCCCCAGGATCGGTGCTCATGCAAGTAACTAACTTCTATCACGTTCAGGTCAATTAAGAGAGACAATTTTTTTTTTCAGTCACAATATTTTTTCGGAGTAATTTTGAGTGTAACACAAACGAGACACTGAATCCCTTCATAACAAAATCATTCTAGTGTTCAATCTCTGTAAGAAAGAGGGAGATATAAACTGAGAAACTCTGTGCTGCACTCCTCTGAAAAAGGTGTTTTCAGTAGGATATTGGAATTTCATTTTTCAGTCGTAAAAGTAAAATTCTGCATGTAATGTAAGAGCATATAAATTCAAATTTCTCAACCATAAGAAGGAAAGATGTATGTGTTCATAAAAACGTGTTTACTCTTTCGCCTCACTGACTCTTTTCATAAAAGTTTTTTTTTTCCTTTTGGAGAACTTCGAAATTGAAAACTTTCCGAATCTCGGTTTGGGTAGCTTAAATTGCTTTACTGAAAGAGGTTTTAACATTCATTTTCCAGGAAAACACTTCACGGAGACAGGGTTAGCCCATCTTTGCTGATATGTTTGTGTCAGTGTGTGTGCTTTTCTCCACAGGGCTTTCAATCTGAAAGTCTGAGACTGTTCTAAAGTTGCAATGCGGATAGAGATACTTACACATATGTTCTCTTCTCAAGCAAGGAGAAATCCTTTGACAAACCAAGTGAGGCTGCGCTGACATTTAGCTCGTAAAACACTTCACTGGAATCCAAAAAGTCTGTTGCTTGTTAAAGCTTCCGGCTTAATCTTCATCGCCTGGCAGTTATGCTTTGATTAATATTAAACTTCAAGTTTTAACGAGAACTATTAACCTTTTGTGAAGGTTTCCTATAAGACAACGGCAGGAAAGCGTATGGATGGAAGCATCTGAATACACTCGTTAAATGTTACTAAAAGTATTTGAGGTTCTTCCAGCATTCCTCAACAACATATTTATTGCATAATATACGTTAAAAGAGATGATTCATCTTCTTTTTATAAACTTTGTTGACTTCATGCATATGCAGTCAAAGCTATTGCGGAACTACATTTACACCGACGAATAAATTTACACATTGAAAACATTGGATATACACTATCTGCGAGCTGTGTATTTTCAGTGATATTTTAGTTAATGACATTGATTGACAGTTTCTAGTGAAAAAAAAAATTCCAATTAAATTAATTTGTAAGCATAACGCCAAAAAAAGTCGTCAATTTAAAGGAAAATATATAACAGCATAACTTGTTATATACAGGTCCTCAGTCATATTTTTCTCTATTTTATATCACTAAATTCACTCAAAATAGTTTATGTTGTTTTTAGATTTCCTGGCTTTGGCTTAAGTTTAGAGTTGCCCCTCCAGTCCAGAGTTGCCCTTGGACTTTGCAACATTCAAAAAACAGTGCTTAAAGTATTAAAAATTGTTACATTTCACTTAACTTGAGTACTCCGTGGGCTTCACAAAAATTTAAAAGGTTTTCTTCATTATTTTTGCGCATTCGTTACACCTGTTCGCCATATTCGCCATACCATGCACAACTACCATGCTGCTGAAACCTTCCGCGAATGCTTCCGCATCCGACAAATAGTACTAACTTCCATATATCTTTTCTCGTATTAAACATAACTCTCCTGCCGAAGTTACATTCCTAAATATCAAATAAAAACTTCAAATTATCATTTCTTACCTCATTTGTCCTGTAAATTTTTCTGATTTTTATAAAAAGCGGAGGGGTAACTCTAAACTTAACCCCTGGCTTTTATAGTGGCACACAATTATTGAAATAAAATACACTTTTTACTTATGCATACATACTTTATATGATGGTTCGTGAACTATTATATCGTTTATTTATAAAACGTTGATATGACAACTACTCAAATTAACACATTAAAATCAATTTTTGATTCTATTCTTTTTTCCGTATCTTATTCTTCTTCTAACTAGTTAGTGCATATTTTTTTAAAAAAAATTACACATTACCCAGAAGTATAATAAAAGATATTTAGAATTACACTAAAAATACAAAGATGTTACAATATTTCAGCTTCATGCCATAGTAAATAAGCATTCTTCTCCTTATTACGAACAGTATTTAAAAGTAAAATGTGGATGCTGACTGTAGATTCCATGTCTCATCTATATCTTTGGCGCTAGAAAGAAATGTTAAGCACCAAAATGTACAATATTGGGATAGGCCTATATTAGTTTCTATTCTATTTCGAAAATGAGAAAGTCAGAAATTGGTTCATTAAAACTGAAGTAGACTTTTATTCGTAGTGATAGTGTGTAAAATAAAAAAGGGATCCGCCTTCATTCTATTTACTGTATTGTTTTAACCCATACTTTTGTTTCATATTGAGAAAAAAACGTTACTTTAAAAATTCCGGATAAAAATTGTCCCAAATGCAACTGCGTTAATCCCGTTAATCAGCAATCTTATGTCACAGTACTTTAATTATCCGTTAATAATAATAATAATAATAATAATAATAATAATAATAATAATAATAATAATAATAATAATAATAATAATAATAATAATTTTCTGTGAAAAATTACTATTTAACTTCTCTGTACTTTAGGAGGTGTAAGAAACACCATCAAAACTGCAGCATATCTCAACAAATTTTTCGATCCCCATGTTCTGCAGAATTTATAGGAATAAACTAAATTTTGAAGTTCACAATCCTAGGTCGACTCCATATATAGCAAGTGAACTTTTTATGTCTTAAGATATGTTCCTCTAGATGTAAGACTTTTGCAGGTGATATACATAGTAGAGCAAAGTAACACATTCCGGTGATTGGTGGAGCTGACCCTCTTTGTTTTTTTTTTTTCATTTCGTCATTTCAATTTTATTTAACCAACTACTATTCAACTTAGGTGCTGTGTGTATGTCTGGGGGGAGAGAGAGGGTACTTGAAAAAATGGAATAAAATATCTAGTTTAAAGTCCCATGATTATGCACCATGGCTAAGGGAGGCGGTGATGATAAGAATGATTGAAGTGGTGAAATGAAGAAAGTGGAAGGAAATGGAGAACCCTGGAAAAATATCCTTATCCTCACATTTATCATACAACATATTTAAGCATTTTGCAGGCAAACATTTACGCTGTATATCAATCCAAACTCTAATCGAGCAGGATCATAATAAATCTTCTGCTGCTTCATGCACACTATCTTTGATTGTCACACACATGTTCATTTTGTGTTAGATTTCAAATATAGATGGGTTATGTATCGCTTAGTACTTAACGTTTGAGTTGAAATTCAACTGGAATTAATCACATTCAAAAATTACTTATTTAATGAAGCATCAATAACGAGCCTCTAATTCTTTAGCGGCTGGGAAATTAACTTACGTTCCATAAATAAAGGTTTAGATGTTTGGTTTCTGTATCTTTTCTCTTGAAAGTTTGCTTGTTAAGATCTGTTTAAGTTTGGAACCAATCGTGTGTCTTTAAAATAAGTGATTGTAGGATAATACTGTACTTTTATTTTTCTAGCAATTCGATTAGATTTTATTCTCGTTCTAAAATTATATTAGAATTAAATGTGCTATGTACGATATGTTTAAGCAAGCGATAATATCATCATCAGTAAGTTTTGGATAAAAACGAATTAAACTCAAAGCGTCTTATTATATCTTGTGAACTGTTTATGTTTTACAAAATTATGTTTATAATTAACACAAATAGGGGGAGGGGGATATTGAGATATATCTTCTCAAAATATGTCTGTAAAGTCTTTTTGCCATAATTGGCCAACTCTGCATTTTATTAGTTCCTTCAGTTCATTTCTGTTTTGAAAGCATTGGAGTCGTACTGAATAATGTAAAAGTGCATGCATTGAACGTTATATGAAGATAAATCTGAGAAGAAAATGTGATCCAACTATTTTCTCAACCGTAATTTTTGCAGATATAGAATATTTTCAGTTGTGAACGAAATAACATTTACGTGTACTTATGTACATTATTGTACTTCATTTGCTGTATCGGAAAATACAACTGAACTTATATGAGAACAAAGAAAATGCAATCTTAATTCAATTCCATTTTGCAATCCTTCATTTCAATCATATTTGAAAAGGTTATTAAAAAAATGAATTTTGTAAACTGAATATTCTCAAACTCTGCATGTGTTTATATATGTACCTTGATTCCTGATCAAGAAGCATGCAAGATAGCCCAAAAGGTAGTTTATAGAAGTGGTAAAAATTAACAAAATAATACGTATCATTATCAACAATCGATAGAAATATAGATACATTCAAATTTTGAATACACTCCGGTGTGCAAAATGGAAATTTTCCTTTCGAAAACAGCCTCCTCATTTAAACTGGTGTTATTCAACTTAGGAGCTGTGAGTTGTAAATATGTATTTTTGGAGTCACAGAACACTTAAAAAGAATTAGAAACAGTATTGTGTAAAACCTTCAAATGATTATATGTTTCCTTTTTTAACTGAATGTTTCACTTCAAGGAAGCCCCTTCTTCATTTACTCAACGTTACGAAGCGGACCTTTAAGACAGAATG
Organism: Thermobia domestica; assembly: GCF_964235325.1. Classification (NCBI taxonomy): domain Eukaryota; kingdom Metazoa; phylum Arthropoda; class Insecta; order Zygentoma; family Lepismatidae; genus Thermobia; species Thermobia domestica. The sequence goes on from NC_137455.1 coordinate 282,373,446, forward strand.
GCTACTTCCTTCCCAATGTAATTTAAAGGTTATATAGGAACTTGTAAACTAAGATAGACGATAATGATGGTGAAATGAATAAAGTGGAAGGAAACAAAACTCCGAGAAAATATACGCGCACGGTATTTTGGCATATAATAGAGTAATTCTAACACTCGAGAACTGGAGATTTTCAATATATGTATATATGTTCCCCTCCAAGCGTTCATCTCGTCTAGAAATTATCTGCACGCTAGCCACATCTCTTGGCGTCATGTAGGAGGCAACACAGCTAGCGCCATCTATTAACCTGACTGCAAATTATTGAAAATTAGCGTGACTGACACACTGAGGTGTCTTGCGTTTACAATAAGGATTAAGGATATCTACCTATTTTCTCCTACATACTTATGCAACCCGTAAGTCTTAAATGTTTTGAAGTTTGCATATTAGTGATACTCACTGAATTAGATATTTTTGTATTAGAATTAGAATTAGGTTAGAATCCAAAATGATGTCTCAGACAGTAGTAGAGGCATCATTCTCGAGAAAAATAGCAGTAAGTTATATGTTGTACACTGTCTTAAAGAGAACTATCTCCTTTTTGTAAAGATTGAAGTGCACAGTACACAGCAAAAAATGAGGTGTTGAAACAACACAAAATGACTACCACTTTAGCGTGTTACTTGTGTGTTAATTCAGCACCATTTTTTTTGAAAGGAGAATAGGAAAATTAACTTTTATCAATGCAATATGTTTCTGGAAAATTATAGACTTCTCCTGTCTCTCAGAGGGTTACGCCCTCTCTGTGGCATGTGATTCTCGATACAAATGAACTTATGAAAAGAATGGGGTGGACTAAGTGAAGTTTGTTATTAAGATCGGTTTTGTGCATCAGTTTTGAAAAGGTTATAGCATCATTTTTAAAACACATTTATTTATTTAATTTATATTTTATGATAAGGTACACAAAAGAAGTTAGTGCAATGAAAATACCACATGTGAATATACAATGAAGGATAAATAAATTAAATAAGGTAAGAAAATGATAAATACAGGTTATCACGTGAATGGCGAAACATAATTGAGGAGAAAATAGGTGCAAATGTGCAAGAATACCAATATAATGTGAGATAGTGCTTGTGTGAAAAATGTACGATAATGAAAATGAAAGATGAGATGAAGTGCCGTCACATCACAAACAGATAGAAATTAGTCAGACAGATGCAGATTAAATTTTCTGTCCCGGGGCGACTCGGGACTAATGATCACAGTGAGAAGCCCTTGTTAGTTGTGAGGATCTCTGTGTTAAGATGGAAAAACATGAGGAATATGAGCATGAATGATATAAATGGCATAAGTGTCTCGTTCTGCTACTGTGAGGTTTGCATCGCGGACATATAAAGAAATAAGTATATTCAATGGGGTATGCTTGTAACGATACGCGGCATCAGTGACAGCGTCAGTTCGAAGAATATCCAAGAATAGTGGATGGCCCGTTTCAATGCGAGATGTAATGTACCGATTACGAAGTTGTGCAATATGGTCTGTGATCTTCGGAAAGTCGATATATTCATACGTGAGCCACGTAGGACACGGAAATTTAATTCGATGAGCTAGTCGAATAGCATGACGCTCCAATATGCAAACTTTTTCGTAGAAGGAAGTAGAAGCACTGCACCAGGCCGTATGTCCGAAAGTGAGAATAGGTCGGATAAACATAAGTATGGAGTAGGACATCGGGTTTGAGGTCCCAAGATGTGCCTGTAAGACGACGTAAAAGATTTAATCGAATAGTAGCCTTAGCTCTCAGTTTTTGCAAGTGTGCATTCCAAGTCAGTTTTGAATCGAAGATGACACCCAAGTACGTAGCAGTGTTGGTAGAGCGTACAAGATACCCATCGATAGTTACTCGCAAGAGTGTCGGATTTCGGTAGACTCTGGAACGTCTGTTAGGTGGTAGGAAGACCAGTGCTTGTGTTTTGTCATTGTTGATAGTTAAATGCCATCTGTGGCACCATTTGATGAAGTTATCGAGAGTTGTTTGTAGAGCACGGCTAATATGCTAGACAGTGCTGCCAAGTGCAAGAAAAGCTGTATCGTCTGCATATTGGAAAGTGAAAACATTACGTGGTACTGAAGGAATGTCAGAAGCGTAAAGAATATATAATAATGGGCTGAGTGCAGATCCCTGTGGAACTCCAGTAAGTGGAAATATAGGCCAAGAGAGTGTATTACCAACTGCGACATACGCAATCCGATTTGTAATGAACGAGTAGATTAACCTTACATAGCAGATGGGAAGTTTAAATGACTGCAGTTTTTGAATTAGACCATAGTGCCAAACTTTATCGAAAGCCTTCTCCAAGTCCATTAGAATGAGGAAGGAAGGAAAGCCTTTGTTAAACTGATTTGTAATTAAGGTGCTGAGACGTAGGAGTTGATCATGGATAGAGAATCTAGGCCGAAATCCTGCTTGATGAATAGGTAGGAGACTAGTAGTTTCAAGGTATTTATGAAGTCGGCAGACAAGAATTTTTTCCAAGAGCTTGCTGAATACAGAGGTGAGTTGAATTGGTCTGTATGAAGAAACAGCATATACAGGCTTATTTGGTTTATGAAACATGCAAACTTTTGAAATTTTCCAGTCAGAGGGATAGAAACCAGTTTGAAGTATGAAAGTATATATAGTTGCCAGGATGAGCAGAAATGAGTATGGAGCTTCTTTTATGTGTCGATAAGAGATATTGTCAATCACAGGTGCTGTGTTCTTCTTCCTTTTTAATGCAGTATGGAGTTCATCTGTAGTAATAGGTGCAGTGAGTGGATGCTCAGGATCAATGACATGATTTGTTGAAGGTTGTAAAGCGGGAATGCAAGAGAGGTCTTTTCGTTCACAGCGTTTAGAGGCCGCTGTTGGTGTAAAAACAGTCTGGAGCTGTGAAGCAAAGACATTTGCTTTTTCTTCGTCGGAGAACAGAAGAATGCCATCTGCAACTAACGGATAGGTTATTGTGGTGTCCTTGCCAGTCAGTTGATTAAATCGCTTCCAGTAGCGAGATAGATGCGCTTCCTCGGATAAGGTGTAACATGTTTTGATCCAATTGCGGCGTTTATATGCAACAAGGTAGCTATGAACAGCTCGTTGCCATTGGCGATGCTGCCGAAGACATGCCTCATTCCAGGTTCGATAATATTCCCAAAGATGTTGGGCTTTCTGGATAAGCGTAAGATATGATGGTGGTAGGGCCGGTTTATGAGGCTGTACTTGCTGCGTCGGAATATGCTGGTGGGCACTGGTTTGAATTGCTGTAGTAATAGTAGAAAGACAGGAAGCAAGTTCAGTTTCAGTAATTGTAGACTTTATACTAGAAATAGAGTGCTCTAGGTCTTCCTGAAAATGAGGCCAATTCGCTTTACCATACCTCGGAACTAGACGAGGTGCATGTACAGGGCGTGGGGGTTGTCTCCGAGTGAATGTGAATTTAACTGGATGGTGATAACTGCCAATAGAATCTAGTACTTCAAGCTGACAATCGTCAAGGAGATTCATAGAGGTAATGACGACATCCGGTGTAGTTTGACTGATAGGTCTGGTGTGTGCAGGCAAAACATGAAGATGGGGCTGAAGATCGTTACTTAAGTACTCGTTACTGAAAGTCTGACTTTTCGCGATTAGTTCGACTATGGATATTAATGTCCGCCATGATTATATGTAATATTTCGAAAATAGTTGGCTATGTATCGGAAATATTCTAATGGTATAGGTTGACGTGGTCTGACATAGATTGTACTAAAATTGATAATGATTGATGGAAAGTATATTCTGAACAGTAGGTACTCCGGGAGATTAGCCAAAGCATGTGGAGTATATGCTCGAACTGGATACTTAGGAAAATATCCTAATGCTACTTCTCCTTGGGCCCGTTGAGCTTCATCTTGGAAGTCGCAGCGCTTTAGTTCATATCCAGGAATACGAGCAAACATACTCGGTTTTAATGCGGTTTCGTTTAAAGCAAAAACATTAATATGTTCTTCTAGTAATAAAGTTTCTAGTAATAGTTTATGTTGACAAAAAATATCGAATATTGACAAAAAGAAAAGAAATCCCCATTATGAAGAAGACTGTGCAGATGGTTTTAAACAGCGGTTTCCAGGGTTCCAATGTGAAAATGCACATACTTATTAGAATAAGTTGCATGAAGATTAATGTTAAAAATTGATTTAGCAGCAGAAATGATTTGTTGAATAATAATAGCTCGCTGGAAAGGAAAGATGTTTTGTAGCACCAGACTAACGTAGCGTATGAGGTCTTCGACTGTTAGCGGAGGTAATATTGATTGTGTAGGTGGTGTGGTTTTGTCGTCTGTTTTTAATGGAACAGTTAGTTTCGGATGCCCAGGTGTGGGTGCTGGTTTACCCTTACACCGATAACTATAGGGTGAAGACTATTGCCACATGTATTGCATTTTGGTGGTCCTTTTAAGTTGGGGCAGGTTTTAGTGTCATGAAGCCCGGAGCAGTAACCACATTTAGGTTGATTACGACAATTGGCCGTAATGTGGTTATTATATAACTGACACTTTTCGCAACGAATTGGTAGTGGACAGTGAGTTCTAGATGGTTCAACGCGATGAATTTTGTTATATATGGGTGCACCAAATCTCAGAAGATAGTCGATAGAATCTTGCCGTTGCGATAGATTTCGTACCATATATGTTGGTCCATTATTATTGCGAATACGAATACACTTATCAACTGAAATCCCCTCTTGTGCTAATTCCTCTTGAATTTCTTCGTCAGTTCAATCGGGGGAAACACCCCTAATGGCAACCGACAGGAATGGTGGCTTTCTAGGAGGTGGTTGCTGGTTTGGTCGCTTATCGGTGAGTTTGGTAAGCTTAGCGTTCTTGCCAAAAATTTCATAAGAAGCTTTATTTCGCACTGTGATACCAAAAATTCGGATCTTTAGACTTCAATATATAGGCATTTTTGGTTTTGACGATTTGAACTAGGGTGTCCCGTACCCGAGGAATATACTTAATGATTTGTAGAAAAATCATTTTAGGGTTTGTGTACTTAGCATCAAAATCAGTAAGAATGTATGAAAGAGAGTGGCGTGAGATGAAATAGTCGGAGATACCGAAGACGATGCACCTGTATGTTGTCCTTGATCGACTTCGATGTCCATTGATGATACTGGTGATCGAGACCTGATGCGTTTCGCGGATTGCGTAGATTCGTTAGATGGATGCCTATCTCGCGATACACTAATTGGTTCATGACCCCAAGAAAAGTGTCGGGTGCGAGTGCGACTGGATTGATCGATATGTGCAGGTTGTGATAATGAAAAACTGGGAATAGGAGATATAGCTGGTAAGCCCGAGTGTCTGCCAAGATTTGTTTGTCCGTTGATATTGCCAGAGTTTGCCATCGTGATGATACAGCCTGGGGCCGTAGCCCAAATGAAGATGAGAATGAAAAAGATAATGAAATGAGGTTCAAAAGACAAGGCGCCCTCCGAAAGTGAAAACTTCCGTCAACCCTCTGAGTGCCGTTTGTGTGCTGTGCTCACAAATGCGTATTTCAACACTTGGTCCTCGTTAGCACATTAACTAACACAGGAGAGGTTAGACTCCTTGATTCAGTATGTTCAGCACCAAGACATCACTTTCCGAGCATATCATTAATATCTAGTTACTACTGAGAGAATTTGCATGGGTATTTATCGTTTAATATGAGCAAAGCTTTGCAAACTATTTTTGGCACTTATGCCAAGTAACAAATAATGTTCTATGTTTTCTGTAATAGGTAACAATAATATTGTTGTAAACCTGTGAACCATCTGACAACAGTTACACAGATACTGTGCTTACATCTGTTTTCTTTATTTGTTATTCTTGTGTTTTAGCATATATGAACATAAGATGGCAGAACTGTTGCCTAAGTAACTGTTGTCAGACGATTCACAGGTTTACAACAATGTTATTGTGACCGATTATTCGTTACTTGGCATAAGTGCCAAATATAATTTGCAAACCTTTGCTCATATTAAACGATAAATATCCATGCAAATTCACTCAGGTGGTAACTAGTCATTTCTGATATGCTCGGAAAGCGATGTCTTGGCGCTGAACTAACTCACAAGTAACACGCTAAAGTGGTAGTCATTTTGTGTTATTTCAACACCTCATTTTTTGCTGTGTATAAATACTATACAATATCATGTTTGACATGTTTTAATATTTATCTTTGTTTCTTAACTAAAATATTGAGGAGACACACTTTATGTTGGACTTTTTAAGTAGGTAGATTCAAAGGAAAATAACAAAAACGAAGGGGTCACTAGCGTTATAGATAAGCGACCTATAAACAAAACAGAGAAAAAAGTAAGTTGCGTGCACTAGTTTGCTGATTATGTCAATGGCGTATTATGTATTGATTTCTTGTGGCTTTGTTTCGTAATAACCAATAAGATTAAATTCACTATTATACACGCAATGGAAAGATCGGCGTTCATTATTCGAGAAAGCAAATAAGGATATTTGTCAATTAGAAGAACATAACATCGGAAGAGTTTGAGCTGATTCACACGTTAAGGTCTGTTTGTTTATGATGGAATAATATTAACATTGTATATAATATAAATTACATTTATTTTACTCACGACCACATTAGCTTTCGGTGTTATTTGCACGTATGTAGTTCCACTTCTTGTAATTTCTTGACATATTCACCTGTTTCTTCCTTTCCTTCTACATTCTTGTTCCATCAATTCCTTTCATAATCATAGAATTCCATTCATCCTTCCTCTCCTATAACCTACAGAGCATAACTGTGGGCTGTGGCAGATTTCAGCTTTCATTTAGAATTTTGAAGAAATACTTACTGTTTACAACTTTCATATGCTTAAAAAATTGTCTGTATTATTTAGCTTAAAATAAACATTTATACTTTTAATATTTAAATTTATTTATTATCCTAATAGTAAACTTTTGTGATGAAGAAATTAAATTAAAATTCATTGTTAATATACCTCGAAATGCGCCGTTTTCTATAATGAGAACATTTCTTGAAACCAATTAACTGCGTTATGCAAAATTAACTCCTATCATATGTCTGTCTTGTAATCATGAACGTGTTGCAACACTCAGTAAGGGAAACACTTTTCCATTTACTTTCGTACGGGTACGTTACGAGAGCTTCTCCACGCTCGTAATCGTAAAATAGTAATGAGATGTACTTGTAATTTGAAAGATATAGATCAGATTTATATTCCTATAATTCTATGAGCTTGTATCTCAGGAAGAGAATTGAAAATTAGTCATGGATTGCTGGATGGATTGCAGTTTAGCATCCCTTTCAACAAGTAGACAATATCAGATGTGTGCCTGTAGCTTAACGTGGGATCCGAAACACTCGAGCTCCCACCGGGAATCGAAATCTGCTCTCCCGCGCTAAAAGTGTGTGCACTAACCATATAACAACAAAGAAGCTTAAAAAATAGCCATATCTGTAAAAGAGTAATAGTACTAGCAACCCCAATTATTAGATAACACTTTGTCTTTTCTCTAGGATTTTCCACTATTATGGCATTGTTCTTTTGTACTACTAGATCAGAAGACAGGAAATGTGGTATAGATACGATGTGTTTTAGGATAAGACAATACGACTTTGTTACTCACTTGCATAATTCAATATTACGGTTTGTTTTGCGTTTAGCATCGTTTTAAGCATCCAGGTTGTATGAAATGTGAACCTGCACTCAAATGTGAGATTCAAACCACATGAGCTTCCACTACGAATCAAACCCGTGTCTCCCACACCGAAAACTCCAATGTTAACAATTTAGACACAAGGTAGTTGATGTGCACATTCAATATGATTGACGGAAAGGCGAAAGCAGGGTTGTAATTATTCCAATCTGACATACTATAAAACCCCATCTCCGAAGGCAAAAAATCGCATTTTGCATCTGAATTTCCCACGTTGCACTACTGTTATCCTTAATAATAATAATAAAATACAAAAATAAATCTTTTGTATGATTGTTACTTTTTTTTCAATTTCAGGATGAATTATCAAACAATTTCGATCTTCTTCATTTATAAAACAGTTTCTGAAAAACTATTTTCCTAATCAAAAACAAATATATTTTGTTATGTTGTCAGAAATGCAGTGACTCCAACACACCTTTGTACCATCATCTTATACTACTGATCCGAATGATACTACATAAGCTTTGTACTCTATGCATTTCTTTCGGAACGTTTGGAAATAAATTGTTTCTCTCTTTGATATTTTGCTTTCTTTTTTTTCATTCGTCTATTTTGTTTTATTTTTTCTTCAAATACCGGAAAACATATTTGGTTTCTAGGTACTTAATTTGTAAAAACCACATATGATTAAGTCACTACTCACTAGCATGGACTTTGTCAATAAAAAAAAAACAAAAAAAAAAACACGAGACTAAAACCTGACAACAGTGACACACTTATTGATGACTCATTAGATCTATTTCTCGCTCGTAGAGTTATTTTTTTGGCGTGGATAATACATATAGTGAAAAATCTCATATATGCTGTCAATTTCAACGAAAATTCCCTGTATCCCATACTTAACAATTAATGTCAAAAAATCAGACGAAATGGCATTTTTCCCACGGGTTGGCATCACTGAAGCAGGAGGAGGCACAATATTTTAATCCCCACAGTGAAATGAGTTGTATTTGTTGCAGTCTAACTCAAGCCTATTGACGTTTGGTAAAAGCCAAAACATATCAATGTGATGCTATCATAACGCACTCCCTTTCGTGAGGAAGAACGAAATTGCATTTCCAGTGTGCAGCGACTTCAACACGTAAAAGATAAATTCAAACAGCATATGACTCATTCGACGTACAGCTATCATTCTCTATCCTGCGTGTTCACAGCGGATGTTGCAATTCATTCTAAACATACGTGAGATCTCTATCATGATTTTTTTGTGTGTGCAAAAAGTGCAATCTATACTTTGTTTGTGAGTTTTACAAGTATCGATCGAAACTACTCTTGTTAGGGTCAACAGAGAGCTACTGTATAAAAGGTAAACATGTCTGAGAAAAAGTAACCAAGGGCCTGAGAAAAAATGAAAAAGAAATGGATTATTTTTCAGGTACTTGTGCCTGAAGAGTTTGGACATTTTAAAATATTAATGAAGAAATAACAGTATGTTTCATCTTTCTTTCCCATCGTAACAGGGAAAAGATATTTAGTTACTGTATTATGAAGAAAAATTTTGAACAAATTGAAAAAAAATCATGTGATAGGTAGGAAAATGGGCAAATCGGTGGACACAATGGGTTTTCTAGTTTTAACAAATTGTTTGCTGCGATACTAGAATAATATTCAAGGACAAAAATTTTCAGTAAAATGTTTGATAGTATTGTGGGCTTTGTGATGGAGAGACACCGTATTGGTGAGTTTTCTCGGAGTTCTCGGAGTTTTTTTTTTTCACGTTCTTGATTGCTATATATGTTGTTCATTATGATAAGCACAGTTTCCCTCGGCCTTAATGCATAATCGTAAGACGCTAAACTCTATATAAAAAGTCTTACCAATAACTGTTCTGAAAATGAAATGGATTGGGAGAAATAAAAATTATCATTTAAAATGTATGAATAAGCTAGAACTTCATTATTATTTATGAGTAAACTAAAACCTCAATTAACATTTTTTGAGGTTTTTAAAATTAGGTGTTATAATAACATCAATAAATGTTAATTGAGGTTTTAGTTTATACATAAATAATAATGAAGTTCTAGTTTATTCACTCATATTAAATGATAATTTTTATTTCACTGAATTTATTACCCTTTTAGAACAAGTTTTAAATAGAGTTTAGCGTCCTGGGATAATGCATCGATACAGGGGCGGATCCAGGGGGGTGATCAGGGCGATTTCCCCCCAGAAGAGAAAACTTTCTTATTTTATATATAAATAAAACCCATCTCAGAGTTTGGAGCTCTTAAAAATAGCTCTAAGTAGCAGTATTAACCCCCCTGCAGAAGTCAGCTCTGGATCAGCCCCTGCTGAGGCGAAGGAAACTCCGAGAGTGAGAAAGTTAGAAACACTATCCAATAGTTTCTTATTTCAAATTTTTTGACGCGATATATGTAACAGTAAAGAAAATAGGAATAGGAAGTTTTGCTACCATGTTAAACTAATATCAAAGGAATCCTAAAATAGCCATTTATGGATTTAATTTCGTAAACTGTACTCATATTTGATTCTGACAGAATATCTGAAGCTCACAACAAAATGTTTCCCGAACGAAGAACGAAATGTAAGAAATTTTTTTATAGCTACCAAAAACAAAAATGGTTTTTGAATCTGTTTCTCGGTTTTATAGCAGTTTTTTTTTGCCTGCCAGTTTGAAATTAGGCAACCAGTAAAACAGATGTTACAAGATCTCTAACTTTCACGCACTTGATGCGATGGCAAGGCTACCAAAACGACAATTCTGATATAGTGGGTTGCATAATTTATAATTGGTGGTAAACCAATGGAATTCCAGTTTGAAAACTAATCAAGATAGTTCCAGACTAAGCACAGGAGTCATACGTATTTAACTGTTGTGAATGCAATTTCTTAATTGTATAATCCATTACAGAAAAACAAAAGTAGCACTTACTTAAGAAAATCACAAAAAAAAGCTTTTTTTTTTTAAAAAAAAAAGAAAACTTCCTTTATGAAGAAAATCCATCCCAAAAGAGACTGTTTTTTTTCTTTTTTAATCTCTACTCAACGTGAATTAATTTGAGCAGGACTATAGTTATTTTATATTTTACTGTAACATGTCCAAACTTTACTCGATTTCCAACAGAGTAACCAAATATTTTAACCAATGAATATAAATTCAAGTGAATATAATGATGTTTGTCCTCGAACTCTTTCTAGATCATTGCATCCATTTTGATGATTTTCTGTATATTAGTGGACCATGACCTATCTTAGATTTTAAACATAGCCTATTACTTTGTTTAAAATGTATCGGGGGAAGCGGGGGAGGCATAATCTATCCGAAAAATTAATTATCTCATTAGGCTATCAAGTTAGAAAGATGGAACTCGGTATACCAAAAGTAATTAAAAACAAGATTACACATGTCACAGAATTTTTAAAAATCTCTGTTTTAAGTGGGAGAGGGATATCATACATATAAAAATGTACAAATATACATATAAAAATGTACAAATATACATATAAAAATGTACATAACCCTAGAACACCTGGAACAATTGAAGAGCTCAATTCCAAAAGAGCCTAAGTCTAAAAGTAAGTTCTTCAGGAGATGATTTTTTTTGTATGTGTTTCCATCATTCTATTTCTGTGAAATAAAAGTAATCTCCATAAAAGAAAACTGTAATTGCCTATTTTTCGTAAGATAACGGTGCAATTATCTATAGCAAGAGTTTTATAAGTGTTTTTAGGCGTGAGTCAGAAAATAACTTTAGAGAATACTGTTGACTAAGGACATTTTGGAAAACAACGCTGTTTTCTTTTGCCTACAATTAATTTGATTTATGGCGTTTTTGCACGAAACCCAGTTCAATATACGGAGATGCTTAAATGGAAGTTAATAGAACCATATCTCAAAATTTACAAAAATTGACTTAGGCTCTTTTGGAATCCACCCCTTCAATTTAAATCAAACTTGTTCACATCTGACTTACTAGCTAGGAAAAAATAACGTAGGTCTAAGACACCCATAGCAGGACAGGAAGAGGACTCGTGTTAAAATAATAGAAAACGACCAATATTAGTGTCCAATTCATAGTATCGCTGAGATAAATTCTGATACTTCTAATGTCATTTAAGTCCAAGTACGGTAAGGCACCCCTATTACCCCTGGATGGGAGTGGGAAAGAGTGACATGTAAAAAATAATTAAAACGACCGATGTTAGTTTAAAATTAATAGTTTTCGGGTGGCTGAGATGAATTCAGAAATTGTCAATTGTTTATTGTCATTTCTCAGCAGACTTCCTTCGAGATAAAGAGTAAATTTGATCCCTATTGTGCAGAAGCTTAGGACTGTTTGGAAAATCTTAAGCAATAGTTTAAAATCTTGACTGGGGAACGTTTCAACAGTATCACCTATAAACTAGTATGTCCAAAATTATTGTCGCATGTCTATAAATATGTTGTTGTAGGAATACAATTTGAACAATTTGATAACGAACTCGTCCGGTATTTCTTACAATGTTAGTATGTGTATAATCGGCAAAGACATCTATGTAGCAAATTTCATGTCAAAAGAGCAGTAAATAAGAACAATAAAACGAAAATAAAACTTTCTTGTCCATTTAGCAACATTTTGTTTTACTCATTCTTATTTTCGTATTTATAATTCTTTTCCTATGAAATTTACCACAAATATATATTTCCCGATTATACACATAGTATCAGTATTAAATGTGCCCAGCAAAATCATTATCAAATTATATTCTTACAAGAAGACAGTTATAGACATGCGACAATAATTTTGGACATAAGTGTACATGACAGACGTGAATTGTTTTAGTTTAGACATAGTGATCTAGTAGTTCATCGTTTTCATTTATAGTTAAAAAAAAGAATGGTGAGAATATCATTTTGTAAATTTTGCTGGATAAATCTGATTTTGATGGTTTCTTGAATCTGTCTTTTTTAAAATCCATTTGTTCTTTTCACTCATCAACATGTGGCAACCCTTGGGAGAGGGGTCAATTTCCGCTACTGTCCTCTTCCAACAACGCACCTTATTCACATTTTAAGCCAGCCCGTGGAGATCTAAGTGGTTGGTTGCTATAGCGTTGTGGTTGTTTTCCTTTTTACTCCTTGGATCTTCCCTTTTTACGAAAACACACAAATGTTAATTAACAGTTAATTGACAGCGGATAATCTTACGCAGAGAAAAATACAAAGGATGGTTCACTTAGTAAGATTAAACAGAAACCAAAAATAGAACGACCTTTTTTTAGTTTCTTTAGAACCGATCGATTATTAGTAATGACATCAGAGGCTATCATCATAAAATAAGTAGCGTTTCACCAGTAATAATATTTTTTCCAACAAACTAATCATAATTAGAACTTTGAAACATTATTAGCATATGACAAGAAAAAAGTCCAATGATGAGATAGATGATAGATCTGATGCGATAGATCTTACTGAGCTGAACAAAATTATATACGTAGGTATAAATTATCATGCGTAGTTTCCGAGAAAATCGACAAAATTTCTTATTAAACCTGAAAATTGATGCTATAAGAAAACCGCACAACTGAGTGCTAGTTCTGAAAGTGCTAGTTAGTATATCCTCATTAAAATCTTCATTATGACACTAGCTTGAGTTGATTTTGGGTTAAACGTGCCTTTCAGCAGCGAGGCTATCTATATGAGACGGGACTTACTGATTAACATGGAATCCGAACCACATGAGCTCCCGCCGGGAATTGAACCCGCCACTCCTACGCCAAAGGCGCGTACGCTAACCGCTTTTTTTTTAATCAACCGATCATACCTCTGTTTCCTGAGCAACCCGATTTTTATCGTATACAAGGTCTCTTTGACCTTTACCATGTTCGACAGGGACACGAACACATACATATCCAGGACAGCTAAAATTCCAAAGGCTCTGCCACCGGGAATCGAACCCAGGATCCCGTACACTCAAGGCGGACGTGCTAGCCACTAGACCTGCGTGTAGAGCATAGCCACAAAGGAGCTCCTTCATTATGGCACTAGCAAGATGACTGTATATACGGATTGTATGGTTAATGAAATATAACCCAAAATTATTATTATTAACTCTTTAAACCTTAATTTCTTCTTATCTAAAAATATCTATCTAAAGACGAAATAGATATTGTCAATAGATCGCACTGAACAGAACAAAATGAAATTTTGAGGATAGAGTGTGATGAGCAGAGCCCGGATCTTGTTGACCTAAAAAATTTTAAAAAGTGACATATAAAATGACACTAAAATTCCTGTAAAATGACCCTAAAAATCACAAAAATTGACCTTAAAACTTACGTTTTCTCAAACTTTTATTTCATTAAACATTGACATTTTTTAATATCCATTTTAATAATATCCATAATAACTCATATTCAAAAAGTTTTGTTTCAGTGAGTTGCAGTCAGTTTATCATTTATTTCTATTGATCAGTGCATTGTACGGCATTGTAAGTATTGAAAGCGTCAATTCACTCCCGAGTTGAAACTAGGAAGCACTCTTAAACAATAAAACTTAGCAAGTTTAGACTACATGAAAATAATAGATAAAAACATGTTTAAAACCCTTGTAGGACTTCTAATGCATTTTTAGTTATTCACGTGATCATATTCTTTGTGGTCAATAACCCATAACTATCTGTTTGGCCACCTACCAACCCCCACCTTTCGTTAATCAGCTACAGTTTAGTTTTCATTAGCTTGTTAAGAATGCAGTTTTTCCACTCCAATAGTCAGGAAGTAAGAAAAGAGATTATTCAACTTTGTCTTTTCCACATCCGTAAACCGTGTTCATTTAAAGATTTCCTTATGTAGAAAAAAAAGAATAAAAAGACCATAAGTGACCTAAAAGTTACCTTAAAATATTAAAAAATGACCTGAAATTTCAAAACAGCAAAAAGCGACCAAAAGTTGACCCTAAAAAACTATATTTTTAGAACCTAGAGTTGATGGATAACGTTTTTATTTGAACTTGCCTTGTCCTATGCGTAACAGAAAAAAGTTGACTTGTCAACAAGATCCGGGCCCTGGTCATGAGTAATATACAAATAAAAAAAATAGGGTGCTGAATCTCATATCGTTTGTTGCGAGATGACAAAAATACGCAGTTAACTCAGTTTGTATTTATTGTTATTTGGATTCTCGTATTGGTAACACTCATATTCCTAACAGCTATGGATGTAGTAAAAGGGTGTCTCATAAAGAACTCAACTTTTGAGTGCATAATAAGATACAAATTTATTGACGAAATTAAGTAACTTACATATTTATGTTCTGTACATTTTGCAGTAGCGTTTACTGTTAATGCGTTTCCGGCGTCATTTTCAAAGAAGGATGGCCTAATTACAACACCCCACAGTCACAAGATGTGGATGTAATGACTTCTCTATAATTACTCGACGGTTTTCTCAAATTTAGACTCTCTGCATAACATTCACTACATTTATAATAAGTTCTCACTATCAGAATACGCTATTCCGTCGTGAAGCGCTTCACTCTTACCCGTACAGAAAACAGGTGACGATCATGCGCTATTCGGCGCGCATATTTTCGAAATACGCTCAGCCCTAGCCAGAAGGCATGTGAGCGGGTCACGTTTGGCAACATCGCACGGAAACAAATGAATGCTGAATTGCATTCTAACCCGTTGCTACTACTACTACTGCTACTTTTACTACTACTACTACTACTACTACTACTACTACTACTACTACTACTACTACTACTACTACTACTATTACTACTACTACTACTACTACTTCTTCTTCTTCTTTTGCTATGGATCTGTATAGTACAAGGGCAAACTTATTTTAATGAAAGAAGTATAATGAAAATTTTAAAAAAATAACCGTTAAATCACTTCTGGAATATTATTTTTAATCTTATTTTAACGAAAGAAGAGTTAAAATCTTTTTAAAAATAATAAAAGAAATTTCTTAGGCAGGGTTTGAACCTACGCCAAAAACGATTTTCATTAATAACATGTTGCGCTAGTTCACTGAATATTTATTGTACTCTGTCACTAATATTACATAGCAAAATTACATGGAGACAATATAGGCGTAATCTAGGACCGACCACTGGGAAGAGAGTCCAAGATGTGATTCTGAGCAAACTTACTCCGCTGTACGATGATAATGGTTATGCATAACAAGGAAAATGTTCACAAGCACAATTCATGGCCTCCCGGTCTTTCCCGACAGGTGGGACAGAGCTGCTTGCAAAAAACCACTGAAAGATTGTCTTTCAAGATCGACTGAAAAATATTTGCGGCGTTCCCGTTGTAGAAAATCGAAATATAAGCATTCATCATTCCACGGCATGGAATGATGAACATATAACAATGTGGTACCAACTAACCAGAGGACCGTATTATGTTTGGTTTTTGGGTAATACTGAAATGCAGGAAAGAATAGGAGATCGACTGTAAATAAAGAAACAGGTGTACGGCAGATCAAGCTCAACATACGAAGGAGGAGGTTCCAAATAATATCGGCACCTGAACATGACATGTAGCGATGAGATAGTGTGTCGGAGTGGCCACAATATTTGCAGGTGAGGGTTGTGGTACGTCCAATGCGCAGAAGTCGTTCTTGTGTGGCAGGCAGTTGATGAACTATGGTCGTCCATACCGCTTGTGTGTGCAAAGGGAGGACATTGGTTCTTAGATTTTGCCAAATATGGCGCCATTGTTTATTGGGGAACATATCCTGTACCCGGACTCTCACATCTACAAGTGACGCTCTCCACAATTGCTGGTATAAGGTTTGGTGAGTATATGTAGTAGGGGAAGCAAGCGCACCAGAATATGTCCATGCTTGAACAAGATTGGTGACATAGGTAGGACATAATTTGCCAAATCTGCAGAAAGGCGGATTCCTTGGTTGGGAGTATTCGGGCCAGAAACATTCGATCCACACCCGTGTATAGTCCATGTGGGGCTCAACGTCTTGATACGCATCTAGCATGTATAGAACTTGACTTTTAAGACGAATGTTTACGAGTCCAAGGCCCCCTTCGCTGCGAGGAAGATAAATAGTGTTGTGGCGGAGGCGGAAGTAGTAGCCCCGCCAAAGAAACCACATAAATACAGATTCAATTTGGCGAGCGTAAACAGAAGGGAGGGGAAAGATACGCGCGTAGTACCAAAGTTTAGCAGCAACATACTGGTTAAGATATTGGACCTTATGTATGATATGCAGACCTCGGAACCGTTGTAAGTATAGCAGCTGCTTAATCTGAAGAACTATAGGACGCCAGACAGCATCCATTTGTTTGCGTACATCGCTATGAAAAGTTATGCCGAGTACTGTTAAAACATCAACCGTGGGAATGTGAGAGCGTGAATCAGGTAAAGAGGGTAGGGAGAATCCGTGAAATGACAGGAGTTTGGTCTTGTGTTTATTGTATGCCAAGCCGGAGCACTGGGTGAACTCGTCAGTTATGCGGATGGCGGTGAGCATATCTTTGGGCGTAGTTCCTATTAAGGTTACGTCATCCGCAAATCCGAAGACGTGTAATTGATGGTATTCCGGTATACCGGGAGAGGTAATGTTAGCCAGAGCCCGGAGATAGGTATCTAGAACTATCACAAAGAGGCTCGTCGAGATGCTATCACCTTGCCGTAATCCGCGTTGCAGAGCAAATATGTCAGAAAGATGACCGTTGATCTGTACTCGACATTGGGCCGATTGGTATAGTTGTCTTATGACTTGTTGAAATGCAGGAGGAAATCCCCAAGCGTCTAAAGTTTGAAGAAGAAACCCGTGATCAACGCAGTCATATGCGGAAGAAAAATCTATGCCAAGGACCCCCGCTTTAATGCGCCGAGTTTGCACGTACGCTATAAAATCCCGTAACGAACGTAACACATAATAGATGTTATATTTGGGGTGGGTGGCTGCCTGATATGGACTAATATACTTTTGCAATATGGGTTTTAAACGTGCCGTCAGAATTTTGGTAAAAAGTTTCAAATCGGTAGGCAGTAAAGTGATGGGTCGGTACTCCTGTACAGTCTGGGAAGTGGCGGATTTCGGGATAAAGATTGTGATTCCGACGTTACCGCGGATGGGGCCTCCCTGTAAATATGTATTAAATAACTTGACTAGGGTATCGGAAAGAAAAGTCCAGTATTGTTTATAGAACGCGTACGGCAGACCTTCATATCCTGGCGCGCCCTTTCCTTTTGTTGCCTGGAGGGCCATCCATATTTCCTGAGAAGTTATGGGGCGCATGAGATCACGACCCTCTTCCTCCGTAATCAGTTTGGGAATAATCGACAAAAACTGAGTTGTAACATTGGTGTCAGAAGGTCGGGGTTGTACTAATTTATGGTAATGCTCACGGAAAACATTTAGGATCTGAATCGAATCACTAGTCATATCACCATTCGGGAGTCGGAAAGCTACTATTGTAGCCTGTTTCCGCCGGTGCAATAGACGTGCAACGTCGTAAATAGTGACAGTTTCCTGGGCAAGCCTATAATATGTGGTCTCATTAATAAAAGAAGGCATGAGTGTGGGAGCCTGGAGATTTTGGAGTCGTAGTTTGAGCTGTTGCACTGTGCGTTTATTCTGTAGTGAGGGGGCCGCACACCATGCCTGACGCAATGCTTCATAGAGGAATTCAAACATCAACTGCCGATCGTGTCGTGTTTCGTGTCCTTTACCTTGGAAGAACCGAGCGATCTTAGGTTTAAGAAATGTCGTCCACCAAGAGGCGAGATCTGGAAAATATTGTTGCATCCTTTCCCAATAGGAATATTGTTGTTCCAGTTCCTCCCGATAACCGTCGTGGTGAAGTAATGATGTATTTAACTTCCAGTATCCTCGCCTGCTAAGGGCTGGCAAGGGTTGATCTGTTTTTATGTGGAGCTTGATCGCTGCATGATCGCTGAAAGATGGTATAATAGTCTGTACGTCAATAATAGTGTGAAATAAGTCAGGAGTGACGTATATTTTGTCAATCCTACTTTTCGAATGTGAAGTACAATGGGTATAGGTCCTCGGTGAATTGGAAACAATGACTACATCCCGTAAGTGATAAGCCCGCAAAAATTCCAAAAATGCGGGACAAGGGGGGGTGGGCGGAATTGAATCTGCACTGGTTTCAGTGGTATTCCAATCAGCCATGATTACCATACGAGAAATATTAGGAGGCAGGAATTGTGGCAAACTTTGGCCATAAAATTCAGCCCGTTCCTTCTTAGCTGTATAGCCAGAAGGAGCATATAGTCCGACGACCAGGTGCCCCTGTATGACACAATGAATAATACGTCCGTCAGGGGAGAGAGTAAGATTGGTATGCCCCAATCCTTTTCTGATAAACATCCCTACTCCAGTGGTGGGTCCTAAATTAGCAAACACATCATAGTCCATCATATTGTGAAATGAATCATGTATAAGTTCTTGCACACAAACTACATCCGGTTTATGACATACGAGAAATTGGTTTAAATATGCTTTTTTATCGTCACTACTTGCGCGATTTAAATTTATCGTGAGAAAGGATAAAGAGTTTATCACAGTCATATAGAGGAAAATTTCGTAGTATAACACTTCTGTGCAATGTCGATATCTACGTAAGTTTATGCTACTCAAAGTTAATATGAGTCTTAAAACTAAGAAGTGAAGCAAAAAATAACTTACAAAATCCATGATAGATGTTTATGAATATAAGTGCTGCAGGGGAAATTATAACCATACGGCAATGGTAGATTTAAACACAACTAACACTCAAGGATTTCCTGTTTGTATACGTGATAAATACCGCTGTTCCACTCTGCACTCTTGCACTATTAGAATCGGAGGGCACTTGTGTTGTACACACGTGACGTAGAGAAAAAAAAACAAACCAACGGAGGCACACACCACACTACTTGGGGTGAATTCGTATCCATTGACCTTGAAGACCAATACCTTATGTATCTGTTTCAAACACCTGCTGTGGGCGAGTCCGTGGGTCTCGATCGCAAGACAGAGAGACTTGGCTGCCTTCCAAGTGAGAATTCAGTTCTTCCTTCCGGGATAATTTGCGTCTTTTTTGTTTAGAAATAACATCGCTAAATTTAATTCCTTGTGTCTCATGCTGGAGAAACTCGCTTTCAAAGGGTTCAAGATGCTCTTCCTGTGTCTCTTTCGGGATCTCACTATCCTCAACTGGTGAGGGATGTGGTTCAACCTCCATGTTGTGTGAGGTGATATGCTGCTCTACTCGTATGCCGGAGGCCTCCGATGTAGGCGATAAAGGCACTCGTTTACTGGGAAGTTGGGTATCGTCCTTTGCTTTCTCAAGAGACGTTATTGTAAGTGCAGGGAACTCCTTTGGGTCCGGAACCGAGGGTCGATGCTCAAGATCATCTTCTTGGTTACCAGATTTCGTAGAAATGACAGGTGGGGCTAATTTGTAGGATGTCTTAGGAGTCACTTTTCCGAGTTCTGTCATGCGAGGAATTGACGGAGAAGTGGTCGGGATTACACTCGTTGCCCCTCGGGGTTGAGCCCCCCGTTTCAGTACACAGTTCGCTACGGTATGCATAGAGCTTTGGCATCGGAAACATGTAATCGGTTGTCCACTGTATGATACTCCTACTTTATAACCATGGACTAGAAGTCGGGATGGCACATGAGATGTCAGTTTAATATGTACATGGCGAGTTCCAGTTTTAATACCAGGGGGATAAGGAGGGGCCCATTCCTGATCTTCTATTTTAATCACTGAACCATATGCACTAAGAGCCTCACTCAATAAGTTGTTCGGTGCCTCGATAGGATACTCAAACACACGAAGGAGGGTAGTCGGATCTGCTGCGGAAATAATTCGAACAAAACTCACTTCCTTATTTGAATGAGTGAATGGTACCTCACTAGGGGCATGAGCTGCAAAGTCATCGTATTCCTGTTGCGTTTTGAATTTTAGAAAAATACAAAAATTTTCACTATTTAACTGCATGGCACTGATGTGATCAAAAATACCTGGGAAAGTGGAGTTCATCCAATGGTAGATTTCCAAGGGAACTGGTCGAACTGCACGGAACTTCTTGTCAAATTCTAGTTTAAATTGAAGATCTTTTTTATATTCCATATTCACGTTTGCACTGATACACCGACACTACGCCGAAACGGCAATAATTGAGAGTACGGAGTATAACTCCTACTTCAGTAGTTTTGCTTTGATATAGTAATCAGAGCTATGAAATACACTTAACGTATATATGGTCTACGATACTATAGGCTATAGTACACTGTGGAAGCACCAGAGCACCCGTGTTGACTCGACGGCGGCTTGATGCGAACTGACCACTCGGCTATGGTAACAACTAGTGACTCAGCTACGAGGGCCGACAGAATCAGCGTTCACTTTGTGCTATATGTAGGTGATGTGATGTCACAACAGGATCGCAGACGTCATTTATTTTTCCTACAATGTTGCCAAACGAAACCCGTTCACAATGCCTTATGGCTAGAGTTCAATGTATTTTTGTTTGTTTGTAGAAGCGTCACATAAGTGGCGCAAAAGAACGTTGCCACTGTCTTCAAAAAGACTTATCGGCAATTTACATTCAGTGTATTTCGAAAATACGCATTCGGCGCTCCGTGACTACTAACCACAAAGGCAACAAATGAAAATCGTGTAATGTTCAGTGCTGCCAACTTACTAGAACAGCAATTTCAAAAGGTATTTCAAAAGTTGCGTTGTTTATGGGATACTCTTTACTTGTATAACTTTTGTTTGTGTGGAAACAAGTCATGTTAGGGAGAAAATGTCGTAACACAGTCCATCGATTTCTAGTTATGGACTGAGAAGCAGAATAAACTTTGGTAAAGACAGTAGAGAGGATCACGCGAAATATATGTACGTAATATCGATAGGCACCTAGAAATCACTGTTACCCTTAAAGATTTTGACTGATTGAATTTACTAACGAATTCGGATGAGATAATGGTTCTTACTATTTAGAAAATATTGCAAAAAAAAAAACAGATTTTAAAACTTTGTTTATATATTCCATATGTATGAGATATGGGCTATAGTCACCGTTATCCGTTAATATATTAACGTTATAGCACTGTTAAGACACTCCACCGAGGTAGCTACTGTAGCTTTCTGTTGCAAGAAACAGAGTATAAAAATTTCTTACATGTATTGAACATGATCTATAAATACCCACCGTTAAAGTCATAGTGATCCGGAAATATATCAACGAATTCCCTCCATTAACGAAGTCAGTCGAGATAATCGGTCTAGCTGTTTATTGCGAAAATTCGATACACGTATGGGATATAGACTACAGATAGCCACTGTTTAAGTTTCCGTTATCCATTAACATGTTAACGGATTAACTCCACTAACAAATTCGGTCTAGACAATCGCTCTAGCTGCAGAAAAAGAATTCAAAAAATTAATTACATGCCTGGGATATGGGGTATGGATAGTCACAATTAATGTCGTCATTATCCGTTAATATGTTAATGAATTTACTTTATTAACGAACTCTGTCAGGGTAATTGCTAAAGCTTTCTGTTGTAAAAGAATATAATTTAAAATCGGCTACATATAGGGAATATGAGCTATAGATAGCCTCAGTTAAAGTCATCGTTAACCATTAACAAACTCAGCTGAGGTAATTACTCTAGCTACCTATTGTAAAGAAAAACAGAATCCAACACACCTCTTACATGTATTGGATATGGGCTATAAATAGCCACCATTAGTGTCGCCATTATCCGTTAATATATGAAAGCATTGACTCCATTAACGAATTCAGTTGAAACAATCACTGTAACTATCTATTGCATTAACCAGAGTACAAAAATTCGCTTGGATGTATGAGATATTGACTATGGATTGACGACGATAAATTTGATGTTATCTATTAACATGTTAACAAATTGACTCCACTAACTAATTCGGCCAAGATAAATATATTGCAGAGAGAGAAAGCAATTTAAAAAATCGTACCCGTTCAAGAGTTATGCGGAGTAACGGACGGCTCAGGTACTAGCAAGGTACCCGTAATCCTAATAGGTCTCACTACGTGATCCTAATAACATGTTTACGGATAGATGTGATTATTTGTTAGAGTTTTACATTCCTCGCTGAAAGAAGCATGAAAATGGATGTACGTATAAATTTTTCCACGTGTATATACAAGCATATCATACTATGAAAACAAGTGTCAATAACTGTCAAATGTCGATTACTAGTAACTAGGCACGTAGGCAGAAATTTATTTCGGGAGGGGTCCAAATTCAAAATGAATATAAATTATATTAACATTTATAAAAATCACCCCTAAAATTCGTAAAATTATACTAAATTTACAGAAAAGTCGCGATTTCGGTGTACGTTCGGACCTTCAGGGCTCACCCCTTCTCTACGTCCCTGCTAGCAACATACTTTTGTTTACAAATTTTCTATTGCAAATGAAAAATAGCTTTAAAAGTACGCTTCTAGTTAGTTTGCTAACCTGTTGATTTTATTGTAACCTCCTGATCATCACATTGATGTTTGCACCGAATAGTTCATGATGTTTCCTCTATTGGAGCTACAAGTGAGTAGAGCGTAGATAATTATTTATTAATGTCTGTTTCAAGCATTTTGCCCCTGATCGAAACGAGCACTCTAGAATTCTATATACCTATGTTGCAAAAACTGCCTATTAATTGTACTGCAGAAGGAAAAACTTACAGCTGAATAAAAAGTTAAGTAAATAAACAATACGTTTGTTGTTCTCCGTTAAACATATGCTTTTCGTTATGAACTTTAACTTAAAAAAATAGGAAGTTTTATGTCCTGTATTAACGATTTTATGAAATGAGTTAATACTTCTGCTAAAACCTTGAGTTGTTTAGAACACTTTCTTACGTGATATTGCTTATTCAAGCGTATTATATGCTAAATGAACCATTTCACTGTATATTAATATTCAATGATAATAGGATAACCAGATTTTGTAGAGAGAAAAAAAGGAAAGATTTTAGTGATATGTAATATTCAAAATTTACAATATATATATTCATATAGTAAAGTAGAGCAATTTTAATTAGACTGGAATATTCTCATTTTTAAAAAAAGTGCAATACATAAAACAAAAGAGGCACATATTACATTAATCTTAGTTGCGCTTTTAATTATACTTTCATTATTGTTCAGTTACATCGTTGCCTTGACAGTATGTAGGAAATTATTTCGCCTATGTTTTTGCTCGCATTAACTTATAAAATACATTATAAAAGTGTTCAAGACTACCATTTCTTTGATTTATTAACAAAAGAATAGAAATGGTTTTACGAGGAAAATAAAAACGTATAACGTAAAATATGCCAGAAAACATACACAAAATTTACGGCAAAAATAAGTTCTGGAACCCCTTAGTCATAGCCCTAGATCTTCTATATAAATATGAGTAATACAGAAACACCTATATAGGAAATTTCTAATAGAGTAAATCAATTTATTCTATAATATCTAATGCGTGAGAGAGGGAGTCAAATATGTGTTCCTAGGCTTGATACTTCTCAGCGCAGGCGTTAATTCGGGACTGACCACTATTGGCAGTAATGTGTACCATATGACTGGGAAGAATATCATTCTTATAAGTTCTGTTTTTTACGTGGTATTGAAAAATAGATTAAATTTGCTACCAAATAGAATGAAGCATTGAACTTCCTTTCGGTACAGTCCATAAAAGTCTTATGACCGTTCAAATAGTGCTTGTTCAACTGGTCAGTCCATCACCTTCCAGGTGCCAGTATTTCTGGCCATCTGAACCAGAGTTTGATACTTCTTAATGCAGATAGCTCCCCAATTGCCTCATGATTCTAAATATCAACACCGGATAATTTTTGTGCTCCCACCAGGAGTAAGGGACCTGCATACCGAAATTGCATGCTTTAACAATTCGGCTAACCAGGAACTCAGTAATGTAATGCATATGAATATACGGTCAAAGCGTAGTTCCTGTCACGACAACAGGGCGCGTCCTCATGTTGCTGATCGAGGAGAAGGCCTCTAGATATAGATGTTAGCTGCGAATATATTGAATAAGCAGTCGCAGACAGACAGCAAGGGATGGTCCTTCCGCTTGGGAGTTTGGCGTGAGGCTAATAACTTTATGTTGTAAAAACAGGCACTTGTTTACTAGTTCGGAAACATTCACAGAAGCCTCGGATCAGGACTGATAACTTGGCACGACCTTAGCAAAGTAAAATGGACTTGAGATTTGGAACATGGCATATAAGAAGTTTTTATAGGAAACGTGTTAAAATCCATAACGAGTGAGTTAGAGAAATATAGGATGGATCTAGTAAGAGTTCAGAAAGTTAGGTTGTAAGGAAAGAGAGCAGTCAAGTTCGGAAAGTTCACGTTCTTTTACGGGAGAGGAAATAAAAAAAACACCAACTAGGAATAGGACTTTCCGTTCACAAACAAATAATATCAGCAAGTATAAGGCTTGAATTTGTTAACGATAGACTTTCTTTTATTACTCTTAAGGATTGGTGAGTGACATTATTGTTTTAAATGTACATGCAAACAGAAGATGATGACGATATAAAAGACAGCTTTTACGAAGAAGTTGAAAGGGTGTTTGATCAGTTTTTTTTTATTAGTGCAGATTTATTAGTACGAAAAAAAAAATGTAAAGGGAAAAAAGTTGCTAGAAATGATAGGTTTTCATTTTAAAGTATTGGAATGACTAAAAATCTGACCAGCAATTTTGGCTCTCCAATGGTAATTGAAAAGCAACATTACCAGCCATAGTGTTACAATAGAAGCATTAGTTCAAGTAATAGTTGAATGGAAAGCAAGCAAAAGTTATGCCGCAGAAAAGAAACAAGAATATTACATATCTCGGTTGCAACCATTAGTATCATGAGTGCATGAGTTGGCGTGGTTAGGGAAATGAAATTCGTGACAATACGAAAATTAGTTCGAAAAAAAGTATCCATGACGTCGTTAAAAAGCAATGCAACTATTGATTGCTACCTATTACTACAACTCTTACATCCTCTTGCTACGTACTACTACTAATCACTCAGAGGTAAAAGTGGATTTGAAAAGATAGTGGCATGACGTCACCCTGTTCCCCTGCCTATCTTTACCCATTGTGGTTTTTTAGAAACTGGGGGGACGCCGTACAAAATTTTCGAAGTGGGGGGACGGCGCACCCCCGCGTTACTTCTCACTTTTACCCCTGCTTTAATTAATGGTAACATTAAAAGTCTCGTATCTTTACTATGGGTATTACACGTAGTTGAATGTCGACATGTAAGAAATAATGTACTGACGTCTAAAATGTGTATTTCTGGAATCGAATCGCAAAAGATCTTTCCGTCATGAGTTTGTTTTGTTTATTAGCGGTCCCTACAGGACGTTATTGTTATTGTCCTGTCTGTCTGTCACAACTCCTTTATCTCGAGGACAGTTATAGATAGAAACGTGCGATTTTCGACACTTTATTCCGCATCGAAAAGTATGCTTATCAGCCAAATTTTAGATCACTGATCCTAAGGAGTCACTTCCGGTCAAGGGTCAAAAATGTCGTTTGTTAAAAATCTCTGTAAGGACTGCGTGAGTTTGTATCCTGTATATATTCAAACTATATTAGCTTGTCATATCTTTACCATTGCAACATGCTCAAGAATAAAAATGTTATCATTGGCCTCGGTGACAAAGGCACTAGAGCTTCTTGCTGTAACGGAGGGGATCCGATTCTGTGTCTCTGTCCGAGCAGATTAGAGAGAGGCGTGCAAGAAAACAGATGATCAGTTTGTTGAAACTACAAAATGCAACTCTTTTGAAATAAAGCAGCTGACGAGTTGGATAATATTAATGTTAAAGTTCAGGATATAAAATAAGCATCTAAAGGGTATTCTGAATTCCGAACAAATAATAGCCTTTTACGAATCTCTCTCTGTTTGTATATGTTGATAAACAGACTAATAAATATATGAGCAACAAACGTATTGGCTTTTCATGATTCATCTATCGTAAACATGCTAATATATAGATGTATAAATCTTAATACGTTATTGCTATATAATTAGTGCACGTGTTTTTGTTGTGATAGACATGAATGTGATTCGCGATAGAAGTTCATGTAGTTGAGATTCAACGTCTCATATAGGGATGTTCTCGGTGCTAAAAGAGATATTGAACTCCAAATTAATCAAGGAACCTGACCCGATTTAGAGCTAACAACAAATGCTGATAATACAAATGTCAATGCAATGTGGAAAATGGAAATGTCATGAGGAATATTGAAACGTCATTTCCATTTACAATAGACTATTATTATTCTACCTATTAGCAGAAAAGTGCAAGTATGAAACTAATGGTAAATGTTCAAAAAGTATATTTGTATGAAATGAAATGCTTCGGAAATACGTTTGCGTATCAGCTTTTTTGTTCTTTTTTGAATGAATGAAAAAGATGGAAACAATAATTAAAAATGGAAAATGAATCAGAAATTTTACGTCGTCCGTTGTTTAGCGTTTTAGGCTAAGAGACGGATGATTAATGAGAGTGAATGATTATGAAAGAGGACATGGAATAATCCCGAGGAAACATGAACACAGTGTTATGCACCAAAAACTTACAAAGTACAAGATCAAACCATGGAACTCCCGCATTAGAAATGAGCACTAAACTAGTTTTTTTTTAAAAAAAAAAAAAACTTTTTCAACCCTTCCTTATTTTACACTTATGAATTTCTGCCGTAGTCAAGAATGAGACAAACACAGAAATATCGAGTACAGTTGGGGACAACGTGGCCCAATGATAAACAGCTGTACTGATTTGAACGGTCCGGTGTGGCCCTGCGTAGCGTAGTCGCTAACGCTCTCATCTTTACTGGTTCGATTCCCGGTGGTGACACTCGTTCGAAAATGAAGAAGTCTTTCCAGGCCAGCAATGCTGACTGAGGTTTACCTGGATATTCCTCATTTACACAAGGAATCAAGCCGGTGTCTCCGAACGCCGTGTGTGGAAGGCGCCTATGCTAATGATATAGTAATGAGAGAGTTTTTAAAGATATTAGAATTTAGGTATCTATATATTAGTTTGTTGACAATGAATAATGAAAAATATATTTTTGTTGTTTTCGTATTTGTTTTTATGTATTTCAGTAGGTATATGCAAACAGAGCTTGATAAATGACTATCATTTATGTAACATTTACGATAACCCTTACATGATTATTTTATAACCTAAACTTCATCATTAACAAATTCCAAATCGTTAAGTGTTTTACTTCAAAGAACTGGTTGCATTCTGTAAATTTCATGAACGTCCAGTGTCTACCGTTTTGCAGCGCGTTCTAGTTGTTTGCTCGAACAGAGTCACAGGTAACAATCACGATCGCAACATAGGATAGGCCTTTCCAAGCCCGCTTCTTGAATTCAGAACAGAGGGGTCTAGGTCATATTTGGTAGGATATACTTTGCACCTTGCAATCAAACATATATATACCAAATAACAACTCAAAGTTTCCGAGAGGCTCAATGTGGTCGCAGAGTGACTGCGACCCTCTAGCTACAGTCTTGGGTCTTTGACCAGTTTCTTCTATTGTATACATCTCTCGCTTGAATGTATGGCAGAAAGCTTGGTTCCATAATTTACAGCTGTGATGGCCAGTTTCTAACGCACTGCGGGCCAGAACAAAATATGAATAAAACTTGGGGGCTATTTTCCAGATTTCTTCCCCTCGTCTGAGGCCAAAGTTTGCAGAATGTGCGTAAGTTTTTCATTTTATGACTGTTGTATTCTCCATAACCTGCTCCTTGTTTCACGTGCCTACGCCAATTAGAGGCTAAGGTGCGAATGTTTGAAAGTTACTATATGAAATTTGCATTTTTCTAAAATAATAATAATAATAATAATAATAATAATAATAATAATAATAATAATAATAATAATAATAATAATAATAATAATAATAATAATAATAATCGTCCCGCTAAGAATGGACTTTAGATTTGCAGAAAGGAATTTAGACTTGAGTTTAGTGTTCCTTTCGGTAGTGAGGCTATATGAGACGTGGAATCCAAACTACATGAGTTTCCGCTGTGGATTGAATCCGGGTCATCCGCGCTAAAGACGTGTACGCTATTCACATAGCCATGAGGGTGCTCCCTTGTAGAATGGTTTTGGTAATCAAAAGGTTACAAAAATATTTTCACTCTTAAAAATCGAATTTCGATTCAGATATATATATGATGATTATTCAGGTAAGGGAACAAACCATACATTATTCATTTATATTCTCCTCTGTTTCTTCCTATCTCTACTGTTTAATATGCTCTAATCTCACCCTGGGGCGCGGTGGCTCAGTGGTAGAGCGTTCACCTCTGGTGCTTGGGGTCCCGGGTTCGATCCCAGCCCCCGCCAAGTGAACTTTGTGGTGGACAAACATCGTGCTCGTGGGTTTTCTCGGGGTTCTCCCGTTTCCTCCCACTTTCTTCATTCCACCATTTCACTCATCTCTCATCATCACCGTCTCCTTTAGCCTAACCGGCATAAACGTGGGACGTAAAACTTAAAGATTTCATTTCATTTTCTAATCTCACCCTAATGTTAATTATTACAATCATACCTATGTTCCAGAAAACATTAGTAGATCTATCACATGCATGTAATAACTTCGTACTAGTATTCAGGAAAAAATATCTTAGAAAAGTTCAATCCCACGAAAGTTTAAAGTATGTTCAAATATTTGTTCCATGGTGAATATTTCAAATATCATTATACTTCGGATACATCGGAACAATTCCCCACCCTCGCCTTAAAAAAAAAAATAAGTAATCGTGGCGTCAGCGTTAACTGTATGGCAAATGTAAGTAGCAACTGAAATCATATATCAATAAAGACAATGCTTCGTTTTAGCGGTACTCTACACCGTATCCCTTCTAACATAGATTCTCTCTCTTTTTTAAAAAATAAATGTCATTTAGATGAATGAAATAACTCACTTGCTGTTCGAAGTCAATTAACTTGTTATTGCTTTCTGATATTAGTAAAATATGAATTTTGACTACATATAACATAAATCGTACTAGTCAATATCAACATTATTACAGAATACTTCCTTTGTAACAATGTGAACATTTATACAGCCGACCCTTTGCTTCTCGTTAAAAAATAAACTTTATATACTGAAACTATTAATATCATTGGTGTCGCTTAGAGAGGCTTCCATCGACTTAATCCTATTTGAAACTCAGTGTCAACAGATAACTATAGCACAAATTCCCAGTGAGTGTCTTTACTAAGTAACAAATCACTGTTTTTTTTTTTTTTTTTTTTTTTTTTTCGCGGTTTGGTTCATCATGCGTCTTTACTAGCGAGACATCAAACCTTTTCCTCAACTGCTTTCAATGTGCTGCAAATGAAATCGGCCTCTCTTTGTATGTCCTCTGCCTCAAGTGGGCTGCCCCATAATGCTGTCAATTAGCGGCCAGCCTAATATGATGTAGATTGCCCAATTTATTTTTCGTTTCTCCCCTCATACCTCATTATTAATATTTCTTAGTATAAAATTACACTCTAAGTATATCCGTTTGAAAGAATGATGAGATGAATGATAAGCGATGGAATGACGGAAGTGAAAGGAAATGAGAGAAGGCCAAGAAAACCTACGCACACGGTGTTTGTCCACCACAAAGCCCACTTAAAGGAAGATAAGATCGAAGGAGGGAGTCCATGCGCCAAAGGTGAGCGCTCTAGTGTTGAGTCACCTCGGCTAATGTAATAAATCACATAAAATAAAAGAACTAATCACTTTGACAGTAAAGCTTACGCCGGCTGTCAAATGGTGCATTTTTTAAGAATGATAGGTTGTTAGTGCATCTCCTTCTAATTAATTCTCTTTGAGTTTGAAGACGACGAAAGAATTACAAGAGCTTCCCGATTGACTTATGATGCCAGATCAATGCCCAAAAAATCCCCTACTCTTACTAGGGATCGAACCTGTAATCTCAAGTATCGAAAGTATGTGAGCTAATGTTGAACTACAAGAGAACAATAAATAATATTTCAAAGAAAAATAGAAAAAAAATAAAGAACAATTTTCTCTTCTATCGTGAAAACTATAGTAAAGAATTTATAAGGACCGAGGAATAAAACAATACATATAAAGATTTTGTATACTTTTTTTTAAATTCTTTACAAAAGATTGTAAACACTTTTGATCCCAATCCACTCTTAAGATTTAATATTAAAATACGAAGATCGTATTAATCGGTATCGTTAATGAAACTCGAATTTACGAAATGACCTTGATCCTTACATAGCACCTCACAAATGAAGAGAACGTTTGTGACATACAGTATTTAAGAGATTCTTGAAATATTGAATAAGGAAACTAAATTGAAATCAATACGTATATCATAAATATTACCTGTGAATGATTTACTTTTTTAAGAAAAGAAATACAGCTTGCAAAAATCCTAAATGGGCGAGGAATTTCTTGTCACAACAATTTGGTACAGACAGATTATTAGATTATGTTCAACTATTCTACATATACTGGTATATTGAAGATCTTTCCTCCACCACTTCGAAAGGATTTCGCATCCTCGAAAATCGTCTGTATAATGTTTAATGATAGATGTGTATTTCTCCAAGTTTAGCGCCCGTGTTCAACATCGGGGCTATATGAGTAGGATTAGGATTCAGATTTCTTGACTTTCGGCATCTATGGCTATGTTAACCCGTCACATATGAGGAATGACGTCCCTCGGCGATCACACTATCCGAGGAAAGGGAAGTAAGTGGCCTGGGACCTGCATGTTAGGTACCATCCCGGCATTTGTTTAGTGTGAATGAAGAAAACCCAGGAATACTTCACTCAGGACGAATGGCCTGAAAAAGTGTTTACACTTTTTCGATCGAGTGTCCCCACCGGGCGGGGCTACGTGCGAGTTGGACCTACCGTTTAAGGTGGATTCAGAACCACCATAGTGCTTTCAAATTTTAATTCTTTCCCATCTAGAATCGAACCCGAGATCTCTGCACCGAATATGCACGTACTAGCCACAAGATCAGCCCGGGATGGTGTCTTATGATAGAAATGAATTCGATCACATATATTTAGTGGCATTTTATAAATTACACATTTCATACTATTATTTCAATAGTACTATTTGTTTGTAATTCTGTCTTGTACAGGGGCTGCTCTTATAGGCGAGATATTGTTGCAGGAAAAGACTTGTTTTCAGTAAAGTGATTTCGAAGCGTGGTATTTACATGCACCACGTTCGATTTGGAGTGTGGTTCGAAGCCCATGAAAATGATATCTTCGTTCTTTATAGTCTCATCTCCGTATTGCCAAAAATCATAAAGCAAGGATTAATCTATGAGTCTCGTAGTAAGCTGCTACCTAGCTTTCCGCATTGATGGACTTGTGTTCTGTTATCGGTAGGGGTGTAATATCCTTATTTTCCGGCATTCATACATCTTCAGCAGAATGCTTTTGGAGGAAGTTGCGTAGCATTTTGTCGGCAAGAATCCATCAAACACTGCAGGTGTCACTTTTCCCTTATATTCAAACATGAACTGTCACTATTGCGTTCACTCATTTATCTTATCCTTCAACAAACGACGCTGTCTTGATTTAAATCAAATTCAATGAAGTCATAATCCTACTGGACATAAATAAAATGTAACTTTTCATTGTTTTAATAATATGTATTTACCTTAAGTCACCAGCATAGTTATATAGAACGAGACCCACGGTTTAAAATACGATCTGAACCATTCATGTTCTAACTTCGGGTGTCGAAACCGGGATCTCGTGGTCTTAGCCACTAGATCATTAAGAAGGGATAACATATAATACGTGTTTCCATTTATGAAAGTAAACGTTATATGACCTTAGGGAAATAATAGGAGCATCATGGCATTTATTGAATATATTAACGTTGAAAAGCATATACATGTGACTACTTCTCTGATATTCATTAAATTTAATGGATATAAAATATTTTTTCTTTTTCTTTTTTTCATCCTCTTTCCTTTTCTTCTTGTTCTGTATCAATTTCATTTAATTCAGTCACTCCTATTAAATGCTACAGACAAAATGTTCCAAGACAATAACTGCAGCATTTCTGATTATTTGGCAATTTTCTGAAGTATAATGATCAATACTATAGGCTACATGAGACGTTCACCTATAATTTAGTGTTTTTGTCAGATGCCTATGTGTGAACTCAATCGTAAATCAATAGGCACTCATTTGTTAAGAGGCATCAGTATTCAATTCCATGTGAATTTATATGTGATTCCTCCAAATTAAGTTATAGATCTATGACTTAAATAGCCTTGGTTCTAAAAAACGTGACGTAAAATCCAAACAAACAAACTACATACGACTCACTGAGGATCGAACCTTATACCATGCGCGGGAACTCGCTTACTAAGATTTTTTTTTATTATCTCCTAGAATATGCCACTCTGACTTAAGCTTATTTTTTTATTTTTGATTCATCGAACAAACTCTAAAGCTATGCCTTATTTGCGTGAATTGTGCCCTTAAAAAAAGATATTCTACTTTATTTATTTATTTATTTTTTTTTTAAATAGAAGAGTACCCTCTCCTCCATTCGGGAGAAGCAAGGTAGCCCATAGGCGATGTGAAAGTAGGTCTCTATATTTTCGGCTTCGGCAAGTACTGGGGATGATGTAGTTCCGAATGTCTTTACACTCCCCTCCTCACGTTTTCAACGTAGATGTTCTTGAAACAAAAAGGATTTGACGGTATTTTAGGCTATTCAGAAGAATTAATTTACACAAGCAGGGTAAACCCATGAGACGCTTTGAAATAATGATGGAACGGAAAATAATACCCACACCCAGCGAGAATCGAACCCGGGCAGTTCGACTTGCAGTAGGTGTCCTATCGACTATGTTGCTGCGACTCTGATGTTCTACTCTACGGAATACATGGATTAAATATTAAAGAAACGGATTTAATCATGACAAACACAAAAATGGATAAATTATATATTTTACTGCATAAAAAATAGTCTTTATTGTTAGAATTTTCCAACACCATTATCTATAATTAATAAAAGATTCCCTGAAATTTTGGATTTCACGCGGGTGTATTTTGAACGCATTCTTTGTGCTTAAGTTGCCCAGCTTAGTAAGCATACGTGATTTTGCCGCAGCGGAATTTTGCGCAGTTTCAAAAAGTTGACGAACTTCCCGCTAAAGATGATCTCTGAAACAGTGGCATTAAGTTTGAAAACATAAATTTATCTTATTTATCTAGTAAGAATAAGTGACGTGCGTGTAATAAAGCGTGAGAAATGCGAAAGAAAGAACAAAAAATAAGTGACATTATTGAAAAATATGTGTTTTTTTTAAAAAAATGAGAGAATTCCAATGTTGCCAAACTTACCACGCGGGGTGGTGGCGAGTTCCGTTGTACTATCATCACCAATGATTGTACCCCATGTGAATGCAAGCACCACTAACCCCACAGTTGCAGACGATGTCATATTCCCTGCAACTTGGCCCCCTCACGAATTTCTTTTTGGTTTTAATGTTTATGTTTTTAATGGTATTCCCCTTAGACTCAAAAAGGATCACATCACTACTAACAACAACTGACGCGCGAATCCCGCAAATACACACTAACGAATGATAGTGATGACTTTTTACTCCATTTGACCACTACGCGGCAGCACTGTTACCATTGCTTTGGTTAAAACAGCGCAGGATCAATAAAATGCCTAGCACACACACTGCGGAATAACTGAGAGAAAAGTTGTCCTAAGTAGCCAACCACTTCTTCAGTTGATATCCCGTGGCACGTGCGCAAAATGAGAATAATAATAACAATAATATTATCCAAATTATCTAATATTATGTAATAAATTTTGTATTATAGGAGAATAGCTAACTTCAATGTACTTTTCTTTTTAAAAGTATATTTTTTAAATATACTTTACTTACTGTATTAGAAAGGAAGTCAAATAACGTAAATATTTTATAAACTGAACTTTTAGTTTACATTGTACAATAAAATCAGCGCCAAGCAAGGTCGTGCGAGGGCCACTTCTGTGGGACGCAGGAGCCAAGGGGGCAGGAAATGGTTCCACGAAATTTCCCCCCATTTTTTAAGTATATGAAATTGTTTTAAAATATTATCCATTTGTTTCCCTACAATTTAAAACGATCATAACGAAGATACACTCATAATTTTACTGGAACTATAGTTTAAGTCCCTGAATAATCTACGGCTTTTTGCAAATGTAGGTTAAGTTTAGAGACAAGACTTGAATAAAGTGGTCCTCGAGCTTTTTCTCTTGGCGAAAAAGAAAAACAGAATTCAAGTGAATGGCGTAACACGAATACTCAATAGTTATAATGTAAAACAATTTAATAGTATAGTTGGACCTCAGTAACTTGAACCTCTATGAATTGAATTTCTTCATAACTCGAATTTTCTCACATTCCCTTGAAATCTCACAATTTTAAAATAACGTGTCTGTTATTCGAAGTGACTCTGAAGGTTGAATGTTTAAAAATTACAACTTCGATAAGTCGAATTTTAAGGGATTCCTATCCATATTTTGAAATGTCGGTATCTCAAACTTTCGTGTATGCCAACCTCTACGAATCAAAATTTACCTTTATGAGTTGAATATCTCTTGATGTGACCTCGATAACTCGAACCTATAACTCTATGTTTTTATGTAATTGTTATTGTTGCTAGTTCTGTCATTGTTGGTAATGCGTAATGTAATTGTTTTTTACTCATGTCTAGTATATTATTTTTACTAGTCATCTTATTTAATATAAGTTCGAGTTATAGAGGTTGAATGAATAAAACTTCGAGTTATAGAGGTTATATAGTCACTTTTCATGAGGAACGCGGAAGCAAGGTATCTCGAATTTTTGTTGTGGTCACCATGATAACTCGAATATTGATTACTTGAAAAACTCGGTAACTCGAATTTTTATTTGTTGCTTTTACCTTCGAGTTACCGAAATTACACTGTAATAATAATAATAATAATAATAATAATAATAATAATAATAATAATAATAATAATAATAATAATAATAAATATAGTAACATAGAAAAGAATCATCCAGAATTGTGTACGATCCCGCCTTTCGATTTTCAGCTCGAGGAAGGGGAAAGGGTTCAAACGTATACGAAAATGTATGCAGGTTTGTAATATACCATTACAGTTGAAAGTAATGGCAATTTTTTTTTTACGCACCCTGTACCTAGTAATTTTTTTTTAAATTCAATTTCGGTTTAGTTACACAATTTATTTACTCTCTCTACTTCGAATTAAATATAATGAACCCAAAGGTTTCGTTAGTAACCATATTCCCACTGTATAATATATTTATTTATATTTTGATTAAGTGTAAATCCCATTTCCGGATATATAACTTGAATAGTTACAAGGTTTACCATTCTGACGTCATACCGAAACATAGTTCCGTTATTGGATATAAATTTCCTTAATTTCAGACCAATGTAGATTTTGGCCAGGTACCTAATCTTTCCCTCACCCCCTCTCACTAGTCCATAGTCGCTTTCAGATCCGGTTATATCTGGATTTGCCAAATTTCTATTTGCTTTGTAATTTCCGCGGCTAAAGTTTTCGTTCTGATTGGAGGAATTCTCCTACCTCTGGCTTTTTCGGCGCAATATTATCAGAATAATTGAAGACACACTAGTAGGAGCAGCTTGTGATTTTCTTGCCACATATTTTTCGGGAAGGTCTCAAATTTTCAAGGAAAACTAAGGTAACATTTAATGTAACTTAATATTTAAAGACTGACAATGATTTAGGAGCTGACAAACTTACATTTTTCGTGAAGTGAACTGTAAAAAATAAAGGAGAAATGTGAACCAGCTTTACAGACGCCATATTGCTCGTTATCCAAGCCAAAGAATAGACAATATAGGAAAGTGATTTTTGATCTGTTAAAATTCAATTAGGGATTAGGGAACTTACGACCTGATTAGTGCATGTTGGTCGTGTATACAGTAAACGTGATTTATCATTATTTATTTCGTAATTGCATGTATGTAGTAGGTTTGATAGTACTGTAAATAATCATAATGGCAGCTTAAGTTAGCTTAAAAGGGCTCCTATCCCCTTTTCCAAATTGAACCAGTTCTAGCGGGGGAATGGGTTAGTTATTGTTCGTTTTAGGGCCTTTTCCCCTTTCAGGGGAAGGGTCCCTCCATAAACCTCGTTAAGGTGCCCCCAGGGCATCAATTTTTGGCAATCATTATGTAAACAATTGGTCAGGTCAATTAGACCTAGTGTTACTTTTCTCATTTTTGACCCCCTTTAAATTAAATAGAGCCGACTGTATATATCGACGAGGGAGTAATGTATTTTAAATTTAATGTGTTAGGTTATTTTCGTCAACATGCATGTAACTAAATGGTGCATGTTTAGTTTAGTTAGTTGTCTTTATGTATAGTACTAACAGTGGTGTATGTAGTTAGTAGTTTTGTGTGAGTGTGTGAATTTTCGATTTGGACAGTGTATAAATATGCTTTAATTTAGTACCATTTTGCTAACATAAATAAACCAGAGTAAATATTAAATTTCTGATTAATGAGTACAAGTATACATTTCAGTACACGGTAAATTATGCCTCCACTACAGCGCTATAGCGTCAGTTTTCGGTAGTCAATTGTTTGTTGACAGTACGACATCGCATGACTTAGTGATTTAGATTGTTTGATTTTGGACAGTTATTCTCAAATTACTTCCCGTGGACATGGTTTTCGGTTCGGATGAGTATACCTTCGTATAAAATAGCATGAGATCTTACTGTACTGAAAATTTCAGCTTGCTAGGTCCAGTAGTTAATGAATAATTTTTCCCGTGGCTGTAGAAAATTCCATTGTTGCTTCAGTTTTATCAACAAATCAGAAATAGATTAATCATTGACAATTTAACTTTCCGTAAATACATGTATGATTTTTTTTAAACCTGCAAGGTAAATACAATTTGGGTGCTTCGAAATAAAGAGTACGTGGTTCGATGAATGTGATCGTGTGGTGGTTTGAGCGTGATAGATTGTGATAGTTATATATATATATATATTTATTACTGCGTAATGTAAATATGTGTATGGCCTGCGTGTAAAATGTACGAAATAGGGTGTTTATAAAATATTACTTCGTGCGAAAATTAGTAGATAATGAATGAATGTAATGATATGTTAATAATATGATATATAATATGAATGAAATGATGACCCCTATATTTAAATGGATAGGCCTAGTGAATTTTATATAGTGAAAATATGAATATGTTTACGAAGAAAGAAAGAGAGAAAAAAAAATCTCTCGCGTTTTGACTTCCACACCAGTGCATTCATCCAACCGAGTTTGCTACTTGGATAGTAAATTATAGTTGGGAATTGTGTGTTACTTTGCATTTATGTACCTCCTAACAACAGCCCCAGATCTTAAGCCTTTCAATAGATAGAGTAGCATCATGTGGGAATTACTTCTAAAGGTTGACAGAAATGATAATTAAGAAAACCAACTGCTATATCCTGTGATCATCGAAAAGTACAGGTTTCGGTCATTTGTACCTTTAGCATTCATTGCCTCTCCGAGATTTTTTTTTTGTCGCTTACCTTATTTATTTATTGTGCAGTGTTCATATAACTCAGTTCGGACTATCCGATTAAATCAACTGCTATTAAATTAATATTCATGTCATTAGCGTACCCGGATGTCGACCCCTAGTCCCCTTAAGTATTTTTGTTTCTTTTCTTAGTTTAATTAGATGAGGGAAATTAACGACATCCCAGACCGTGGCGTGTCTGCGTAGGGTAGCTATCGGTGAAATTTGGCAATAGAAGTCACCGATCCAAAATTCAGTTTATTTATTTTTTTTTTATTTTGGCAAATTCTCGTTAGGGATATCTTAGCTATTACTCTAATTTCATCCCTATTCTGGAATCTTCTAGTTTCCAAGAGGTCGGATGATTTTTTTTTCTTGAAATTCTAAATTAGCGCCTTCTCTAACCTTCCGGACGATTTCCGGGAACCTGCTGGTTTGGGCCGGATACGGGGATCGGATTTCAATCTTACAACCAAATACTTGTGGGATTGGGATCTGATGGACACAGAACTTGCATCCTTGGCAGCAGGGCGTTCCTTGAGTCTACGTATTTGAGTAGACCACCCTTTTGGCATGTTAAGAATATTTTGGCTATGGATTTTGTTGAGATAGAAATTCGATTTCTGTCTTTGTAGCGTTAGTTATTTCCCACTTAAGTCTTTGGCGCCACTATTTCTTCGTCTTCCTTCTTCTCTATCTCTCTGTCTTCATTACTTCGAGATTTTTTTTTTTTAAATTTCAACCTCCCCCCCCCCCGGTTTCTGAAACTCATAAAACATACAATATTCATTTCACTTATTTCGATCGTATGTACTAACTGAGACATCGAGGGATGCAATTCGTGGAGGTATTGCAGCACAACTCAGGACCATTTTCGCGATATTCAATCCACCACGGGAGAAATTGACGAGAAGGTAAACGATGCTTTCAGATTCCTAGAAACCTTTGTTATTCATTGATCATACAAATTATATCCATTGACAACTGATTTCTGGTTTTTATTTCTATTGATTGGTCATATAGTGTGTATGTATTAGTAGTCTGGGCCCACTAGTTTCGAATAACATTGATTTTTTTTTATATACATCTATATATGTGCTTACATAGTTTTAAAAGTTACGTGCCTGCTCATTTTGTTGCATTTCCACCTCTTATGTCATTAAATAACACCAACTATTTTTTTGTATATATACGCGGATCTTTAGTAAATTGAAAAATGATTATTGATTATCGGGTTTATTCATATGAAATACAATGTTGCAACCTTATGAAGGAAAAAGGTGAATGTTGATAGTCAGGGTTTTTGTTTTGTCTTTGAGCCAAATAAATATAAATATTTATAAAATATGAATACTTGTCGAATATGAACGGTGATGTAGAATTTAAACGTCGATGAAATATTAAGATAGATATTAAAGTGAAATTTATTGTATTGATTAATATGAATACATATATATATATATATACGAGTATGTATGTAATGGGCTCGATATTTACCCTGGTCTTGTTAGGTTGCCATAGATTTTAGACACCCGGTATTAACTAACTATTTGTGATATATAGTATTCCCGCGTAAATTGTCATAAATTACTTTTTGTTGAGTTGTTATTAATTTCTGTAACTATTAAAGTGGAATATAATGTTAAATACTGCATGGGAATAAAACAAGTAGCGGGTCGTAAGATAAATAAGAATAACCCTAATCCTTACCCAAATTTACTTTGCGAGTGAAATTAGCAACCTACGAAACAGTGCGCCCCTCCAACGACTTTTTCCATCAGTAAACCATGAAACAAATCCTTCCCCTACGATCGGAAACCAAACTATTCAGTATCTAGAATTTTTTGACTACAAGATCTATACTAGGAAAAAATTAGTGATCTTAAATTCAACGAACTGAAATCTGTTTAATAAGTTAATGTGAATACCGGAATATGGAAATATGTTCCCAATATCTGTGACTGGATTTGATAAGTTTTCCTTAATATTGACAAACTTTGAAATTTTAGATAAAGTGCGTCGAGTGACGAAATGAGAAATATAGATATACATATATGTGATATGAAGCAATTAGTTGTCTATAGTTAAAACAAAAACAATTGAATACTCTCATGGACACAAACCACAGTGCGTAAAGAGAGTTGAAAAAAAAAAAAAGGAGCTATTATCGACGTGAGAACAAAGACTCATAAAACTGTCGATATGTCTCCTATTGAGACAAAGACTCAATAAAATATTACTAAAGTGTTTTTTTTTTTTGAATGATTAACCAATTATTTTTTCTCTTTTGCCTGCAACGATATGTATTCATTGCACTGAATTTTAAATATATATTGACCCTTGAATTTTTTTCTTGTCTCGTCTTTGGTTTAATTCTTTTCCATGTAATCCAACTTTTAATATATATATAAAAAGGGAAATGTGTTATTTGATCTTGTTGCAAGTAGCGAATTTCTGTGCATGTTTATGAAACATTCTTTTCATGTATTAATTTTTTTTTCCTGTTATGTCAAACTAAATCTTCTTCTATTGAAATGTAATAAATG
This sequence comes from Thermobia domestica, assembly GCF_964235325.1. Taxonomy (NCBI): domain Eukaryota; kingdom Metazoa; phylum Arthropoda; class Insecta; order Zygentoma; family Lepismatidae; genus Thermobia; species Thermobia domestica. Next base: position 282,414,357 of record NC_137455.1, read on the forward strand.
TCTATAGCATTGTAGTTAGGTTAGTTTAATTCAACCAAATACAACCCGAAGTATACATTGTCCTGTATGAATGGGTGTGTGAGTGAAATGTAGGTTTAGTATTAAGTGCATCCATTATTTTGACATATATGTGTGATTTATTATAATTAATGGTAGTTATCAATTAAACTCATTGAATGTTAATACTAACTTAAGTTGGCTCTATGAAGGAAGTAAAAAGGACTGAAGTAGCCTGAACGAATGATCATCATGAGAGAACTGTGAAAGTCAAAATCTTCGACAAATATGTGATATTCTGATTTTTTTTTCTGTGGTCGTTTCTAACATGCCATCAACTTCGTCGTTCATTTTTCAAATATTGAATATTAGTCTAAAACTTCTGGAAATATTGAATAAACGATAAAATTAAACTTTCTCATCTATCTCCGAGCTATATTGGGATAATTCGGTAGTTGGGGTCAAATGGATCTAGATCGGGGATGTATGAGTTAACATGTGTCTACCTTTGATCACCCTAATACCAGACATTCACCCAATAGCTATTGGAAATGATCACAATTAGATAATTATTCACTTTCCTTTACCATATTCCTCAAAATATCCAGTAACAGTTTCCTCTTTATCACCTTCTTACTTTACCTTTTTCCTCTTCTATCTTCCTCTTCCTTTCTTCATCTTCTTCTTCTATTTTTAATAAAACTGAAAGGGGGGTCGTGACTGGGAATTCTATATGTAATAAACACGGTCATGTATTTATTTGATTTTATTTTCTTTAGAAGTCCGATAAAAGGTTTTCTCTTTTCGATCGAACCTAGTATGTTCGAAATTAAGAAATTAAGAAATGGAAATTATATTCCAATATAATTAGGCATAAGCTGATAGCTTCATGAACATCCCCACCAGGGGTGAAGGGTTCCCACTCACGACTTATTCTGTGCATCACATTTGTTGCCCTTTTTCCTCAATCAGTCTTAGATTGACGAACGGTGACAGGATTCGTTGTTATGGCAACAGTGGTTGCTGTGGCAACGGCCCCCTTTTTACAGTTTTAGAATGGCGACACGTGACAAGATTGTTGCCATGGTAACCATGTTTACTGTGGTAACGGATCTGAAAATGCTTATTGAATAATACCAGTTATCATGCCAATTAGTTTGAATTGGTGAACCGCGACAAGAATGTTTGTCATGGCAACGTTTGTTCCCATGGCAACGGATCTCAGTTTAAATGGCGACCGATAGATCTGAATTTTTTTTTAAGAATGTCAAAGAGTGAGGTTGAAGGCATGTTGAATTGATTACAACATTGAAATTAATACGAGAAATTTTATAGTCAAGTGAAACAAGTAGAATCGTTGGCTACTTTGTCATTTTTGTTTCCTTTTCTAAGGGGGAAAAAGAGAAGGAGTGTCAAAATTTTTCTAAAATAGAACTAAACGCTAGAAGGGTTTCAAGGAAGGAAAGAGAATGGGAGTCCTTTAATTTATGAATAATACTTGTCTGGATAGCGAATAAGTATTTTATAGTATATGTGTATTTCTGATATATATCTTGTCTTTTGTAAAGTGTAAAGTGTCTCAAAACTATGGCAACAAAAAAGGTTGTTGTGTCACAGGACGAGTGTGATGTCACGTGCACTCAATGCACATTAAACGAAAAAGAGAAAAGATCTCGCGCCCCGCGGAGACTTATAAGATGTACCGGTTGTGGACTAAAATGGATCCACTTTGCTTGCTCCAATTTGGACGATACTGCTGAAAATGCAGAAAAAGTTCAAACCGGCGAAATAATGAAATATTGTGAGGAGTGTGAAAAGGACCGAGGCCAAATATCTCCAGCGGAGATATCTGACCTCGACGATGAGGAAAAGAGTGGAAATCAAAGTGATTCTCGGGATCAGACGGCAAACCCGAAGGAAGGAATGTCATCTGGAGGGTCTGACACGTCTGCATTAATTCGCCAGATGATGGAGATGATGAACGAAAAATTCACTAACATGTAAGTTAAAATAGAACAAAATAATACAGAAATGAGGCGTGAGAATGCAGAAATGAGGCGTGAGAATGCAGAAATGAGACGTGAAATAAATGAGAAGTTTGATACCTCGAAACGAGAGACCGACGCTCGATTCGAGGTATTAAACAATAAATTTGACCAGGTTTGTTTAGACTTTGCTTCTTCGATGAGCAAATTGAAAGAGCAAACGTCTACTGAACTAGAGCAGGTTAGATACCGGGCCCAACAGTCTACCGAGCAGCTCAGAGACGAAACAAATAAAAAATTAAACGAAATAGATGTAAGGTTTGAGAGTACGAACAAAAGATTTGGTGACATCGAACAAAAAGTTGAACAGCAGCAGACTGAAATAAGTAGATTGAATGTTGTAATATCCGACCTATCAATAGAAACTAAACTAGAGTCGGTTGATCAAAGAATTAGTCGAATTCAAACCGAAGTAGACAGTATTAAGGGGAATATTACTAAATTGCAAATCGCCAAGTCTGATATCTCCTATCCTTTTCCTGATGGCGATTCTCCAGGGAAAATTTTCCCAGAAACAAGTAATGTCCTCCCGGGTAAGAGTCAAGTGTTGCCTGATGCACGGGACACAGCAATGTATTGCTCCCCGCATCAGCCAACCTCGAAATCATGGTTGAGTAATTTCGATGTACCGATGCAGTCGAGTGTTGTGACTACAACAGTCACTAGCGTAAATGCTCACTCTACCTTTGGAATGGTACAATCGTACAGCGTGCTGCCAGGAGGGGAAAGGAGATGTGCCGGACCGTCGGTTACTACCGTGGTGGGTCCTAAGTTTGAACCTTACATGGTCAACACAAATTACAAAACCTCTCTTGGTCATATGGGAGCGTTCAGTTCAGTGACCACTCCGTCGGTGGCAAATCCGGTGACAACCCCAACTGCTCAGGATAACGCGTTGATTCCACTGGATTCTTTTCCTGCCCCGCATAGTATGAGCTCTAAAGTTTCCCTCCGGGATATTGAACGTTTTCCCACTTTCGATGGGAACATTACTAACGGGTTACCTCGAGTTTTCCTGCGGAGACTGCAGCAATATCTAGACATGTACAAACTTACTGATGGGGAACGCCTACAGATAGTTGAAAAATGTTTGATCGCCGCTTCGGGCGCATGGTTTGCTTCGGTTAAATACCAAATCCGGACGTTTAGTGATTTTTTGATTCTTTTCAAAGAAGAATATTGTAATGAGCACATCGAACGGCTCCAAAAGAGAAACTTACAATCACTCCGGTATGATCGCTCCAAGTATGGATCCCTCTTGGACTATGCTTGGAAAATTATCGAACTATATTATCAGATAGCTGAACATCCCTCTCAGGCCGAACTGGTAGATATTATAGTTAACGCTCTTCCACCCGATGAGTCCCGGGCCATAGCGTCCCACTTGTGCCAAACGGTGCGAGAAGTCACCTCACGTTTAGCTGCCTTGTGCGGTAAGGAAGTTGGTGGTCCACCAAAACGATACTTCGCCCGACAGGCAAAGATTCTAAAACCGACGAAGACGAAGGTAACGGCAAGTTGCCAGACAGATTTCCTGAGTTATACCCAAGCTGGATCTCGTTATCCTAGTGGGTATGGCTCAGAAAACAACAATAATGGCCGGCGACTATTTAGGAATCGGCCCATGTTCAACAATCGCCGGAGTTATCGTCCCTATGACCGTACCAACATGGAATCGAACCCGGGTAGGGGCGATAACACCAGGAGGAATTTTAACAGGGCGTACGGAAGAGGGGAGAACGGTAATAGTCAGAATAATAGTAACAATAATGTAAATCGACCCCAGAATTCAATCCATTCGCAAGTGCGTGGTAACGGTGAGCCTAGAACAATATTAAATGGAAGTGATAGTCGAGAAACTAGATCCTAATGACATCGGATATGCTAGTCGACGGCTAAAGCCTTACGAATTGTCTCTGTCGATTTCTCAGTTATAACTTCTGTCCGTTCTATTGCTATATGAACACTACTGAAAAAAAAAGAGTATCGGAACTCACAATTTTCGAAATTTAAAGATTTTCAATTGTACAGAAGATAAACGTAATGAATTACTCGCGCAATACCCCAAGTAGATATAATATACTGTCCTAGTGTGACTGGTAATGTTTGAATGAGATGAATGAGTGTGTTAATTTAACAAGCATCATTAGTTAGTATTCCCAATTAGCAAAATTTTGTTATTCTAACAAAATTTTGTTAATGGGCCGGGGAAAACTGTAATATACCATTACAGTTGAAAGTAATGGCAATTTTTTTTACGCACCCTGTACCTAGTAATTTTTTTTTTAAATTCAATTTCGGTTTAGTTACACAATTTATTTACTCTCTCTACTTCGAATTAAATATAATGAACCCAAAGGTTTCGTTAGTAACCATATTCCCACTGTATAATATATTTATTTATATTTTGATTAAGTGTAAATCCCATTTCCGGATATATAACTTGAATAGTTACAAGGTTTACCATTCTGACGTCATACCGAAACATAGTTCCGTTATTGGATATAAATTTCCTTAATTTCAGACCAATGTAGATTTTGGCCAGGTACCTAATCTTTCCCTCACCCCCTCTCACTAGTCCATAGTCGCTTTCAGATCCGGTTATATCTGGATTTGCCAAATTTCTATTTGCTTTGTAATTTCCGCGGCTAAAGTTTTCGTTCTGATTGGAGGAATTCTCCTACCTCTGGCTTTTTCGGCGCAATATTATCAGAATAATTGAAGACACACTAGTAGGAGCAGCTTGTGATTTTCTTGCCACATATTTTTCGGGAAGGTCTCAAATTTTCAAGGAAAACTAAGGTAACATTTAATGTAACTTAATATTTAAAGACTGACAATGATTTAGGAGCTGACAAACTTACATTTTTCGTGAAGTGAACTGTAAAAAATAAAGGAGAAATGTGAACCAGCTTTACAGACGCCATATTGCTCGTTATCCAAGCCAAAGAATAGACAATATAGGAAAGTGATTTTTGATCTGTTAAAATTCAATTAGGGATTAGGGAACTTACGACCTGATTAGTGCATGTTGGTCGTGTATACAGTAAACGTGATTTATCATTATTTATTTCGTAATTGCATGTATGTAGTAGGTTTGATAGTACTGTAAATAATCATAATGGCAGCTTAAGTTAGCTTAAAAGGGCTCCTATCCCCTTTTCCAAATTGAACCAGTTCTAGCGGGGGAATGGGTTAGTTATTGTTCGTTTTAGGGCCTTTTCCCCTTTCAGGGGAAGGGTCCCTCCATAAACCTCGTTAAGGTGCCCCCAGGGCATCAATTTTTGGCAATCATTATGTAAACAATTGGTCAGGTCAATTAGACCTAGTGTTACTTTTCTCATTTTTGACCCCCTTTAAATTAAATAGAGCCGACTGTATATATCGACGAGGGAGTAATGTATTTTAAATTTAATGTGTTAGGTTATTTTCGTCAACATGCATGTAACTAAATGGTGCATGTTTAGTTTAGTTAGTTGTCTTTATGTATAGTACTAACAGTGGTGTATGTAGTTAGTAGTTTTGTGTGAGTGTGTGAATTTTCGATTTGGACAGTGTATAAATATGCTTTAATTTAGTACCATTTTGCTAACATAAATAAACCAGAGTAAATATTAAATTTCTGATTAATGAGTACAAGTATACATTTCAGTACACGGTAAATTATGCCTCCACTACAGCGCTATAGCGTCAGTTTTCGGTAGTCAATTGTTTGTTGACAGTACGACATCGCATGACTTAGTGATTTAGATTGTTTGATTTTGGACAGTTATTCTCAAATTACTTCCCGTGGACATGGTTTTCGGTTCGGATGAGTATACCTTCGTATAAAATAGCATGAGATCTTACTGTACTGAAAATTTCAGCTTGCTAGGTCCAGTAGTTAATGAATAATCTGCTGAAATAAAGAACACCTATTTTCTTAATAGAAGTAAAACCCATATGCTGTTACTGTTTGTTTGAAAATGTAGTATTAAATTCTCTTTTTCCCGTGGCTGTAGAAAATTCCATTGTTGCTTCAGTTTTATCAACAAATCAGAAATAGATTAATCATTGACAATTTAACTTTCCGTAAATACATGTATGATTTTTTTTAAACCTGCAAGGTAAATACAATTTGGGTGCTTCGAAATAAAGAGTACGTGGTTCGATGAATGTGATCGTGTGGTGGTTTGAGCGTGATAGATTGTGATAGTTATATATATATATATTTATTACTGCGTAATGTAAATATGTGTATGGCCTGCGTGTAAAATGTACGAAATAGGGTGTTTATAAAATATTACTTCGTGCGAAAATTAGTAGATAATGAATGAATGTAATGATATGTTAATAATATGATATATAATATGAATGAAATGATGACCCCTATATTTAAATGGATAGGCCTAGTGAATTTTATATAGTGAAAATATGAATATGTTTACGAAGAAAGAAAGAGAGAAAAAAAAAATCTCTCGCGTTTTGACTTCCACACCAGTGCATTCATCCAACCGAGTTTGCTACTTGGATAGTAAATTATAGTTGGGAATTGTGTGTTACTTTGCATTTATGTACCTCCTAACAACAGCCCCAGATCTTAAGCCTTTCAATAGATAGAGTAGCATCATGTGGGAATTACTTCTAAAGGTTGACAGAAATGATAATTAAGAAAACCAACTGCTATATCCTGTGATCATCGAAAAGTACAGGTTTCGGTCATTTGTACCTTTAGCATTCATTGCCTCTCCGATATTTTTTTTTTGTCGCTTACCTTATTTATTTATTGTGCAGTGTTCATATAACTCAGTTCGGACTATCCGATTAAATCAACTGCTATTAAATTAATATTCATGTCATTAGCGTACCCGGATGTCGACCCCTAGTCCCCTTAAGTATTTTTGTTTCTTTTCTTAGTTTAATTAGATGAGGGAAATTAACGACATCCCAGACCGTGGCGTGTCTGCGTAGGGTAGCTATCGGTGAAATTTGGCAATAGAAGTCACTGATCCAAAATTCAGTTTATTTAATTTTTTTTTATTTTGGCAAATTCTCGTTAGGGATATCTTAGCTATTACTCTAATTTCATCCCTATTCTGGAATCTTCTAGTTTCCAAGAGGTCGGATGATTTTTTTTTCTTGAAATTCTAAATTAGCGCCTTCTCTAACCTTCCGGACGATTTCCGGGAACCTGCTGGTTTGGGCCGGATACGGGGATCGGATTTCAATCTTACAACCAAATACTTGTGGGATTGGGATCTGATGGACACAGAACTTGCATCCTTGGCAGCAGGGCGTTCCTTGAGTCTACGTATTTGAGTAGACCACCCTTTTGGCATGTTAAGAATATTTTGGCTATGGATTTTGTTGAGATAGAAATTCGATTTCTGTCTTTGTAGCGTTAGTTATTTCCCACTTAAGTCTTTGGCGCCACTATTTCTTCGTCTTCCTTCTTCTCTATCTCTCTGTCTTCATTACTTCGAGATTTTTTTTTTTAAATTTCAACCTCCCCCCCCCCGGTTTCTGAAACTCATAAAACATACAATATTCATTTCACTTATTTCGATCGTATGTACTAACTGAGACATCGAGGGATGCAATTCGTGGAGGTATTGCAGCACAACTCAGGACCATTTTCGCGATATTCAATCCACCACGGGAGAAATTGACGAGAAGGTAAACGATGCTTTCAGATTCCTAGAAACCTTTGTTATTCATTGATCATACAAATTATATCCATTGACAACTGATTTCTGGTTTTTATTTCTATTGATTGGTCATATAGTGTGTATGTATTAGTAGTCTGGGCCCACTAGTTTCGAATAACATTGATTTTTTTTTTATATACATCTATATATGTGCTTACATAGTTTTAAAAGTTACGTGCCTGCTCATTTTGTTGCATTTCCACCTCTTATGTCATTAAATAACACCAACTATTTTTTTGTATATATACGCGGATCTTTAGTAAATTGAAAAATGATTATTGATTATCGGGTTTATTCATATGAAATACAATGTTGCAACCTTATGAAGGAAAAAGGTGAATGTTGATAGTCAGGGTTTTTGTTTTGTCTTTGAGCCAAATAAATATAAATATTTATAAAATATGAATACTTGTCGAATATGAACGGTGATGTAGAATTTAAACGTCGATGAAATATTAAGATAGATATTAAAGTGAAATTTATTGTATTGATTAATATGAATACATATATATATATATATACGAGTATGTATGTAATGGGCTCGATATTTACCCTGGTCTTGTTAGGTTGCCATAGATTTTAGACACCCGGTATTAACTAACTATTTGTGATATATAGTATTCCCGCGTAAATTGTCATAAATTACTTTTTGTTGAGTTGTTATTAATTTCTGTAACTATTAAAGTGGAATATAATGTTAAATACTGCATGGGAATAAAACAAGTAGCGGGTCGTAAGATAAATAAGAATAACCCTAATCCTTACCCAAATTTACTTTGCGAGTGAAATTAGCAACCTACGAAACAGTGCGCCCCTCCAACGACTTTTTCCATCAGTAAACCATGAAACAAATCCTTCCCCTACGATCGGAAACCAAACTATTCAGTATCTAGAATTTTTTGACTACAAGATCTATACTAGGAAAAAATTAGTGATCTTAAATTCAACGAACTGAAATCTGTTTAATAAGTTAATGTGAATACCGGAATATGGAAATATGTTCCCAATATCTGTGACTGGATTTGATAAGTTTTCCTTAATATTGACAAACTTTGAAATTTTAGATAAAGTGCGTCGAGTGACGAAATGAGAAATATAGATATACATATATGTGATATGAAGCAATTAGTTGTCTATAGTTAAAACAAAAACAATTGAATACTCTCATGGACACAAACCACAGTGCGTAAAGAGAGTTGAAAAAAAAAAAAGGAGCTATTATCGACGTGAGAACAAAGACTCATAAAACTGTCGATATGTCTCCTATTGAGACAAAGACTCAATAAAATATTACTAAAGTGTTTTTTTTTTTTTGAATGATTAACCAATTATTTTTTCTCTTTTGCCTGCAACGATATGTATTCATTGCACTGAATTTTAAATATATATTGACCCTTGAATTTTTTTCTTGTCTCGTCTTTGGTTTAATTCTTTTCCATGTAATCCAACTTTTAATATATATATAAAAAGGGAAATGTGTTATTTGATCTTGTTGCAAGTAGCGAATTTCTGTGCATGTTTATGAAACATTCTTTTCATGTATTAATTTTTTTTTTCCTGTTATGTCAAACTAAATCTTCTTCTATTGAAATGTAATAAATGTCTATAGCATTGTAGTTAGGTTAGTTTAATTCAACCAAATACAACCCGAAGTATACATTGTCCTGTATGAATGGGTGTGTGAGTGAAATGTAGGTTTAGTATTAAGTGCATCCATTATTTTGACATATATGTGTGATTTATTATAATTAATGGTAGTTATCAATTAAACTCATTGAATGTTAATACTAACTTAAGTTGGCTCTATGAAGGAAGTAAAAAGGACTGAAGTAGCCTGAACGAATGATCATCATGAGAGAACTGTGAAAGTCAAAATCTTCGACAAATATGTGATATTCTGATTTTTTTTTTTCTGTGGTCGTTTCTAACATGCCATCAACTTCGTCGTTCATTTTTCAAATATTGAATATTAGTCTAAAACTTCTGGAAATATTGAATAAACGATAAAATTAAACTTTCTCATCTATCTCCGAGCTATATTGGGATAATTCGGTAGTTGGGGTCAAATGGATCTAGATCGGGGATGTATGAGTTAACATGTGTCTACCTTTGATCACCCTAATACCAGACATTCACCCAATAGCTATTGGAAATGATCACAATTAGATAATTATTCACTTTCCTTTACCATATTCCTCAAAATATCCAGTAACAGTTTCCTCTTTATCACATTCTTACTTTACCTTTTTCCTCTTCTATCTTCCTCTTCCTTTCTTCATCTTCTTCTTCTATTTTTAATAAAACTGAAAGGGGGGTCGTGACTGGGAATTCTATATGTAATAAACACGGTCATGTATTTATTTGATTTTATTTTCTTTAGAAGTCCGATAAAAGGTTTTCTCTTTTCGATCGAACCTAGTATGTTCGAAATTAAGAAATTAAGAAATGGAAATTATATTCCAATATAATTAGGCATAAGCTGATAGCTTCATGAACATCCCCACCAGGGGTGAAGGGTTCCCACTCACGACTTATTCTGTGCATCACATTTGTTGCCCTTTTTCCTCAATCAGTCTTAGATTGACGAACGGTGACAGGATTCGTTGTTATGGCAACAGTGGTTGCTGTGGCAACGGCCCCCTTTTTACAGGTTTCTCAGCACGCCTGTATACAATCAACATTGCGCCTTGATTATGCGTGCTTACATAATAATATCCGGGCAATGGAATAAGGATATTCTTCTTTTCTCTCTTTTTCTTCAGGTTCAGAATTAAGATCCAGTAACAGGGGGTGCTTATAGGTGGTAGATAATACAAAATAATCAATAATGTAAAAATTATACAAATTGTAATAGCTTTTATAGGAGTATTATTACAAAATATTTTTGATAGCTTTCATTGAAAAGACAATAGTTTCTATTTTCTTCTATTAAATCAAATACCTAGGTATTAAGTAATTTTTATAGCTTGTACTTTAAAAAGGTAAGTATACTGATACTAACATATGCTGAAGAATTTTTTCTTTTCTTTTTTTTTTTTTAATGATAAATTTGCTTTCGAAGGGGACAAGAGTTTTGGGATCCGTAGATATTCTTATTACCATAATATAAGTGATTCTTACTGGAAAACAAAAGTTGAAAAACGCTGCTTATACCATTTATTTAATTACAATCTCATCTTCTTTAAACTAAATGGTATAATATGAATAGTTAAACTAAAAATTCTAACTAACTAACTGACTATGGCCTATGGAACCCGGAGGTTCAATGCCGCGTTCACAAAAGCTCTCCACTGACTTCTATCTTTAGCCAACTGCATCCAGTTTCTACTTTGTATTCTTATCTCTGCGAGATCCATCTAAATATAGTCCTCATATTTGCGCCTAGGTCCTCCTAATGGTCGTTTTCCGACTGGTTTTCCAGTCAAGACTTTGAAAGCGTTTCTACTTTCTTCCATCCTAGCTACATGACCTGCCCACCTGAGCCTCCTAGACCTGACGACCCTAACAATGTTTGGTAAACCGTATAAATTATATAGTTCCTCGTTATAAAGTTCCCGCCATTTCCCATTCCCGTTCCTCTTTTGCCCAATTATTCGTTTCAGGATCTTGTTCTCTAATACTTTCAGTCTATGTTCTTCCCTCAGAGTAAGCGACCATGTTTCGCAACCATACAGAATTACAGGCATGCTTATCGTTTTAAATATTTTTAACTTGAAATTCCTCGACAGAATTCGCGATGACAAGAGATGTTGAACTGACAGGAATTCCCTGCTTTTAGTAGACATTTAATTTCTTCGTGAATAGTTTTCGTTTGTTAATACTGATCCTAGATATTTGAAAGTATTAACTTTATCAAAAATATTATTTAATATTTTAACGAATCCATAATTTGCAGTACTACAGTACGATTAAAAATTCTGTCAGTTACGAATTGTATTCTTCCCCTTCATCTTTACTTCCCACAATGCCATTTGTTACATCCACAGCACAAAAGAAAAAAAAGCTTTCGAACGTCCCTATTAGTTTCTTATTAGGATTACACTAATATATCTAATATAATTGTAATGTTAGTCCTCCCCTTTGTACGTTACTGCAAACGATAACTTGAAGGAAAGCTAATCTTTGATTTCTGTTTTTCTTTTTATTCTGCAATAGATAGCTGGCGTTCATTAAGCTCACACCTGCCTGGGTAATTGTGATTTTAACGGTGTATATCCATATGCCATTCGTAAATAAACATGTAGTGTGACACTAATGTCTAACCTTTAAAAAAATAACAGTTATGAGTTGTATAACCATCTAGGCGAAAATCAGAGATGCGCACGAGACAAGATTTGTGGCTGTCTCGACTCGAAAATGTGCTGTAAAAGTGATGTCTCGACTCGAAAAATATATATTTTTCTATTGGAAGAGCCGTGTCTCGACTCGAATTTTGTCAGGAAAAACCTGTCTCGACTCGTCTCGTGCGCATCCCTAGAGAAAATGTTTAGATATTCTTTGCTCTAATTATAAAGGCAAGTTCATTTGTCCATTAATATATAGATACGTTTCGCGTGATCTCTCTTTAATGTCTTTAGCAAAGTTTATTAGGATAACGCAAATGGGACGCATAAGATTGTGATGTTAGTATGTCCGTCCGTTAATCCACGTAACTTTTTAGCAGAAGCAAATTTTTAATTTTTCTTTTTGCAATAGATAACTAGAGTGATTATTTTTAACGAATTTGTTTATAAAACAAATCTATAATCACTTTTACGGACGGATAATTTTGACTTAACCAAAGGCTATCCCTATCCTATTTCTACGATTGAGACAAAGATAGCAGAAGTAACACATCCCACCGTTAGATGAAAGTAAACATCCTCCTGCGGCTGACATCTATCGAACGAAATTCAAACCTTTAGCACGTGATCCTTTTACACTGTTTACTAGAGATTTAATCTTCCTTAAACCAGGGGTTCTAAAACTTCTCACTAGCTTACTACCAACTGCCAATAAGAAGTACTAATATGCGCGCTATCCAAAGGTCTCACAAAGCAATTTTTATATAGGGAGTTTGGCTACGGTCATATAGTTTGAAGTACTTTCCAACTGCCTCTACAAAATATGTTGCGGAAATACCGCAGGATTCTGAAACATAGATATTTGAATAGAGTATGTACTGGTTCCCAAGTGAAGTCTTGACCCGACTACGGCAGGTATCATAGTTTTGGAGCTATGAACCTTTAAAGTTGATATTTTCATATTTTCGGCAGCCTATAACTCCGAAAGGAAGCATTTGTGCGCCCAGTAGGGTCTATACTTTTTATCTTATCTTGGTGTCAGGAATCACCTCCCAAATGTTGTCCGTGTTGTTTTGAAACACCCTATATATATATATATATATATATATATATATATATATATATATATATATATAAGAGTTGGTTTTGAATTTAACATTCTGTTCAGCAGTGAGGCTATATGAGACGTGGACCTAGTTATTAACGTGGAATCCGAACCACATGAGCTCCTGCCTGGAATGGAACCCGGGTCTCCCAATATATATATTGTGTGAATGTTGATGCATAACTTCAACATAGGTGCACCGGTCTTAATGATCCTTTTTTGTTTGATAGAGTATGCCGGTGATCGCTTATAAGTTTCGTTAGGATCTGATGATAGTCTTAGGAGCTAGACCATGAAACTCCTGAATATCTTACAGTGTTAATAACGTAATTAACCAACTTCATTGTGTGCATGTTCACGCATAATTTCAAATTGATGCACTAATTTTAATTATTTATTTTTAATTTCAAAGAGTACCTTACAAATTCCATAGATTTTTTTTAAAGTTCTGATGACAGTCTTTGGATCTAGACCATGATACTAAGGGGGAAAAACTATAAGATTTTATGAATTATAATATGGTCTACTTTGTACTGAATAGCTTATTCACTAAATAGCTCTTACAATACTCAGGAGACAAATCGTATGTGGCGTACGTAAAAACGTAGATTACATGTGTAAATCCTGTAGTTTTCGGAATTAACGTACAGCAAACTTAGAACTTAAAAAGTGTATTTTATACAACCTTTCCGTATAAGTGTTCGGAGTAAACGTACTTTGCGTACAAACGAAAAAATTGTATATAGGTGGTCAGGATCTCACAGACAGAAGGACGTATGTAACATATATCTGACATATTTAACATACGTATACGTATGTAATATACGGAAGAATGTTAGATGTGATGCATCCTGCAACGGCATGATGTAACATCTAAGTGGGAAAAGTATGTAGCATGTGGATAACATATGCTCCGTACTGATTTCTGTAGTAAACATAAGGATACCTTATATTTGCACAATATACCGCTGTCCGGATACGAATTTTTCTCTGTATACTGCACGAGCAACATAGGTTTAAAGGAGACGTCTGAACCAGCAACTTCGGTCTAAAGGGGTCATCTCTTGATCCTTATTCATGTAGTATAAGGCGTGACATGTACACTCCGCATCAAAAAAAAATGCGACAGCTAACGCCGTGCAGTTACGCCAACCAATATACACCTTCTTATCCCATAATTGTGTCAACTAAAAAGACCTCTCTCTCCTCCTTTCTTCTCTCCCATACTAAAATTAGCTACAACATGAGCGTAATCCTAACTTCAAACTACATAAGTATCAGTTTCGATAAAATGAAATAACCGAGACGAAACAAGATTCATAGATTGATGTAGGGAGAAACTGAAACACACACAATGAAAAATTGAAACCAATGAATGTCTATTACACAGAAATTCAGAAATGAGGGGAGAGAGAGAGAGAGAGAGAGAGGAGAGGAGAGAAGAAGAAAAAGAAAAGGGAGAACTGATAAAACTGTGGAATTCAAACGTAGTAAGAAAAAAACCTAAAATTATAAAGTTCCGTTTCCAGAAATTTAACTGTAATATAGAAATAACGTTTGTTTTTAAATATTTTTTCAGAACTATTCCAATATACAGAGGATGCTTTGAACATTCATTATGTCATTTTCATAATGGATAGCATACTCAATTTCAAGTAGAACTGTAGATCTCCGAAACATATCTAGGATAATGTCAAAACTTTAACACACATGCTTTGTTTCCGCGTGATTTGATTGCAAATTCGGTAGTGTTCATTGGACTTACTGATCCAAAATACATTCTAATATATCCAGTAGTCATATCCTCCATTTCAGACTACTAATGCACACTGAACAAAAAAAGAAAAAAACGAAAAGAAAAGAAAAAGATAGAAAGAAAGAGAAAATTGAAGAGTGCTATTTACTGCTAAATTTCCATCAGAAATACCTTATATTGAAAGTCCAAACTATATAGTAATGAAAAATTACAAATGTTCGAAAGGAAAAGTTTATGTTCCTCATAGATGTAGCATGTTTCAAATTTCAACGTGAATAAAACACATTGAATTATAGGATGGGAACAAATTTTGTGTCGAACTAGCATAAATAACATTTTGTTTTCAAATAACCAAAGAGGTTACCATTTCCTAGCCTTTTCCGAAGATTTATCTGTTCCGAACATGCAGCACTGATTTCATCTCTTCCGGATATAACGTAATTTTCACAGATAGAATGAATACGCTAAGAGCTCAAACGGATCATCGTATCAGTCGGATGATGTTGGTTAGGTTATAGACCACTACTGGATCGAGGATTCAAATCCGTAGTGACCCGGTAATTCGAGTGGGACTCGGTAGCCCAGAGGATAGAAAATAGATTTTACTTATTCCCTTGCGTTTAAACAGTATTTCTGTCAGAGATGACCAGGACGGGAGATGTTATCCCCAGAGCACGAAATACACGACGCCGAAGTTTCCAGTTAATTAGATTCTCCAGACCAGGTATATCGGGCTCTTGCTCCGTTTTAACTTTGGAACATGAAGTGTGTGTATGTTGTTTGTGTGAGGGAGAGAGAGAGAGAAGTGAAATATACAAAGACAGGATAGGGAAACGTCAAGAAAGAGAGAGGGGGACGAGTATAAATATGAAACATACTTATCATTGCAGTTTATGATGTAGAACGCACACTGTTTACTCTAACTATCGCAAGTGATGCCTTGTAAGTTCTCCACCAGAAGATGAATCTCTATTTGCAGCCATTACTTTATGCTAAAAAATTGGGGAATCGAACCAAGATTTTCCATTAGGAAATCTGGCACGTTACGACTACACCACCGATTGCTTTAACTAAACTTCGTTTAACAAATGGTGTAGTGTTTCTTCCTGAGAACGATAACACGAAAAGTGTGTACTGCAGATCAATGATGACTTTGGAATGTCCTGGTAATTCCCTTGTCCTTTCTCAACTAACATTCTTAAATCGTTTCTATCATGATACAGGTGTTTGCTTCCACATTCTTATTTATTGCTTGTCCAGTATAAGTCGATTCTTCATAATCACTTTGTAAAAAATTAACTTTGGCCACAACAGGATCTGAACCTATGTTAGACAGCTATTATTCATAAAGCCATTACGTTAACCCTACACTATCATGCCACCTGAAAATATAAGCCAAATACTACTTACTTTAGCCCTTGGAACTAACCGGCTTCGTCTGTAACGTTATTTGCACCAAAGTGCACAACGAAATTGATTTATTCGACGGCCTAGAGAGAAATTAGTGCCCACTAATAAAGGAAAAACATATAATCGAGAAAAAAATAGAGAAATAAAACATATTTTGCAGTAAGTTTACAATGCAAGTTCAAAAGTACGCAAATAATAATAATAATAATAATAATAATAATAATAATAATAATAATAATAATAATAATAATAATAATAATAATAATAATAATAATAATAAACTGTATTATAAAATTGAAAGTCACTATGTTTGTGGCACCTAATATCTTGAATCACCTGACCGATCTCTATCAAATTTTCAACATTGATATCGTTCGAGCCTGGGAAGCTTTTTTATCATTTCATTTTAACGGTAAAACTTGTGGGAAGGAGGAGGGGAGGAGGTTTAATATATAAAAATTAATAAAACGTAATTATTCTTGAACCACCAGACCAATCTCTATCAAACTTTCAACATGGATTAGGTTCGGATCTTTGACGACTTTTATCATTTCAGTTTGACGGTGCAACGTAGGGGCCGGAGAGAGGGATATATATATAAACAATGAAAATGAAATTGACTGTCTTTGTGACTTCATCACTCTTGAACCACCCGACCGATCTCGATTAAATTTTCAACATAGATGAGGTTCGGGCGTAAGATGGTTTCAGGGTTGCCAGTAATATAGAGGTAGGAGTAAAGGACACGATGATTAACTTTCAGCGAGTTCAAGACTTAATGGGAGGTAGGAAAGAGCTGCTTACACAAAAATTATCCCCCAAAAAATATTTCGGCAAACATATGTAATAACAAATAAACTTCACAAAAAAGTGCCGTCAATGAATACCAGTTTTAAAGAAAACCGAAGATTGACAATAAAGCAGGAGGAAGGGATAAGGAAATGAAGTTCTATCTACCTGTCCACGCTGTCTTTAGTTGACTTCAAACACATAAATGAATTCATTCTGTATCGTTTCGATTATCAGAATATTTTCTCGTCTCGTCTCGTCTCGTTTTTTAAATTTATGCCCTGATTTCTTAAAAAAAATATCTGGAAGCTATCAGAATCCTTATACTTCGTAAGAAGTACACGAAGAGTGTAATATAACAACATTCAAACCATATTTGTTATTGAAGTATATTGGTAATGACTTGTGTATCTTTAAATGTTAATAAATATTCTTCGTTATGTAAATAGAATCACTTTATCAATTTATAGTTGTTATACTATGAATCACTGAGAGAGTTTTTCAGATTTTTGACTTGAGTGAACTAGTTTTGGCCATGAGACTCTGGTCTCATATCAAGTTTGAAAATGTATTTCTCGTGTCATAGTTAACAGTAGTCTTAACTAGTAAATCAAGAAAACATATACAACTTAGAACATATATTCTTTCGGTTGGAAATCTCAAAACATATTAGAGAATTGAACTACATAACTGATCATGCATCTGAGGGGAATTTCCTGAGATGTACTCTTAAAATTAATTATCTTAATTTTTCAAAATTATATTTGAGAAAATTTCCCCAGAAATTCTTACTTCACTTAATTTAGCAGAATAATCTCTCTTTTTCATATTTATTTAATCTCTGATTCTTAACTGGATGTTTTCTTATAAAGACAACTTCTATTTATTTTTGCAGTAAAGAAAATATTTGTAAATAATGCAAAGTTGCGTTTATTAAAACGGATACTGAAATACATATAGACCTAATGTTGAAACAAAATAATATGAAAATTAATAGAAAACAGAATAAGTACACAAGTACAAATAAACCAAATAATAAATTCATCCATGACTAACAATCATCAATTGAAGAGTCAGTTATAACATTCTTCCACCGCGATCTATGGCTGGTATCGCTCATAATTGAAGTAATTATTTCAACTGCTGTTTCATGAAAAGATCCAAATTTACAAACGTAATACCAGCTCCTTTCAGCATTCTGGCCTCTTCAATGCCCACCATCGCAGAAGATTTGTCCACTGTGGCTCTATGAGATGTTGAGTTTTCGTGGAGCACTCGCTCTCTCCGATGACATCCTTGTAACTGATATAGTGAAGAAAGATGTTTTGAAAAAATTAAATGGGGCAACAGCCCCCACCACCTCCGACCTCCGTGACTGTAGCAATGACCACCATTTACACTAAGAATTTCATCTTCCTGGATAAGCCGAGGAGACGGAAGCCAATATATTGCCAATGGAAAAACTTTAACAATTTCATCTCTTAGGAGAGCTAAAGATTCAAAGGCCAAATCAAACATGTGTAGAGTTATCTATTCCAAAGATGATTAAAACAAAAAGACATCTTCTCTCTGTTGTCATATCTACGGCAAAGGTATTGAAAAATACTCACTTATTTCAACATAAAATGCGAAACTGTATTGAAAATCAAAATACAGCCTATGGGACGCAGATAGCAGGGACTTATTCCATCTGCGACACTAAAATCATCCACTACAAGATGTATTGAATCTGTTCTGGGGTTTACTTCTATTATGCGAATCAAACATAAAGTTTATAGTTTGCAATGGCTCTTAAGCTCCAGATCTTATTGCTTCTCGTACTTGTAAATTATACCGGATAAATTTTGGGAGAATTTGTTTCCTTATTTCCCAATCTATGTGAAAATAAAGTAAGACGTTACTTAGCATTGAAGCCCGCAATGGTTGCTATTTAGCTAACAACAATAGGAAATCAAATATATATCTACATTTAATTTTGTAAAAGCAATATGATTCAATTGTTCCTCCAGATGAAAGCTTTAACAATAAAAGGAAAACGACTTAAAATTAATATAAAATGGTTAATTGTTTTGTATATAATTTCAATACTCATCTTCCAATGATTAATAATAAAATTATTTTTGAGGCGAAAACGTACGTAACTGTTTACTGAAGTATTGGGATGGTCAACATAATAACTTAATTCTCGGGCACTCCCGGGTATTCTCGGGGCACTCCCGTTTAATCCCATATTCTTATTCCACGAATTCTTCCATCATTATTCACTTACTTTATCATCATCTTCCTTAGCCTAACGAGCATAATCGCTGACCCGATTTTAGCGGGTACCACCCGAGTTTTAGGTTCTATATTCGTCCCCCGTTTAATCATCTCTTAAGCATGAAAAACCACCTGCTTTTTGAATTGGAGAAAAATCTAACACGACTTTGTTGATAAAATGTTGTTATATTCAACTTAAACCGGTTCATCTCTGTCTCAATCTCAATCGCGATTGAGTTAAATATGGACTCGCGCTCCGCTCAGGCTCGGGCTGTCAGCTATTTGCCCAGTGCGGGTGGGTTTGCTAATAAGAGATTTGTTATAATGCACAATGGTTTTCTTTGTTTAGTTCATGTGTTTTTAATGTACTGTACTGGATGTTCTATACGAATGAATATTCATTTGTTGATGTGACAAACATACTTGAATCATGACTTCATATAAATTATTTTGTGTTTTTAAGAGAGAAAACCGTATGAACAATATCTATCATTTATCGCTTGGTTTTTCGGTTTTGAAAAACTTGCCTTACAGATATCCTTACAATTATAGATATCTCGCTGTAATGCTTACTTTACAATTCGAGATTCACATTTGTTCAACTTAATAAATAGAAAAGGCAAAAACTAAATTTGCTTTACTTGAGTTTCGTTAGAAAAGTACATTGGAAGTGTCACCTAACAAAGAAATCACTTAAAAAAAATAGTCCGAAGGATCCCAGGTCAATATTTGTAATACACAAGTTCACATCAGTAGTTTCGGTTTAGAATTCCCCGCTTTTCTGATTTTAAAATATACAACCCTACGTTAAACTGAAAAATTTCACTTCATGTCATTTTATCCTTGTGATATTGTAATAACATACCAGTAGATAAGAAATTAATGTGTTGGGTTTCAAGTTGAAAATTAAAACTTTCCTCGTCAGTTTGTTATTTTTGTTATTTGTTGAGCGTCATCATATCGTTAAGAGCTATCATACAAACGACTCTAAGAAATGTGCGTCTTTGAATCGAAATCCCAGAGCAAGGGGATTGATAAAATAGGATATGTCAAGTTTAAAATTTTAATTTTGATGTGTGTAGCAATCATATAAGGGAATGGGTCATATAGGTCACCGCTTACTTGAGCTATTTGGATCAAGATTTTTGCTTGTGTTACCCGGGTCTGGGTTTCGTTTCTCATACAGGCTTGGTGGCCCGAACAAACCTAATGATCCAAACAGGTTCGTTGGCCCAGAGTCAGCCAAAATATCAATTTTATAGTATTACTGTAGAATTTTATAATGGATTAATAATGTCAACTAATCGAGTTCGAAACTTCATTCATTTGATTCCCGGTGTGACATTTCTTAATCAAGATGTCATGTCTTGACTATTTCAGAAATAATTTCACCTTTATTTGACGTCCCATGCTGAAAAATAAAGCAGTAATTTAACACAGACTGTATACTACCAAAAAATTTAACAGACACCGTTTGGCTCAGCGGTATCTCTTGTATTCAACACGACAAATTATACAGTCTTGCTCGATTATATTTTGTTAAACTTTTATGAAAACTATAGCATTTCTTTTTAGTCATTTTCATGCGTTTATACTCTGTTAGATCTTGTAGTTGTCTTTCAATTCAATGCTTCGACGTATATACGCACACAATATAAGAGAGGAAATTGTAGATTTAGCGAGAAGACAGGGTGAGAGGAGAGGACTGTGTTCATTAGAGTTACACCAGCAACCTCTCTCTCTGTATGTATGACGATGGCTCGTAGTCTTCGGGAGAGGCCGCAGTGGTTCAGTGGTATAGCGTTCTCCTCCGGTGGATGGGGTCTTTGGTTCGATTCCAGCTCGCGCCAAGTGAACTTTGTGGTGGATAAACACCATGTGCGTGGGTTTTCTCATTCCACCATTTCACTTATCCTCATCACCGTCTCCTTTAGCTTAGCTGACATAATAGTGGAACGTAAAACTTAAAGATTTCATTTCATTTCGTAGTCTCTGGGTCATACTGGATCTGTCCGGGTTACAAGTGATTTCGGGTCATGCCAGGTCACTTGCCGGTCAATGTTAGATCGGGTCTCGGATCTGTCCTGTCACCAAATCTGGTGGGTTATTGACCTAACTGCTTCCTGGCCGTACTGTAGTTCACTAAGTTATTGACCCGTCCCATCACTGATCAGAGTTTTTGTTGGCTTTGAATGCGACAAACATTTTATACGTTTGATATGTGTTTGGTACAGAGTTAAAGGGGTTAAGTAAAACGTGCCGAACAACCTGACTGAAAAAAAAAAAAAACAAATGGATGACCATTGATTGCTCTTACACATCTTACACAAGATAGTTCATTCCTTCATTACATTATAACGAGTGATGAAACAGCTTTGCCCTGTAGATCCCTGTTATTTTGAGTAGAAAATAAGTTTCGCTTTCACAAGCCAAGAAATTCAAAAGAAAAACAGTAGCAACTCTTGGTGTTAGACTCTCTCTTTTACTGATTTCGTCTTTGTGCAGCTCGTCTTTGGGTTCATCTCAGTGTTATTCACGTAGACTCCTCCTACAGGGTACCGCCATTACAGTCGAAAGGTACTGCTAAATTATGGACAGACTTACGCTAAAAACATAAACGAACACTAGAATAGGATGTGGTGTTGTTACACCAAAATGATAGACAACATACATTCGAAATCACTCGTACACAGATCAGAGTTTTTAAGTAGGAGATTATTGAACATCCTCCATACAGTCCTAATCTAGTCTCCACTGACTACCATTTTTGTGGATCCTGAAACACATTTCCGTGGACAATGTTTTAACACACTTGAAACAGTGCGAGAGGTTACCGTTACTTGGCTCACGAGTTTGAAACAAGAATTATCTGCAGCCATCTGTGACTAATTTGATCTTTCGCTGAAATAATTATTAACGATAGTCATGACTAGTGTGATACCATATGCGTAACACAGTACAATTTCATATTTATGCTCCTTTATGTTCAGAAATAGATTAATATTCAGCTTACGTTTTGATTTCTTATTGTACTTTTGATTTAAATTTTGGTAATTTTTGTGGGAACATTATATAAAGTTCTAGCACAATATAAGACTCAGAAAAGACAATATAACATACCCTAAAATAATTACTACAAGTATTTTGTTATAAAACATTACGTATAAAATGGAAGAAATAGCTATTTCTTTGAAGAAAAGAAAACTCTTGGTGTTAGATTGTCTCTCTTACTGATTTCGTCTTTGTGCAGCTTCATCACGTAGGCGACGGAGAACCACTTCATTACTGACAGAGGGATTGAACTAGACTGGAATTTTTACGAAAAGAACGAAACCTGTCACGAAATTCGTTAGACAGTTTGAAGAATTGATGCCATAAAGGAAAAGAGACAGAAACTGCAAAAATTTAATATTGTACGAAATCTTTCAACAGAGCAAGAAAACATGAGGACATTCATATGCATAAATATCTACTGTAATTACTACTTATAATACAATAATTAAAGTGTACGTATACTGTTTGCACTGTATAGGCGATTTTTTTTAAAAAAAATATTACAGTCTAGCAATTATGCGAATCATTCAAATATAAGTTTCCTTAAGCTGTAAAATATTTATTTTTTAAAATACATTTGTAAACTATACCTACGTGTGTGGGTGGGTCCTTTCTCACTTCTCCACATAATTCCCATTGGGATTTAGGCGTTTGTCTCACCGTTGCACCGATTTGTCCAACCCCTTTGCAAAAAATCACATTCCGCTTCACTTGGTCATCTCTTTGCAATGCAGACTTTAACGTCAGAAAAAAAATGGAAGTAACTAGACTCTAAATTAAGGCTGTATGGAGAGTGGGGGAACCGTTAGCATCCTAAATTTTCAATTCTGTGTCTTATTTGCTTGCTGAGTGGGGATGGACGTTATCGTCAAGAAGAGGAGACCAGGTCGCTTATGTCGTATTATGATTGCATGAAGAAGAGTTCAGGTTCGACATAAACGGCCTGGTCTCCTGTCAACTGGTGGTGAAAAAATGAAGCGGAATGTAAGGAGAGTGCTAAATAGCTTGAGCCCTGATTTTATGCAAAGGACTTGGCCAAATTGGAGCAACAATGAGAAAAATGCCTTAATCACAATGGGGATTATGTGAAGAGGTGAGGAAGGGTCACATACCTACGTGTGTATAATTTACAAATGTAACTTAAGGGCCTTCACTACAGCGAAATTAAACTACTGCTAATTTTAGAGTTTTTCTGTAATATCTT
This sequence comes from Thermobia domestica, assembly GCF_964235325.1. NCBI lineage: Eukaryota > Metazoa > Arthropoda > Insecta > Zygentoma > Lepismatidae > Thermobia > Thermobia domestica. Next base: position 282,437,946 of record NC_137455.1, read on the forward strand.
CAAAACAAATAAAATTATTGAAAAAGCAGAAACGTAGTGAACTAGACAATACGATTTTGCATGTGATACCGTTATCACAACTCATCTATCTGCTTTCGATTTGGAACTGTAGATGGATTTAGTATTTTTTTTTTTTTTTTGCGGATTCTGTAAATAGCGGCATACCAAAAGCAGACAGGTGAATTGTGATAACGGTATCACCTGCAAAATCGTATTGACTAGTTCACTACGTTTCTGCTTTTCGAATATTTTTATTTGTTTTGAAGACATTACAGAAAAACTCTAAAATTAGCGGTAGTTTAATTTCGCTGTAGTGAAGACCCTTAAAAATAATTTTTTACAGCTTAGGGAAACATATCAGGACCTACGTGATAGACTATCTGTTTCAAATATAATGTTTTGCTTGACCAGCAGATATGATTTAATGATTTAAAAAAAATCATCGAGTACTACAGAATGTCGAGATATCAAGAGTCGAGTTAGCGGGATTCTATTCTATCCATTATATTAGCGGACTGCCATTATATTAGGTCGTCTAAAAGGTATAGGCCTTTTGCTCACAAGATGGCGTTCATGTCTTAAATATCAGGTTATATTGTGTGTAAGATCTAACGTTTCGCAGATGACAGTTGAAGCTAGAAGATGTGCAAAAATTATTGGAATTCTTAGAATCAGACCGAAAGTATTGCACCAAGAAGATGAATGAAGTTCCCACAAAAGGCGCTACATTTTACAAATTTATTTCGACAAAGGCGGAAATCCTGTGCTGGTTCTTAAAGAAGGTTTGCTATTTCTGGACAAGATATGTTAGTGAAAGCAACAGCCAAAGACGGTTAAGTCGCTTTCGTTCTGGAAATATTCATGTCCAAAATCCTACTCGCAATGAAAGTTCAATTACAGCAAAAGTGGACAATATTCTGGCAAAAACCTAGCAGGACCGGCAAATAAGCGGTTGTGACATTATTGACTACCAACACTCCATCATCAAACAGTGTTAAACCATTTGGAGAAGACTTTTTGGCTCAGTTCTACAGCATTCATCTATGGTACGTAGGATATTTGGTTCGATCCCAACTTTCACCACTGAACTTTATGATGGACAAACACCGTAGAACGGTTTTCCTGTGTTACCCTATTGTCTCCCACTTTCTTTATTCCACTATTATCATTCATTTCATCATCACCGTCTCCCTTAGTCTCGGTGCATAATTGTGGGATGTTAAGCTGAAAACAATACCAGTTTTTAATTTCTATTTCTGAAGTCTTAGTTATCTCTAAAACTGTGGTTTCTGTATCTTTTCCCTCGAAAGGCTTATTTGTAGAACTTGAATTTTAGGTGCTTCAACTTATTTATTTATTTTGTTTTTTTTTTAAATTTATTTTTTAACATTAAAATGCCCAAATTAGATTGTCTTGCAAACAAAGTGTTAAATAAACTCTCTAAAATGTATTTTAGCTGCATCTTTCTGCATTTTTTCAATGGAAGCACCTTTTTGAATCTTTTCGCAATTTTTAATAGTGAGCCGAAGATTTGGAACAAACAACTAGTAATAATTAAGCAAGGAATACCGACAATCACTTTCGCTTCACTGTTATCCCTTTAGGCGAAAGGTATTGAATAAGAAATATGTAAATAAAATGTGGCAACATCAAATTGACAGTCAGATCACTAATAGTATTGTTTAATGCGTATCTACTTATAAATACGTATTTAAAATATCCGAAGATGCAGCCTCACTGAAAAAAAAAATGTTAAATGCTTTCTATTTTTACATTTTTCTGGACTTTTGACTTTAAAACATTGTGTTCTGGCAGGAGCGCACCCACGGGAGAGCTCCACTGTGCCCGGAACCCCCCAAACTTCATATCAACATACGTTTATACACTTCCTCAATGAAACTATACTTGTTCATAGGGATGCGCACGAGACGAGTCGAGACAGGATTTACCTGACAAAATTCGAGTCGAGACACGGCTCTTCCAATAGAAAAATATACATTTTTCGAGTGGAGACATCACTTTTACAGCACATTTTCGAGACGAGACAGTCACACATCTTGTCTTGTGCGCATCCCTATTGTTCAACAGGAAAAAAAATAACATAGGATGAAAATTTGATCTTCCGCTTCATCTCTACTGTTTCTCTTATAAAACGATCTAGTTCTATCATTATTTTCTGAGAATATAGGTGAAAGTATTTTACAATTACCTGTACTTACCATCTTTTCGAGTGTAGAATAACGCCCGTTCAATACTACATAGACTTAGTGGCTTGTAATATTGGATGGCCCTAAAGCTTGGACCGCTCCCAACAAAAATAATGGGTGCATGCCTGTGTTCTGGTATTTACTTTATGCAGACTTTTAATACTTTAGTAAAATTTGAGTCTTTATATAGGATATTATACAGTAAGTTGTGGTACTTTCTCTCATGTTATTATATATATTACTTTTTATAGTACTTTCTCTCATATATATTACTTTTTCTCATGTTATTTAACCAAAATTTTGTATCTGAAATTCCTGGTTCTAGTTATGTGGGATCGTAATTTTCCACATATTAATTCTTATTACTTTTAAAACCCCATGGGGTAGATTTCTGAGCCGTATATTCGGTAAGAAACGTTATGTCAATTTGAAATCAATTCGCACCTACAAAATCACGACAAAGTTTTTCTGTTTTTCTTTTCTTTTTTTTTTTAATCGTATTTCCACTATTAAAATGTTGCTTATCATATACTGGAAACCTAGATTTGAAGATAAGACAATTATTAGTTTATTAATATTAACTTTGTATATATTACTTGCCTCGGGTGGCCCAAAAGTAGGTATAACCCCTGCATTGATCAAGTATAACATTCTAGTTAATGGATTTATTTGCTTCGACTTTTTCCGGGCTTAAGTTATAAGTTTAAAAAAAAACGTTAATAACAAATAATAAAGAAACTAGATCTACTTGTTTGATAACAATAAGAAATTATATAAAATACGGGACGGGACTGTATGCCTACTTTTGGGGCACCATATATATATATGAAGGTAAGTACATGGACGAACGACCCTTAAGAATGAGTTTACATATTTTTAAGAGACAATGCTTCCTTTTATTAAATGAAAATAAAGTTTCTTGATGTGAGCGCCGTCATCTGTATTGACATAATTACTTCCCTACATGGAAAGAAAAGTGACTCAACTAGTCGTTCCTGGAAGTCTTGTTCTACACAAGGCAAATATAAATTGTCTCTTGACCTTGACTTATATACTGAGGCAACAAAAGCGAATCATAATGCCCTCATGGTTGCTTATCATTGTGCTTCTGGGTAATTTATTTCAGTTTTTAACCCATCCTTACACCAAAATTATAATTACTGTGTTAAATACGCTTCAGTCGATGTTTCCAACAGTTTTTCATTTTTTTCCTCTTCGTCTTCTTCTTCGCCGTTTGCATATTGCGTTTGACCTTACAGATGCTTTCTAGCATTTGTACTTCAGAAATAATTCTGCATTCTAATTTACAGATTTGTTCGGCTTGAAGGCCATGTGTGACATTGTTCGTTAGAGTTACAGTTTAACACGGGATCCGAAACATTCATGCCTCATTAGGTGTCGAATTTGAGCTAGAGCTCCCAAAGTAGCTATAAAAGACAGTGGCGTAGTGTCTGTTGTAACGGAGAAATCAGAATAACGGAGGAAGGTAATAATTCTAGTGCCACAACATCAAAATAAATTATGGAAGTCGGATATTCCTTCTGAAATACCTAACTTTTCATTTTTTTAAAAAGCCAGACCTTTACATATATCTATCCACATAATTTTGTAAAACATTTAGGGGGTCTACCTTATGTAAATTGTGTTGACGATATTGAAGCTATGATGGTTACAGCAGTTTTTTTTGGTTAATGGCACATTTACCGAACGCCACAACATCACGACACACTTATTTGATTTTTTTTATTAATAATATAAAATATGATAGCGTAAGACTGTAAGTTTCTGCTAATTCTATGTAGTACTAAACAGTGTTGCTATCGCTGGAAGGGTTGACTGGTACAGTTTGTCTCAAGGTTATGTTAATTAATAATTAAAGTCTTCGTGATATTTAAATTTTAAATGTTCGCGACACATTTTATAGAAATGCTTGAACTAACATGAAGAAACTTCTTGCCGATTAATCCTAGTCTCAAATACACGGGGTTGGGATTGTAGCTTCTCCCTTGTTTCAAAGAGGTTCACAGATCATTGGTTGGAGTTTGACGGGTTCTGGCCACACCGTGGGATTCCGTGCTTTCAATGTCAGGACTGTTCTTGGCACTAAATTTGTTGTTATCTTGCCTTAGAACGCTCCGGCGCCGATATTGGGGATGCTGGTAGCCTCACTCGATAAAGATGTTCCCTTCACCAGTAGGTATAACTCGAAGGTGGACTTTGGTTCATCGCTGTTGATCAGACGGTATAAGAAAGGAATATCAATTCGTTCTCCTAGCTGGTCTATAAATAGAGCTTTTCATGAACAGGGTTCCGTTCGATTAAATGCATTATGGTGGTTCAGGTTCTACCTTAAATTGTAAGTCTACATCCTATATAGCCTGGATGCTGAAGAGAGCCACTAAACTTCAATAAACAAATAAACAAATAGGGAAAGAAAGTTGTACATATCTCGTGCTTATTCTTGGAGGTGATGCAAAGTCACTGAAGGTTAGAAATCAGTTTAGGCACACTATGTGTTCAGAATATGAAAAAAATATGAAGATTTTTACTAAATATGTAAATTTTGTCAAACTATTATGAAATAATATGAAAATTTTAAATGTGTTATTCTGATTCAATATAACGTGAAATATTAATATCCTTGTTCCCATTGCCTTACGAGACATAGATTAAAATGTGAAATTTCACATTTTGCCTCTCTCTAGTGATAACTATTTATAAATATACGTAGCAAGAAAATGATAGTTCTTTACACTTTTCTTTTTCGCTCAATTTTTTAGCCAATTAAATCATTACTATATCAAAGTAATCTTTTGGACAGCTTCCGTTTTTACTGACATGGTATTTGAGTGAAAATTAAGATTATATCATTATGTTCTCATTAATAAAAGCAGTTGGTATATTACCTATACTTTCTTTTCCCCATTTCACTAAGATCTTTTTTCAACTCATACTTCAACATAGTGAATTCTTCATGTCGTACAATTTCGTCTTTTTTTCTTTGTTACGAATATCTAGACTAATCAGCTCACTCTTACACTGATATAACTTAATTTCTGGTCATACTTCAGTTTCTACTTTTGTAGCTGTTCTTCTTTATATTTTCATTGATTTCACTATCATATTATTTCGAGCTCTTTTGTGGTTAAGCGCTTAGCGTACGTGCCTTTGTCGTGGGGGACCCGGGTTTGATTCCCGGCGGGAACTCATGGGATTCAAATTCCACGTTAATCAGTGGTCCACGTCTCATATTGCCTCGCTACTGATCGGGACGTTAAAATCATCTCAACTCAACTACCATACTATTTCGTGTTTTTCTATAGCACCAATTAATAGGCTTAAACCTTTCTAAGATTTGTATCTAGAAATTTCTGTTTTAAGCCCAGTTCATTACGTTTACGTCTATAGTGCACTTCCCACACTTTCTTCATTCTTTCGTAACTTTTGTTTACACATTGTTTCTCCTCAGTCGGTGCAACTTTTCTCAAAACATTCGTTTTTATAATTTTTTGGACCTTTTCATAATCCACCTTAGCCTTTCTCTGTTCACCCTAGTGACCCCCCCATAGGTGCGAGCGGTCCCGGGTTCGATTCTCGGTGGGGGCACTCGGGAGCCACCCTGAATGAGGTTTTCCTGGGATTTCCTCATTCACACCAGGCAAATGGCCTTGTGCGCTTTCTTCCTTCCTAATCCCTTCTTCGTTCCCTTTCCCCGGATAGTGTGCTCTCCGAGGGACGTCATCCCTCAAAACGTGACGGGCTAAATGGCTTTAGATGCCGAAAGCCAAGAAATCTAAATCCTAAATCCTAAATCTGTTCACCCATGTACTTCATCTGCAACCAGACACAAGCAGAATCTGAACTCTTCAATACAAATACAATTGGTAGCTAAATAACCAGCATTTCAAGTCTGACGGAAATATGAAAATTTTATGCTATAGGTCTCCTACATCTCTATTCTTATTAGTCACTGATATGAAAAATGAATTTGTAATTAACAGAATCCTAGATGTTTTAATACTGCAAACGCAATGCTTTGATACACTTATAATGTTTTGTAAACACAATACATAACACGTATATATAACGCTACAACGTAACATTTCCGTAATCCTATGCCATGTCATTTTACGGTGGACAACATCGTGTCCTTGAGTTTTCTCTAGGTTATCCTGTTTCCTTCTACACTCGCATTCCACAAATTCTCCAATTTATATTTGTTATTGAAGTTTAGTGTCCTTTTCAGTAACGAGCCTCATGAGAGGTGGATCTAATGTTTAATGTGGAGGTAACGCTGACATCATATTTTTTGCGACAAAGTGTTCAATAACGTTCAACAACGATAAATTTGCAATTATTATTATTAGTAGTAGTAACAATAAGAGAAACTATTTTAAATTATAACATTTTATAAACACTAAAAGTACTTAGTGAAAATTAATGTTTTATTTTTATATGATATACGAATTTGATACTACGCTGCGAAATTGACGTACTGTCGAACAAAACCTCATACCATTGTGTGATCTATGAAGATGCACCTTTTTCCGATTGGGAACCAACTATTCCAAGCAATATTTTTTCTTAACCTGTGTATGTCTACTATCCAGACAAATAGTCCTCTGAAGTCGAATTCAACTTATGTCTACTGTATTAATCGATGTAATCTAAAGATGTGGTGAGTGCAACTTTAAAGTTACAATAGTCTTTCTCCCGTAATTAGGGAAAAAAATTGACAAAAACATATTATATAACGGAAGGTATAATATCACTGCATAATCTACACTCTTTAAGATAATAAGGGTAATAACGATTCAAAACTAAAAAGAAAAGATTTCTTGTGCACATGCTCTGTATGAGCACAATCATTTTTATGTTCTTTGGTTACGCAAATTTTCTTTCTTCCTTTCTTCAGAAATCCTAGACATATTTTTTTTTGACACGTTGTCGGTCGACCCACCAACTCCTTTCTTTCTTTCTTTCTTTGAACAGTTGCCAAATTGCGAACACAAAATTCCAGCATCCCAAATATACTGGTTCTCGGTGAACAATGACGGTACCAGCGGCCAAGAAGAGAAGAATGGATGTTGGGATGTTCCGGAAAACATGGAATTTGTTCCACATGCAGCAACGAACAGTGATGTGAAGATAAGTTTATGCAGTAGATGCCCCTGGAAAGTACACAGATGGACGTAGAAAACAGTTAAAATTCACCAGTTACTCTCCATCTGAACAGAGAGACATGAAAATCTTGTTGTAAAGAGTTTCTTTCTTAATTCTGATAAGATACGAAATATACAGAACAATGCTCTCAGCAAATGTTCGTTTGATCATTTGTTTGTTCAAGTTTGGCGCTAGCTCACTACACTGAGGCTGTATGAGACGTATACCTACAGTAGAGGATGGAATACGAACCACTACAATGCGTTCAATTATGAAGTCTCTCACTGAGAATTAAACCCGGGATCACATGCACCAAAGAGAGGTATGTTGTAGTCACTAAACCAGCAATTATGGATAGAAACCTTTGTTTTATAACTGTAATAGTTACTACTGACATGCCTTTAAGTGTACATATCTTCACTGCAAAGAGATTAACGTAAATGGAGAGATTTGGTGTGTGCTTCATTTTATTCTAAATCCATTGCGTTTATGTTCAGAAAAACTATAATAGCTTCTGAAATCTAATCATAGTGGATTCAAAGCTAAATAGAACAAGTGGCTGGTTTTGAGGAAAGCCACATCCGTTAAGATTTAAATTGTATCACTGCAAGCTGAGGAAACAAAGATTCATAAAGCTGCTCATAGATGTATGCAAGAATTAGTGCGTAAGATAAATTTTCATTCCATAGTTTGAACCGACAAAATTTATTATTATTATTTTTTTTACCGTCCTGAATTCCCTGAAACGCAGATTTAATGTACACAAATTTATTAAAAAACAACTTAATTGATACAATGGGCTTGAAAATTTTACAAATTTGTACAAATAAGATTTACTTTCTGTGTTAAGAGTCATCACCCTGCTCTGCAATATTTTATGAAATAAATTTATTTAATTAGAAAAAAAATAAAAAGAATAATACAGATCATTCAGTTCTTACCGAGAACTATTAAAACAACTAATATTTAATTTCAAGATCTTTCACACAGTATGTAAACAGAATTTCGTGTTCCCAACAATTATGACGTTATGACTGGTAAGCTATCAGCTCGTTTAGTGGTACTGTGTTTTGTAGGAATCACCAATTCCGGGATTTTTACTTTCCGGAATCCGGAAATTAAAATTTTTAAAAAATTCTGGAATTCGGAAAAATCCGGAATTCAGAAACATTCCAGATTTCCGAAAAATTCCAGAATTTTCTAAATTCGGGAATGTTTCTGAATTCCAGGTTTTTTTCCAAAATTCGGAAAGTGAAATTTCCGATTCCGGAAAACTTTGTCCATCCATAGTATTTGGTAAATATTATCTTGCTCATTTTTTCTATTCTATTACTTTCTAACTACGATAGCCTACGGAAAATGAACTATGATGATCATAAAAAGAGAAAACGAATTCTATGGATTTACCCATTTCATAACCCGTACATATCGAGAAAGTGATCGATGTCCATCCGTTCTTCTCTAAAGAGTAATGGCCCAAATGTAATGTAAAGAATGGCCCAAAAGTAGGTTTAGAGCCCAGCATTGATCAAGTATAACATTCTAGTTTATGTGTTCATTTGTTCCAAATTTTAAATTCCATCTTTTTTTTTATCGAGTTGTCATTTTCTTCTTTTTCTTTTTTAACTTTTTCTTTACAAAAATAATAGTAGTTTGCTGGAGGATAAAAGAAAAAAAACGTAAATTTCTTGAAAACGACTCTAACGATTTGCTTTATATTTCAGAGGTTAACATTTTATTAACAACCGTAGAATATGGTATAAGACATTTTCGTGGGAAAATCCAGAAACATTTAACTGTTGGGGCTAAGTTCTATCCTTTTATCCAATTTTCTACAAAATGACTCAGGCGATTTCTTTAAAAGCTTAGGATCCATTTTACTCTTAAGATTGAGTTTTGTCTGTGTAATGATACTACTACTACTACTACTACTACTACTACTACTACTACTACTACTACTACTACTAATAATAATAATAATAATAATAATAATAATAATAATAATAATAATAATAACAATAATAATAATAATAGCGGTTAGAGTTTCAGTACTTTAAGCAGAATTTCACGGTTGAAGAACACTAAAATGTGGTAATCCTGCTTCTCTGTTGTGAAATATCACTCTATAGAACATAAAAGTAATATGTCCATCTTCCTTACTTGATGTTCACAAAAGAAAAGTAGAAATTCAGATTCTCTCATATCTTCTACAGAAGAACAAGTCATTGAGGATTAAATATGTATTCCCAGTCCACACACTCAGAGACCAGAAGAAATTCTTGCCAAATTTGCTAATGGATTCTCGCTTTTCTGGAAAGATTCACTGCAGCACTATCCACGGAACAAAACGGGAGAGAACAAGAATTCAGTGAGCATAATAGAATTTATGACCAAATGGTGTGTGTCTACCCAGAAATTATTCTATGAATTCCAACGAAGAAAGTAGAGAAAAACGAAAGAAGTCTAGTTTAAATACATACAACATTATGTGTCGCTATTAGAGTTATAAAAACATCAGATTCATACAGAGATTGAACGTGGGTTTTCTATTACTAAGTTTAGCTATATCCACCATTGTTATAGTAAAGACAAGACTTTAATAAAAAATACTTTATGTAATTCATATTGAGTAAATAGAAATTTTAGTTTGAAAATGAAGAGTTTAATCAAAGTGAGTTCTTTCAATTAAAAGTAGTATGTATGTCATCGTTATAAGAAGACTAGATCTCCTATTTAAAACTATTTTAAAGTATATACATTAAATAGATAAATAAACCATCTATTCTAGCAGAAATAACAACTATTAATAATTATTGAAGATAGACTTACCTCTTAGAATCATAAAAACTCATGTCGTAACTTTTCTCGAAAACTTCACATGAGAATTTATTCTCATGAACATCAGTTCGTTGAGCACTACATGACCTATTAATTCATATAGATGATGTCTCATCTGAGGGCAAAACTATAATTAAACCAGGGCTCGAAATGGATCGGTGCAGACTTAAGTCATATTTCTGTTCGTGAATATTTGGAACCTTTCCGTTTTGCTTCGTTAGATATGGGAACAGACCATTTCGGTTCGTAAATCTTTTGAAACGAAACAACCAATACTTTAAGTACAAAACAGCTTAACAATGAAACTTTGATATTCCTTCATAATGATAGAAATAAACTATTTGAATCTATCAAACTAATGAAGTTGTAGCGTCCCTTCAACACTCAGGTTGTATGGGATATGGACTTACAGCTTAATCTGAGTACCGAGCCTCATGGGCTTTCACTGGGAATCGAATTCAAGTTTCTCACACCGTACACGCGTACACTAACCATATAGCACTTAAAGAGTTTATATCTACGAAATCAATAAACAATTTTAATGAGCTTGATTAAAATATGACTGCAGTGGTTAAGTGGTGACAAAAGGCACCTAGCCGTGGGTTCAGCATGATGGGGCCCCAGCACACTTTGGAGTAGCTGCTCGTCAGTGCCTTGACCATTCCTTCACACATAGGTGCATCAGAAGAAGAGGTCCTACTTCTTGACCGGCACGATCCCCTTGATCTGAACCCAATTGATTTCTTCTTGTGTTGATATGTAAAATCTCTCGTCTACGATACATCTACGTATACAGAACGAAGAAACCCTCCTTGCACGAATACGCGCTGCCTGTGACATCATTAGCACGAAACCTGGCATATTATATAGGATGAGACAAGACTTAAGGCAATGACTTGTCTGCATCAAAACCAGGGAAGGCCATTTTGAGCATCTGCCTTGAATGTAAGTACGTTTGCTCTTCCTACCAGTATAATCTCCAGTCTTGTCTAGCCTTAGTATGTGTCGTCTTCCATTACCATATACGCATTGTACAATTGTTGCACCCGACCTCCTACGTCACTTCGTTGTCGTTTATGCCGTACGTATTTCTTGCTCCAAGGATAATGCTTCCTAGGATCACCCTCAACCTTCGGTGATATCCGGGCTTTGAGATCCAACATTCTGCTCATCCCTGTCAACTGCAACAATTTATAGCGCTTTTGTGACGCCGGCAAATCGCCTACTGTTTTGTTATGCCCTCTTGAATCACTGTGAATTCTCCCTGGCCCTTTTCCCAACGCTCTGATAGTAATACAGTACATTTCTGTGATTCTTCTCTTGCGCCGCTACTGTTCACCATCGATTTGTATGTGAATCGAATCTCCATGTCAAATAATTCACTATTTCCTCTGACCCCACCTTTCTAAGACAATTCGTTCTCTAGTTCTAGTAATTTTTCTATTTTGTTACATTTTCGCTGGGCTACAGCTCAGAACTGACTCATTTTCGGATAGCAAGATATCTTAAATAACTTCTTCTTTTATTCTCCAACATACCCATCACTAAAGATACACCCTCACAATACTTGTAGTTACGAGGCATGTTTTTTTGAAGTAAATATGGTTTTCAAATTATAAAAATAAACTTTTCATAACAATTTTATTGTTATATGAAAGACTATACCTTAGTCTACTTTTCTACAAGTTTCCACCAATATTAAGACACTTATCGTATAGTACAACAAGTTTGAATACATTCTCATAGAAATCTGCCATATGATTTGAACACCACTGGAACACAGTTGTTTTGACCTCATCATCATCGTCGTGTTGCTGACCACCCAGATGCTTCCTCAAACCAAGGAACATGTCCTATTATTTGTTCTTTTATTCTCTAAATGAATCTGAATACATTATGTGTTTATTTGTAGTAATCTATATGTGTATGTGATATGTGTATGTTTGTGGTTGTGAGTGTAATTTTTGTTTATTGTATTATTTACTGCAGTACATAAAAATCCATATTTCATACATAGCCCTGGATTATGCACAATAATTTTTGTATTTGTATGTAATGTGCTACTACAATCAAGGTAATGAAATGTTTGTTTAGGGGGACACAATACTATTCGAACGTACCGCGTACTGTAAATTTTTCAACACATAATTTTCGGTCTATGTATTAAATTCATTTGTTCTTTACTCAAACCAAAATTAATGTGGTAGCTTAGGAATAATCTAGGAATAATTATATTTTGGGGAATAATTTCTTTCTTTATATATTATTTCATTATAAACTCTATATATGGGCATTTCAAATGGATGATTATTTAATTTATACATCTTAATGCGATACAAAAACATAGGTCAGTAATTGGACAGAATTTTCTGAAATTGCCCATCAATCTGATATTTGGCAGAATAATTTAAGCCCCCTTCGTCCCTCTGAGATGCCCATATCCCCCAAAATCCGGTTTCATCCAGTTTTTACGATTTTTCATTCGCTTTGTATTTTACGCCGCCAAAATTCACTTTTCTCTAATTGGAACTATTTTTTTCCGCCTTAGTAATTTGGCGCGTCTTCGTCTTGTTCTTCGTGTACGACTATCAGGGTTGGATCGTATCATCTTCGCTCTCCAGAAAAGTGGATATTTGACAGGAAAACTAACCAGAAATCAAGTAACCGTTTATAAAATAGTAAATAAACTCGTTGGAAGCAGAAAGAAGTACTGAACTGTCAAAATCTTTCAGTGAAACTAGATGGAAATTATGAAATATTGAATTCTGATCAGCAGACAATGTTGGTGAACATAGATAGTGATGGACAGGAGTCACAGTGCAGTGGAACAGTTTCGGCTTTACGTGATATTGAATTAAGTTTCGACGTTTAGGATATCCTCTCCACTTCCTAAAATTTTCTGTTAGGTTACGATAGGCTTGTCCTGATACATTTTTTTCCTGTGTACGTAGTTTTTGTGATTTTTTAACATGGCGGTAGGTGTAGGTATTATGTCAGTGTAAGTTAGCATAGGGACTCCCATTTACCCCTAATTTGACTATAGCTTTCAACGCATAATGGGCGTGTATTAAGTGAATTACATAAAGGTTCTTTTCCCTTCAGGGAAGGAACCTTCTTTTGTTTAATGTCCCTCCTGGGGCATTGACAATGATCTTAAAATTGAAAAATGGATTAGTTATTAGAAGGGCTACTTGGCTCTGATTATTCCATTCTCTTTGAGTTCACAGAGCCGATTTTCGATGTAGTGAAATTAGTGATTTGTTCGGTGTACATATAGTTGAGTAGTATAATAATATGGATTAGTAGTATAGTGATGTGCGTTAATATGTGCTCTTAGTTCATGTGTGATATAGCTTTCATATGTGTAATTTAGTGTGTTGTGTGTAAGCTAGGGATGGCCAAAAATTTTCGGATCCGGATATACCGGACCCAGTGAGATCCGGAACTCGGATCCGAATCTCAAATCCGGATCTCGGATCCGAATCCCACATGGATGGCGTGGAACAACAGTAGATTTTTAAACATACACACGAGAATTTCAGGAGAGCGATATGGTTGTGTTCGTTGTATGACTTTATTCCTAACTTATGGCTTGCCCTTCTGAGATCGGGAGTTTGTTGAAGGAGTAAATATAAGAGATTTCTATTATTTTTTCTTCACCCTCCTGGCTTCTTTAATCATACATTGCAGGACGTAACCAAAACATATCCATACATCGTATCGTTGAAGCGTTTTGTGTTTTGTATATTAAAATGTTCAAAAATATTTAACATATTCGCATTTCTTCATGTGATCTCAGGTTCAATTCTCGGTGGGAACATACATGAGAAAATTGAAAGCTGAAACAATATGAAAATAGTATATAAAAGTCAGGAAATTGATATTAAAACTTCAGCTATCTATTGGGACTATAAGGCTGTAGTTAAATTAACCCACACGTTTCTTAAAGATATATTACGTCGTTATTGTTTATTTACTATAAGCTACCAGATACATCCTCAGAGGCCATTTTACACTGTAGTAACAGATGAAAACGTTGGAAAAGGAATGAAAGGAAGGTCTCGAGAGCCTTAGATCAAGGTACTAACGTAGCATTTGCCCAGTATAACTGAGGAACAACCCTGGAAAATCCTCAGTCAGGATGGCTGGTCTCCGAATTCGAACCCGGTATTATCCAATTGCGAAGCAAGAATTCTAACAAGTAGCCTGAGCTCGCTCCGTATTATTATTATTATTATTTAATTAACGTAATGTTTTAAAATTAGTACAAATTAAACCTACTTTCTTTCTTGCTGATGTTATAGTTAATAGGCCTACATGCGACATCCGTCCCCCATCAAGGAATAATACTAGAACTGGAATTCAGGAAGCGGGGGTGAAGAGATTAATGAGGATGAGGAAACTATGTACGATGCAAAAACTAAGTAATTATGACTTCGTCACAGATATATTCACTTACATACGTCAATTATTTCTCTGATACAGCGCACTCTCACTTTCTATAGTGGCAGGAAAATGGCCCTCTTTTGTAAACGAACACACTAAGCATGTGCGTATAGGCGCAATGTCCGTGCAAAGAAACATAGCTAAAACTAGAAAAAAGAATAGGGAAAGCCAGGGAAAAATGATAAACCGCCCTTCAACTTAAAAAAAAGAAAACTAAAAATAACTAAACTTAGAGCTACGAAAAACGCGAGGCGAATTTTATGGAAAAGATTGTTTTTCCTTAGTGATTAGTTGTGCTAACTATGAACATGAATTAAAAAGAAAACAAGTAGCTAGCTCTGAGTTTCGCAAACTAGTTGAAAAGAAAATATTGGATAAAATTTAATAATAAAGAAGCCATTTATGATAATTAAAACAAACCAAATTCTTGGCACGACAGTCCTTTGGTTCCTACCAGCGGGCTTAAATTGAAAGTGGGGATGTGTAGTCAACGCATCGACACCCGAAGTCTCTAATGCCGGCTTTCTAGAATGGAGTCCGCTACCTCTTACTTAAGATAACTCCCCAATTGTCCTCACGATGCTGGGTCAACATCGAAATTGTTGAGTGCCTCTCCGGGAATTGAACCCATGACCACGGGCACCTAAGGCACGCTCTCTGTCTTCTATAGACGAAAAGCTATAGTTACCCACATTGTCTAATACAGAAATAAGTTCTGATTCTCTAATAGCTGCTGATGGTGATAGTCAAGGTTCACCGAAGCATGATCCCAAATCCAAACTGAGATATTGATGTCACTGGAATGCCTGAAAAGTCATTGTGGGTAAGGGAATTGCCCAATTGTCAGGATGAAGGGCGATGGTGATGTGAAATGCGGGGCTGTCAGAGGTACTACTTATGATAATTGGATTTATAATATTCTATGTTGCCATAAACCCTCTTCAGGAACAAAACTGTTAATCTTAGCTTTGAAAACTTACATAAGGAGTTTTATTGCTATCATTAGATTGCATTAGGAATTATCGGATTTATTTTAACGCTTAACTTTTACATCTCTTCTGATTTTCGAATATTTAAATCGCGATTATCCCCTTAAGGTCAATTAGTGATATTTTAAATCATTTCGAACCAACTTTATATATAGTTAGTCTTGCTATATGGGAATAATTGAGACCAGAAGCAGTCTACAGGCTAAGTCCAAAAGAATCTTGGCCGACCTCCTGATAAACCACGTCTTTTAGCAAGGTGAATTGTGACAATCCGATACCCACATGAGGAAATCTTCGGTTCATTGTGAAAGCTTCCATAAGAACCAGCACTCTAATCAGTGAAATGTGCTTTGCTAATTTTTATTCAATGTGAAAGTACTTAACTTTATTGCTAAAAAAGAAAAGGCATTTATTTCAAACAAGTCGCCATTACAGTTTTTGTATTTGAACACAACACTCATGAAAAGTCATGTTAAAGCGCGACTTGCCCCTGAAAAAGAATATTTATCTGTTTTTCGTTTCTCGTGTTCCCCAAAGTATCGGTACATGCGGAATTAGTGCTCGCCTTCCGCTCGCATTACCTAAGTAAAAGGGTTTGGTACTAGCACTTGTTTCGGTGTCCAGATCTCAAATATTTATCTTTCAGCCTGATTATATGTATGAATCCGAAATTCACCAAATTCATTGTTTATTCTCGGTGCCCATAATGTGATTTACTAAATAATTATGAAATCTAATTATAAGGTACACATTTGATATTTAGAGCAGACTGAGCAAGATAAATATATGTAAAAACTAGTCAATACTTGTCTTAACTGTTTGTTTTCTTAACTGTCAATGAAATAGGTGTATTGAGGAATTTTAAGTATTCGAGTTTTGTATTCCGGTTTCAAATATAAATATGTGTGTATTTTTATCTCGGTCCTGCAACCGGGTGGACCTAGATTCGACATTCAAATTCTCATCTGGGTCAAATCAGATTATTTTTTAGTAAGGCAAGCATTTGATCTTTAGTGTAGAATGAAGGAGACAAATAAACTTGTCAATATCCGTCTTAATTTTCTGTTTTCTTCTTCACTGTCAGGACTTCGTGAAATTACTTTCGGCGAATTTTTGATATTCAAGTTTATCACAACTTGGTTGGGATGTGGGTTTGGATAAGAATCAAGATCTGAGATCCGGATTTCGGAATCAGATCCGAGATCCGGATCCAGATCCTAAATCCGAGATCCGGATCCAGATCCTAAATCCGAGATCCGGATCCAGATCCTAAATCCGAGATCCGGATCAAGATCCTAAATCAGAGATCCGGATCCAGATCCGAAATCCGAGATCCTGATCTGAGATCCGGATCCAAAGGATCCGGACCCAATCAGATCCTGATCTTCGGATCCGGCCATCCCGGCCAGATCCGGCCATCCCTAGTGTGAGCATGTGCAACTAATTTACTTAAGAACAGTGTATTGTTGTTTGATTAACACCTCTTTTGATCAGTTCAAATCAGTAAATTAATCCATAGTTCAAATTTATAGTAATTCCGTACCGTTATTCCATAGTATACTACTTATAGTTAACCCATAATAGTGTACAAAGCCCGTTTTTCTAGTACAAAGTTCATTGTTACCGTGTAATGCAATCTTACGTGAAACAAAAAAACGCTCGACGTCAGTGTTTTGTTACTATGAACACTTAAGGAAGTAGTTCTTCTTGAAAACGCTCATTTTCTTTAATTATCAGAAAACATCGGATAGTTACGGTCAATATGAATATTCTAATTGATAAAGGACATTGTAAGGTAACTATATTGAAAAGTATTAAACGGTAGGTAGTTTCATAATTAAATGATTAATAAAATTAAATTTCACCTTCATCCTTAAATCGAAGTTTGTCTATATATAGCTATTCTGTCGTCAGACTGCAATTCAAAATTTTCTCTTTCCGTTGCCCGCTATAATCAACCTTATTGTTGACGTTTTCAGAATATAATCACATTTCGTTAAGAGTACAGTCAGTAATATTGAATTTTCGTTGCATATATAGATAATATGACGTTGTGAAGTGTAACTATACTGCGGTTTGTATTGAAAGAATCTAGTATTACTTCATACAAATTAGTGCATGGTGATCAGTGTGGGATAGTTTATATAGTGGTATATTGATTTTAATATATGTTGAATAAGGCTGCTTTGAACAGTCTTGGGCATAATTGTCAAGCAGGGTGTCCAAAACGGAATATACGTTATAAATGTGAATACTATAAATGAATAAGAATAGTAATGATAAACATATTATAGTAAGTGTGACTAAATGAGAGGACACCTGTAAAATTTATGTGTCCAGTAGTATACTTTGCCATGAGAATGTAATGATGAAGGTTTCAAGCACTGACCATTACGTCAGAGTTTCGTATGAGAAAGTGAGTTTCTGAAAATGATGGACTATATTTGCACTTCGTAGCTTAACGTTCAATCGTAATAGTACGTACTCACTGTAGAGTTGATTTTGAGTTTAACGTCCCGTTCAGCAGCGAAGCTATATGAGACGTGGACCTACTGATTAACGTGGAATCCGAACCACATGAGCTCCCGCCGGGAATCGAACCCGGGTCACCCACGCCAAAGGCGCGTACGCTAACCGCTTAGCCACGGAGGAGCTCTACGTACTCACTGATCATCTGGTCCGACGATGTGAATACTGTTCATGAAGCAAATGATTTCGGATAGTTTTCCAAATAATTACAGAACGAATAACTGCTTCAGCTAATTGACAATTTAAATATACCATTTCAGCTTTACAATTGTAATAGTACCTTGTGACTGAAAATTTTTTCACGTCACCTGATTAAGAAAAGTTCATCACTGTTCGCAGAGGTGACGCAGTGGATAGGAGTGAATATATAATAAACTTATAACAGAAGAATCTATTTTTCCTGTACCAAGGTGTCGATCTACCCCTTCCCTAATATTATCATTTTCTTTAATTCTAACCTATGTTGTGATTGAAATTAATCGACACCTCAAAATGTAGCGAATTTTGCGGATTGGGAGCTACTAGTAAGATTTGGCAGATAACTTGCTAGTACAAAATGTATTTTATTTAATTTTATTTAATTTTGGGAAATCCCTGTTAGATTTCTTTCTATTAATTGACTTTATTCTAGTTTCCATAATTTACTCGGAACTCTTTTCAGCTTTTGAGGGGTTGGATACTTTTTTCATTTAGAAATTCTAAATTAGAGACCACAATGACCTTCCGGTAGGGTTGGAGTCCATTAACCGAATACGGTGGGTAGTGGAATTTCCATAAAGCCCTTGCCTTTATGAAAATTCCATTGTGGACACGGACTTGTCACGCACTTTATATATATATATATATATATATATATATATCACGCATTTAGTAGGCCACCTGTTTCGGCATGTAAAACTATATTTGGCTGTGGATTGTCAAATGCCTAAATTCGACCACTTATCTTTGTAGTTTTACTGTCCTAGCTTGTTTTCCTTTTCCGCACGGCTGTTTCTCTTACCTAGCTATCCTTCTATCTTTTCCTCTCTAAATTCTTTTTATTTTAAACCTACCGCATCAAGTTTTAACGTAACAAATATTTTACTACTTAACATATATTATTGAACCTGAATTTTCCAACTGAGATGCTGAGACACACGATTCATGGACGTATTTGTTGTTGTCAAATATTAAGGAACCGTTTTCTATCACAATTTGACCCACCGCAATAGTGAGCGATAGTTCAGTATACTATTCAGTTTTTGCTCGGTCTCTTTTATCATTATCCATTTGAAATTCTCCGTTGTACTATTCGTTATTTCTATTTTTGCTTCCATTAATTACCATAGAGGTGAATGTTGTGTAAATTTTGGGCCCATAAATATTACTAACATTTTTAGAGTCATTTACATGTATAATTTCAGTGTTTACATGTCTGTCTTGCACTTTAAATGTCCACCGTTTTAAAATTGTTTGAGAATAGAAATGTTTATCATTATGAGCGGTTAATTAGTCTAATTGTGTTATATGGTCGGATTTTTCTTATATGAAGTGTTGCAACCTTAGAATTTTATTAATCGGTGTCATTAATTCGAAAGATTAAATGATAATTTTGTATATGTATGTTGACATAGAAATATGTGTTGAATATAAATGCGATATTGAAGTAAAATGTATAGTGTTGATTTACGTAGATAAATATGTGTAAAGGGTCTTGGTGTCTGCCCCGAACGGTTGCTGGTTGCCATAGTTTCGAAAAATTTGACGAATATAAAATGTGAATTTAAAGTATACCGCCCATGTTAGATATTTTATTTAATCTCTGTAATATGATTAATTAACATCTGTAAATTTAAACATCGTCTATTGTTATACTAACTGAAAGGAGCATGAAATTAAGGCAAGTCATCGTAACCCTAATTTATCATCAAATTTACCCCCAAGCCCATAAACCTGAAATCCTCCTGTGCAATTTCACCCATCATATTTCATTCTCGAACCTGAACAGTTTTCCACTTCAGCAATTGTGGTCTTGATATAAAAGCAAAATCTCTTTGAATGTAGAAAATTCTCGTTTCATTATATTGTGCAAATATAACTACAAATGTGTGCACTTAATGTGATACAATTTGATAGTGATTTAAAAGGCTAGTAAATGGACGAGATAATAAATGGAATGACAAATTGAGTGACGTAGTCATTGTGAAACTAGTGACAAAACCTTTTTTCCTTAATCTCTGAGTTAAGAAAATGTATAAACAAATAAATCTATGAACTGAATATGTGTTACTCACAATTTATAAACATTATTTCATTTGCGCATATCGACATAGAGTGAATTTAAGTACATGGATACCAAAAAGGCGCCTTACGAACGTGTGATATAAAAAGTCATTTGAAAGTACGAGAAGGGACTCGTTAAATCATCTTTTTTAAGTTTGTTTATTTCCTTTCATATGAGATATGGTCTCATTTAACCATCATCTTAAGTTCTTTTCTTTCATACGAAATACCATAGAATGTAACTAGATTTTTTTCAAATGTACATTTTATTTTATCAACATTTAAACTATTCTATTTTATTATTTGTCTTTCTCTCATCTTTCTCTCATCTAAGATCAAATTCATATAGATGTAATCCAAGCTTGGAATGACACATTTATGTGTACTCAATTGCATGTCATAAATATATTTTTATGTTTAAATTCTTAATAGTTGTAATAAATGTTGACCAACTGTAGTTAGATTATAGTTTCTTTTGAACTGATTTACCTATATCAACACATTGTCCTATATATATGTGTGTGTGTGTGTGCGTGAATGAGTGACAAATTTAGCTTTAAGTAGTTGCTTTTAAGCTTGATTTACGACGATAGTGTTTACAATATGTTTGTAATACTATATTATATGTGTATTGGTGCATGACCGAAGTCATGAAATGCCTCTAAATTATTCTAAATCGGCTGTGGGAGTAAAGCCAAATCAACAGGATGAGCGTTGATAACGACAGTCTTACAGGAATCCCGAAACTTCTATTTGTGGAAAATGTGTAAATCACTTTGACTTTTTTTCTTGGCTTACTCAACTGTGTGTTCGATCTCCACTATGGAAATTCAGATACTGGATAAAGGTTATTTAACCTTGATTCGTACTGTGGTGTAAAACGTAACTTGTTTATCAAACAATTCATGAATACTACCTCTAAGGGTCATGCTTAGGGCCTAGATATAAATGTGTCTGAAACGATATTGTTTCGGAGCAATTATTCCAAACATCTTCCACCATTACTCCTACTGCTAGAAATAATAATATTTTCGTTCGCCATTTCCAACACGTTACATATATCCGTTCAACCAGAACTTGTAAATAGGAACTATACTTTCTTATATTGGTATGTATATTTTGTTAAACTATCAATATAACGCATACATTATCCAAAGCCCTTTAGCCAAAGAAAGCGTGTTACTATGTATCGTGGTAAAGACAAATCCTACTTAATTTCTGTTTAGGCATCCGAAGTTTCGATATTAATGTTGTCCAGGAGCTGACACCTTCTTTCTCCTCTCTCATTTCTTTTCGGATACTAATCGCTCTTATCCTTTTTTTATCACTGTCTCTTATCCTTTCTTTTTCTTTTCCTATCAAGTACAGTACGCTAAGTTACATTGCAACAGGACGTAATATTGAGGTCTTAAATTTTCAGTAATAATAATAATAATAATAATAATAATAATAATGGTATTAAAATTTTTAAAGTTGCCCTAACTTAGGCAATACTTACAGATAAGTCGGGATTTCGGGAGGGTGTCTCAACCTTCAGGATACGCATCTGCAACTACAAAATTTTAAACCAAACAATTACACTGAAATTTCATGTAGAAAGTATTCTACTGTACGTTTTGAGGAAAATAACTGTAATAAAAATGACTGAATATCACTTAACAGTAAGGCATATAATAAACTAATTTTTACGATATGCAGAAATAATTACAAAAGCTTTGCTACATAAATTACTACACATACGATAATAAATTCAATGAGCTCCGAAATGCAAAGTAACAAAATAGCGTATAAGATTCAGTCTACAAAGCAATTGTTACTTAAAGAATGGATACTTTTCGTCTCGTCTCCATTCCCATCTCTAAAGCGAGACTATAATTTGAGTTAGTCTTCTCGCGTCTTAAATGTAAAATGTTAACTCTCGTCTCAATTTTGTTTGTTTTGTATCAGAAACGATACGAGGAATTCCTCTTGATACCCGCGCCGTATTTGATTAAAATAAAGGAGTTTTATATTTTGTTCTTAAAAATCTGTAATGTATATAATTTAGTGAATACAGTGATATAATGCCCTCCGAGTCAACTACATATATTCCTGCGTTTTGCCAGTCAATCTGACTATTAACAACCTACTGTTTTGAGCGAATAGAAAAGGCTCTTTATTTAGGCAAGCCTAAACAAGTAAAGGTTTACATTAGTGGTTAAAGTTGTAGTTTTCTAATCTTGTGGCCCGGGTTCGATTCCTGCCTTGGCCGTTTATCCTTTTTAAAATGTTTTTTCATTTACAAGGCTGAATTCTAGTTGGATGCTACTAAATGAATGATAATCTCCAGTGGAGAAATTCAGTGATAATGTAATCCTGAAAATAAAGGAAGGAAAACGAATTGAGAAAACGAGTTACAGAGTTAATTCTGTTAATGGTTTTATATTTGATATTATCCGTTAATTTCGTGCATTTTAAAGTTGTTTATTGACACCATTTCCTCCTTTTTCTCTTTGTATCTCAATGCGTAAAATTTCACAAATATTATACAAATTATGAACCCTCAGTTATATTTGGAAATTAACGGGAAATAGGCCGACTTTAATACGGATAAGTTCTCCAACTCTGAGTGTTATCGAACTTTGCATTTTTAATATTTACAAATAAATTACCAATAGTTAGCATTTTAAAACATTATTTAACGAGTAATGAAATCATCTATTTTTTCTTTCGAAGTAGTATTACGTATGAATGAGTAGCGTAGGAACCTAGGAGCTCATGCCCTGTTAGACCCCCAACATTTTGATTGGGGGTTGTGTTCTTCCCTCCAAATGATCCATCCATACTTTTAATTGATTTGCAGGTAGTAGAGACCTGCACGGGCCGAATTTTTTTGGCCCGAACCCGGCCCGATAAATTTTAAAAGTTTTTGGCGCTACCCCGACCCGATATTTTTAAAAAAAATTAGCTCGAGCCCCAATCTTTCTCAAAATTTAGTACTAAATTTGACCTAACGCTCAGAAACATTTTCTAAACTCTGGTTCACAACCTGACGCTTGCCTCCTGAATGGTACCATTGCCTCCTAGAACTTTGCCTGTCATCGAGAGAACAAAAACTCCATTCCCTGTAACAAAAATCTAACTTAATTGATTTTAGCATAAAGTGAAGATGGCAATATTGTTTAGCGACAGGCAAAACATTTCCACCCCTTCTTGTTATATTTTGAGTTCAGTGAAGGTCAAGGTCAGAGCTCAATTTACCTCATAATGCCTGCAATCCTCTATAGTGAAAGTGGAGCCGCTAAGCAACACAAACTGTAAATAGCTATTGCATTTTTTGTAACATTTTCACCGACACTTCTTTGGCTTTATTCCAATTATCATTTAACGAAAGTCAATAATTATTAAAGAATTGCAATTGATCGGCCCCAGCCTGGCCCGACCTGAAGAGAAATCAGTGTCGGCCAGCCCAAGCCCGGCCCGGCCCAAAGAAATAGCAGAGTCGGCCCGCCCAAGCCCGGCCCGCGGGCCGGACCGGGTTTCGGGCCAGGCCCGGCCCGTGCAGGTCTCTAGCAGGTAGGACTATTGTTAATAGTTTCAAAACTCAGTGCAAAGCTTTGATTTAGTTAAAAAAAAAAATAACCTACCATATGTACCGCATAATCTATCTGCATATAATTTGATACGCGGATAGTATAATTATTTGAACTAAGTAACCTTGTTTATATAATCCTCATTTGAGTTAATTATAAGATTATTTAAGTTCCCTGAATGTTATCTTCTCATCAGCGCCTCGGATACCGTATATTTTTCAAGTGGCTGTGTATAGTTTTACGTGTGTATCATACAAACAAGAAGTACTGTGAGTACAAGTATCCAAAGACTCCCTTTTGTTATTTCGTCAGCCAGCGTTTTGCTCCACTTCTGCACGAAAATACTCTTTACGATTTGTGCTTTTAACAGTTGGGGGCAACTTCACGCTGCTGTGCTAGCTACTACCAGGCGTATTAATCTTGGAGCAGGTGTTAGTTGGGTTGCCTATCTCACGGATTTTGTACCTCAAGAATTTCTGTTGCCTGCTGTATATCGTGATTTCCAAGTCACAAAGAATTCTCGGTTTCGGAAAAAAAAATCATCAACATGTACGTTGAAGTTTAGTTCAGTTTCGCAGCAGAAGAATGTTCTTTTGTTCCTCCCTCTCCGAGATTTTGGCCTTTGGGGCCCCCTTTGCCCCCAACTGACTGTCGGTTCGCTTTATGTATACATGTATTGCTAGCATCTGAGAAGGTTGCTAGGCTGGGATTTCAGAGATGAGCAGTAAGTGTCCCCACCCCTTCAACTTAATGGTTGTCATTCGCGGGTCGCTAAGTTATTTGGAGGTGGGTCACCAGTGACAGGCAGATGAAAACTAAAAACATTCTTCCGTGTCCCGCCTCCTCAGCTAAAACTATCGAACAATACCTAGGATGAGTCAAAGAGTTTAAAAATGGAATGAAAAGGGGTAAGGGGTAATAATATGTTGACCATGTGACATGCATTTCATAACGAGAAGCCTTGCTTGTTGGTAGGACGTCAAGCAAATACAAGCAGCAAAGTGGTAGTTGTGTGTGATATTGTGTTCAATGAATTGCATTATAGATTAACAGTATTCCTTCTAGTGGTGAGTGTGATATCTGATGTTTGACTTTTTTTTGAATCATAGGGAGTGATTTCCCCCTGTGTAGTGCCTACCCCACCCCAATTATTATGGTTAGTAAACGTGTGTATCTTAGCGGAGCGACAAAAAGGAAAAAAACTAAAGAAAGGGATGTTTTTTTTAAAGCATCCCGAAAATTTCTTCACATTTTTCAGTGATCAAAGAAAGTGAACAACGTATTTCACCAGAAACTTCAGAAGATGAAAAATCTGAGAGTGTTTGTGAATTCGAGGTGTCTGCAAATATGGAATGTGAACCCATGGAAAGTGAGCATAATGTATCTTGCCCTTCGGATAACAAATTTACCGAAATGAAAAGTTGTTCCCCCTTCCTCTCCACTTCTCAATCTAATGTTGACCATACTGCTGAAGCATTAGATTTCTCGCATAAATATTCAACCGATCGAGGTAATTTTAATTTCGAAATCCCAGAAAACTTTAAAAAATTCATTTTGAGTTATGGCCCTGCAAACCATCCGGTCCTTTTATTAGAGACGAGAAAAAATAGATGTTTCTCTTCTGATTATTATTTTCAAAGTATGCAACACGGCAAAATCCCACGACAACGGTTATGTTATTCGGAAAAACAGAACCGCGCATAGTGTGAGCCCTGCTGGCTCTTTAGTGACAAGAAAGCAACTCACTTTCATTCAGCATGGATTGAAGGAATAAGTGACTGGCAAGGACTAGTGAAAAAAATTAAAGAGCACGAACGAGCTCAATATCATTTGCAAGCTTGTATTACTTACACGACATGAAAAAATGATAGTACTGTGTGAGAGAGTTTAGTATCTGAAATGGAAGACGAGATAAATTATTTTTGGGAAATATTGAGGAGCATAATCGACGTCACACTCACTTTGGCAATGTGTAATACTGGCTTTAGGGGACATCGAGAAAAACTGGGTGAACCTAACAGTGGTAATTTTCTTGCGGTTGTTGAACTTTTGAGTAAATACGACCCCATTTTGTCTCGATTAATAAATGATAAAACAAAGAGCAAAATTACATACTTAAGTCCCGAAATACAAAATGAAATTATTCAAATGTTATCAACGCAGATAGAGAAACAAATAATCTCAGAAATACAGGACGCTTGTTTCTTTTCT
This sequence comes from Thermobia domestica, assembly GCF_964235325.1. Lineage (NCBI taxonomy): Eukaryota > Metazoa > Arthropoda > Insecta > Zygentoma > Lepismatidae > Thermobia > Thermobia domestica. The sequence continues at coordinate 282,464,163 of NC_137455.1, forward strand.
TTGATTTTGGATACTACTCAAGATATTTCAAAACACGACCAATTGCGCTTCATTTTTCGATACGTCCTAATAAAGAAAGATGTAAACGACAGCCCCGTAGAACTCATTATACATGAAAGTTTCTTGGGATCTTTGAGGGTATTGGACGGAAGTGCACAAGGATTAGTAAGTACAATTTTACAATTTATTGAAGAAAAGGGAATTTCAATAAGACAGTGCAGGAGACAGGGCTACGACGAGGCGAAAGTGATGAGCGGAGTGTATTCGGAAGTGCAAGAGCGCATCATGAGACTTGAGCCTTCAGCCAATTATGTACATTGTGCTGCTAACAACTTGAATCTAGTGCTGAGAGATGCAGCTAAAATTCCGCAGATAACATCCTTTAATAATATTCTTGAAAACCTTTATGTATTTTTTAGTTCCAGTATTAAAAGATGGCAACTTCTAGAAGCTAATAATAAAGCCACGACTCTTAAAAGACTATGTTCATCAAGGTGGGATTCAGCTTACGACGTGTTATTAGCTGTCCGTTTTCGTTATGGAGAAATTATGAAGGCTTTAAGCAACATAATTGTGACATCAGACAAATCAAAGGAAAGCGACGGTGCAATTTCCTTAAGAAAACAAATGAAATTCTACGAGTTTGTAGTTCAAGTGGTAGTACAACCAGGGTCGGATTGGCTACTAGTTGGCCCTGGCGGCTGACATATTGTGTTCTACCCGAATCCTCAATCCCTCCCAACCACCATTACTCTAATTGCCCACTGTTTTCCCACGAGAAAAGCACACTATTATCTTAGATAAAGCGCACTATTCTTTAGTAGCCACACCGTACATTATACCTTAAAGATCATAATATAAAATCAGGGTAAGTTGATATATTATTATGAGAATTCAACTTCCTATCTTCTGCCACTAAGCAGCGCTTCTCCGTCTTCGGCAGATAACCAGTTTGCGAATACCATGAGGTCATTGTAAGCCGCTACCACTTCCTTTCCTGCACACTATCTTATATGTACACTATTAAGGTTTCACTATAACAAATTATTTCGCGTCAATCTTTTACTTCATTTTTCGGATTTTTGCCAAGAATTGCCTGGTTTGGCTCCACTGTGCGACATGATAAAAGAAAAGATCAGGAAAGAAATTATCTATAGTAAATCTTAATATTGCTTCCAGAAATTGATATAATTACTTTTCATTTCTATTTACTTAATTTTATTCCAAATTTATGTGACCTCTCTTTATTAAAATTTTCATTTGGCCCCTGTCTGGGCGGCAATCGCCGCCTAGCCGCCTGGGCCAGTCCGAGCCTGAGTACAACATAAAGTTTAAGAAACGTCGACCATCGTATCGAAAAAATGCACTCACCAAATGAAGATGTACAAGCTGTAACAAAATTAATGGGTGAGGTACTTACTTCACTTTAAGAATTAAGGAATTCTTTTGACAAAGTGAAGAAAGAGTCCGAAGAAATGGCACAAATGTGGGGGATCGAATGTCGTTTCACAAGTAAACATCCAAGTAGAGCAAAAAAGTTTTTTGACGAATTATGTGAGGATGAAAGGCTAAGTAATTCAGAAGAATATTTCAGAATTAATGTTTTCTATGGTTATTTGGATACTGTATGTATTGAGTCAATTACAGATCAGGTTTGAAAGCATGATATACATCACTGAAAAATTTGAGTATTTGCAACCCAGTGTTCTCGTGAACAGTAGTGAGAAGGAACTCCATTCAAAGGCGGAAAGACTTGTAGTGAGCTATTCGAATGATGTTTCTTCAGTTTTCCCTCATCAGTTACTTATGACCCGTAGTGTACTTCGAAATGATATCAAATGCTTAAAAGTGGGAACAGTGAAAGATTTTGCGGAATTGGTCCTTATTAAAAATCATGTGGTTATTTCCAGTATCCCTGAGGTCTCTGTGGCTTTGTATTTTGAAATTGTTTTTAACTCTTCTTATGACAGTGGCTTCAGCAGAACGATCTTTTTCAAAACTAAAATTAAGAACCATGTGCGCAGTTCGATGATGCAGGAACGTTTGTCAACTCTTAGTATGATAAGCATCGAAGTTGAAAGAGCACGCAAGTTAAATCTGCATTCTTTAGTGGAAAATTTTGCTCGCAAGAATGCTGCACGAAAAAGACGTTTCAAAGTTCAATATTAATTGTAAGTAGAAAGTGCATGTATTATTATTATTATTATTATTATTATTATTATTACTATTATTATTATTATTATTATTATTATTATTATTATTATTATTATTATTATTATTATTATTATTATTATTATTATGTATAAATCTAAATCTGTATATTACAGTCGTTTCAACACAGTTTTCCGTTTCATGGTCCATAGACCTCAAAAGTATGGCTAGTTAAAACTGTGACACACTGCTGACAGTACACAGTTGCATTGATGCTCTGACCAGCTGGTAGCAGTTCACGATGAATAATGCCGTGAGCAGTCCCCAAACACATAGGAGCATTTTATGCCAATGTTAAGCACGTCCAGTCTGCCGTGACGAGGGTCATTGAAGCAATTCCGAAAAAGGACACTCAAAACTCTACACTGGTTGAACGTGCCCAGAGGTGTATTGATGAGGAAGAGATGTATTTTGAATTTAAAAAAAAGTACAGTAGGTAAAGTACCTAATTCTTCTTTTTAAATTAACGTTGCGTTATTTTTTCGACATACAAAAGCAAGGACAATTGAATTAAGAAAGTCACCAACGTGGAGAATGAGTGCAATGTACAGTATAATAGACTCACAGAAAGGTAGTGTATCATAGATATTTACGCTCATTACCTTACAAGATTTAAAAACGGAAGTATAAATATAGTGTATTATACCATGAAAGGTGAGTACTATAATTGGGCATTAAACCTGTTGTGTTTTGTTCCAATAAATAAATATAATAATAACCTCATTTGCATGTTAGTGTTGTTAATAGCACTGTGTATAAAAATGTATTGTGATGGAAGTTTGTCCGTTTATATAAACACATCAGAAAATTCAAGATAAATGTAAACCTCAAATCGACAATTGTAACCTTTTCAAAGCATTATATTCTACGATAGAATTGTGCTAATGAAATAATACTTTTTGTTATGTTGGAAAAAGGGAGTCTCTTTCCTAAAAATTACGATGTTTATCCAGGTAGTACTGGGTGTTAAATCACAGCTATAATGGACAGACGTCATTATATAATCATTATTTCTCCCCTTTTTGTGACGTAATTCCTGTAATATTTTACCCTTCCACGACTGGCTGTGACGTCATACAAGGATTTTAATAGCTCTTAATACGAGAAAAGCGTACTCGTTCGCTACGTTTAGAGAATATCTATGGTTCCCATTTTGGGACAAAACCAGCGTTGCCAAATTAAGGGAAAGAAATTCTAATCTGCTCTCTATTAAATCCGATGGCGGAGAATACAAAGGTTTGGAAAATACATACTTCTATAGATGTTCACATATCGTACTATATTCTGATGTTTATTGTTTATACCAATGTATATATATTAGTTTAAAGTCGTGGTTGATATACAGTTTTGTTCACGGGGTGGAAATTACAAGTACTTTTAATTAAGCTCAAACGTTCATTTTCTATGTGAAACTTAGGGACGAAGTCTCATATGGGATCAGAATCATATGTACTCCTGACTGGAATCGAACCACAGTCTCACTCACGAAAATATAAATGCCATCTATCTAGCCACAAAGGAACTTCTGTCTATATTGTGTCACCTAAAGTTTAGGTGTATGATATGTAACATTATATAAATTGTTTTCATTATGTAAAGTAACATCAAATCCCCAAAACACGTACAATTAGTGAGACTGCTAGAAGCCGTTTTCGAAAATTCGCATTCCCCCCCCCCCTTTGCCCTCTGGTAAACTGCCGTTATTTTTGCAGATAGAGAAACAATTTAAAGAAAGGGAAACTTTATAAAAACCTGAAGTTTATAATTTTGTACGTTGAATGATATGGCATCTAGGCGTATTTATATACAGGGCAAGTGAAAATGGTGGACTCGATTTCAGAAATTTATTCCGTGAAATCTAGTACATGTTTGTTATTGTGAGAAATGCGCTTCCAAAAGTTAATTTTTGAAGTTTAGTTTCCACGTAGAGTTTCCGCTTTCTACCGCTAAGATCAGAAATGTAGCTAGAGATTTCGGTGCTCGGGACGAAGTAGAATTCGGTGCTCTTTATACTCATCTCCCCAAGTTTTTCTTTTCTTTTTTCTTTTTCTTCTTTTTTTACGTGTAAAAGAAGCACCCTTTCTTGTTATGCTATGCTGAATTTTTATCAAACTGCTTGGATAGACCATTGCAAAAGTCCAAAAGATTATTGTATGTTCTTTTACAAATAAGAGTTGTTTCCACGATGCTTGTTTTGGACTTGTAGACCTTGACAAACTACCTTTCGTTGGTATACAGACCCACTTGGAAAACAGTTAGGGAAATTTACAGTACAATTATATATAATTTCATACTATTGATAGGAAATGAAATTTCAGTACATTAAAACTATGTGCTTTAAAAATATTCGATATGGGTGACAGTATTAATTTCCAGTAATAATTGTAAACTTTTGAAATTTATTCTGTACATGACAACTCAAATAGCATTTCGTTAACATTAACGAAACCGCATTAACTCAAATAGCATTAACAGTTTTGTTTCATTAACATAGTTATTTCGTATCGTCCCTGGAAGGAGATAATAGAAAGTGATCCAGATGGTGTTTACAAAATACCATTAAATGAGCTGTCACCAGTCTTACTCATAGGCCAGAAATGTGCAATTTATGACATTATAATAGTTAAGTACACAGATCCCTCTAACATTCTGTACGAAAGATCTTGAAAACAGACATTAGTTCTTTTAATAGTGATATTTCCCGTAAACAGAAGCTTTGCTTTGTTATAATTAAATATAAACTAATTATTTGCTGAGCAAAACTATATATTTTCATTAAAATTCAACACGTGTTACAGTTTCGCCAACTAACTCTTTCATATATGTATGTATATGTATGTATGTATGTGTAATTATTTACTAAATTGTTTAAGTTAATTTATTGTTAGTTTAAATTAGTTAAGATCGTCATTTTGTGTAATTAGCAACAATAGAATGCATCTATATAGAAAATTTTCAAATAAGTATAATTGAAAGGGATTTGTTGCTGCTAATAGTCAATCAGAAGAAAGATATCTTAGCTGTTGTATGTATATATGATTGTACAGTTATCCTGTATCATACAGTGTCTGATGAAGCTAAAGAGTTAGTTGGCGAAACTGTAACACGTGTTGAATTTTAATGAAAATATATAGTTTGCTCAGCAAATAATTAGTTTATATTTACTTTTAATAGTATTTGATAAATATTGTGTGATTTACATTCAATTTTTTTCTTTAATTTACTTTTCTTTCTTTCTTTCTTTTTTGTAATTGAGAAAAGTATTGGACTCTTTACATAAAGTAAATCTGGTTTACACAGATTATGAAATTTTTACGGAAACATAAATCTATTGTAATAATTGGCTTCTTTTTTAATTCATTTGTGTTTTATTCATTGTCAACTCTTCATTGACCATAGAAAATTAATCTTTGTCGCTTCAAGCTAAAGGAAGAAAGCTTATTTCATGCATTAATGTTTATTTTCAGCTTTCTGAAGCAGCATGAAATTTTTCTCCCTTAGCTTGTACTTAAATTTTTATAGATGTGGTTTTCCCTCAAAAGGCACCACTGATTCTATTTAGCTTTAAATCCATTATGTTTAGGTTTCAGAAAATGTTAGTTTTCCTAAACACGAACATAATGGATTTAGAATAAAATAAAGCGCACATACAACTCTCTATTCTAACACAAATCTGACTTATTCGGTGTTTCTATGCAATGAAGGTAAATTATTTACCCATAAAGGCATGTCAATAGTAACTATCATACTTATAAGACGAACATTTGTATCGCTGCTCGCTGGTCTAGTGGCTAGCGTGTGCCTCTCTTTCATACACGTGATCAGGGCTCGACCGCTCGATTCTCAGAGAGGGAAAGCCTTCGTAATTGAATGCATTGCGGTGGTTCAGATTCCATCATTTACTTTAGATCTCAGTGGTGGATCTAGCCCGGGGCCGGGAGACCTAGGCCCCCCAGTTTTTCGAGTAACAAAAATAATTTAACCTGTTATTTATACTGGCCCAAAAGTAGGTATACACTCCTGCATTGATCAAGTATAACATTCTAGCTTATAGGTTTATTTGCTTCGACTATTCCGAGCTTAAGATATAAGTAAAAAAGACATTAAGGACAAATAATAAAGAAACTAAGTGTACCTGATGGATAACAATAACGAATGATATATAAAACAATGAGTTGATTAGTACGGGACTATATACCTATTTTGGGCCACCCTGTATATTTTTGAAAGTTAACTAATGATATATCTTCATAGTCAGGGTTATGGCTGACCCCCCCCCCCCCGACAGTTTTTACCTTCTAGATCCGCTACTGGTAGATCTACATCTTATATAGCCTGTTTTGAAAGTGAACGCTAAATTTGAGGGGAAAAAATGATAGAACGAACATTTGCTGTGAGCATTCTTTTGTATAGTTTATACCTCGTTAGTAATCGCAAAGAATTCTTTACAACATGATTTTCACGTCTCTGTTCAGAAGGAGAGAAACTGGTGAATTTTAACTGTGTTGTATATTCATTTACGTACTTTCCAGAGGCATCCACTGCATAAATACAACTTCACATCACTGGTCGTTGCTGCATGTGGAACAAATTCCGTTTTCCGGAACATTCCTACATCCATTCTTCTCCTCTTGGCCGTTGTTACCTTCATTGTTCACCGACAAACAATATATTTAGGAAGCTGGAATTTTGTATTCACGATTTGGCAACTGTTCAAAGAAAGAAATTCGGCCAACAACGTGTCAAAAAAATGTCTAGGTTTCTGAAAAAAGAAAAAGAGTAAGGAAATTTGATCAGCAACAGAACATCAAAAGAATTGTGCTTATTCAGAGTATAAGTACTTCTTTTTAAATTTGAAATCGTTATTACCCTTAGTATTTTAAAGAGTGTACATTATACATGCATAAATAATGTTTTTGGTATCATATCTTCAGTTATACTGTATGACTTGACATTTTTTTTTCTGGTCAAGGAAGGAATGAGTATAAATTTTCAGGTCAAATAACTTTGACCATTAGTACAATAAACTAATGTTAAATTCGACTTCAGAGGACTATTTGTCTGGATACTAGACGTAGATTAGTTTTAAAGAGATGTTCGGTTGGAATAGTTGGTTCCCTATCGAGAAATGATCCATCTTCGTAGCTCACATAATGGTATACTTTTTCGTTACACAGTTCCTTCAATTTCACAACACATTATTAAATTTGCATAATATACACCGTGTCCGAGAATTATCTCTACAACTTTACGACGTTATATTTAAAGAAGTTAAGGTGATATTTACATGCGGTTTGTTGCATTCAATGCAGAAAGTCTTTTTTTCAGGCGGTTTTGTGCATTCAATGCAGAAAGTCTTACATGTTCTTCTTTTGTCTTTTACAGGTTAGCAAACAATAAATGAAGATGTGGACACCACAAGAAAAAGCACAGTGTGTTGCCTGGTACATAGAAACGAAGTCGGAGACTCAGGTGCAGCTGAATGTAAGGACCAAGTATGCACGTGATCCTCCAACCAGAGCTACAATTAAAGCTTGGTATAAACAATTCATGGAAACGGGGAGTGTTCTGCACCAGAAAGAAGCTGGAAGACCAAGTACCAGTAAGGAAGATGTGGAAAGAGTGAAACAGGCCTTTGTGCGTAGTCCAACAAAATCTGTTCGCAAAGCGCGAGAGAATTGAATATGCCCAGGGCTACGGTTCATGATGTTCTTCATAAACGACTGAAGTTGCATGCCTACAAGGTGCGACTCCTGCAGGCCTTATTGCCAACCGACAAACCCTGACGTACTGACTTTGCTTGTTACATGCTGAACCGCATTGAGCACGATAACCAGTTCCTGCAAAAGATTTGTTTCAGTGACGAGGCAACATTCCATGTATCTGGGAAGTTGAACAGGCAGGCACAATGTTCGCATATGGGGATCCGAGAACCCTCATGTAACACGTGAGATGGAGCGCGATAGCCCTAAGGTAAATGTCTGGTGTGGGTTAATGCATAATTGGACCCTTCTTTTTCGCTGAAAATTCAATCACAGCTCAGGTCTATCTGGATTTGCTCCAGCTTTATGTGATTCCTCAGTTGGAGGATCTGCAACCAAACATTCTGTTTCAACACGATGGAGCTCCGCCACACTGGTCTTTAGAAGTTCGAGAATACCTGGATGAGGTGTTTCCCAATAGGTGGATTGGTCGCGGCGGTCCGATATCATGGCTTCCGTGGTCGCCGGATCTGACACCACTGGACTTCCTGTGGGGGTACCTTAAGGACATCGTCTTCGCTACGAAGGTAGCAAACCTTCAACAGCTAAAGCAGCACAGCAGCGCATATGGGCTGAAATTGATTTTCGTCTGGATGTGCTTCGTATCACACATGGTGCCCACATAGAGGTGTAGTGAACAGGTAAAAAACGTTAAGACTTTCTGTATTGAATGCAAAAAACCGCATGTAAATATCACATTAACTTCTTTCAATATAACGTCGTAAAGTTGTATAGATAATTCTCGGACACCCTGTACAATAATATCCAACATTAATTTTAACAAAGCATTTTTAGTATTTTAAGATATTTTAATTGAAAATATTTTCTTTAATATAATAATAATAACAATAACAACAACAATAATAATAATAATAATAATAATAATAATAATAATAATAATAATAATAATAATAATGATAATAATAGAATGCAAATTTATCGTTTTTGAATAGCTTTCCACGCAAACATATCACATCACACTTAGCTTATGATTAAACGGTAGACCCACCTCTCATATTTGAATTGGTGCTGAAAAGGGACATTAAACTCCAATAACGAACAAACAAACAAATTATTGCCTTCTGAAATTTCGAGTTAAATGAAGTTTCTCATTTAACGTCCCAAGTTTATACTACACGACAGGGGATTACTTGAAAATAAATGGTTATGGAAGAAGAATTCCTGGAACGCGGATATAGAAGAAAACAAGATAACATATGGAAAACCCAAGGACACAATTTTGTCCACCACAAAATGAGCTGCATGGGATCGAATCAGATATTATTTGTCTCTAAAATGAGCCTAATATACCTAATGAGCCTAATGTATCTAATATATATAAAAGTATGCTGTTACAAATGAATGAATAATTACAGCTTAAAAATTTCTTGTGATTGCTGAATTAAAATATTCTGGATCGCATAAAGCAGAAATTCATCTTTTAGATCAGTGCTTATGTATGCTTACCGTACAATTGGTAGTGAAAATTTATTAGTCATACTAAATTTTCACTACCGATTGTACTTCTATTGGACAGTCTAAATTTTGTGTCAGGTTGCAAATGAAGTAGTAGGATGGGCAGAGAAAGGCTATTGAGGATTATGAAAATATCAAAAAAAGGAAGAAAGAGGGAAAGGAAGGAGTGGAGAACAGTTTCACTGACGGTGGAGAAACAAATTGTATACATACACAAGTGACGAAGAAAATGGAGAAAGCGTAGTAGGCGTACTATAAACGTAAACGTGATGAGCTAAGCTGAAAACTAAATCCCTAGTTACAAAATCTTGAAAGGTATAAAACGGTGCTATAGAAAAATATGAAATAATATAGTGTGACGTTGAATAATATAGTCCTAGATTTCTACCACTTCCGGTTTAAATAGAGAGCTTGAAGTCTAAACAAAATATTCTTGGGATGCTGAATGGGTGTCGGAAAACCCTATTTCGCTATCCCATACCCTTTCTTGCTCTATGACGATCAGTGTTGAAACTGAAAATGCCTAATTTCTACAACTTCCAGTTTGAAAAGAGGATTAACTGAGTACTGAGGGTTAATATTCCACGAATACCACAACCTCACAACAATTTCATTTGACAAATTTGGAGACCAAACACTCGTCCACGTTACCAACTTTCTCAAATCATTTTCCTTGTAAGAAGTATACGAGATGACATGAACTAAGAATAAGATAATCTGAAGGAGCGAGATCTGGGTTATATGTAGAACGTTTTCTTCGAAATTTGTGGATACCTAGCGTGGCGCGGAGCGTTATCGACCTGAAGAAGAAGCCGGATTATTTTATATATATAGCAATTTTGGGCCTATTGTAATAGTTCAGTGAACTTTCTCGTAGTTAAGAGGTTAGAGTACGTGCCTTTCGCATATGAGACCAGAGTTCAAATGCCAACAGGAATTTATGTAGTTCGGATCCTACTGTATGTTAGGCTGTAAGTCCACGTCTCATATAACTTCGCTGCTGAAAGGGATGCTAAACTTGAAATCAAATCAAAGTCAAGTAATTGTCCATCATAAATATTTCCATCCACAGCACGGCTGTCTGGAACAAACGTAGCCTTTGATTCAAACTCTGCTTTCTCCCTCATTTTAAGAACAATGCTCTTGTCCTGGTTATAACTAGTGCACTTATGATTACCAACAGAACGTTAAAGAAGTTCCAACTCCGAAACCTATCGTTTCGAGAATCCCGTAGAAATTGTCGTCTTGAGTCATCTGAGTGAGTGTCAGAATGAGTCGTCTTTTGTCCTCCGTCTCCAAATAAACTTCGGTTGTCCAAAATGATGACAGATGGTGCTTTAAAATTATCTCATTGTGTGATTATGCATGAATTAATCATTACGTCTACTCCAGGAAATGCCTTTCATGGCATGTGCTTTCCCAGTCCGATGTATGTCTCCAGCACTCGTATCGCCTGCCCTGAATCACGTAAACTATTTTTGGACTGTTCAAATAGTCACACTTTTCTTTGGTTCAACAGCACAGACTTCTTTTACAGCGTCCACAGCACAGATTTCCTTTCAAGATTGTTTTCTAACAATATCTTAATAATATACGAATAACTTAAGCTTATCTACGGACTATGGAATCCGGAAGTTCAATGCAGCATTCACAAGTTCTCCATTGGCATCTGTCCTTAGCAAACTCCATCTAGTTTCTACTTGGTATTCCTATTTCTGAGAGATCTATCTTAAAATTGTTCTCCTATCTGCGCCTAGGTCTTCCTAATAGTCTTTTCCCGACTGTGTTTTTAGTTAAAATTTTCAATGCACTTATACTTTCTTCCATTCTGTTTAATGACCTACTCACCTGATCCTCGTAGACTTAATGATCCTAAGAATGTTAGATAAACGGTATAAATTATGCAGTTCCTAGTTATGAGGATTCCGCCATTCCATTCCCCATTTCCGTCTCTCTTGGGTCCGAATATTTACCTCAGAATTTTATTTCAGATAAGCCTTTTTAAAGTCTAATTTTCATTCCTTTAAGTAAGTAGGGGCTAAATACATTTCGTAACCCTACAGAAAAACATGCATAATTATCGCTTTATATACTTTAAGCTTCAAATACTTCGACGGGATTTGAAAAGACAAAAGAGTTGGAACTAACTGTTAATACGAATTCTTTGATTTCAGTTAATATTTAATTTCTTCGTGGACATATTTTTGGTCTATTTATCCAATGTATTCCAGGTATCATTTTCCTATGTGCATGCTGTAATACTGGTTTCATTAACTATTAAAAGACTGCTAGACCGTTATATAGGGCATAGTTATTGTGCACTCGTGAGGAGAGCATTCACATTACTGATAAAAACAATTATTTGCAATGTGGAACAGTTGGACTGAAAAAGTGAAATTCTGATATTCTGAAGGGATTTTATGCTGCTTCAGGTTGGCAACACTGACCGGTGATCAAAGACAAACTTTTTTGATCTCGAAACAGATCTTGAAATTGCTAATTGTTCATAGTCAAAACAAACACATGTGTGTTATAATTGAATGCTCCCTTAGACTTGCCATATGAGACAACAAATTTGTTGTCTTTTCTGTCAGTAAGGTGCTGTCATATAAGGAGAATATAAGTCTTATCTTCTATCCACTAACAAATTTCATCATCTTCAGGATTAATATGACGCTTAATAAGTAATACGTTTTCATGACAGCCACATGGATACTACTTGTACATAACGGCGTAAATGTTAAACGTAAGTAATTGAAGTGTTTACTTAGTCGAAAATATTATTTGATACTTATATGCACTTGATTGAATTCTATGTTTGATTATATCAGTTTGATTGTGATACTAAAACAGGTGCTATGGTTCCGTCTACATGGTAACTGACATGTGGCACACGTCATGCGCTTACTCTTGATGCTTCCACATAACATGACAACTGTTTGTTTTGCTAACGCGGGTTCGATTCTAGGCGAGAGCTAATGTAATTTCGATACCATATTAAACTGTAGGTCTACATCTCATGTAGATTCGATATTTAAAATGACATTAAACCCCAAACAATCATTTTTAAGTAAAGAAGTAAGTGACTCATTCTTATTTTTGTCATGTCAATAAAATGTAAGTACTTAATATAGCTTGGTATCTTCCTTCAAATAGCTATATTTTCATATTTGTACTTTAATCTAAATATAGTGGAATCGCGTTATTGTCTTCTTCATAACTTCTTAGATGAAAAGATGAAAGAAAAACGAAGAGTAGGGAAACCACAACTGGTAGATGATTTTAAAAAAATCTATTGGAAATTAAAAGAGGTAGCTGAAAAATCAAGAAACGTGGAAGAAACATTGCCAGACCCTAACCTAAGAGATGAAAGAAAGGAAATAGCCATCAATAATCCTAGGGCCTGCTCACAGACAGGATATTTAATAATAATAATCTTTATTTCAATGTCACTAACAGGTCGTAAGCAAAATAAGGCACATTTGTCATATCAGAGTACTACATATGATACAATATAATAATAATAATATTAATAAATAAGAATACTGTAAAAGGAGGAAACTAATATAAAACATAATGTAGATTAAAGTCAATTAAGCAGAAATAATTCATTTTCAACGCTGTTAAAACTGACAAGTTCTCTATCTATCTACAAACAAACAAAGGAAAGCTAAAAACAGTCTTAAACTTGCAATTTAGCTTAACGTTGCTAAAGTTATTGTTTAAAAACAATCAGTCAGATTTCATAAAAGTATCAATAGACATAAAGTATCATTTAGACAGTAAGTCTAAATTTGTCTTAAATCGTGCTATACCTTATACTACAATTCGGTACTTTTAAACCTATGTTTCTTAAACAGTATTCACTGATATGTACATATCTAATATCTTTTGCATGCATATTTTGTCAAATTGTTTTCTTCTATTTGTAAGATTCTCCAAACTCTAGTAATCATTCCAATATTCATACCTAGGTTTTCATTTTAAACCATGGTAGAAACATCTTTGGAATGATTCTATCTTGTATGTCAAGGTTTCAAAAACTCTGTTCCATATTAGCCATTTAAACTCCAGTTTCGATCTTACAAGTAATTTACATAAATACACATATGTTTTATCTCTAAAACACAAATCAATAAAACCTATTATTCCTCTGGCTCATTGTACACTTCTGGTCATAGGCAGCTTGTAATGCGCCGCTATTCCAAATCTATACCACAGCGCATTACATATTTATAAAGTGGTGATAAGGATTCCAATCCGCACCGTATGATATAAATTTAGAAAAAGTAATTAATGTTTTCGAATCGTAAATAAATAATTTGGATATAAATGAGATAAGATAAAATGAAAATGTCGGAAATTTATAAAGGTGAGAAAATGATCATGAATAGATAGTTGTACGTTTGTTCGGGAGAGATTTTCTTCTCTCTCCCCTTATTATAATATCTGCCACTATTTTAGGATGACATGATTTAAAGTAAAATAGATTAAAAGTCAAAATCTCAAGCTTCACGTTAAACTCTTCAGTATTTACTACGTGTCCATTATTTTGAGTAATCAAACTTGTGCGATAAATTTATTATATGTTATGAAACTTAATCCTATGGTAGATTTGAATTTAATAATACAGTTGTAGATGTTCTGTAGAAATGTGGAATTCTGGCGCACCAATTTATTTAATATTTTAAATACCAGACGAATGGTTCTTTTGAGACAATGCAAAGAGTAGCTTGACGCTTGTGATTATTTGGGAACTAACAGTTGTGGTTGCAGCGGATGAATCAGCGTACCTGTAAAAATATAATAATAATAATAATTAATTAATAAATAAATAAAGAATAATGTATTTTAATATAATGAGAAGAAAAGATAGACAAGAAAATAATTTTATATGAGAAGAAGAGAGATAAATAAAATATTGCAAATATTACATGCATATGTTTACGACGTATTTTAATTATTAAAAGGAACGTTAAAGGTTGAATACTTACCTCGTGTTTGATGTTATTCCCGCTGTTTAATATTGTTTCCTGAACAAATTATATAAATATACTTGCGCCGAAGCTGAAATGTGAAAAAGAGCATCGAATATATATATACACGCAGGAACATCTACATATAAATATTTTATATGAAATCTAAACTATAATCTACTAAGAAGTTAACCTAATCTAACAAAGTCAAACAAAGAAATATATATGTATTAGTAACAACCTATTATCAAAGATTCAATGTAATGAAACAAATCACTTACCTGTTGTAATATTCTATACTGTATGTATTAAAATGTTGAATTCAGAATGGTAATGATATTTCAATCGATGGTAATATTGCAAATTTAGTTATAATATATATATCAAATCTATATTCTGTTTCCATATTATTTGTGTTTCGGATAAGTTCCCAGGTTTTTTTGCTCCACATGTCGTCGAGTCTGTTTTCTTCTGAATGATTTCCCGAACTATTATGTGTGAGGGTGGCGACTCCGTTGACGCCGGGCCAAACTTTGGCTCAGTTCCTGTTAGGAAATGTCCTGTTGCAGAAACCGAGCCCACAATTAAAATAACTTAACCTAAGAACAGTAACGACTTGTTGGACTACCAGAGAAAAGTGGATCCCATGTACAATCTTATTATGTGGACATATAAAGGTGACAGCAACATTATCAGTCGTTAAAATGTTCATACAGTAACTTCATTTAAATGTCAATAACACTGTGTTGTACTGTGGAAGGAGTGCATTACAGTAAAATGGCGATCACAGTCATCAGGATTGGATTGTGACAACAACGTTGTGGAAAACAGGAACAATGTGGTAGTAACCTGGGAAAATAAATTTGAATATTTTGAAAAAAAAAGAAAAAAAGGCAGATATGAAAAGGGGAAGAAGATGAAGATCTTCCGAGCTATAATCAGAAGAAATTAATGGCAATTGTTCGTGATATTAGTAAATATAAGAATTCTGAAGATGATGATAAAGAAGATAAAAAACGTAAACACCAAGAAGAAAAAGATATAGAGAAAAAAGAGAAGAATATCGTAAAAGGTGGTACTAAAGATGTAAAAGAAAAAGAGAAGAAAATAGTAGAAGATAATACAAAAGATATAAAGGAAAAGAAGAAATCAAAAGAAGGTGAAAGTAATATAGAAGATAAGAAGAGAAAACATAAAAGTTACGACAAAGAAGAAACAATGAAAAGGGATAAAAGAAAACAAAAAGATAATTGTAGGAGTGAAGCAAAGGAGAAACAAGAGAGGAAGCATAGACACAAAGAAGAGAAGAAAGAGACGACAATTATTAGAAATAATTCCGCTAAATGGAAAGGAGACTCAAGGAAAAATGACGAGAGTGATAGTGAGAAGAAAAGTAAGAGAAAAGAAGGAGTTCGAATTATTCCTGAAAAAGAACATATTAAGACAGGAAAGAAAAGACACTCACATGACGACTCGAAAGAAAGGAAGAAAACAAAAAGCCATACTGAAGAAGAGAAGTCGAAAAGAGAAAGGAAGAAAATAAGAAGCGATACTGAAGAAAAGTATGTGAGAAAAGAATGGAAGAAAACTAGAAGTGATAGAGAAGATGTTAAGGCTAAAAAGGAAAGAAAGAAAACAATAGGCGATACTGAAAACGATAATTCGAGAAGAGAAAGAAATAAAACTAGAAGCGATACAGAAGATGAAAAAGCTAAAAAGGAAAGAAAGAAAACAAGAGGCGATATTGAAAATGATAATTCGACAAAAGAAAGAAAGAAAACTAGAAGCGATACTGAAAATCAGAAGAAAGAAAGAAAGAAATCAAAACGTGATACTGAGGATGAAAAGAAGAAGAATAGAGAGCAGAAAGAAAGTTGGAATATAGAAACCAATAGTAAGAGAATAAAACTCAAAGATAAAATTGAAGAAGAGGAAAGGCAAATAAAGAAGTCGAAAGGCTATATTGAGGGTGAAAATAAGAAGAGGGAGAAGAAAGAAGGTAGTGAAATAGAAGCTAAAAAGAAGAAAACAAATTTTGATATTGAAAATGAAAAAAGCAAGAAGAGAGAAAAGGAAGAAGGCATTGGTGGAAAAGTTGGAAGAAAAGAGGAGAGATGTGAACCAGAAGACGGGAAAAAGCAAGAAGATAGGAAAAAATTAAAAGGGAGAGATTTTGAGGACAGACATAAAAGAAGAGAGAAGAAACGTTTAGAGATTAATAAAGAGAGTGATGATCAGTTGGAAAAAAGGTTAAAAGAAATGAAAAGGAAGTCTACAAAAGAGAAACTAATGAAAATTCACAATAGGACACATGATGAAGAAATTCCATTTGTTGTTTTTCGGGAAGCAACAACCGAAGAATATGAGACGATAGAGAAAGGTATTGACGAGATTGATTTTAATGAGATGACCCTGTATGAAATTTGGCGGTTTATGTTCAAACAGAATATACAGTTTCTGAAAGAACTGAAAAAGAATACGAGTCTTACTTTGTCTGAATTATCATCCTACTATGATAACAAGATGGACAAAGTGAAAGAATCGAAGAACAGTGAAGTTAACATCGGAAAAATAGATGAAAAAGAGAAACACCAAGATAATTTTATAGACAATGAAGACACTGAAAAGCCAAATATTTTAACTGAAGAACAAATCAAAAATGAAACAATGATTGGAAATGAGGATAGAAGTAACACACTCTGTCAAGAAGATAAAGCAAATCAACACATGGAAGAGGAGAGCAATTACGAGAAGCAAATACAATTACAGGAGAAATACCAGTTTCACAATATGGGGCAATATTATCATGTGGAAAAAGGAAAATATCAAATCGGAAAGAATGACGATATTAACGATGAGAACTCGGAAGGAAGAAAAAGGAACCTGATGAAGTCCATCAAAAGAGAAAAAATGTCTCAAGAAGGAAAAGAAAAACAATATTCGCGGAAAGGAACAGAATGAGGAAAAGAAAAAGAAAGAAAACTGAAGTTTCTACATGTTGGACACCAAAGATAAAGAAAGCAAGATTCCAAACCCGGAAGAGGACGAGAAGAAAAATGAAACAATTGATACAATGTGAATTAAGGTTTGGTAAACCAAGATTCGAAAGACAAAGCGGAGAAGTAAGGCCAAAGAAAGAAATAAAAATTCTGAAATGGAAGTCGAGAAAGAAAAGAATGAAATCCAGAAATGAAAGACAAAAGGAAAATAAGAAGAAAAAGATTTGTTTAGGAAAAAAGAAAATGGGAAGGAGGAAGTCAAAAACAGATTGGAAACATGACAGACATAAAGCAAAGAAAGATTTGGAAATTAACAAAGAACACAGAAAAATAAAAAATATAACAGATACTAGTAAAGCATGGTTTCGGATAAGACTGCAAGGATTTGTATTCGATACAGGTTGAATCATCCAAAGCTAACCCTAAACTTCCAAAGATGTTATATTTTGGTATGTCTGTTTTGATATTATGTGTTAATGTTATTTAGTGTTCTGATATTTAGTGTCCTGTTCAATTTGAAAACCATTAATAATGCCATTAAGTTTTGTTTTAAGTAAACTGGTTGTTGTTACTGTGATAACGTTATTTTACAAGAAAATGATGACTGTTGGGAAATGTATAAAATTTGTTTCATATGAGTTGGTCCTTATTTAGTCACAAAACTCTAGAGAAAATGTGAATATTCAATTTCGAAAAATTTTATCAAGTGATAAAATTTTTGTTTAGACACCGGGGAGTCTGTAATGCGCCGCTATTCCAAATCTATACCACAGCGCATTACATATTTATAAAGTGGTGATAAGGATTCCAATCCGCACCGTATGATATAAATTTAGAAAAAGTAATTAATGTTTTCGAATCGTAAATAAATAATTTGGATATAAATGAGATAAGATAAAATGAAAATGTCGGAAATTTATAAAGGTGAGAAAATGATCATGAATAGATAGTTGTACGTTTGTTCGGGAGAGATTTTCTTCTCTCTCCCCTTATTATAATATCTGCCACTATTTTAGGATGACATGATTTAAAGTAAAATAGATTAAAATAGTCAAAATCTCAAGCTTCACGTTAAACTCTTCAGTATTTACTACGTGTCCATTATTTTGAGTAATCAAACTTGTGCGATAAATTTATTATATGTTATGAAACTTAATCCTATGGTAGATTTGAATTTAATAATACAGTTGTAGATGTTCTGTAGAAATGTGGAATTCTGGCGCACCAATTTATTTAATATTTTAAATACCAGACGAATGGTTCTTTTGAGACAATGCAAAGAGTAGCTTGACGCTTGTGATTATTTGGGAACTAACAGTTGTGGTTGCAGCGGATGAATCAGCGTACCTGTAAAAATATAATAATAATAATAATTAATTAATAAATAAATAAAGAATAATGTATTTTAATATAATGAGAAGAAAAGATAGACAAGAAAATAATTTTATATGAGAAGAAGAGAGATAAATAAAATATTGCAAATATTACATGCATATGTTTACGACGTATTTTAATTATTAAAAGGAACGTTAAAGGTTGAATACTTACCTCGTGTTTGATGTTATTCCCGCTGTTTAATATTGTTTCCTGAACAAATTATATAAATATACTTGCGCCGAAGCTGAAATGTGAAAAAGAGCATCGAATATATATATACACGCAGGAACATCTACATATAAATATTTTATATGAAATCTAAACTATAATCTACTAAGAAGTTAACCTAATCTAACAAAGTCAAACAAAGAAATATATATGTATTAGTAACAACCTATTATCAAAGATTCAATGTAATGAAACAAATCACTTACCTGTTGTAATATTCTATACTGTATGTATTAAAATGTTGAATTCAGAATGGTAATGATATTTCAATCGATGGTAATATTGCAAATTTAGTTATAATATATATATCAAATCTATATTCTGTTTCCATATTATTTGTGTTTCGGATAAGTTCCCAGGTTTTTTTGCTCCACATGTCGTCGAGTCTGTTTTCTTCTGAATGATTTCCCGAACTATTATGTGTGAGGGTGGCGACTCCGTTGACGCCGGGCCAAACTTTGGCTCAGTTCCTGTTAGGAAATGTCCTGTTGCAGAAACCGAGCCCACAATTAAAATAACTTAACCTAAGAACAGTAACGACTTGTTGGACTACCAGAGAAAAGTGGATCCCATGTACAATCTTATTATGTGGACATATAAAGGTGACAGCAACATTATCAGTCGTTAAAATGTTCATACAGTAACTTCATTTAAATGTCAATAACACTGTGTTGTACTGTGGAAGGAGTGCATTACAAGCTAGATGACAAAAAACCTAAGTTCGAAAAAAGTACCAAAGATCCTTACGTCCCTCAGATCTGTGCTTGCAGGGAAATCTATTTTCCCTTCATTCTGCTAATGAGTAACATGACAATCTGAAGCAGAGATATTGACTATCTGGACGTTTCCGTTAAGTTAATACGTAATTTGCCATATACGAAAATAGGCAAATGAAATAAAAATTCTGGCTTACAGGGTGATACAGAATTCGTGCATCTACGAGTGTAAATCACCAATGTAACAATATACACAGATGAACAACTTCTAGAGTAAAGTCTTCTTGGGGGTGGTTAGCAAATGAGTTGCAGGTAGAACCTTTTTTTGCGACAAGCATTTACTGAGGCAAATATTAATCGTAGCTGGTATATAATAATATTTGTAACTACTTAACTAATGACTAAGTATACAGTATATAATAAAATAATACATTACATACACAGCAATTTGATATTAATATATGGTGTTCATTGGAAAACACGATCCGAACCATAGAGATTCATCTTAGAATGAAGAACTGTTTCGTTAGTTACCTACTCTACAATTTTACCTGCATAAACATCTGGCTCAGTGCTACCAACTGCTGCCCTGTCGCGGCAAAACGCTGTAACTTTGGCAGAGCAGTTTTGAGAAAAAGAGCCGTAAAGTCGCCAAAGACCGGCTAATTTCCTACTTACATCGAAATTCTCTTTGGTATATTTTCAAAAGTATTTGACTCAGCTCAATGCTGGGCCTGGTAGACATAAATATCGGTGGCGGGAAATTCAAAAATGCTTGGAGCGACAAAATAATGTAACTCAAGTTACAGCGTTTTGTCGCGACACGGAAGAACTGCTGTCAGTATCGAGAAAAGTTACGTGTAAGTTGGGTTGCAGCTGTCCAGGCGTTTTCACAACTGCAAATGATCTGAGCTCCAAGTAATGGAATTAGAGCACTCAGGGAGGAGATACTTATGCTGGGAGGAGGGGAATTTCCCTAAAGCTGTTGCCTGTTTGAAAATCCCCTTGTGGGCACGAACTTGCTGTTGCTTTGTAGATATTTATTTCAGGCTACACATTTTAGTAGGCCAACCATTTTCGGCATACAAAGGTATATTTGGCTGTGGATTGTTGTAGGTTGAAATTTCGAGCTTATTCCTTTGGTGCCGCTTTTCCTCTCCCTCTTCCTTATCTATTCCTCTATTCTCTTCTACAAGATTTTTTAAAAATTTCAATCTCCCCGAGTTTTGAACTTTACAAATATTGACCATTTAATATATAGCATTTGAACCTGAATTACCACCTGAGACGTCGCGAGACACGATTCGCAGAGGTATTCATTGATGTGAAGTATG
Organism: Thermobia domestica; assembly: GCF_964235325.1. Classification (NCBI taxonomy): domain Eukaryota; kingdom Metazoa; phylum Arthropoda; class Insecta; order Zygentoma; family Lepismatidae; genus Thermobia; species Thermobia domestica. Next base: position 282,485,242 of record NC_137455.1, read on the forward strand.
AAGTAAGTGTTTCCTACTTAATTGACAAACCGCGATGGCGAGCAACTGTCCGGCCTACGATTAAATTTTACTTTCGTTTCCTTCTATCATTATCCGCTTGGAATCTTTTGTCAAGTTATTAGCTATTCCTACGTTTGTTTCCACTGGTAACTCTGAATGTGCAGGTTGTTGTAGTTGTTTGGGTCCAAGTGTATTATCGATATTTTTAGCTTCATCCATATCTATATATTTTGTGTTTATGTACCTGCTTTGCACATTGAATGTCTACTGTTTAAATAGAATATTTGAAAATGTGAATTGTATCTTTGTATGTGGGAAATGAGTTGAATTTATATTTATATATGCAATATATCGGATTTAATATGTAAACTGTTGCAACCGCAAAATTCAATTTGTTCGGGATAATAGTTTAAAAGATTGAATAATTAATGAATATAGATATATGTTGAGAAATAAATATGTGTTAAATTTGAATATAATATTGACATAAAATGTACAATATTAAATTGAGCAAATAAATATATGTGTAAAGGGTCTTATTACCTTACCCCAAATAGTTCTTGGTTGCCACGATCACAAAATATCCGATAAATATGAAGTGTAAATGTTAAAAATACCGCCGCATGTTGTATATTCTTTTCAATTTGTGTGATATTCTCTAATAACATATGTAAAAACTAACATTATTAGTACCACACTAACCGCATATAGCATCGGTTTAAGGCAGGTCGGCGTAACTCTAATTCATTACTAAATCTATCCTCAGACCAGTAAACTGAAATCCTACTGTGTGAATTACATTTGATTCCATTCCTCCAGTACAAATCCTAAAACTTAACCAGTGTTTTCACCTTTATAAACGTGTTCTCACCGACGAAAATCCTTCTAGCTTGAAAAATTCTCGTTTACTTTTTTCTTTTCCTTGAGTTACCACTAAATGTGCTTATTTAATGATATAAGGCGATAATGATTCAAACCTAGTCAAGAAACTAGTAAATCAGTCAAAATGACCAAAGAGGGAAATTAGTCGCCGTGATGGTAAAACAACACTTTGTCCTTGTTATCCAAAAGTGGAAGAAATGCACTCCTAAGCATATCTACAAACATAATATGTATAGGTTACTATTGGTAACCTAATTTTATGTGTGTATACAAAAAAGCAAAGTTAAGTAAAATGTTTAAACACTTGATATTTGATTGAGATTTGATATTTAGTGTGATATTAACGGTCATCGCTAACTACAAAACAGGACACGTAAATTTACTTAAAATCTTCATATATAAGAAAAGACTCATTCCAATCTTCATATAAAGTTTTTTCTTTCTTTTCCTTCATTTCCTTTATTCGGCTATGATCTTGTAAAATATAAATATATTTTTTTTTATTTGTACCATATGTTCCAAAAATTTAAGTAAATATATATATAAATATCCAAATATAAAATGTTCTTTTAATCTTTCTGTTAATATATATATATATATATATATATATATATATATATATATATATATATATATATATATATATATATATATATATATATAATCAAAACGGTATTGTTCAATTTCATATGTAGATCGATATATTCATATGTATGTTAATTGCATGTTCATAATTTCTGTGTAATTTTAAAATAGATGTAATACATGTTCACTAAATTGTAATTAGATGGATTCTTTTACATTATTCTCGTCCATGTCGATACGCTGTCCTGTATGTATGTGAGTGTGCGTAAATAAATGATAAACTTCGTTTCTAAGTGGTAGTATTAATATTGATTTACAATAATAGTATCTGTAATATATGTGTAATAATATGTTATATATGTATTAGTGCATGACAGAGGTCATGAAAAAATAACTAATTCAAAAGTACTAAAAATCAGCTCTGTGAGAAAAGCCAAAATAACAACAGTCTTTTCAAAAATCTCAAAACTTCTACTTGTAAAAATATATACGTGTCTTTAAAATTTTTTTTCCTGGCCGATTCAAATGTGTAGTTGATCTCCACTTTGGGAATTCAAATACTGGATACAGGTTATACAACATTTCAAAATAACACAAACTAATTAAATTAAACTTTCTCGCCACCCGGCCTGGATCGGGGCAACTCCCACTTGCGTAGTTCCCTGAATCCATGTCAGGGTCGTATAAGGGAACATGTCTCGCTTCCGGATCACTTCAGCATTAATCCTCAAATAATAGCAGTTGGATATAAATTACCTCTTAATAACTATTCAAGTTCCTTCACCATATTCCCATATTTATCCAATAATGCCTTCTCCTCTAACTTCCTCTACCTTTCTACTCCTTTTCTCCTTCTCTCCTATATTCTTCTTCTTCTTTCTCATCTTTCTTTTCCTATTTCTAAAAAAACTGAATAGGGGTCGTAACTGAAAGTTGTCGCTATTGACACGGTCATTAAATTGTTTTAATGTTTCTTTTCGGAAGTCCAATATTAATTAGTTAATCCTAAAACAAGCATCTAAAGCTAGAATATTAAGATTCATTTATTTCAATTTTAGTTCAAAAGTATAGCAATTACAATTTTTCCCACTCACATCACTTCACGATTCGTGGAGCTGCTTTCCGAACGCACACTTAAGATAAGCAAAACAGCAGAAGTGCATCAACAACGTTGCCAGACTTAGAAGACATGACAAACGGGCGACAAAAATACAGCACTTAAAAAAACCTTAACACGAACACTAACAATTATTCGAATTAAATGTTAATAATAATAACAGCGAAGATATAAATCAACAAAAACAACAACAATAGTAATAATAACAAAACAAAACTTAGCGGCTATCTGACAACACTGTACCTTCAGAACATGTTCTGAACATAGCTCAAGAGACGACACTGGCAAACGTGTGGACTTTGTGGTGGACAAACACCGTGCTCGTGGTTTTCTCTTGGTTCTCCCGTTTCCTCCCACTTTCTTCATTCCACCATTTCACCCATCTCTCATCATCACCGTCTCCTTTAGCCTAACCGGCATAACCGTGGTACGTAAAACTTTTCATTTTTGACACTGGCAAAATTTCATGGGTGGCGGGTTGACGACCCGAACTCCCGAACACACCTCGCGTTCTATTGGGTGGGAGAAATTAGTAAATCTAGGTCAAGCTTCACGAGACCTCGCGATCATTATAGAGAAGAGTGTAGAATAGAGTAGAGTAAAATAAAGTAGAGTAGGTGAGGTTTGTAAAGTAAGATAGGTTAGGTTAGGTTAGTACAAAAGTACAAGTATACTACGTATTTGTACAGTGTGGGAAATACCGAAAATAACTATTTAAATAAAACATAAAACTAACTTTTAATGAGAAAGTATATGTTGAAAAGTAACTTGATATTAATTTAACCCATTGTGTCCCCTTGGCAACTTAAGTTGCCACGGCAATTTTTCGTTATAGCGCAGAAATTCATGGATTGGCGTTGCTGGTTTTAACCGTGAAGTTACTTTGGAGTCTGTTTCGTCATAGCATCGTTGCATTTTCTTTGTATGATATATTGACGCAAGGTTAGCACTGTTTTTTGGCTACAATGTATCTTGAGGAGAAACACTCTACTGGATTGATTTCAAAGGCTTCAGATGGAAGTATTGAAGGTCTGTAAAGGAAGGATTAACTTGATTTTAGTAGTTATGTTTTCGCACTGTATTTTCTCCCTCAAAATTGTAACTTTCCAAAATGTTCCCTTTTTTGAATATGTATGTGCCATTTGGCAACTTAAGTTGCTGGCCTAAAAAACAAGAAAAAATAAATATTTTTCAAAAATATTCTAATTTCTATTTTAGAGTACTATTAAGACCAAATAGGCGAAAAGAAACTTTTCAAAATACCACTGGGGAATTCTGGACACTAATGGGTTAAAAGAAAAACTAGATTTCAATCAAATGATATTTTAAAATAACTAGATTTTCCACTAGCTACTAAGACATTAATTTACCAACTAGACAATCCTTCCAAAAATACTAATCAGTTTCCAATCCCGAATCAGTTGAAAAAGAACTAAATTGGCAACGCTGGTAGGAATAGACATACAGCTTCCTCTGCTCTTCGTCACTATGTTCGTGTCTGTTCGGTTTCATTTGGAAGAAAATATCCCTCTCACCACCGACAGCAGCAGAGCAGATGACACGGACATTGCTCACAGAAAGTGGACTTTTCCCCTTGAAAATGCAAGTTTCATAATAATTTATATCTTACTTAGAGAGACAGATAAAGGAAGGAATAGGCTGTTCCGTTTCTTCCATGGAGAACTCACCGCTATTTATCCTATAATTTCTCTCTTAATGCTTTAGGCCATTGTTATCTCGATTGATACCCACGAACATAATCAAAACTAGAACATTTAGAGACTACTCTTACTCTGCGACAGGTTTCCAAGGTTAAGATAACAGAGAATTCCTAATACGTACACACAACAATTCTCGGTGTCAAACATACTGGAGCTTCAAACTAGACTGCACGCATAAAAGAATTTGGAAGTATACTTAAACTTCTGGGAGACGTGTTTATATCTGCAATGTTACCAATTTCACGATTTAACGCGTTTCTATTGTACTTGATTAGGAAATGCAATACTGTCAATCAAATTAAAGAACGTCGCACAAACCTTATGAAAATTGGGATTCGGGGGAATTGCTTAAAATCTGATATGTTGTAGATATTGTGATCCTGAGAAAAGTCACAACAGGCACAACCAGCAATCACTGACCGTTTGGCCAATACAGGACTACTTAAAAAAAACAGCAGGTAACGGTATTCTGGGATTTTGGTGGAATTGTATGAATCAAAAAAGGTTTATATCTTATTTTATCCCAAACCCGAAAAAGGGAGGGGAAGAGTAGTGGCCAACACCATTTAAGCATACATCGTAGATAACATCCCGATGTTCATCTTGCGGTACAAAGGAAAGCCCTGGAAAATCCTAGACAGAATGACTAGCCCGGGCCGAACCTCCCGAAAGAGAGCAAGTTTTCTAGCAGCTGATCTACAGTGTACTGTTGTTTAGTAGCCACAAATCGATAATTTTTCTCAAGAACAAATCTACAATCTATCACAGTTGCATTCATTTGCACGGAAAACCAAAATATTGTTATACCCGGCTGTTTTAAAAAATCTGAACCTGTAGTGGCCAAAGGATCAATTATTGCCATTAAGACTTTTTCTCATAATGAGAAGATCTACAATATATCAGAGTTTCATTCATTGTCACCGAAATCCAGAACATCGTTATACTTGGCTGATTTTTTTTTTTTAAAGTGGCCCTATAGTGGCCAAATGGTCAGTGATTGGTAGTTGTGCCCATTGAGACCTTTTCTTGATCACAATATCTACAACATATCACCGTTTCAAGCAATTTAACCGAAATCCAATTTCCATAAAAATTGTGCGGGGGTCCTTTGTTGAAAGGCATGTGCAGATGACTGAAACTTAACTTATTTGTTAGAAAAATTTAAACAATCTCTAATATGTTTTCTTTTTAATGTCCTGGCTACCTGCTGCTACTTTAAAGGCATTTTTTCAGAACTGCACAAACAGTATTTTATAAATGACACTTGCAAGAAAGAACTAAAAGATATATATAAAATATGCATTTGGAACAAAACCTTCTACAAATCTAAATTTAGATGTTTTCAAAGTGATGGGAGTGACCTAATTTTTATTATTTTTTTTAATGAGGCTGTACACTAGTGTAAAAACTTGTTCCTATTTCAATAACACTTTTATTATGTAAATTTCAAAACTCAGCTTTGTTTATATAGATCTGACACTATTTTTGAACGGCACTCAGCTTTGTTTATATGCATCTGACACTATTTACTTGTGGAACATTGAAGGAGTCAACTATTTACTTGTGTGAACATTATCAACTGTCATAACTTGATGAGACCGCGGACGAGATCTAGTTTATAGACATACAGATAGTGATTTTCTTAGTGTACATAGCATAGTTATTTCAGTTATTATCTGAAACTACCCCGTATGAGTATCGAACAATGATTACCCTTTTGATTTTTTAGGATTTGCCAGGTATCCATGAATTAATAAGCCATTTTATTCTTTTGCATGCAATTAAAAACTAAAAAATATGGTTTATACGACTATAGGTTAACTTTGACTACGCATCACTGACAATATGTAAGTAAAGAAAGTAGTTTTGTATGTGTTGTTGGATTGGTTGATTGGGTTTAGCACCTCTTTTAGTAGAGAGACTATATAAGACATGCATCTACAGTTTAACGTGGAATCCGAACCACATGAGCTCCCAGAACCACATATCTCGCGCCAAAGACGCGTGGGTTAACCAAATAGCCCCAAGGGAACTTCAACACATTAGTATACAATACTGGGGTAAAATATGTATAATAGTAACGTAAATTTGCTAAAATAATATGGCTTGTAAGCACATTAAAAGTAAATTTAACTTCCAATATATATATATATATATATATATATATATATATATATATATATATATATATATATATATATTTCGGAGAAGAAAACTTACATATACCATAATAAGCCCTCTATGGTAGGGCGCAAAATTTCCGGCCGCAAGGTCGCCATTGGCGACTACAAGTTTAGAGCTGGCGACCAGTGTTCAGTAGGAATGGTTTCTACCTAAACATACAGACTGCGCAGTTTCTGTTTCGCATGGAAATAATTAAAAGTAAAACTGCTTATAAGTACTTGCAATCAGATTTTTACAGTGAAAAAGTGGACCTTGACTTAGCAGAGTGGGCAGAATATAAACTTTTGTTTTCTTCATTGATGTTGAAATCACTGTGAAATCTTTATTACGGGATTCCTAAGTTTGCTTCCAATTGTTACATTTTGTGTAGTTTTGAGTGCTACTTCATGTGAGAGAGGCTTCAGCAGTCTCAATAGAGTTAAGACTGCCTATAGGAATTCACTGAAAGCTGATACACTGGATAATTTGCTGACAGTTTCCATCAATTGTCGTTTAGTTAAGGACTCTGATCCGAAAACTGCCATTGACAACTAGTTTTCAGTGCAGAAAGAGAGCGTTACACAAAATGAAGTCTTAAGGTAAGATTTTTTTTTTAACATGTATATGAATTGTCTAATTCAGAATTGATTATCCTGAGTCTAATTGTCAGGTTTCGAGATTTTATGCTCTGATGTAATCTTTTCTTTGGCAAACCAAAGGCTGTGTGGGAGGGGGGAGCTATCATAATTTGTACGTGAGATACTGGCGACCATATTTTTGGATAGGCGAGTATGTCCGACTTTAAAATTTTGCGACCTGCTCTATGGTAAATTAGCTTTCAAAGCTTAAATGGGAACAACAATTTTTATTGCAGGTTAGGATTCTATCGGAAACAATAAATTTTATTCCACGTAAATCATGATAGGCTGCCATATAATCAGTGAATACTTGGCTCCTTATGCTTATTGGAAAGTTCCACGTTTTACTCACGAATAAACCCAGATCAGTATTACTCTTTTGTCTTCAACTCTTTCTCAATCTTTAGGGTATCTTCAAAGTACTCCCCTTGTGCCTGTACACACTTACTCCATCGGCGTTTCCATTGTTGGTAGCATCTCTTTAAGTCATCTTTTGCAATGCCTGCCAAAGCACATGTTACAGCTGTTTGATTGTCTGTTTCTGCTTTAAAATGGTGTCCTTTAAGAACTACTTTCACCTTTGGGAACAGAAAAATCACGCGGAGCGATGTCCGGTGAAAAAGGAGGGTGTGTAACAGATTTTTATGCCAAACACTGCCGAACAGACAATGCAGTATTGTCTGGTGAATTATCATGATGAAAGATTCAGGTGTCAGCAATCTCAGGACAAACATGACGGACGCGTTTTCGAAGTCTTTCGAGAACTTCTATGTAGAAATGTTGATTTACTGTCTGCCCTGGAGGTACCCAGTCTTTATGGACAATTCCCCTGGAGTCAAAAAAGCACACAAGCATGCATTTCACTTTGGACTTCAACATGCGGGCTTTCTTTGGTCGTGGGAAATCTTTCGAACACCATTGCGTTCTTTGACATTTCGTTTCAGGGTCATATTGAAAACACCGACTTTCATCACCAGTGATAATTCTGTTCAGTAAATCCGGGTTCGACTTCACTTGGTTCAAAAACTTAGACGCCACAGTCCTCCGGTCATCTTTTTGTTGCTGTGTGAGATTTTTCGGAACCAGTTTGGCATACAATTTTCCCATTCCAAAACTTTCAGTTAATATCAGACGCACTGTTATTCGATTCATGTTCAGTTCATTCGCAATCATTTTTCACGATTAATCATCTATTCGCTAGCACTTTTACTTAGACTGTCTGTGTTCTCTTCCGTTCGTGTTTTTGTGAGTCGCCCTCTGCGGTGCTCGTCTTTGATTTTTGTTCTGTCTTCCGCAAACATTTTGTGCCAACGATACACCTGTGCCATTGATAACACTTCATTTCCAAAGGCCTGCTGAAGCTTTCGGTACGTTACCCCGGCAGTCTCACCAAGTTTCACACAGAAGGAGATTGTGTAGCGCTGCTCAATATTACGTGCTTCCATTGTTCTGACGGGATCCAACACACGACCGCACTCTTCAACCTCTAACCTCACAATGAATAATATTACACGTTGATACATTATGATCTTCGATAAAATCATACTTTTTTTTTTTTTTTTGTTTCAGTTGTTTAATTACAAACTCCTTTCAAGAGCGGAATTTTCGAAAACGCTGAAACATGTATTTTGTTATTAAGGAATATGGTTGACCAAAACTCTATCATATACCTATTTATTTACCCTGTCTGTCTGTGAATCTGTGTAGGAGATAAAAATTATATGTCCGTTAGTAAGGGAAACTAGAAAATGTGTCCGTCTGCCCGGGAAAACAAAAAATTTTAAGAACTATTTTATGTATCACCAACAATTTTAGCCAGAATGTAGAAGGTCAAAAATTATAAATTGAGTTCTTTGATGGAGTTGATATTCAAATCAGAAGTGTCAGAAATCAATTATTTCCGGTTTTGAGTTGATCACTATAGAACAAAAGCTGTAATAATAGATAGAACGAAGTGATTTCCTGCAATCAATTAAACATCCCAAGAATAGATTTCATCTTCATCCTTAACTCTCCATTAAAGCCAGAAGTAATAAAAATCGATTGCAAGTTCTAACCTTAATATTGATCTATATAGACCGTAAACAATACGAGATACCGAGAAGCGATTTTCTTGGGAATCGATTTAGCGTTCTAAGAATAAGTATTATCTTCTCTCTTAATCTTCTACGAGAGAAATTCGAAAAAGAGAAACACCGTTTGGTTATCAAAAACACACACTTGCAGATAAATAAAGTCTGAAATTCCTTAGGCATACAAACCTCCCACTTAAGAGTGAAGCCACCCGCTAACAGTATTGTGAAGCACATTGTCATTGTCGAAGCAGTGCGACGCAAGCCACTGTTTCATGTGCCTGAAGAGGCGGTACTTGCTTGGCGCCAAATCTGGGCTATAGTGCTCACTACAGATGGGCGCCCACTTTTCCCCGCATCATGCACGTCAGTTCGTTCATCTTTAAACATGCGACACCATTTACGTACGACACCTTTACTCATTATGTTTGGTCCGTAAACACCACACAGTTCGCGATGAATCGCAGCTACCGAAAGTTTTTTCTCTCACTCTGAAATCGTATTACCACACGCACTTCACATTTGCTGGGTTTTTCTATTGGAGCGTTCGTTTTCAATTGTTATAACGGACGAATGAACTACAACACAATCTTCTCCCTCCACTACTCACTGTCTACTAAACTACTGCATCACAGTGCCATAGGACTGTCATAGCTCTTCCCGGCCATTTTTCGCACACGCGTAAACGGAGTTTTTTCTTTTAATTGCCTTCATATAAATCAAGCCACTTTCGTTTTTAACGTTGATCGCTTTAGAGTAGAAATAATAATAGATAGCGAGAAGTGGTTTCCTACAATCAAGTCAGTGTTCCGAGAGTATTTCCACTGTAATCTCTCTGCTATCATTTCTGGTTTAAATGTTGAAAAAAATATATTCATGCAAACCAAACTCCTTCACGTGGTGTACATGTGATACTGTTACTTGTTTCTATGAAGATATTATATGCTGAATTCATCTCCGTAACTTTAGGGGTTTGTGAGATAGACTATTCTAGACTAAATGTTTATACACCTATTCAAATATGTATTTTTAAAGAAAATCCTTTTGGGAAGAATCTGAGATGGAGTTAAACACTTCATTCTAATATAGGGTGGTCCAAAAATTTGGAAACACCCTAAAAAATGATAAACATTACAAGATATAACCAAGATAATAATGTAGGTGTGGAATTGGGAAGGGAGAAAATGTTTTAGGACACATAATAATCTTGAGTTTTTACTCAATTAATTTAAATAGAAACCATAGCATGGCATACAAAATTTCAATAGCACATTTTCGCAGAAATTGAATGGACTTCTATTTTTGCTCTTGCTCTCACCATTACAAAATTATGACTATTTCTTTGTTTGTATCTCATAATAGGATAGATTACGAGTAAAAGCAGTTTTTTTTTAATACATATTTCAACAAAATTAAGGTATTTTGTATGGGCCGGCTGGAACATAGGAAACATTCTAGTAATAAACTCGTTAACTTAACCTATTTTTAAGAGTATGTGCTTTAAGATTAACCAATTGGTGTATTTAAAAACTATATATATTTGAGTAGTCGTAAAATCTCATATCATGTTTGTTGAATTGCTTTTGAACGAGGATAGAAGAGAAGAAAGTAGGTTGAAAAATATTGAGTCTGAGATTTCAAAAGATTTACACATTTTATGGCCCTTAAGTGCAGCAAAAAGTCAGTTTAGGTGTCTCCCGTCTGCTCTTGCCAATGTATGGACATACTTACATTGCCTCCAAAAATAAGTGTAGTTTACGGAAAAGATAAAGTACAAACCTGTAATTTTCTCGAAAATGGCTCTAACAATTTTGTTTATAATTCATATTTAAATATTTCGTTAATAGCCCTATAATATCATGTCTTTTCTGTGAGGAAAATCTAGAGAGGATAAGTTTCGTTTATTCTTGGGGGTGAATTCTTTTCGCGCAATTTTCTCAAATACATGTCAGACGATTTTGTTCGTATTTCATAAATAAATATCTTATTTTTCATACTATAATGTAATAACTGATTTCTCATGAAAAAAATCTGTAAGGGTAAGTTTGCTCTGGAGTTAGTGTTTTGCACATATTTTCAAGAAAACCCCAGCTATTTTTTCATGTTTAATAAATAAATGTTTCCTTAATAACCCTATATTATAGCATTAGCTATATCTTGTAAGAAATCCACAAGAGGTAGTTTAATTTTGGAGGTGGGTTTTATTAGGACGAAGTTCCTCAAAACGCCTTCGTGAGATAGTTATATTAATATTTCATAGATAACAACTAACTGCAGCATGTTACGTTTTAATTTAAGAAATGGTACCGAGAAAGCTCAGTGCAACGAAACGCATCTTTTATTCTCTCTAATATCCAGTGCCGTGCCATGTAAAATCAGCGCCCGGGATGAGAGTATACGGCGGCGCCCCCGTACATATCAATGAGGTTGACTAACAAGCCGCGAGGCGCCACAATGATTGGCGAAAACCGTAAGAAAATTTTCAAAAATAAATCCTGCTTTTCCTTGATTTTGAGCACTTTCTATTACTTTTTTCCTTCCATTTTAAATATGTGTATGTACATGCATTTTCCTAACATGATCTAAAATATTCCAAGTAATTTTCCCTCTCCTTTTTTTCTTTCCGTTTTCTTTTCCCTTCTCCTCCCGAATTTTGCGCCCCCCTTACTTCGGCGACGCCCCTCCCGGTACAGCACTGCTAATGTCTACCTGAGATTATGCTCTGATGACTTGTACTAAATACCATTCTAGTGTTCCAGGGAAGATATTTGTGAAGGTTTCGTTGAAGTTTTTCTAGTAATATATTCGTTAGTCAAAACATCTTTCAGATTTTTACGTTAAGCATGGGAGTATCATAATTATATATATTAAGAAGCACCGTTGCACAATTAGCGGTTTTAAAAATCTACAGTATTTTGAGAAATGTTAGTATAGATTTAAAATTCACTCGATACCCTTCACTTGGAACATAAATGGAACATAAATATAGCAAAAGTTAAGAGATGAACTCCATTCTGGTTGAGTAAATTGCTCCATCAACTCCGTTAATATCCACCCTGCACAATATACGGCTGTGTGCTCTTTAAATGGTGAAAGGTAATCGATTTTTGGAAAGCCCTTTGATGAAGCGCTGCTATTCTTATCTTGTTCTATCAACGGGGCACCCACGTGTCCTGTATAGAAAGCATTCACCCGTCAGAGATGAGGAAAGATTCACTTTCACCAGCATTCTCCTCAAAGCTTCTCTCACTTTCTTGGTGTTTTTTTGCCCTTTTGAGTGCTTCTGATAAAGTCGTTGTTTTAAGCTCTTTGTCTACTGACAAGGCAATAAATCAATGGAAGTCTCTTCACAGGAAACATAATCCATTAATCAGCCATGATAGGAAAAGAAATTGGAGGATGAGGAATTGTTTGGAAAACAAACACTTCAAATATTACTTCCGCCTGCCGTTGCATCGCTAATGGAAATCTATCTATTACAACAGAATCCTTCATTAAGTATGCAATCAACGCAAAGTATCTCTGAAAGGTGGAAACTAATGTAATTTATTTATTGAAGAATATAATGTTGATATATGCCACATATATAGAATGAAGATATACTGTAACGGGCTGGTGAAATTATTTAGTTTCTCCTTATCTTGACTGCTTTTATCAGTCATGTTTCAAAAAATTAAGAGGATGTTATATCTTTTAGTAGAAGTTTCTGAATCTCCATAGAAGGCAGGCCTACTGTAAATTTTAATTCAAACTTTTTAACGATTTATTAAACTTCACAACTTACAGGGCCGCGGTTGCTCAGCGGTGGAGCGTTCACCTCTGGTGTTTGGAGTCCCGGGTTCAAACCCTGGTCCCGCCAAGTGAACTTTGTGGTGGAAAAACACCGTGTGCGTGGGTTTCTCGGGGTTCTCCCGTTTCCTCCCACCATTTCATTCATCTCTCATCATCACAGTCTCCTTTAGCCTAACCGGCATAATCGTGAGACGTAAAACTCAAAAATTTCATTTCATTTCATTTCACAACTTACAACTCCCCACATAAATATACAATAACAATACAAGTCATATGATTATTTCGATTTTATGACGTAGATTAAGTGTGATTTTTTTTTTTTTTTTTGTTAATAAGTAACTAACTCTATTGCCTATGGAACCCAAAGGTTTAATAACGAGTTCACAAAATCTCCCCATTGACTTCCGCCCTTAGCCAATTAGATCCAGTTTCTACTGTGCATTGCTATTTCTGCGAGAACCATCTTAATCTTGTCCTCCCATCTGAGCCTATGTTTTCCTAATGGTCGTTTTCCGTTTGGATTACCAGTTAAAACTTTGAAACGTTCCTACTTTCTTGCATTTTGACTACATAATCTGGCACCCGAGCCTCCTAGAGTTGATGACCCTGACAATGTTCCGTAAACGGCATAAACTATGCAGTTCCTCGTTATGAAGTTTCCGTCATTCCCCATTCCCGTTCCTCTTAAATCAGAATATTCGTTTCAGGATTTTAGTGTCAAATACTTTTAGTCTGCGTCCTTCCCTCAGAGTAAGGACCATCTTTCACAACCACACAGCTCAACAGGCATGATTATCGTTTTATAAGTTTTGTTAATATTGTAATAAAATATAGGTTATATTTTACTGAGAGAAGTGTAAGAATTGGCAGTTGCCCACTAAAATTCGGTTTTCAAGAACACAAATACTCCAAACAGGGATGCTACCGGGAGCCATCATTCCATTTACTACCTTCGTTTCTATAAATTATCCAGGAAGAATACAGCAAGTACCGAGCATATACTTTGTAATATTTGCTATATTGAACTATTGGATTTGTTTATTTGATAAATTTCTCCATACACTAAGCGAGGTCAATTTAAGTTGAAACATTAATAATAAAAAATAATCAGGAAAACTCTAATAAAAGCTTGTTTAAGATTACCCTCCACTGGATTCGAACACAGGACCTAACGTTTGCAAAGCAAGAACCTCGTTAGTATAGAAACGGAAATTGCACAAAATTTCAATGAGAAAGGATAGAAAATATGTGGAGTGTTTATTGATTTAGAAAAGTATTTTTATTGGTGTCCCGACAAAACGTACCAGCGACAAAACGTACCACCTGAATTTTCGCGACAAAACGTACCACTTTTGACGACCTGTCATAAATGACAACCTGTCATGGTTTAATTATAGCATTTCTGATATTTATTCCACGACAAAACGTACCACTTATATAAATTACAACCTGTCTTGGACCAATTAAAACATTTCGGATATTTAATCCGCGACAAAACGTACCACTTCAAGTTTTTTTTTTTTTCAGCGTGTTCACAGATTATTCTCCAGATCGAACAAACTTCTCTTAAAGGTTCTGTACGTGACAATCGTAACATTAAACACGTTTATCAGCGAGTAAGAGAACACGAGTCTTCCAAAATACATTAGATCAATGTGGGTGCTTACATATCTAACAAAAGAGAACATAATGTTAAGAAGCTACTTCCTCATGAACAGGTAAAACAACGGCAGTATAAGATTGAGAAGAACAGACAGGTAATGTATCGAGTTGTCAAAGTGCAGAAACTCATTGGTAAAAGAGGGCTCATTTACAGAGGAAATGTAGCAGCCTATAAACTGAAAGACACAGCTATAGATCATGGAAACTTTTTGGATATTATTCCTTTCTTAAGCAAATTTGATCTTCCGCTTAAAAGTAATTTAGATAAGGTTACCGAGAAGAGTCATATACGAGGAAGTAAGCAGGATAGTGGTCGCATAACTTTTACTAAACACAGTGAACTATGTTTTCAATGCTATCAGCACACTTATCAGAGAAGATATTTCGAAAGAAGTCTCTCAAACTTCAATATTTTCTGTTCTATTAGACACTACTCAAGGTATAGTAGTTTCAGGCCAGTGCTCTGTTGTTTTACGGTATGTTGTTAAAATGATTGTTAAACAAAGAATTGTTGTCATTGTAAAATGCATATCTACCACAGGCCAGTATCCTTGCGGTTTACTGGTAGAAATTCTGCAGAAGTTGAACCTTGATATTAAGAAGTGTATTGGAAATTCAACCGATGGCTCAAGTAACATGCAAGGACAATATTCGGATTTTTTCAATTCACCTATGATCAGTTACACCGTGATTCAGTTGATTTTGAGTTTAACGGCCCTTTTAGCAGCGAGGCTATATGAGACGGGACATACTGATTTACGGGAAATCCGAAGCACATGAGCTCCCGCCAGGAATCGAACCCAGGTCTCCCACGAGAAAGGCGCATACGCTAACCGCTTAACCACTAAGAAACTCAGTTACACGTGTGGTGTTACGCTTATATACTCAATCATGTCATATGTGATCTGACAAAAAATTGCGTTGATTCTGTGTCATTGTTCTGCTGAATGACTGTGCGATATTTATGCGTGAGTCTTATCAGCGAATGGTCATTTGGAAGATCAAATGTTAACAAAGGCTTCTATCCAATGACCAGGTCTGCATCGAAGCATCCAACCCAATATTGGACATGGTAGTTTCGAGTATTTCTTCAAGATTCAAGAAGCAATGTACTTTATGGATTATTTGGACCCTAGACACTTCAACCAAGTAACAGAACTTCCAGACGTGCCTTTCGATAAACTTACATTTTTTTTCTGAAAAACTTCAGTAAAGAAGTTTCGAAGAATAATATAAATGTATTCTCTTGGACTTTTGAAGGACGTGGATATCCTTAAAAGTCAGTCTTGATGGCGAGCACAACCGAGAAAAAATGACTGTCCTGATGGTGCAAGTGATTCAGAATTAGGAGAAAATACATTTGTTTACAAAGAAAGCGAATGCAAAACGTGTTGCAAAATTGTCCAATGTGCTGCTTTTTAATTTTGCAGAATTGTAAATTTTGCAGTAATACTTATCCAGGTTTCCAGCATACAAATTTTTATTGACTTTGCCCGCAACTTAGGTAACATGTAAAAGAAATTTTTCAAAACTTAAATAAACTGAAATACATTAAAAATAGGCTAACGAGTACCATGTCTCAGGAACATTTGAAAACATTTATGTTGATGTCTATTGAAAAAGATTTATTAAAAAATATTTCGAATGCAAAAGTGAGATACAGTAGCATCAAAAACTAGTACACTAGAACATCTGCTAATTTTGTAATATAGTATACGTTCTCTTTGAACTTCATATAATATTTTGAACAATTCAGAATAATATACTGATGAAAGAATATCAGGTTTTAATTGTCAATAGTTAATACTATTGACTTACTGTAGAAAGAAAACTGTGCAACTTGATTTGTGACATTGGCCCTTGTGGGAGAAAGCGCCCGCGCCCCTCTAATAATACCTATTCGTCCCTGGTCCAAAGCCTGGATAAAGTGTGATGAAAATCAGCAAACATTCAAATATTGCATATGCAAGATTCTTGCTGGTCTGAAAAGAAACTTGCAGGTTTGGTCTTGGTGTTGCGAGAATCTTGCAGGCATGGTCTTAGTCTTAGCCTTAGTAGTAGTCTTGGTCTTGCATCGGTACTTTTCTCACCACCAATCTGTTCAACTTTTAACCTTATTTTGGCCGATATATACTTATATGCTGTCCTATCAAGTGGTACGTTTTGTCGCCTGTCATTATTTGATGGCTGATTGGAAGAGTCTTCGCAAGTAGCCCTCCAGTCAAGTGGTACGTTTTGTCGCTTGTCGTTATTTAAAGTGTTTTCAGAAAACCCTTCACAAGCATCCCTCAGGGTAAGTGGTACGTTTTGTCGGTGGTACGTTTTGTCGCTAGTACGTTTTGTCGCGTATTCATTTTTATTATTCTTTTTGAGAGTGAACTGAGGAATATAAACTGAAAGAAGTAAGTATGAATGGAAAAGGAATTCAACACAGGCATTGCCTTTCAGCAATAATATTCAGTATACAAGACATTTGATCTAACATTTCGACTTAAAATATTTTCCAAATAAAACAAACTATAGGTAATAGTAACTAAATATACAGTTAACATACCTAATTTTTATGAACTTCTTACTTGGATCAGTCCTCAACAACTATTTCCCCCCATATTTAGTTTCCTTTTGAAAATATTTGAAATTGCAACGTTAGATGTAGTACCCTACATATTTAAAATAGGTGTATAATGAGGGTTTACACTTTGATCCTATGAATGTGGCCCCGCGTGGCTTAGTCGCTAACGCTCTCTCCTTTGGTAAGAGCGGTCCTGGGTTCGATTCCCGGTGGGGACACTAGGTCGAAAAAGTATAAGTTTTTTTCAATCCAGCCATCTTGAGTGAGGTTTTCCCTGAGTTTCCCCTCATTCATACCAGGCAAATGTCGGGATGGTACCCAACACATTGGTCTCAGGCCGCTTCCTTCCTTCCTCAATCCTATCATCTTTCCCTTTCATCGGATACTGTGCTTGCAGCAGGAGGTCATCCCTCATGTACGTAAATGGCCTTCGATACCGACAACTCAGAAATCTAATTCCTATTTCCTAATTCTGATGCTTTATTTCCATAGAACGTAAGTATTATCTCTCTCTCTCTCTTTGGATATATATATATATATATATATATATATATATATATATATATATATAGGGTAAACGTCCCCTGAACGGGACGTGTTATTATCTGCATGATCTTCAAATACACTCTCAATATTTAGTCAGGTTTCTAGTCTCAGCAAGCCATTATCGCACTTCACATCTCTTAACAACTGGTGTTTCATGGTTGAATGAATTTTCTCTTTTTCCTGAAATCAGCATTGCAACCTTCTGTCTTAAGATAAAAAAGTTTAACAGAATAAGGAGATATCACTAATAAATTTGATTTCGAGAGTACACTAAGTAATACGAAGTACATCGCACATAATCTTATTATTAACTTCCTAGTAATGATAAGAGACAAGACTTGAAACTTAAGGCTTTTATAAGATTCAGGAGTAGTAGTTAACTCTTGCGAGTGACATCTTTCTAGACTATCTTCTCGAATGTGAATCAGTTTTATCAAAAACGACTCAGCTGATTCTGCTTATATTTCATAAATAAATATTTAAATCCAATAACCCAAGAATAATGTGTAAAACAAATTCTTATATAAAAATATGCAGGAAAGGTAATTTCCTGTTAGGGCTGTTTTTTTTTTTTTTTTGGTGTGTGTGTGTGTGTGTCTAATACGGCATGCGATTTTATTGATACTTCCTTCAACTTGCAGAAATATAACTGTTTGGGATTGCAATACATCAAGTTTACGTGAGGTAAAAAGGAGTAAATTCTACCCGATGTTGCACGTTTGAACATGCTCATACAAAATAATTTTCCAGTGAAACCTACCGAATAAATTATTCGATTTTATTGAAATATGTTTACAGTTATCTTCTTTATCGCATTCAAACAATCCTCACTTGCTGCGATTGAAAATAGTAGGGTAAACGGGAACAAAATACCCCAGACTTTGGGATTTCCATATTTTAAATAATACAATAAGAAAATAATTTTCTGTAAAGACATTCGCCAAAATTGCTAGATTTTGTCATAATAAAGAGTATAGTTTGTTTATAGCTTAACAAGCATCCCAATGCATGTAGTTAAAATAGATCAAGGCCCCTATTCTCCCGATATTCTGAAAGTTATTTCCGCGATAACTTTCGTGAAAAGTATTCGCTTTTGAACAATGTAGTATATATATTGCTTGCGATTTAAATTAGTGAAGAATGGGGATAATCCTAGGTAGGTCATTCCGCTGGCACTTGAAAGTCTCTTCAATGGTAACTTTCGTAAAGAAAAAAATAAAATAAAATAAAATAAAATAAATAAAAATAAAATAAAATAAAAAATGGAATATGTGCATTGTAGTATGTTATTTCGGATGCCTCAAATTTGCCACAATTTCCTTGAGTTTAAAATTTTCAAGCCATCTTTCAAGTCTTTTTTTCCTTTTTCCGCAGCGCGGCTATATGAGACTTGGACGTACAGTTTAATGTCGAATCCGAACCACTATCATTCAATAATCTACCGGGAATCGGAACCGGGGCCTCGTCCACCTAAAGGGCGCGTGCTAGTCATAGACCAGCTGGGAGGGCTTTCCATCTATAGATGTAGCCAAAACTTTTCGTATGGGTATGCACAAAGGTAATTAATTCATATTCACCATCTTACTATAACGTTCTTAAGTGCTCATTTGATGTACCTTTAAGTGGATTTCGAAAACATAAAATGTTATTTTAAGGAATCACTCCGTCTCCTTTGGCCTAGGCGGCATAATGTGGGACGTTAAACTGAATGAATGATGACAAAGGGACCTATATTTCCCCTGCAATTTTTAACTTTTAAGTACGTCAATGTAGTGCTAATAATTTATACACTACCATTACACTGCCAGTCCTAAGCCTGGATAAAGTGTGAAGGGCAGTTGACATTGCGCCTCGAGGTTGTAGCCTACTTAGTACAACCTACTAGTAGACAGCATATAATTTATCGTGACATTTTATAAATGTCAATATCGCATGTTATAAATTCATGTGGATATTCTAACCAGCAGTATTTTGCCTAGGATGTGCTAACACACTGAATAATCTCTTGAAGAAACATCCAAATTTAAGGCGCCAACACCTGGAAATCTCCCCCCCTAAAAAAAAGACTGTTTTAAAATGTTAAATTACACTCGAATATTAATCTAGCAAACAGTAGGAAATATTTTTCATACTACTACTACTACTATTATTATTATTATTATTATTATTATTATTATTATTATTATTATTATTATTATTATTATTATTATTATCATTATTATTATTATTATTATTATTATTATTATTATTATTATTATTATTATTATTATTATTATTATTATTATTATTATTATTAGCATCGCCGATTTCCTTCTGAATCGGTCTTATTGTTTTTAGTTTAATGTTCCATGATTATGCTTTGAGGCAGTGGTATAGAGAGGGAGGCTCACCCAGCTCGATCCCCCCCCTCCCCGTTAGTGCCGTAATATCGAATATGACTTTGTATTATTATTTGTGATTCCGATGTTTTGACTTTTTTTAAAATATAATTTATCATCACAAAATGTATTTTAAAGTCATGTTCAAAAGAATAACTTCTTCATTATTGATTGATTTTAAACTCAAGGAAATTGTGGCAAATTTGAGGCATCAGAAATAATATACTACAATTCATATATTTCATTTTTTTCTTTCTTTACGAAAGTTACCATTGAAGAGACTTTGAAGTGCCAGCGGAATGACCTACCTAGAATTATCCTCATTCTTCACTAATTTAAATCGCAAGCAATATATATAATACATTGTTCAAAAGCGAATACTTTTCACGAAAGATATCGCGGAAATAACTTTCAGAATATCGGGAGAATAAGGGGGCCTTGATCTATTTTAACTACATGCATTGGGATGCTTGTTAAGCTATAAACAAACTATACTCTTTATTATGACAAAATCTAGCAATTTTGGCGAATGTCTTTACAGAAAATTATTTTCTTATTATATTACTAGCAGCGTTCACCCCGCTTCGCTGCGGTCACCCCGGAACGCAATAAACTTTGTTACTTAGATAATTTTTACTTTTTCGCTTTCAAGTGATATGATAAAAACCATAGAAGATTGCAGTAAATGTTAACATTATATCGCCTGTCATTTATGTTAACCCGCCCCGCTTCGCTGCGGTCACCCCCGAACGCAATAAACTTTGTTACTTAGATAATTTTTACTTTTTCGCTTTCAAGTGATATGATAAAAACCATTATAACGCCTGTCATGTATGTTAACCCGCCGAGTGACACGGTCATGCGGGTTGCATATAAATACGTTTATTTTTATACCTATGATGAACTAACAAAGGATTTGTACGTAATGGACACCTGAATGGTCAATTATCTCAAGACACTGGTAATTGAAAATTAAAGTGATATGATAAAAACCATCTAGGGTCCAAATCCTAATAACCCCCCAAAAATAAAAGAAATTGGTTCAGCCGTATTAGCGTGATGAGCGGACAAAGGATTTGTACGTTCTCTTTTATATATATAGATTTAAAATATGGAAATCCCAAAGTCTGGGGTATTTGTTCCCGTTTACCCTACTATTTTCAATCGCAGCAAGTGAGGATTGTTTGAATGCGATAAAGAAGATAACTGTAAACATATTTTAATAAAATCGAATAATTTATTCGGTAGGTTTCACTGGAAAATTATTTTGTATGAGCATGTTCAAACGTGCAACATCGGGTAGAATTTACTCCTTTTACCTCACGTAAACTTGATGTATTGCAATCCCAAACAGTTATATTTCTGCAACTTGAAGGAAGTATCAATAAAATCGCATGCCGTATTAGACACACACACACACACACACCAAAAAAAAAAAAAAAAAAAACAGCCCTAACAGGAAATACCTTTCCTGCATATTTTTATATAAGAATTTGTTTTACACATTATTCTTGGGTTATTGGATTTAAATATTTATTTATGAAATATAAGCAGAATCAGCTGAGTCGTTTTTGATAAAACTGATTCACATTCGAGAAGATAGTCTAGAAAGATGTCACTCGCAAGAGTTAACTACTACTCCTGAATCTTATAAAAGCCTTAAGTTTCAAGTCTTGTCTCTTATCATTACTAGGAAGTTAATAATAAGATTATGTGCGATGTACTTCGTATTACTTAGTGTACTCTCGAAATCAAATTTATTAGTGATATCTCCTTATTCTGTTAAACTTTTTTATCTTAAGACAGAAGGTTGCAATGCTGATTTCAGGAAAAAGAGAAAATTCATTCAACCATGAAACACCAGTTGTTAAGAGATGTGAAGTGCGATAATGGCTTGCTGAGGCTAGAAACCTGACTAAATATTGAGCCTTATTCTGTTAAACTTTTTTATCTTAAGACAGAAGGTTGCAATGCTGATTTCAGGAAAAAGAGAAAATTCATTCAACCATGAAACACCAGTTGTTAAGAGATGTGAAGTGCGATAATGGCTTGTTGAGGCTAGAAACCTGACTAAATATTGAGAGTGTATTTGAAGATCAATCAGATGATAACACGTCCCGTTCAGGGGACGTTTACCCATATATATATATATATATATATATATGTGTGTGTGTGTGTGTGTGTGTATGTATGTATGTATGTATGTATACTTTGCAAATTATATGGTTCTTGATCAGGAATGTAAAAGGAAATTCATAGAATGTAAAACGCTTTGAAAAAGGAAAAGAATGTGGACACTTAAGGATGAAATAGATGTTAAAGAAATGTAAACAATGACGATTGAAACGAAAGATGTTTACTTATTAACAACAGAAGTTCAAGAAAAGAAAATAGAACAAGTTACTAATAGTATGTATACAGCAGCATTTTATTTATTTATTTTTTTATTTTTAGATTTTGCTTTTTGGCCAAGCAAATTTTGAAATAAATTAAAATTTGCATAGAAATTTATACTGTATTAACTACTGAATCAATAATGCTGTCTAGAAACGGGAAATTGATATTCCGCGTAGTAAGTCCAGGAAGTCCACGAAGTAAACTTTCTTTTTATGACAAAAATATAGCTTAATTTCACATAAACTATTATTTGTTAACTCACATTGTAGCCAAACTTCTCGAACTCCGTTCATTTTCCGGTTTTTGTAAACACTTTAAACCAAACATTTTCTTCGATATCTCAATGGGAAACAAAATGGATGTGACAAGGAATTCTGGATCAGTGCTCTGAGGCAACTATGAAAAGAAAGGACAGAAAAGAGAGTACTGGTAAAGTGCCGTGTTTTCGCTACTGATCTATTAAATTTTCGGGAAATAAGCTTGGGATTTGATACGGTGGCGTGTTGTTTGCTACGATTCGATTTTTGTGTTGTTTGCCACGATTTTGCCACAATCTTTGCATTCTGATCTTATCAGACCTGATTATCGTGAAGATACACACACACTTGGAGTGAAAGAAGGGTTGCCAGGCACTTTCATTTTTGATTCCCTGGGACCAGTGGTAAGTGTTCTCGCCTTTGGAACGAGAGAGGTCTCATTCGACTCTCTGCTGAAAGAAAACATTAACACCAAACAAATGAACACAAAACATCATTACTATCACAATAGCTTAGTAAATTGATAGTTCTATCAATGCATTTTCTCTTCTAACGTATTTCTTAATATCATCTCCGGTTACATAATGTTCTGTTTTTCGTTATGATACGCGACTAAACAACTGGATGTAATATCCTTAAGAATAATGAAATTAAATATTTCCGTTTTACGTCCCACGCGTATGCCGTGTAAGCTAAAGGATATAATGATGATGATGATGAGAATGAATAAAAATGCGAGGAAACAGAAGAACCCCGAAAAAACTCACGCACACGGTGTTTGCCCACCACAAAGTCCATTTCGCGCGAGCTGAAATCTGACCAGAGATCCTGATAGTATGAAACAACAGCAAGCAAATATATGTAGAAAACCTCAATAAAAAGAAATGTAAACGGAAGATTACACTTCAAACTGATGAAATGGAGATATTTCCTGGCATAACTATAAACGCGTAACAGTATCCTTCCGAATTTTTTTCAAAGTATGCTTAACTATAAATATATATCTCAATAGAATCAGCCTATAGAAACCCATTAAAACATAAATTAATAAGCAATCGAGTGACGTCTAATGTAAAACGACCAAAAATATAAATCCACTAAAATGGCTTAAGTCAAAGTCAGAACTGGAAAATTCAGATATAATTTAAATTTTGAAAATAAACTAAAACATTCCTAAAATCCCTTTGGAAGAATACTCAAAACTAGGGTTAGGAATAAGAGCAGTAACCCAATTTGTGTTTGGGACCGTTTGTATTGTATGTATCAGAGTTGTTTTGTTTAAAACAAAATGTTTAAAGCAAATTATTAAAACTTAAACAATTTATTTTGTTTAAGACAAATTTTGTATACGTTTTAAACGTTTTGTTTTAAACGTACGTTTATTTTTATTTTATTTTATTTTTGTAAAAAAAAATCTGCCAGAGAAAGAAAATTATCAAAAACTGCTACCCATTCAGAAGACTATTTTCTTCCCATGTGAATGTTTTGATTTCTCGTGGCTATAGCAGGTCAATGCGGTGATCTACAATTTATTTTGTATCTTTTTTCCCTTATTTTAAACGTATATTGTATTGTTTAAATGTTTCTCAGTTAACTTGCGAGAAAGTGTCGTAGTTGAAGGTTGGACTACTTGAAGAACTGATATTAAAAAAAATAAATAAAAGAATTATCATGAAAACTAATTTTTGTGTTGTATTCAGAAAACAAACAAAAGTTTATTCTAAATTACGGTTCTGAAATTGAAGTATCGCAGGCATTCGTTGATACAGTGCATGTTGGTTCTCAGTCTCCGTACAACTTAGAATCGTTTAAAATCAGTTTTACGGGAAGAAAAAAGGACATCACTTGGAGCAAATTTATTAAAGTAACTCAAACTCCATCAGATAAGAA
Source organism: Thermobia domestica (assembly GCF_964235325.1). Lineage (NCBI taxonomy): Eukaryota > Metazoa > Arthropoda > Insecta > Zygentoma > Lepismatidae > Thermobia > Thermobia domestica. The sequence continues at coordinate 282,509,914 of NC_137455.1, forward strand.
AAGAACTATACGAGCTCGTTGCAAAATGTGTAAGAAACAAATGGCTAGTTTAGTTCAAAGAATGAAGAATCATTATGAAAAATGCAATGCTGTGAAAAAACTGGAAACCCAAACAAATGGAAAAAGTGTTGATCCGAAAATTGCTTATGATGATTCTAACGTCAGTGATGTGGTTGAGATACAACTGGAAACTTCAGGTAAGAATTAATTTTGTATCAACAATATCTTTTTCATTGTATTATGAAAACTTTGTTTCGTCCCTCTTCCCTACATCAGTTCTAATTTTCTTAAAAACTTTACAACTTGGCAAAACTTGTATGAAGGGACTAGGCGAGAGAGCGCAAGGTATGGGAGTCGCCCACGTACCTAACCATTAAAGTGTGATACTTATTGTAACATTAGCGCCGAATGTCAGTGTCTGGGACAATTTGATCCCAATTTGTTCGTCTGTCTGTATGTATGTACCACGCTACAGGGCGCAATTTTCGGTCTTTTAACATTAAATTTTGAGGGTAGAGGCACGAGACGTCAGAATTTGCCATATACATTTTGACTGCGACCCGACATAAAATTTCAAAATTAGTGATTCGGATCCCACCTTAAACAAAAAGCCCTGTCTCATATATCCTTGCTATTGATGCAATACTATAATCAATCAAACTAAACAAACTAATTTTACGCGTTTCGAACAAACTTGGGTTACAGATAAATTTGGCTGCAACTCAGTTTTTATAAAATATTTTTAGATATGAAGCGTTCAGAGCACAAGGGATCCAAGTCCATCTTCAGGAAGGTTCACTTTTGCTCAGCAAACGTAGTATCTTCGTAGCCAAGGGTACGAAATAAATGAAACAAAAACCACGTGAAAGGGTGTGGACTAGAGTTTTATAGGACAACCGCTAGATAAGGGCGTTGATAGAATAGGGGAGTAGGGCTAATTATTTCCCCTCCTTGCTCATAAATTTAAGATATTAACAATATATTTTGTACGCTGCAGCGTGGGAATGATTAACAAGTCAAGCTTCGAATGCCATAGTCAATGATGAATAATTACGTTAAATAAATGCAGGGTGTGTCCAAAAGAACACAGCGACGGAAAACGTTATATTTTCACAACCATGAATCCGAGATGAAAGAAAGAAAAACTACAAGACAAGATGCAATCTAGAATTTTATATGACTGCCACTAGAGAGGGGCGTTCGTTTAGAGATCATCCGCCACCTACCCTGAATTTCAGATTTTGGGGGCAGTAGTGCATATTTAGAAACCTTTCGCTGCGCAAAGTCCAACATAAAAAATTTGAAGTCCTTACACCGAATAAATAGGGATTTTGATCAGTTACAATCCATTTCCATTGGCTAGGCCTATAATGCTCTCTTGTATATTTTTTGGCCCAAGGATTCCAAAGGTGGATCTACTTTCGAGATTCGGACCTACTTAAAATTCTAGAAATTGGGCTTAAGAAGCAACTTTCCAGTTTTAATTATCTATATGTTCTCCGTATTTATTTGGTGTAAGGACCTCAAACTTGTTCTGTTGAACTTTGTTTATCAAAAAAATTCTAAAACTGCCTTACTGTCCCCAAAATCTGAAATTCAGAGTATGGATGGAGACGGTTGTCCTTCTGTCCTGTACGGCTGCCTAGCGGCTGTCATATGAGACTATCCCACGCCCTTTCGTATGGTGTTAGTTACAGGGTAAGGGGAAAAAAGAAGGAATGTCACAAAATTATATTTTTGAGAAAACGGCATTTTAATATTGAAAATCACGTACAAAGAATAGGGTTATTAAATCTTTCGTCCCTTTTTACATGGATATTTCTACATCTACGCGTGCATGGCATATACAATCAAATAGTACCAAGAGTCACCAACAGATCGGAGAAAGCACCCGGTAAAGCACATGCATGGACATTCCTTGTTTTTTCCCCTTACCCTTCATTTGTTTTGGACTTTTGACTGCGAAGATATTACGTTTTAAAATAGAATTCATTTGCTAAGCAAAACTTAACTTTATTGAAAATGGATATGAATCCATTGTGCTCTGAGCGCCCCAAATATTACCTTTCTTCAATAAATTATTGACTTAAAAAAACAATTACATAGGCTTGCAGAAAATATTCTAAAATTAGCACACATGAAGTGTGCTTCAACCATTACTTTTCGAAAATTTATTATTTTGAAATAATTTTATTAGCATCCTGTTCTGCAATAATAATCAAATTTTGCAACAAATATGTTACCCGCTTCCACGAAACGCGAGCATAGCCCCTAAAGGCATGACCAGAAAACTTTTAGAAGCGGTAACTCCGAAATGACTACTTTTAGGGGTAAAAGAATTGCACATCCGTATTTCTAGTAAAAATCCTAGCCTTAAAACATGTAACATGACTCCCTTTGCACTTGAAATTTCGAATACCAATCAACGATGGCCGACATGATGCTTGATAGCACCATCTGATGTGTCAGACCACTTTCAAGTTTCACCATTCTCCCTCAACCCGTTATCAACACACAAGGGTAGTGAGGACTTTTATTTCAATATGTATATTGATAGATGGTGTGAAATCTCCATAGTAGGTAGATTTTAAAATCTACCTAAAAAGCTTATTACAACTAAGAAAGCACTTATGAGAGTTACTGGCAAGAGAGTGTAATAAAAGGGGGTCGTAATATGAAAAAAGTTGAGAATTACTAATCTATACTGAAATATTCTGTACGCAACACATTGTAGTCTTAACAAGAATAAAATAAGTGAAAAGATTGGTTGCAAGAGGTTAAAAGTCTTAATAAATACGTTATTACACGATTTTTGAAATACGTTTAAAATTATGTTTTAAACTGTTCAAAATGTTTAAAACATGTTTTTTCGGGTGTGTTTTAAAACATGTTTTGTTCTTTTTTTTTAAAAAAAAAAAAGAAAAAAGAACTATTTTTTTCCAACTAAGAAACTATATGGTTTCTTTGTTACTTATTCTATTGGCAGTCTCCGGTAGTGTGGCATATGTTCCACTGTAAATTGGTTATTTATTGAAAACCTAAAATGAAAAAAAAAAGCATCGGGCTATTGAGGGACTCTTATCATTGAAAATAAACTTATTTGAAATTTCAAGGGACGATAATGATTCTGTAAATTATATCATAGATGCATCGTAAATTGGGACGCATTTTTTTTTTAATCACATTTCTATTATTGCATCGAAAACTGCGATGCAATATCGCTTTAAACAAAGCTCGTATAGAGTTACAGTATGGTAAGTAATCCATTCCTAGGGAACATTCAAATGGAAATATTTTTGGACAACCATAGTCAATGATATCTGTAAACTTTCAGTAAGTGGCCTATCACTGAAGATAGAATGCTTAAGGTGACGCTGATGAAAAATCACGTTGATGAACACTAACAATGAATTCTTCGAGAATTTATAGTAAAAGAAGCAGCACACTGAGCCGATTTACAATGTTTTATATAACTAAAACTAGTGTTCCTTAAACTTCACTATAAAATAAAAAGTGAATTGAAATGTACTACCTTTTAAACAATTTGGACAACACCAGCACATTTTCTTGAAGTATCTATATAGGTTACATGTTTGAAAAAAGTTTGCTTGGTTTGACACTTCGACGTTGTCGATTTGTTGTAAATATTCACGCTTTTAATTTAAAAATTAGCTTTACATAATTTATACAGTTTGCCCAACATTGTTAGGGTCATCAAATCTAGGAGGCTCAGGTGGGTAGATCATGCAGAAAGGATGGAAGAAAGTAGGAAAGCTTTCTAAATTTTAACTGGAAGATCAACCGGAAAAGGACAATTAGGAAGATCTAGGCGCAGATGGGAGGACAATATTAAGATGGATCTCGCAGAAATAGGAATACAAAGTAGAAAGTGGATCCGATTAGCTAAGGATAGAAGTCAGTGGAGAGCTTTTGTGAAAGCGACATTGAACCTCCGAGTTTCATAGGCCATAGATTTAGTTAGTTAGTTAGTTAAAAAATAGAATGTATAATTGGATATACGGTGGAGATTGTATACAATTCACTTTTCAAAATTACTCTGTTAAGTTTTCTCGTAGATTAAACATTATAAAATGTGGGAAAATATATCAATTGAGGGGGTGAATAAAATTTCAATTGTATATTCAATCCTTCATTCTATTATTTTTCTAAATCAAAAGCATGAATCTTTACAATAAATTGACCACATCTCACTGTCAAACCAACCAAACTTATTTTTTTTCCCTGACGTGTTAAGCTGGATACTGCTAGAAACCATATCAGTATTCTATTGCTCAATTGATTTGCAGGGTGCAGTTTTCTGATTTTCTTCAATGTTTCAAATTTTCGTATGCCAGGTACAATTGAAGAACAAAATTCCAAATTTGAGATTGTCAAAACGGCTGTGAACTTCAACTGGATTTTCTTTACTATTTTGAGTTCTGAGTTTAACGTCCCTTTCAATAGGGAGACTATATGAGACGTGGACCTACTGATAAATGTGGAATCCGAACCACATGAGCTCCCGCCCGCCAAGACTTTACTGTTTCAAAAGAAATACCTAAAATGAAATATAATTTTGAAATATCATATTTGGTACGTTGCTGCAAGTTTTAATATTATTCCTCAAGAGTAAATATTTTTTTTAAAAGCGCGCATACTTGTAATTGTGGTCCCTCGATATTGAAATTGTTATAATCGAAGCATAAGTAGCCCTGAAGTAAAACACTTCATAACAATTGCAAGGGGAGAAAACGTTCCATTATTTATCTACAAATACACTGTTTAGTACTCTCTCACTAAAAACAAAGTTAAATTAGACATATATTTGGATTAGGATTGGCAGCAAATTAATTGCATATACAGCTGATAAGTTACATATATCGGTGGCACAACATAATAATAATAATAATAATAATAATAATAATAATAATAATAATAATAATAATAATAATAATAATAATAATAATAATAATAATATTTGAAAAGGGAATGTTAATCTCGGATTGTTTGGAGTTTAGCGTTTTATTCAGCACTGAGGCTATATGAGACGTGAACTTACAGTTTAACGTGAGATCTGACAAGGTGAGTCACATAAGCTTGCATCCGGAATCGAACCTGTTCACACTGAGAAAAATGTAGGTGGCGTACTTAAAAAGGTAGGTTACATGCGTAACTCCTGTAGTTTTTGGACTTAACGTACAGCAGACGTATAACTGGAAACGCATGTTTCATAATACTTTCCGTATAAGTGCTCCATCTATACGTACTTTCCATATGAAACAATGTAGGCGGTAAGGATCTCACATACAAATGAACGTATATAACATATAGCTGAGGAATGTAACATAAGTATATGAATGTGATATACGGAAGACTGTTAGATGTTAGACATTCTGCAACGGTATAATGTAACATCTAAGGGCAGTGCGTGTAGCATATGGATAACGTATGCTCCATACTGATTTTTGCAGTAAGCAAAAGGATTCCGTATATTTGTACAATATATCCTCAAAACGGATTTTTCTCAGTGTACCCGTACGTTAACCATATAGTTGCTAAGAAGTTCAGTGTTGGCCCTTGTGTATGAACATGTAGATACATAGATTTACGAATCTCCTGAACAGTAAATCAGTTATACGTAAATTTCATTATGAACGTGATTAAGGGTAATCAAAGTAAATGCTTCAATATATTATTATTATTATTATTATTATTATTATTAATAATAATAATAATAATAATAATAATAATAATAATAATAATAATAATAATAATAATAATAATAATAATAATAATAGTGGTAGTAGCAAGTAGTTGGCTATTCTCTTTTTATTGGATATTTTCCATTCAAAAACTGTAAAATTCCAGCAGAAAGATTACGTTCCGTCTTTGACTGAATCACTAAGAAAATTCTTTCTTTCTTTCTTTTCTTTTTCTTTTTTGTAAACTATGCTTGAATGGTCTGAGTTTATATATACTTATAAATAGCAGATCCATAAACATACAAAAAAAAACACAACAACAACAAAGAGGTAGAAATTTAACTAAATATAAAAGCTAACAAATGTAGAAAGTTCAGCATAATTGAAGGGTCAGAGAATTCAAAAACTACAGAAAGTGCAGTAAGATTACTGTATAAGTATGTTATCTGTATATGAGAAAGAGTAATAATACAATACTATTTACAATAATTTAAAAAGCATGTTAGTAACAAAACTGCTATAATATGAAATTGAAGGCTGCTTTATTTTGTATTTAACAAACAAAAAATATGTCACGAAAATGATAGATAGGAACCGTGCTAGGTATTTTTTCTTATATTTTAAAAATATTTTTATCATATGAAATTTAAAAAAGTGGCCAAGAGATAATGAGATAAATGAATAGTTAACATCTACTCTCAGCCCGTCTCGAATTATAATTATAACAGATAGATTTACGCTCTGATAATTCTCTATATAGTAAATTAATTATGCACTGATGCATAAATATACAAAGTAATAAAGTTGGCCAAGTGCATGCAATATCATTAGATATATTTGTGCAATAACATAATATTTTCATATTCTACAATTTATTGGTGTGATTAGAAAGTAGAGAAGTGTTAAATGGTGATAATGGTATTAGCTGAAGAAACTGAATTAAATGCCAGAAACATCAGAAAGGGAGCAGAAAAGATGTAGAAGATTGATGGAAGCACATTCACTAAGTTCACCATTAAAAATCCACTGCGTCTCCTCAGCGCCATCTGTCATCCAACCTCATAAACCATAACTTCAAGACTTCCCCACCATTGACACAAGAGGTTAAGTTATGAAGGCTTTATTCATAATCATTATTTTTTTACCCCATCTACAAAGGCACCTTTCTTCGGAAATAAACTTTTCCCACCATTATTTGAGAATATTTTTCAAGACTTTCTAAGAACTAAATTTGGTTAAATAAGTATATTTCTCCTCATATCAAGTCAACAAAAGCATTAACTACTAAGATGAAGCATTTAAAAGAAAATACCTGGAACATAATTTTGAAAAGTAATTTTGTTTTTACTTTTGGCTACTTGTTAGAGTTACAATGTGTCAGCATTTATGGATATGATAAATGGATGTGGATGGATTTTCGAACGTGTCCGCATTTTGAGAGTAAATATTTCCGTCCACACTCATTTTTCGAAATTACCTTATTTGTTTTCATTTTCTAAACCCAACTATATTTTCAATTAAATTCGGACATTTCACATTTAAAGATGTGTTTGCCTATTTGTATTCGAAGAAGGAATTGTCAAGAAAAACACTGAAATATATGTTCTTATTAAAGTATTCCTATTTAATTATGCATATATACTTGAATATATTTTTCATGATGTTTTACAAGCAAACTCAAAAGTAAAAGATTAAAACTTATCATTGTATTGTCGAAAGTTAATGTTTAGATAAAGCGTTAGCCAAATGGAAATGGGTCCGTATTTTGGCATTTAAGAATATGGTAGTCCTAGCATTTAATCAAGTGTAATTATTTCAATATAATCTTATTTTAATAAAACTGAATTTGTCCTATTAACAATATTAAAATTTATATTCAAATTTTATAGCAAAATTTAAAACAGCAATGATTAGCAACGTGCAAAGAGGGTTCAACACCGCTCAAAAGCCAGAAATTCCCCTGAAATCTTACGGGTCCCATTTATAAATCACATTCCGAACTAGTATTTGTGAATAAATTAAGGACGAAAAGAAATTATATTATTACAATATCAACCCATAATTTACGCTTAGTCAATGTTTTACATTTTATATATATATGTATGTATGTGTGTGTGTGTGTGTGTTTCATTATAAGATTTCCAACATTTTTTGCACAGCCACTAGCCTCAACTGTCAGATGTCGACAGGAACGGGTCCAGGAGGAGCGATCAGGGCGACTGCCCCCCAGAAGAGGAAACTTTCTTATTTTATATATAAATAAAACCCATTCCAGAGTTTGGAGCTCTTAAAAGTACCTCTAAGTAGTGGTATTACAACCCGCCAACCCCCAGAAGTCCGTCCTAGATCCGTCCTGGATCCGCCCTGGGTGTCGAATTACGTTAGGCCTAACCCGCTGCGACTCATACCTTGAAATTTGGAACACTTATGCCATCTCATGCGCAAAAGGTTCCCTGCCTTTTAGAATACATGATATATTGTAATTATATCATGTATTCTAGGGGAAGTGTCAAATATGAAGACTTTTTTCTATATAACTATTTTTAAGGTGGTAGCAGATACAATATTTAGTAGCTATGGTAAGGATATATCGGAATCTTGTACGACGTAATGTAATATTAAAACATGAAGTATAACAGTAGAATGTAGCAGAGAAATGAAAACCAGAAGTACTCCTTTTCCCCATGTTAGTACATATACCAGAGTTTCTAATATGGGGATATAAACACATATAATCTTAAAGTAGCCAAATTTAAAGCTTGAAAGTTTTAATTACATCTAACACCATAAGGCATTTGACACAACATTTGAAAATGAATAATGAATTTACTTCACTTTTATATAGACCGAAAGTTCACATGTGATACCACGCTTTTTAAAGGAAAATTTTTCAATCATTTTACATTAAATTGGTTTAATATTTGCATTTCGGCATTGAATAAGCTACAAACTTTAAATGAAAAATGAACCTTAAGTAGGTGGAACGAATAATTGAATCACACTTTTATATGGACCAGAAAAGAGCACATTGCTGTACGTTTTTAAAGAAAATGTTTATACTCAATTTAAGTTTAGAGATTAATAAAAAAAATCGAGAACTGAACTTACAAGTTGGTCCAAAATTTAGAAGTTCCGATATTGAAAAGATACAAACTTTAAATGATATAAACTGAACAAAGCAAAATGAATTAGGATCTATGAACTTTTGTAAGCATAACGCAGAAATCCTTATGAGAGTCATTAAGGAGATTGAACGCTTAACGTTGAACATCTCACAAATGAAGAGACTACTTGATCGATACCTACAGAAAGAATGTGAGCCCACAACAAACATACCACACACACTTGATCCATTCTCTCCTTGACAATATTAAGGAAACAATCCATTACAATAGAAACGGATTGGTTGGTCTCATAAAACAAATGACACTATTGTAGATTTGCGAATCTGATAAACAGTTGGCATCTATTATTTATTGTCCATAGCCGGCTCAATTCGATAAATCAAATAATATTTCTACAGCTTCAGAAATAATTGCTTGAGCCCTAGTGTCAAAAAATCCCTGTGATGCTCTAATCGATAACTTAGGATAGTGATTGAAGAATAGTTTCAATTCAACAAATTTCTTCGTTCTTTCCATGTCTGTTCGAAAATAAATTCGGTATTATTCGGTTTCAACTCAGTTGATATGATAAACATTTCACATCAATCATAGACAAGTCGAGCAATTGTTTTTCAATGGTAATGAAATGGTTCAAAATAACTTTTCAATATGTGAAGGTGAAACTTGTTTTTTAAATAACTTAGTGAATATCACATTTTCTTGTTTTGATTCGATTGCTTGCTTTACATATCGTTTTAATGTTAGTTGAGGCATGTTATTGGTCCGAGCTGCTTAAAACTACCCCTTTTTCGTTCTCACATCGAAAATTGTTGAATTTATATTATCTTGATCCAATTGTTTCGTTTTTTTACCATCTGAAGATAGAAAACTATTTGCATATTACGTAGTAAGTAAAATAAAGTGTTCTTGACTTGGGGAGACCCATATTAGCAGTGTTTATCCAGTATCCTCGATTTCAGATGGGTGGGGGGAGGATCTAAATAAAGCTCATGGGGAAGATCATAGTTATCACCTTTCTTAAGTGTTGCTACATTTATAAGATAAAGCAGTTAGTAAAATAATAGTAATAATTATAATAATCGTGGAACTATTTTAATAATTTTTACTGTAATTGAGCATTTGTATTCAAAATCATACCTATAAATACAAAGATACAGTCTACGACATGAATAATTTGAGGAGTCACGCACACAAAGCCCTTGGAGACGAGAATTTCTTCCAATCAATAAAGAAAGAACTATTTACTTTTAGAGAAATTAATATCATAAAAACAAAATGAAAGTTCCGATTGTATTTGCAGATCTATAGCTTCATTTGCCATCAGATTTAGAACAGAACTTGCTCTCATATGTTTTAGAATTTTCATTTGAAAAACACTGCTTCATGCTTGCAAAAACTCGATGACTGTGGTAATACTTCTGAACGTTGCGTTTCCTGGCAACTTACTAGCGATAAACTTGGTGTTTGACCGCTATGATCCAACTGTGCAGCAAGATTAATGAGAGGTTTATACTTCGTTGTATGGAGAATTTCATTCTTCAACATGAACCACGCTAGACTTATGAATTTTTTCTTCTTTCTGTTTTCTGGATTTTCTAGACAACATCCAATATATAGAAGTATTTTGCGAATTCATCCCCTTTGCCTAGCAGTAACTACAGAGTTCTTCTGTCAGATTCACTTTGTTCATGATTTTAAGTTTAATATCTTCTGGATTTTTTTCTGTATCTTTATTCCAGTTTATGAAACCATTTAATACAAACGTACCATCTAAAGTTTATGAAATGATTTATCTTCATAAAAGGTATGATATACTGGACGAAGAGCATTACCGTTACCTAATGTAATGGTGTAAGCAGAATTTCATCAAAGGTGAGTTCAAAAACTCTCAAGTTAAAATTGTCTCAGGATTTTTATGTACATACAACATATAATTTAATACGATAAGTATATCTTTTCATAATATCATATCTTGTCAAACCATATTCCAACTCACATATGATCGGTGTTTTTTTCTTTCTTTTTCTCACATGCAGTATATATTGAAATAATACATTATACACACAATGAATTACATCATTGATGTATAGCACTCATTGGACAGATTACGTGTTGTTTGCCACTACTCGATTTTGGTTTTGTTTGCCACGGTATTGTTCTCTCTGGCTTATCTTATATTTCATTCGTGAAGATTTATTCAAAATCGACTCATAAGCTAGGAGTTGCCAGATGGCCATATTATAACAATCAAATCTATTATATTTATAAACAGAATACATACAATACAAACTGTCCCAAGCACGTTAAAGAGTTACTGCGCTATCGGCTGTTAACGCCACGGTTAAATTTATTCAAGATGAGTTCAAGCACTCGATATAATAATTTGTTTGCTTAGAAACTCTCCAAATGAATTTTCAAAATTGATACCACGTACAATTTGTTTGTTTTCGACTGTATAACCAACATTAAATCTAGGCATCGTCAGGACTACCCATAAGGGGGGTAGCAATCCCGACAAATGGAGACCTGAACCTTCCGGAGGGGGCGATATGTACTTTTAAAATATTTCATAACCTTTCTAGAGATCAAATTAAACAAAATTATATTTAAAAAATATGAATTTAGAGATCTTTTAAACACCTTGGTGAGAGGAGGGAAACTTAATATATTGGTAATACAAAAATTTAGTGACTTTTACATTGTTACTTGGCTATTTTCAAGTCCATCTTGAATGCAAACTGAAATATACAAACTATAAGTTCATAATTTTTCTGAATATTTTAGTTTGAAACATACCCTATAGTGTACAAGTTATTATGTATTTCTGTATCATATTCTTTAAAAAAAATATTAAATATTAACAAAAATTCCTTGACAAAGATGTACAATATAAACCTTTGTTTGCAGGTTGTAAGAACTCATTTCACTATATAAGTTACTAATAGAATACCTGTTCTTCGCACGGGGAGAATATGTTTCATTTTGGACATAAAAGAGTGAATTTGTATATGAACGGCATCGGAAGTGTCACTGTTTGTCTTAACGACCCCGAAAATTATGGATTCGACACCAACGTCGGTTATTTTCAATCATTTTATGTCTTCCTTTCTCCTCCCTCAAGTTGTGGGGCTGAATTTGAATTTAAACGGCATCGAAGTGTCACGGTACGTCTAAGCGACCCCAAAAACTGTGGGTTCGACACTAATATTAGTCATTTTCGATCATTTTAAAATATCTTCCCTCCTGCTCTCCTAAGTTGCACCGTCAAAGTGAAATGACAAAAGTCATCCCAGGCCTGAACCTCATCTATGTAGCAAATTTGATTGAGATCGGTCTTGTAGTTCAAGAGTTATAAGTTTTATTTATTTTTATATATCTCCCCATCCTCCTCTTCCCCTACATTGTAACGTCAAAGTGCAATGATAAAAACCTTCCCAGGATCCGAACCTCATTCTTGTTGAAAATTTGATCGAGATCGGTCGGGTGGCTCAAGCGGTGCGAAGCGTATTTCTGTATTGCGTATTTCTGGAGCCTCCCTTACTAAAAATAATAAAAAATTTACCATTTTTCTTTTGCTTGTTTATTCATAAGTGAAAGAAGATAATAAACTGCAACTTACCACAATCATAGATAATGTTATTCCACAACAGAAAATATGAGCCTGAAGAATGTTCAGTGTTGCCATCCATAGAAATTACAGTGTTGCCAGAATAGCAATTCCCCTAAAATCTAAGTTAAGGCAGCAACTAGAAGGACGAACTCTACTGTATTTGATTACATATCATGTTGTTTTGGTTTGCTATGAACTACTTTTTAAATAGCATTATTATTTAATTTTAATAACTGTATGTTAAAACTATTTTGTTTATTACAAACCAAATACAACTATTATTTAAAAAGGAGTTCACAGCAAACCAAAACAACGTGATACGTAATCAAATGCAGTTGAGTTCGTTCTTCTAGTCGTTGCCTTAACTTACATTTTAGGGGAATTGTTATTCTGGCAACACTGTAATTTCTATGGATGGCAACAGTGAACATTCTTCAGGTTCATATTTTCTGTTGTGGAATAACATTATCTATGATTGTGGTAAGTTGCAGTTTATTATCTCCTTTCACTTATGAATAAACAAGCAAAAGAAAAAATGGTAAATTTTGTATTATTTTTAGTAAGGCAGGCTCTTAGACGAACAACATAAAACTTTGTTTGCAAAGTCTAATTTTGAATTCTGGCTTCAGTGCTTTATTATCGGTGCTGATGAGAGTCTGTAAGCAGTAATAAAACACTATGTAGTATCAACTTATACAACAACTTAAAACAATATAAAGTTCTAACTTAAGAATAAAATACATACTCGTATAAGGAAATCACTCTAAAATTATATTTTATCAAAATATAAACTAAATATGAAAATGAAGCATGGGAAGTATTATATGGTAAAAGATATAGAGCATCTCCATGCATTTATGTAAAATTTATCGCTTCCAAATAAATTTAACTAAATAGTTGTCAATTAATCCTATAGCAATGAATAAGTACAGTGAGCTCGTACTGGATTTTCATATACTAAGAAATTGTAGAGTAAGAAGCTTAGTTACAACCAAGTAATGACTATTCGGAAAGTTTATTAGACTTTTGATGATGCTACTGCCACAATAAATTAAAGAATGACTCATATAATCGCTTCAAATATAATCGCACGTTGATGGAGAATGAACTGCGTTTAGGTAGTTCCTCAAAATAAATAAATAATAAAATGAAATAAATGAAATGAAATTACAAAATGATTGTTCAAAGGTGGACTTTGGCCATGAAGAAATGTTGTGTGATGTTCAAATACTTGAGGACGAAGTAGGAATGAAACGCTTCCTCAATACAATCAATTTCGAGATAGGATTCGGCCATGATTCGTGATTCATACCCGCTTGATCAAATACAAAATACAATGCTTTGTGGTTTATAAAGCTCAATTTTCCCCCGATATAACACCTGAAGTTTGACTGTTCTATGCTAGAAATCCAGCTGAAAGTGCAAAATATAACTCTAATCAAAATTAATTCGTTTTTGTTTCATTCTCATCTACACACCACATCAGACATACCAGGTTTTGGTACGAGTTCGTTTTATAATCGTGCAGCAAATATCAGTGTAAGTGAATAATTAAATAGCTGATAGAGTTTTGTTTTTTACACTCTCTTTCTTTTCTTTTTTTTTTTTTTTAATTTGAGGTAGAGTATTACCAGTGATGTGGCGTGGATGTACGATCGAGACTCGGAAACACAACTTCAATCATCGAAGTGGAAGTGTCATCATGACTACACATGACCGATATTTCAGGTCCGGGCAAAGTAAACGTAATGTTAAGCATAGCAGTGTGGTCTGCTACACTACAAGATATTTCAGATGCCAAACATTCACTCAACTGTACTATTTCGAGATCCACCTTCTTCACCTTCGAAGCAAGAGTCCAGATGTATGGAGATGAAGAATCTAATATTCACCTAGTCATGTTCTCATTCACAATGCTTATCTTACTTTAAAATTAGACGAAATACCTTATCTTCGCACGAGGAAAATTGGTTTAAGGAGAGTATTTGACCTACTTTTCCTCTTAAGATAAATATTCTTTAGCAGAGATGAATTTGAACTTACACACGTCAGGAGTGTCACTATTCATCTCAATAACCTCGAGAACTATGAGAAACACTGATATCGGATTTAAAAAAAAAATATTTTTGCAGGTCACCCCTTTCTCACCCTCACTCCATGAGAATGAATTTAAATTTAAATAAAAAATCTAGTTGTCACTATTCATCTCACTGATCCGGAAAACTATGGATTGGACACTAACATTGTTTTCTTTTTTTTAACTATTTTTAGTTGTCAGCTCCCTCGTCCTTTCAAATCCCTCACCAACCATATACTAAAAACCAAAATTAGGCCACGGACAACTCATTTACCAAAAATAATCGAAATCGGTGCAGCGGTCTAGGAGAACTTAGTTGTCAAACTTCGTTACTTTGATTATAGCCAAATACGAAGCACCATAGACCCATCAACAACTTTTCTCAGCAGATATGTTTCCAGAGTTTTTCTCCAAACTAAAGTCGCCGGTTACCGGAAATACCGGTTCTCAAAGCAAAGGAAAGATAATGTCAAATATGACGAGGTACCACTTAGAGAACTCTCAAAACTGTTGGATAATGGAAAGGTAACTGGAATAAATCTCTACAGTCAGAAAGAGTCTAGTGAAAAGGAAATTAAAAATCGAAATTCACACAATATTTTTTTTTTTTTAACCGACGAAAGTTGGATAATTTTGATGAAGGTTGTAGCCTACTCTTTGAATAGAACTCATACTTCCATATTTAGGTTGCTCGAACATAAACTTCTCTCATAACACGTACACGACCTTTCTCTTAGTATATATATATATATATATATATATATATATATATATATATATATATATATATATATATATATATATATATATATAACGTGGTCAACAAAATTCGTGCGATTTTGACGTAGTGATAAATTTAGACAAGCTTAGTAAGCGTATGAAATATTATGAGGTAAAGGCTTTTGGATACTGAGATATGAGTCATCAAAGTTGGGGTTTGGACTTAATCAAACTGTTGCAAAATAAAATTTCTCATGGCTATTTAGAACCAAAATAAACGAAACAACAATGTTAAACGTTAATTTGAAGCATAAGAAATTAAATGATAAAACATTTGATAAGAAACAAAAAGTTAAGAGCGAAACTGTTGAGAGCAAAATAAGAAACGAATTAATACTTGGAGAAGTACGTGTTGTCCTGTTGCTGTGTTGCGAGTATTCTGCGCTTAGGAATCCGCTGTGCTCCTTCCACATTTTTCTTTCCTCCGCAATATGAAAAGTAACTATATGCTAAGCAAACTTAGAAACGAATTAATAGTTCAAAATCATGTGGAGATTTGTGTTGAGAATGAAACCTACATCATGGAGTTATTAAGTTCACAGAGAGAAGGGCCAACGTGGTGGTAGCTGTAAGTGGAGGATTTCTATAAATACGAACAACAACATTATAATATTACCATCAGATGTATTGTCAAGTAGAAGGAGCACAACGGATGTCTAAGTAGAATACTCACAACGCGACAACAGGACAACAGGTGCTCCTCCAAGTATTATTAATTCGTTTCTTATTTTGCTCCGAGTACAATTTTAGACTTTTATTTATACCAGAAATGTGCAGGCTGTACGAAATTGAACCTTGTCTATGCCTACTGATGTAAGTGTGAGGAGATTTACGTACTAGGATCAATAAAATGAACGCTAACTTTGTTTAATTGTATAATCACATTGTTCTTGAATATCAATGGCATTCATTAAAGAAACAATTCGGAAAACATCCACATTTGAATTAATATCAGAACTATCGTTATTTTCTATTATATAACGAAATGAAATCTTCAAGCTTTACGTCCCACGTTTTGCCGGCTGAGCTAAAGGAGACAGTGATGATAAGAAATGAATGAAATGATGGAATGAAGAAAGTAGGAGGAAATGGGAGAACCCCTAGAAAACCCACTCACACTCTGTGTTTGCTTACCACAAAGCTCACTTGGCGTGAGCTGGGATTGAAACCAGGGACCCCATGCACCAGAGTAAACGCTCTATCACTGAGCCATCGCGGCCAAACACTTGTTAACATTTTATACATAATATATATAACACTCAGTACTAGTGCATGCAAGGAAAAAAGAACATGACACTTAAAAGAAGGAAAAAACTTATATTCGTGCGACCTCTTTCGGTGCATTGCACGACAAATGTTGTGGTTAAAATATGCACAAGGAAGTCTGGCCTCGTGGTTTTTTTATTATCATGATTTATTCTTCGTTGATAATCAGCACAAGTATCTATGCATATTTGGTTAACACGATTGCATATAATGAGTGCATGTGAACAGTATGTGTGCAATTGTTATAACTTACAAGAAGAGAAACAATTATTTTTATTTTACTATATAAATTTATGTTTCAAATTTACAATATTTTATAGAAAGCCATAAAAATGAAAATAATGAAAAATGAATTAAAAGTAATTAAACTGAAAAAAATGAATACTTGGAAATTTTTGAAAACCATGGAAAACATTACGTCGAAACTGAAAGAAAAAGTACGTATCTTGTGGACTGAAGCTTGACATAGGAGTGAAAAGACAGTTCTGTTACTACTGTTGGTATTAGTACTACATGTAATAATAATAATAATAATAATAATAATAATAATAATAATAATAATAATAATAATAATAATAATAATAATAATAATAATAATAATAATAATAATAAAAACACCATGTGAAGGGTTTTCTTGGAATCGCGAGCTGGAGATTTTCAATGTATTTGTAGTAGGCTATCTGTATGAAATGAACAAAAATATTGAATAGTAATACGCAAAATAGATAAGAGATTTGTTCAATTAGAGTTTATGAACAATTCTGATTTTTTCACCAATTCGAATTAGCGATGCAAAAGTCAGCCTTTGTCGACGGAGTTTTTTTTTTTCATAAAAAGACATTGGTTTGGAAAATAGAAGATTTTCACTTTTTTGATTTTTTAATGATCTTATTCAAGTACCAGCTTTGTTTTCCTGTAGTGGATTCTACAATTTAAGAAGTGTCTTTACAACATTCAGTTATGAATTCTAAACCAAGCCCAAGGATGGGTATCTTTATTGTTTCTAAAGCTGCATTTTATTGGTTTCCATCAACACTGCAAAAAGTAAAGAAATTCTTTTAGACACAGTAGGACATTGTACACATTACCGACACTTTGAACATCTCCAGATGACACATATTCATCCCTTTTAGATACTGTGTTGTCCAAGTATGTCCGAGATGTATGTACAAAATGTATATCATCACTTTGTTTTCGAACTGTTTGCCAAGAAGTGTTTTAAATTTGTGGTACTAAATACTGTTTTTATAAAGTTAACGCTTTCGGACACGCAAAGCACATTTTACAAACACTACTTTATCAATTTTCCTCTCAACATCTGTAGTAAAAGTGTTTAAATGGTGTTTTATTTTTTACACTGAAGTACAAGTCATGCAACTGAACATATCCCAGGTGATATTTTGGTTGCCCTTCACTCGACCGGATGTTTAGGCATTAAAAACCTGGGAAATAGGTAGGCAAATAGTCACGTAAAATATAAAAAAATAGGCACTAAAATGTAACTCGAAATAATGAAGATACATACTCAATATAATAAAAAAAAAAATTCAAGTCATAGGTAATGTTCAAGAAATATAGAAAAAACATACCTGTTTGTTAATATCTTCTTTTATTGTCCGTATATACAAAAGCGATGTTTGACAAGTATTCCATGTATATTTGGTAAATATATTCTGTACATCACTTATCACCACACATAACAGTCCAAATTTTATACACTTTATCAGTACATACACCAGTCCAAAGTTTTATAGCAGTTTATTAATACACATACCAGTCCAAACTCTTACATCTTATCACTACAGACAATATTTACACTTCTCGGAAGAGACAGAATCCTTTCTTGAAATACTAAATTATATATTTTTGAAACAATAAAATCTCATTTTGAAGAAAATGCATTGAATAGGCAACATTAGGCACTAAAGCAATTATTTGGCCAGGAATGGGCGAAATAGGCAAAATAAAATTGGCTGAAATTGAAACTATAACCATAAATTTAAAAACATTGTTTTTGGTCATATTGAAGAATAGGCATTTTGCCTAACATCCGGTCTCTACTAATCACCTTACCAAGTGAGTGTAAATTATACATTTTGTCATATGTGTTTTACAAGTTGTCCAAATTCAAACAGTAGGCAAGAAAGAAGAAAACCAGAGCCATAAACCAAGAAGCATAATAAACCAAAAAAGATATTATTACTAGTATTGAGTATAATAGGTAGGTCCTAGGACTAATGACGTTTTAATTCCTTTCTTTCTTAAGTTCGGACCTGGAAATGTTTCTTCCACATTTTTCGATTTTCAGCTTCTTTTAACTCCTAATATTTTCTTCTGTTTTTCAAATCATCGATCGGTTGTGTTCTTTTTCTTCCTACTTTCGTTTTTCTTCCATCTTTCCCTCTATGGCGGTATGAAAAGGACAATTTCTTCGCAAGATGTGTTTGATCCAATTGGCCTTCCTACGAAAGATGCTGAATAAAATCGTCCTCCTCTCTCCTATTCGATTCAAAACAACTTCGTTTGTTATTCTCTCCGTACATTTTATCTTCTCCATCTTAAACCAAAACCACATTTCGAAACTTTATAAATATTTCTTCTATAACTTCCGTAATGTTCAACCCTCTGAACTATATCTAGCACTTGACCAACTTCTTCCTTAGTCCTGTATTAAATCTGCTAGTTAAGAGTGATCTTTTCTTGTTGAATGCCTTTTTGGCTACAGCAATTCTTGACCGGATCTCTTTGATGCAGTAATCATTTCTCGTCAAATACTTTCCAGATATATATTGATATCTTGAAGTTCTCTTTGTTCTACTTGATGCATAAGGGCTCGTTTTCACGGGATATTCTCATGGCTTTCGATTCTTCGATGTTGATTTCCATTCCATACATTTTCCCAGTGTCAACTATGCCTTCCAATCTTGAAATCTCCAATCCCAATTAATGCTTCCTCCATTAACATTCCTTGTAAATGTTGAATAATTGGATTAACATACTACATCCTTGTCTGACTCCTATTCCAAACTCCACACTATTGGTTTCTCCTTGATTTGAGTCCAACTTCACTTGTTGTCCTATGTTCAATTTCCAATGCAAAACCATTTGTACTTTGATATAAAATTTTACTTACATCGCATTCTTCGTTCTCGACATATTTGATTATGAGCTTCTGATATTCTATTAGAACCTAATACGCGTTCAGTTTACAAAATAAAAGTCATAAACTTCCATTTTGGCCATGATGTAACAGCGTGTCAATATGTTTAAAATCGGAAACTTGCAGATGGCGTTTCTAACTTTTTCTCCCTCGAATTTTAACAGAATTATTAAATTAATGTCGTTATATATATACAGACTTATTCCACGTATGTATCTTAACATGACTTACTCAAGTTTTAGTTCATGTAACAATTGTAAACTATAGTTGTTCCATTAAATCTAACCATAACATTTTCAGAACAGTTAATATTTTCCTACGCTAGTAAATATTTGAATAAAACATTCTTGTGGCTAAATATTACCCTAATAGCTCCACAAATAGTTCATTAGAATTAGAAAACCAGCTGCGTCCATCAAACTGAATTATTCTTTCTTACCGAATAAGCTATTTTCTTTGAATCATGATTACATGTTTTTCTTTCTAGTTCAGAAAATAGTAATCAAATTCTCTTTCTCATTATAGTGGGAAAAGGAAGATAAAATGTACTACTATATCTTAAGCCCAAAATTTCCAAGGCAAAATTATCGTGAAGGAAAAACAAACTAAGCACGTGCATCTCCAATTCGAACACCGAGGAAGTGATTGTCGAGCCCTAAGACAGCTCTACTTCCTCCGCGATGGCTGTGGTAGACCAATCATCTACTGTATGTGCGTGGGATCCTTCATTCGATCCCCGCAAAAGGTTTGGAAAACAATTACTAGTTTATTAAATATCGTTTTGCAGATGCTATCTTGCTTACTTTGTACATTTTTATACTCTTCTTTGGCTTTAAGTTTTTCATTATTTTTTTAAAAGAAAAGTGAGAGCAAAGTAAAGCAAAGTAAAGAAATGTGAAGAGTCTTAATACCAAACTGCTTTGTAACAGCCAATTATCAGGTCTATATGTATAATTTGTAGAAGTCATTCCTTTATCCCTTAGAACAGTATCTCTCAACCTGGGGGGCATGAGAGGGTTCCATACGGGTCGCAAAGATAAACGGAGGACACAAATATAATTAGAATCTAATACCAGACAATATTTTTAAATATTATTTTGAATTTTGTTGAGATAGGTATGTTTTTATTTATATACAAACTATTAAGAACAACAACAAAAATGGATCTAGTAAACATTTTCAACAGGTGCAGAGCTGTTTAAAAATCAATTTGAATTAAAGAAGTACGATTTGAAACTAATGAGAACTGCATATTGAAATACCAGAGAAGTTCAGATGCAACAAAACCTGTATATTGAAATACAATTAAAATTGAAAGCTAATGAGATATCTGAGCATGGTGTGATTTCACTAATGCGGTAATGTCCGGTTCAATCTTCGTGACACACATTATCAACTCATTAAAAATACTCAATAACTTTTAACAACTATCCAAGTTTT
Source organism: Thermobia domestica (assembly GCF_964235325.1). Lineage (NCBI taxonomy): Eukaryota > Metazoa > Arthropoda > Insecta > Zygentoma > Lepismatidae > Thermobia > Thermobia domestica. The sequence continues at coordinate 282,531,074 of NC_137455.1, forward strand.
TTTTTAACCAAAATTAGAAATCACTTTATTTTTTATCATATGACCCAAAATTAAAAGAGTTATAAAGTTTTAAAATTTTGAAACGGCCTCCATTTTGAAACAGTAGAACATGGATTCGATATTTGTAATATGAATGAACTGACCAAATTTGGTTTTAAATAAATTCATTTTAGGGAAGTTTCTGCAACCACTATATGCAAGAAATGGATTCTACACTTATAGAAATAGATGGATATCGTGAGATCCTTGCAATAGGTATATTAAAAATCCCACACATGCTTATTGTAACCCAGAAATTATAAGAGGCTCACTGGCAAGAAGATGTGATAAAATCGGGATCGTGATAGAAATTAGGTTAACAACCACTGCCTTAGAAAATACTATAAAAAAAAGCCGACACTTTTGACCGTTCAGGGTACATTTCCAGAAAAAAATCCCCTACTGAATTCATTCTTATTGTTTTCGTAAACTCTTCACCAATTTACCTATTGATTAGGAGACACAAAAACAAAACAAAAAAATGAAAAACTACCTTTCTGCGCATTTCTTTCCAACTAAAGCATTAAAGAAATAACCTTAAATAAGGTAAAGATCATAAATATCGTGTGTTTAATGTTCTTCAAACCCACCAATTAATATTTTGGTTCGCTGAAAATAGGTGAGGACCACAAATGTTTATGAAATTCTGGTTAAGATAAGTGTATATATTACCAACATAATATAGTACAATATATATGTATGGAAACATGAAACTGAAAGTTCTATTATACCAGATACAATCTACCGCTGCGATACACATTACTGGTTTCCGTGAAAGCCACACTACTCTGGTTGATAGTAGTTAAATTATATCACACCAGGTGGCTCTCCATACTAAGCTGAACATTTTTTTTTCAAAAATACCACAACAATAAGGCGTTTTGCGTCACATCTGTAACTGATGTTTATCGAGCTCCAAATAGCGTTCTAAAACTGTCAATTTCACAGGTTTTATTGGTTGAATATTAGGGTTTATTATCAGACCATTTTTTGAGTCCATTGTGTAAAATTATGGATACTTTGTGTTCTAATGACAAGCGCAAAATGTGAGAGGGATGAACGTTCTCCGCAGTGGTGAAACCGAACAATGTTCGTGACATTTTATTTCACATTTTATTTTTAATATGTATATGTCGTGTCAAAAACGAAGCCGAGTCTAGTGTAACGTTTTTTTTTTTTTAAAAAAAGAAATACTATTTTTATCCCACATGTCAGGACATTCTTGATTAAAAGAATTCCAATTATAGTTTCATGCTAAGTTATGCATTTTACTTTAATCCATCACAAGCTTGAGTATATTTTCTTTTTTATATATATAAAAATAAAGCGAAATGTGAGATAAAATGAAGAGTAAAGGATTCATTTAATTCTACACCTACATACTCTGCTCTACAGGATCCTAACTACATTGTAAACATCATCATGCAAAACCAAATTTGTCTGAAACAAATGAAACTAACCTCCTGAAAACAGACTTGCCATGCCAGAAAAGGACAAGATTTTGTGAAAAATGCAAAGAAAAAGTTACCGGAATGTTATACACTATAATCAAAAGGGTTGTAATAAATGAACGTCTTAGAGTATGAGAAGATGCGAAAGAAGAATTTGGCATTGTTTTCCATCAAGTTTTATTTGTCTAAGTTACGAACACTGCAAGTTAGCTGTCTACCAGTAGGAAAACGATGCCATCCTGGTCTTCGTTCAACTCTGTAATAGCAGAAGATAGTATATCATTGTCGAGCGGATCTTCGGATACATCCCTTAAATTTCACATTATATAATGGAATATTCCAAAACATCCACAGCTCTGAAATTTTGTGAACTTTCTCAGTCAGTTAGAACAGAAACAACTTGTGGTGTGTGACGAAGTAGTATACCATATTACAAGAGAAAATGAACTAATCAAAGCAGATGCATTTAAGGACATTGTTTTAGTCATTTGTTCTTCGATATGATAAATACAGTTCTTGACTGCCTCGTTAAATACCTGAGCGGAAGTGGGGTAGAAAAGCATATTGATATAGAATTTGGTTTTGAAGTGTCTATAACAGAGTTGGTCTTGAATGGATCGAATTATATGCGATCATTGAAAAGTATGTTAACTGAAGTTCACTGAGTTCAAGAGATTAAGTTCACTGAGTTTTTTCAATCATACGTAGTTGAAAAGTACACTGATGCACTAGAAACACTACGGGTATAACAACTGTAAAACTGACGCTGCTGGTACGTATTAAGTGTAATCCAATGTTTTTCTTGTCAACATTCGGGTGCAATACCTTGAGAAGCAATTTTTACTTAATGAATCGTACTTAGTCCAGGTATTGAAGAAAGGTAGTTCGTCCACGACCATGGATGGATTGAGATGTTGGATTTATAATCAAGGAAAAGATAAAGCCATTGATGAACTATCACCAACTAGCAGGGCACTACGGGGACATTTGCTGGGATCTTTTTATTACACTGTACTTCAAATTACTTGTCTTGACAATGTAACACCAAAACCAGATCGCACAGAGTTTGGATTTTTGAATACGACACTCTTCGAGTTTGCATTGTACCTACACCATATACTATAGCATCCACAGCTAATGATTTGGTTCCACGATGTAACAGTCCAAAGTGTGCTAAAAGATATTGTATCTGTAAAAAAGTGAGAATCGCATGTTGTGTATACTGCAAGTGCAACAGTGTACAACCGTAGCAGTGCAAGAACTTTTTCAGAAATGATTCTTTGTTAAACATATATGTTTTATGGTACTTTTGTAGCATAAAAAAAGCTTGTTTTGAAAATTCCTATGCTTAGGACTTTGGAAAATAACATGCTTCCATTTTCTAAAAATATATTTTACTTTCATTTATTGCACATATATTTTGCTGATATTGATAATAATACTGTGGCCATTTTGAAAATACCAGATTTTTTCGGTTTAGATGTTGCTTTTTATTTTATTTTATTTAGTTTTTGTTTAAGACATACACTTCGATGTCATACAAGACTACACTATGTTTAAACATGTCAAAACAATTATCTGAACGTTATATTGGGCGCTATTTTAAAACAAGGCCTATTACAAAAAAATAAAAATAAATAAATAAATAAAATAAACACTGTGCCAAGTGTACATCCTGAGTTTTTATCATCAGGGGACCTACTAGAATCGTTTCACAATGAGTGTTGCCGTACACATCGAAATGCATACAGCTTCATAGCCAGCTAACCAACTACATGGGGTAATCTTAAATTTCAGAACTTTCATTTATTGAGAAATTAAGTAATTACTATAATTTCAAACATATATAGTATCCAAACTGTATTTTACGTGTTAAATACAAACATTAAACATATTCTTCACCTCCATCGATCAATTGAGAAATTCGCAAAGAAGGCTCCTTCTGAATTTCCGTTACATTTCACAAAATATTTTTATCGTAAAAGAACTGAAACTGAAATGCTATTTGTGTGATTACATACAGAATAAAATTTCAAAAGTATACAATTATTACTGGAAATTAATGCTGTCATTCATTTCGAACATTTTGAAAGCACATAGTTTCTAATATATTGAAATTTCATTTCTTATCGATAGTATGAAACGTTGTAAATTTCCATAACTATTCTCCAAGTAGATTTGTATATAACCGAAGATAGTTTTATCAAGTTTAACGAAAAGTGGAGAAGAAGACTCTTAAAAACATATCTTATTTGTAAAGGAATACGTAATGATCAGTTTTGGCTGTTGCAATGGTCTATCCAAGCAGCTTGATAAAAAATTAGCGTAGCATAACAACAAAGATTCTTCTCTTATATGTAAAAAATAAATAAATAAATAAATAAAAGGAAAAGCTTGGTAAGGTGAGTGTAAGGGCGCCAAGTTTTACTTCGCCCCTTACTCCGAAATCTCTAGCTACGGCTCTGTAGAGTTGGTATTCATCCATAGCCTCCGATTATAAATTTATCATTCTTCCTACTTCACATCTCTTCCAGACATATCTTGCCATCCAACTTGTTAATACATAAACAATCGATGAGAATGTTTTTAGTAAATAATAATAATAATAATACCAATTGCAATAACATATAGGCCTAACATTTAGTTAGTTACCAGTTTAATCTTTAAACTAAAAGTTATTGAAAGTCTATGAAACAATATTGAGTGTAGGCGGGGACGATAGCATGGTTCTGTAACTCAAGTCCCTCGGAGGCGAAATAGTGTGGTGGGGGAACGACCTTTACTATGACAGTTGATATTTACATGAAGGTCTGTGCACCCGCCAACTATACCGGAGTTAAGCTCTAACCGTGCTTTTGAGCCCAAGGTTAATAGTATGTCCCGCCATGCATAAGCTCGATGTTCCACGACACAAAACATCAAACTCAAGCATTAAATTTCTCAGTTGTGGATAATCTTGTTTTTGTTTAACTCATTCATCATCAAGTTGTAGCTATGCTTCGATGTCTATTTTCCGATTCATTAAGACCATCCACCAATTTCATGAAATATGAATGACTAGGTATTGTAGATAACATAAAAATCAATTTATGTTATTTAAGACAAATCAATAGCTACTTGGATACTAAAGGATACTAAAGTATCGTTTCACCCAATACATTGCATGCATATGCGGCTATTTAAAGAAAGAAAGAAAAAAAGAAAGTATGTTCGTTGGAGTAGTGACAATGCGAATTTTAATTTGCTACATATCAGTCTTTCATCGTTAAACTTGAGACTTTTAAAGCAAGGCTTAAGTGACCAGATGGATTTCGAGAGTCAACCTAGTAATTTGTGAGCATTTAAAATTAAATATGCGTTCTGCTTTAAGTGAATAAAAGAGGCAACTGTCAGGAAAACGGAGATCGAAGTTCCTCTTCTATCCATTCCAGCATCGAGAGTTTTTTTTTTCCCTTTCTTCTTTTTTGTCTATGATTTGTACTGCAGAAGAGAAAAATAATAATTCCAATTATATTTTTTATTCTCTCATAATAACATAGAACAGAGTTAGAAAAAATGACGCCACAAGTACCTAAGTGATAGAATATCCATTGTAAAACGAGAGACCATAATTCAGTTCTCTACCAGTTAAAAGGCAAGATTCTTGTTTGTAACATTTGTATTTTCTAACAACCAAATTTCTTTGCATTTATAAAATAATTATATACCATCACAACAAGTACTTCCACATAGAAATAATTGTCGAACTATAATCAAATAAGATGTATTTTTCGTAATGTTTATTCTTAAATAGGAACAAGTTAGTAAATATCCTGAAAAATGTTACACATAAGATTTTATTATCGAATTTGATTCGACTTCATAATTTAAAACTTTTGCTTGAAATTAAAATATTCTGTATATGGTAGCATAACTCTAGAAAGTAATATTAGCTACCACATAAAAGACAAAACTGATATTAGTAATTTTCGGTTTTTAACAGAGAAAATAAATTATTTTTAGATATCATAATCTTGAATATTGTTATTTATCCTTAATTAATAAATACTTAAAAGTGCCTCCACGTACTCCAACTTCCTCTATACAATTAGTTACAGCTGGTAGCGGAGGATTGTCAAACATGAATATTTAGAAAGGACGCATACTAGTTCCTATGTTCCTTGACCCGATTACGAAAGTCCCATAGTTCTCCAGCTATGGAGCTTTAATATTTATTTTCCGCCGCTTTCGGAATCTTATATAATTCTGGGAGAAGGCGTATTTTGACTCATGTTTATTAAAACAGTTTCCTCATAGTGCATTAGTTTGGGCATCATATTTTCGAACATACTATCTCTCTCTCTCTCTCTCTCTCTCTATATATATATATATATATATATATATATATATATATATATATATATATATATATATACAGGGTGTCCATAAAGTCCGTTGCCACCCCTGTATCTTCGAAACGACTGCGAATATGAGAAAACGCCAAAACACGTCCATCACTATTTTAAGGGGCTCGAATTTTGAGCTATAAAAGGCCAACCCCAGAGAACCCCATATAGGGGTAGGTTGGATCAGATTGAAAATTTTGAACTGCACAAAGGGTGTCGAGTAATATATCGTAGGAAAGGTCTCGACAAGAGAAATATTTTGCCGAAAGTTTCAAGTCCCTATCTTGTTCCCATCCAAAATGGCGGGGGTTCACATTTCATGTCCACTAAAGTCCGTTCTCACCCCATGTATCTACGAAACTACTGCGAATATGAGAAAACGAAAAAACACGTCCATCATTATTTTAAGAGGCTTAAATTTTGAGCTATAGAAGGTCGACTCCGGGTACCCCCATATAGAGGTACTTGGGGTCAACTTGAAAATTTTAAATAGCAAAGGGAATCGAATAATATATCGTTGGAAAGGTCTCGGCAAGAGAAATATTTTGCCAAAAGTTTTAATTCCCTATGTTGAACCCATCTAAAATGGCGTGGTTCACATTCCGTGTCCATAAAGTCCGTTGCCACCCTCTGTATCTTCGAAACGACTGCGAATATGAGAAAACGCAAAAACGGGCTTGAAGTTTGAGCTATAGGAGGTCTACCCCAGACACCCCATATAGGAGTACGTGGGGTCAACTTGAAAATTTTAAATGGCATAGGGGATTGATATATCGTTGGAAAGTTCTCGACAAGAGGAAAATATTTTGCCGAAAGTTTCAAATCCCTATGTTGACCCTATCCAAAATTGCAGGGTTCACATTTCGTATCCATTTAAAATTTTTAAGTTGACCCCAAGTAAGCATGTGAATAGTGCTTCCATCTTCCGAGTTCTTTTAAACTATATGTTGAGGATATTTATATGTTTGTGGTCAATCCTTTCGACAATGAGATCTCGGAAACTAAAAATATGACGTTTTCACTGATCGATTAGAAATTTTGCGTAGATTGACCAGTTTTAATTGAATATTAAAAATGCATGACAATTATTTCTTTATTACATTTTTTAGGGTACACTTGAAGCGTTGAAATTTAAAAAAAAATCTAAAGCATCATATACTATGCGTTGTACAGCGGGGGACACTTCTAAATGGTACACTTTAGCCGTAAATCTCCATATGGCTGTACCATTTAGAAGTGTCCCCCGCTGTACATTCCAACACAACATTGTTGTATATTGGAGTTGTATATGTCTCAAGCGTTTGTTTCATGGCCAAATAATAGTGAAAAAGGAAGGATAACCATTTCTCGAGTCTAAGATAAATATATTTTTGGGTGTTTTGTCCAATGAACACCATATATAACTGACATTATAATTAATTGTATATGTAATGTATTTGCTTATTACATATTACATACAAGAAGAAAGAAAACACTGGTCATACATGAATTAGAAACTCCAACCGGAAGTAGGCTCAAATCTTGCAAACGGTGCGAGATATTGAGAAAAAATAATCGAAAAAATCTCCTCTTTATGATACTCCTTGCCGATTTTTTTTTTTTTAAATCAAGATGTCTTTCATTTGTGCCTGTAAATGGACATGTACATATGTTGTGAGGAATGAGAAGGAGACTTATGCTCATATGCGAATGATGGGCTGTGTAGAGAGCGCAGGTTCAGCTAGTTAAAATGTTATAAATAGGGTGAAATGGGTGCAGATAAAATTTTAGTACTTTTTCCCCAGATCTAGTACTTTTTCTCTGCATAGGTTAGTACGAAATATTTTTGCTGGGTGGTCACATTGCTAGAAATAGAAGTAAATATACGTTCGTTGTGATCCATTTTACAGTTTTTAACATTATTTATTTTGTTTAACATTCCTGTTGCTTTATATGTTACGTACTTTATGCGCTGATAAAATTGTGTACTTTAGTCCAGTTTACTCCTAAGTATTTGAATGATGACCAGAAATTTGAGGCAAATAGATGGGAGAGCATAAACCACACTACAGTGGCTCAGCTATCATTTAATATATAAGTCTCGTACAATCCACTGTGATTCTTATCCCATATACTCTCGTTGTTGACAAAGGACGCAAATATAAATTAATCAATACATACGTATGCGTCATTCTTTATTGCTTTCGCTATTTGACATATAAACAAAATTCGTATTTGTTCTTCACATCAGAGTTATGCTCATTATACAAGGAAACCCAATCAAGATATACATTTGTAAACTAATAAAACCAAAGGAATGAGGAAACAATAAATATCGATTTGCCAGAAAAGAAAACAAATGACTAAGCCCAATACAACATCTCCAAACTTCAAAATTTAGCGCTCGTATCTCCTTATAATAAATACAATGAGGTGTGGCCATATTCGCCCAGAATTGGTAACGGACGGATGTGTTCTTATTAGACTTAATCAGCTTTTGAAGTTTATTCGTGTTCAAATAATGTTATTAACTAGGGTAATAAAACGCCTCATGTCAGTTCGAAGCTGTAACTTTCTCAGTATTCCGAAACATGATATTTTGATTAATTAATGGATGTTTCTTTAGGATTTTAATACAACATAGGAATTATGAAAAACGGAACCTATTATTAAAATGGGGTCATAACCACTGTGAGCTTTGGGTCTGGTGCAGTTAACACCTTCATATACCAACAGATTCCAAAAGAGAGGCATTTTTTAAATTGAATGTCTGACTGCACATTGTCTATTACTAAAGTGACACTGCACAGCAGCTAACGTAAAAAAAAATGAAATCTTTGAGTTTTACGTCCCACGGTTATGCCGGTTAGGCTAAAGGAGACGGTGCTGCTAACGTAGCATATTGATAGAAACTAATCCCGTAACAGATAGTTTGACCTACTTGAAATAATCTTAATATATTCTTATGAATTTGAAAACTGCTACTGCAATTTTAAAACTGTAACAAAGTCTCAAACCCAAGTATTTCATATCAGAACAGAACAAAGAAAATAAGAAAAACACATGTTAAATAGTGTACAATGTAGCACACATAGGCCTAACTTTGTCAACAGAAGTAACCTATAAAATTAGGATAATAGCTGCAAACGACAGACACTTTTAACACTTTTCTGTAATTTTATTCTTCGCTCAAAATGTTAAGTTAAATAAACAGAAATAGGTCAAAGGCAGTTCACCAACTAAGAAGAGCAAGGTGCCCTTTGGTACAAAAGGATCAAAAACATCAATTTCCAGTGAACTCTTCAAGCAACATTTCCGATGGAAAAAGTTTTCCCTCTGTCATTTACGAAAATATGTTCCTTTTTGAAACGTTTTCAGTCACGAAGAGAACATTTGTAATCTGAATATTCTTACTACTTAAACTTTGTTTCAGAGAAGCACAATAATTCTTTATCTAGATGATTTAAAATACAATCAAATGACTTTAGGTAGTGTACTACGAAATTTCATTTTTACATATATACTAATTCGTTCATCATTCGACCAATATCGATGAAATAAAAAGTGAAAACAGTTATTTTTTACTAATGTTGTATATCGTGTGCATCTTTGGTTTAAACACAGGTTGAGGTTTCCAAAGACAAAATCTATGTAAGATATTTCGAGTAAAAATAGTTGAAACTGATCATTTGTAGTAATGGACCAACTTCTACATATCACGTGAAATCCTAGCAATATTGAGATGAATATAAATACTACAATAAGTATCATTTTTAGAATCCATTCATTTTTATTTGATAAGTTGCCATTACCATCCTGTCATCACTGGCAAATCATCTGCTGCAATTATGATATCTCCATCAAGGCAGTTAATGGTAACGGAACCATTATAGGTAAAGGGTTCTGCTAGGTTTCGGTTCGACTAATTTTTCACGGGAAAGCGATTACGGGTGGCAAGTTTTTCTAATAAAAACGATTTCGGACTCTTTACCGAAATAAATTTTCTGGGAAGTTAGGTGTCGCGTCCGGAACCGAAATTAATTTTCTGAGAAAATCAGTTCTGCTTCTGGAACGAAAACTGATATTAAAGTGGATACGTAGGGATGGGCACGAGTCGAGCTAAAACTCGATTCTACTCGAAACTCGAAGCGAATTCGAGTTGAGTTTCGAGTCGAGTCAAACGTAACTTTCTCGAGTCGAGTCAGAGTTTTAAGATCGAGTTTCGAGTCGAGTCGAGTTTGATAAATAGCTTGCTCGTTCAGCTCGTTTTAACTAGTTTTGAAATCATTGCCTGATTAGACTCGAAAGCGAAAGCCAAGCGAGAAATATAAGCAGTAATGTGGAATATTTTTAGTGTTGCTTACGAGATGATATTTTTACTGTTGCTCGCATCTCGTATCGTCTCGATTAACGAAACAACAATAGATTTTTTATAATGAGATAGTCTCAAATGTCGTGAGCACCAATATAATTATATAGTTCTTATCATCAAGACTGAGACCTGTACGATCGAAGTTTTAAGCCCAACCAGAAGCCCAACCCGGGTATTGATGTCAACTGGCTCAGTTCGGTTCAACTGAGCGAACACTTCGAGCAGACTGGGTTAGGATGAGCCACCGACTCGGTTCAGGTAAGCCATCAGCTCGAGCCAGCTCGGGTGGACGAGCTGTTGGCTCATCTCGATAGTGAATGAGCAGTGAGCCAAACTGCTCGAGCTGTTGATAACCTTAAACCCGGGCTGAACAGTTTTGAACATGTTTAGCCGGCGCACTATAATTTTAATAATTTTTGCCTCGAGCCCCAATAGTTGCTCTTCCGGAACTCAAACCCAGAACCTCGTGAACGATGTCCTTGGCTCCTAGATTTCATGACTAGCGAGGTCAGTAGTCAACTAGTTATTTTGTATTCAGACGCAAAATACCTGTCTTTCATGTTTATACACGGTGTTGTAATAATAACAATAAAAAGAAGAAGAAGAAGAAGATGATGATGATGATGATGAAAAAGAAGAAGTTGTAGTAGTATTAGTTGTAAGTATCATTTATTATAATTGTTTTGTCTCTGTAGGATACTTGAAGAAAGTACTTGGAACTACAGCGCAGCATTTGGCTCGATTTGGCTCGTTTAGGCTCGACTCGACTTGAAACTTGAGTCAAATTAGAATCGAGTTTTGAGTCGAGTTGGAGGAAACTTATCGAGCCGAGTTCTCGAGTCGACCTCAAAGATGTCTGTTTTGAGTCGAGTCGAGTTTCAATGAAAACTCGTTCGAACTCGCTCGTGCCCATCCCTATGGATATGTAAGTACAGAGACATTAGAATAGATTTAGTTAAAAAAAAAAAAAAAACTGCTATAGATTTTTCCGTTGAGTTATCATATCACAATTGCTAAACATTGTTAGCAACTTGTAATCAACATTAGCTAGTAACTTTGTGATTTAATGTAATGTAATCGTGAGTTTAGCAACAATTCCGGCAGCGAGGCTGTATCAGACGTGAACTTACAGCTTAATGTGTGATCCGAACCACATGATTCCGCCGGGAATCGAACCCGAGTGTCTCACGGCAAAAGCGCGTATGCTAAAATGGAGCTCTAATCAGTTGTCAACTAGTTTACAGGCCAGTCAACATGGACACCTATAAAAGCATTACAGGGCTACGTAGAACTATCCCCACTTGTGGACTGAAACAATTTCTTTCGCAATGGCATCTGGTTCAAGCTTTGAAGTTCTGTGGTACATGCGGAGGCAATAGTAATATTTATAAAAATGGGAATGGTAAGCTATTTTAGGTCTCTTAACATATATAAGTATTTATGGAAAAAACTAAATGAAATGAAATCTTTGCGTTTTACGTTCCACGGTTATGCCTGCTGGGCTAAAGGAGACGCTGATGATGAGAAATGAATGAAATGGTGGAATGAAGAAAGTAAGAGGAAACGAGAAAACCCCGAGAAAGTCTACACACACGGTGTTTGTCCACCAAAACGTTCATTTGGCGCGAGCTGGGATTGAACCAAGAACCCAATGTACCAGAGATGAATGCTGTACTACTGAGCCACAGCCGGCCTCTAAGAACAAAATGATGTCAGGGTAAATCCCTTCATTTGTAGTTTTTATAAAAGAAAATGTACAAAAGCGAATTTTTACGATAATAAAAATATCATTCATGGCCAACAATAACAGACTTAATAACACGGTACCTATATTAGAGTGAAACTGATTTTTAAACTCATCGCTCAAATTTTTCGTTATTACCTCTTCAACTTTAAAGAGATTAAATAGGAATTTTGCCAAAATTCAGAATTATATTTCTAATAATGTGTCCCCTTGAATTGGGATCGTATAAGTCTTACCGCCCCGGACAAGTGCTGATAACAACTATGACAAACATGTGAAAGTGGTCGCTTCAAGTATGACGAACTGACCAGAGGCTGGTGTGGGCATTCACGTGGAACGATCTCCAGGGAAGAAGTAAATCTTCTGATGAAAATCACGGTAACAGATGTGTACCCTTGAATTGAGTTTTACCCGAATAATATATTCCGATATAACGATGTTACTTTAAGAGCAATAAGCTCGATTTGTGGCAATATCCACCACTAACTATTGGCATAGAGAAAACATGGATGCAATAAATTACTAATTTAGTCAACACATTGAATTTCATTATAAAGATGTTGGTTTCATACCTGCAACGTTTAATCTTGGGTAATAACCAAGATTGATGTGGCACAAATGACTGGAACAGAGAAATTTTGGCCATCATGATTGGTTTCAAAATTGGAGCCAACTTAATATCAAGTTGATATGGAACTTTGATTTTGTTCTGACGTTCAAATTCGTGCATTAATTTGCATTCAAATAACATATGTTTAGTTTGTAAAGTTGCCCAGGAATTTTAATTCCATTGTAACACATTTATTTTGATAGCACAAGTGTATGAATTTGGACAATAAACAGTAACAACGTAACACAAATAACTGGCACGTTTTATTTTCTGCCATCCAAAAATGTTCGGGTCAAGTTGAAACAAAATTCATTATAAATTGTTTCATAATAACACTATCCATGGCTTTGCATTGGATATTATAACAAAAGAAATACTGACCAAAGCTTTAATACACACCGTATTTTAAACTATTAATGTGTTACAGTGTCGGATATCTGCCATATCCTTCATGAGACACTATATATACACTATAGAACATATAACAAATGAATATACATTACTATATATATATATATATATATATATATATATATATAGTAATCCTTATAAAAAAGCCTAAATTCTATTGGCTGAAGCCTTCAGCCAATCCCGTAGGTCACCGTGTCCATTTTCCAACCTATCACGTGCCACCATTTTTGATCCTTATATCAGCCTTTTTTCAATTCCATTTTCCTGTCTATGCTATTTAAAATTCCCTGTCATAATTCATTAATCGGCCCAGTTCATCAGCTTATTCTCTTCTTACCTTCTTTATCCAATCTGCTTCTTTCCACTTCCTTATTATCATTCTCTTCTCTATGTCCAATAATTCCGACTTATCCCAGTTAATTTTGTGGTTACTCTCCGACACTTTAACACATTAATAGTTTAAAATACAATATGTTTTAAAGCTTTGGTCAGTATTTCTTTTGTCACAAAGTTGTTTCAATTTTCCCAAATTGTATTATTAGAAGACGCAGAAGTTTAACAGTTTAGGCAACTGGTTAATATATTAAAATCAATTCGTTCAAGTGCGCAATCCAATGCTCTGTTGGTGGGAGACACCCGATTCCCGCAAACAGCTCATGTGGTTCGGATCCCATGTTAAATCGTAAACCCATGTCTCATATAGCCGAAAGGGATAACTCTAATCCAACCCAATTCAATGCTTGAGCATCACATACAACGGACTTGAAAGAAAAAGAAAAATTGACGACGAGTGTGTTATCTTTCTTTTATACCAAGGATTTCAAAGAATTAATAATGTTTCTCGGCCTTTCAATGACTCATGGTTAAATGATAATAAAGAAAGAAAGACATTGGTATTAGAACACTGGATCTTGTAAGTTAGGAGTCGTAAGGTCAAATCTCACAGGAGGAATGTTTATGTAACAATTGTAGTGTAAATGATGATTTCAATCTAGAGTGATACATAAGTGATATATATGACGAGATGGTAAAATGTAATAAGATATTCTTTCAAACTTCCAAACTACGTTGTGCAATAGTAATGGGGTGTTCTACAGAACAATTTTGTCCGCCTGTCCCTTTATTAAGATTTATGATAGTAAAAAAAAAAAAAAAAAAAAAAAGGAAGAAAAGAAACGTAAAAAAATAGTGATAAATAGTTCCTCGGCATGTATTACGCGGCTCAAGATTAGTTTCCATCTTCCCCCTCCCCTTTCTTCTTCTGAAGCTATTGAAATCGAAAATGGTAAAGTTCTACGGTTTAGGAGTCTTTTTGGAAACAGTCTTCTTTTCAGATGATAATATTTTACGAGCGTACTAAAAATTGCAATTATCCGTGCACCTCTTTCGTGAAGATTAACAATAATGGCACGGTAAAAGATAGTGATAAATATAATCGATTCCTAATGCATTAAAAACTTGTCTTCGTATTTGCGAATTAGTCCTAGGCTGTGGTGGCAAAGTCAATAATATCTGAATAATGTTACATAAAGAAAAAAAATAAACTGTTCACTATTGGTTGATTAGGGTTTAGCATCTACCATTCAGAAGTGAGACTATATGAGACGTGAACCTACAGCTTAACGTGGGACCAAAACCACGTGAGCTCTCGACGGAAACCTAACCCGTGTTAGAGATGTGGGTCGGGTAAATACCCAGTGGGTAGGTAAATAAAAAATGGGTATTTACCCGGGTATTTACCCCTTTTGTATTTACCTACCCAAAAAATGGGTATTTTACCAAAGTTCAATTATTATGAAGTTTTAAGAATTGTTAACCGTACCGGTGACGTTTTTCTGTATTTTGGAGTCTCTCAAGCGTGATGTTTCATTCATTCACTATAAATATGCAAAATAATAACCAATTGACCCCGTTCAGGTGCGGTGCGGGTTTGAAGGCAATTTTAACCATGGCGCACCAGCGGTACACTTTTGGACATCATAGGTTATTCTAGGTTAAAGCGATATCTAAAACCTACTTTTTAAAAATAATTTTTCTCGAAGAACTTCATAGGTAAAGAGATCACAATATTGAATCGAATGTTTTGAAAGAGAGAGATGGTGGGGGTGAGTTGTTACATTTTTCAGACGAAGTCCTCGTGTACACCTATACGTACATCAAAGTTTGATCAACGTCGATCAAGCCAATTTTGAGAAATAATTCACATCACATTTCCGATTTTACGTCTTCGCTCACGAACAAATCAGATTGAGAATCAGAATCAGAGTTGAAACTTGAAGGATTAATCTCTCCTCGGGGTACCTACATTACCACCCACTTGCCTCTCAAGATTTATCTGGGGCTATTTTAGTATACTTATGCGTCTATGCCCTTTCTTCACCAAGGTGTGAACGGCTTTTAAACTTGGATTAGTTTTAAACCAAGACTTAAAAAAAAAATCTTAGTATGACTTCAAGCCTTAGGTTGTCCAAACATAGAAATCGTACATAAACTCTCTTTGTTGAATCTTTGGGAGACAGCCCCAATTTTAAATGTAAAGTCTGCAATAGGCCATCAATTTTCAAGAACCCTTTCAAGTTATTGTGTATTTTCATTTGAGAGCAGATGTTTTGAGAGTACTTCAATCCAACAGTTTTTCCTGAAACGTGCAATTTTGAAATTTTGAAGTTCTCAGAAATGTTTCACAGAAAACAACTCAGACACCCGACACATAAATAAAAGATAAAAGAACGCTGGATTATGTATCTAAAGCATGACATATCAGAGGCTATAACTAGTTGAATAAAGACAACCAAAATTATCAAAATCTTTCCAAGAACATTGTGGACTTCAAGTTAATCATGAAAAAAGTGTGCCCTATGTCTAGTAGTTTCGAACTTAAAAGGACATTTGAGAGTAGTTTTATCATGAAAGGAGAAAATGAGTTCGATATATTTGATGTAGTCGCATTTATTATATGAAAATATGCTGAAATAAAAAAACATTACATCAATTTCCATCAAATGTACAGGTTTTCCTTAACTTTTATGTCTTCTTAGGTTCAACGTTACTATTTAGGATTTTTGATAGAATCTTAATATAGACGTTTCTTAAAACAAATAACGACGTATGGAACGTTAATGAAGTCCTACGAGAAGTATATTACAGGAAGTGTTGAATGAAAGCCTTGTCAACGCGATCTCGTTAGTGGGTGTCCCCTGTCACTTGTTGGTCACCCTTTGTGGATTGAATTTTTTAAAGAAAATTCGTCCTTCGTATCGCCTGGTTACGAGTTACTTGGATACTCAATACAATGAAATGCAAGGGGAAATTAAAATGAAGTTAGAGGAATTCTCCAAATCTAGATTTACAGTGTGATGGGTGGAGTAACTTGAGAAATGAATCTATCAGTTATTTCGTCATTTCAAAGTCTGAACCTGTTTTTGTTTATTTCACGTTGTCGAAAGATGCACATTACTTGTCTGAAGAGATCATGAATGTTCTGTAAACAATATAACCCTAAAAAAAATAAATAAATAAAAATAAAATAAAATAAAAAAAATAAAAAAAAATAGTAATCATAGGAGACAACGCGTGAGAGCAGCTTTTATATTAATAAAACAGAAGTATTCTAATATAGTATCTTTGAGTTGTCTTGCTCATCTCCATTTGCTTTGTTCTAACATCCTCGGATGTCCATCGGATATCCTCGGATGTCCCAGTAAAGACATTACTGGGAAGCGCAACTGATGTTGTTAATACAAACATAGACGTCACTTCCAAGCACTATTTACGCAAATCTCAAAGGAAAGAAGGGTTACAATTTCGTTAAAGTCGCTTGGAAAAACAAGATGGGGAAGCCATTTACACTGCCTCCAAAGTTTCTTGTCAATAAAACTAGGCTTCAGACGCTCGCTGTGATTGAGGAATTGCCATTACCTTTAGAAATCAAGAAAATACCTCTTGATAATGTATTCTGGGTTTGTATTGAAAAACTTGCAGCCATTTTGAAACCTATAGTGGGTTTGATTACTAGCTTCGAGTAAAATAAACCTCATATAGACATTGTGTATTCAAAATTCCAGAGAATTCATCAATTGGGTCCAATTCATCTGGCTGCATATCTCCTTAATTCCACTTTTCAGGGCTGCAAATTGACAGCTGAATAATTGCTTGATGAATAAATTTCATTTGTGAAGTTTGAAAACAAATGGGATTAAATTCTGTTTTACTGAGAGCACATTTGACTGACTACAGGGACAAGGAAGGAATATGGGCAAGGAAGCTTTTGTGGGACGGACTGGAACAAATGAGCTCACTACTTTGGTGGAGAGGGTTTCGAGGCATCACTAAATTAGTTGATGTTGCCATTAGAATCCTTAGTGCTCCGGTTACATCTGCTGCCACAGAAAGAACTTTTTCTACATTTACTTGGACCATAGTAAAACAATAAATTGTTTATCATCGGGAAGGGCAGGGAAACTAAAATATCTTTCATATAACTGGAAGCTTTTAAATAAGAAATTACGTGAAGTTTCACAGATGACACTCTCAGAACCATGGTCTAGAAGGAAGAAGTCACCAGCTGTTGGCATGGAACAGAACAAAATACCAGAGACATTGGAAAAGGATACAGAAGAAATGAGTGACATAGAAGAACGTAAAGGAACGATTGATACTGATGTTGATACTGAAGAAATGTGTGATGATTCCGAATCTGAACTTACGGTTGATACTGAGTAGAACAGTAAAACTTGTGATCGTGTTATTTACAATGCACCAAATATGATAGGGGTTAACTGTTGTTCTATATTGAATAATTTAAGGTATAAATATTACCTTCACTTAGTTACTATACAACTTAACTTTTTTTTTATCCATTAGTATTTTAAATATGCATTATCGATTGTGTTAAACTCCATTTAGTGAACACTTCTAAAAATCAGGAATTAGTTACTTACGAATTAGTGTTTTACGAAGTGTTATTTCTTATTTTATGGATCACGAAGTGTTATTTCTTATTTTATGGATCATTTTCTTTCAACGGCATATTTAGTAAATAATTTGATCGAACAATTTATTAAATTCAGTTACTTTGATTATTCTGCAACTTTCGTAATTATATAATTACTTCTACAGAATGGCAAATTAGTAAATGTGTAATTTCTTTAGTTTCTGAATATTTTCTAGGTTATTACTTACTAAAGTCGAGTTTCTGTACTTATAACTATATCCACAACTTAGATGTTACAATATAGTTTCCTAATTAGATTTAATTTGTTAATTCAGTAAACCAGGAGTAAAATATAAGAAACTTATTGTTTTTTTTTTGTTTTTTTTTGTTTTTTGTTTTTTTTTTTTGCATAATTGACAATTCAGTACATCTCATTGCCTAATAGATAAAATACCAAAAATAACATTATTTTGCGCGAAAAAAGTAACCAGCTGTATTTGGAATATCAGTTCAGTTTTTTTAAATTATTAAAGAAGTTGTTTTTCATCAGTACTATTCACATTTTTAAGGTAATGTAAACTTTAGATCCTTATAATAGGAAAGTAATTATTAATAATTCATTTTCTGCAATTAATGAATTTGGTAAACCTAAAGGAAAAGTGGTTATTCATTTTAGTTATAGAGATCCCACTGTTACTTAAATAGTTTAGTTAATGTGCTCATCGGTGATTTGAAAACTGGAGAAGGTATTGGAAATAAAAGATGTGCCAGATCGAGAGAAATGAAGAAAGCAATTTCATCAAAGGAGAACCTAAGGAATAACTTAAATTTCGTGTTATTAATACCAGGAGCTGCTGGCAGACAGAATACTTAATAATAGTGTATGATTAGTTTGGTGACAACTGACTTCACTTTCTTTGGTCATCGTCATGTTCTATCATAAATTGTATATTTTCGTGTTGGTTTGTTCACTATCAAATTCTATACCGTGCAACTGATTGGACACCTAAAGGGCACATTAAGGTAAGAATTTACAGGGTAGAATGGACAATTATTTTCCGCCAAGGATAATAGTAGGAAATTTAGTGCGAGTAGAAAGAAAAATAATGGGAAGTAGCTAGGAAATCAGTACTGTGTTACTTAATAAATATCAAATTCATTCTTTAATTAACAGAAAAAGTGGTTAATTTAGTGGTTATTTAGTGCTCCTTTTGCAGGTGATACAAATGACCATTATATTTTTCATTGACAACGATAAAATTTATTTATTGGTAATTGAAACATAAAATACCCACTAAAATACCCATTTTGGGTAAATACCCGGGTATTTACCCAGGGTATTTACCCACTGAAATAAATACCCAGGTATTTTACATCCCTAACCCGTGTCTTCCGCGTCAAAGAAGCGTACGCTAACCATATAGTCACAAGGAACTCACCTTGCTATTAGTGAATTTTCCTCTAATAAATTGTGCCGTTGAACTCAGGGATTTTAGCTTAGATGGAGCAGTTTGATGGAACTCACTGGATTATCTTCTTTAGAACATATAACATGACTTCCCATTTTCACTTCGTGTGCTCCTACAATAGATTTTGTATCGACACTCAGTGAGCGGAAATCTGAGTGAACAATGATGATTAAAGGCAGTTGAGTAGCACAGAGGGTCTGTGAGACGAAGGCACAGGAGTTGATGCTAATCGAATAACTTGGAAAATACTCATTGGAGTTTACAGATTTTCTCTTATGGGGATTGCCAAGTAACGACGATGATATATGTACTATTAAGGTTTTTATGTTATTTATTTATTAACTATAGTTAGATGCATAGCGTCTGTATACATTATTTTCCTTCACAATATTCTTTTTTTATGAAATAATAGACATTACCACTAAACTTTCCAAATTTATACATTATTATTATTATTATTATTATTATTATTATTATTATTATTATTATTATTATTATTATTATTATTACAATCTGCACCAGTTTCATATAGTAAAGTATTTTTTTTTTTTAGTTATCTACCATTTCCGGTTTCAATAACATTCCCCGTAGAGCAAAAACGTTCCGAGATGGCTAGTAATTATGATTCAGAATCCCAAGAACAAGCTTCATATCTGCCTTGATCGGTTTATTAAAAGCAGAAATGATAGACCTAAATCTAACATTTCCGCCCAATAGTTTATAAATTTGCCGCAGGTTTGTAGTAAAAAACCGAAAACTCACTTGTAATTTCTGTGAAACTAAACTCTCTTTACCACTTATATTAGTAAGTGTTCTGGTAGTAACAAATTTCAACTGGAATTTCAAGTACTTGATGAATTTTGGGTTAATTCCTAACATTAGGGAAGACGAAAATGTAGGGAAGACGTGTACTATGGGGAAAGTAATTTTCAATTAATATAATTTCACTCATTTGGAATAATTTATATTCTACAATCTGGCAATACCATAACGCTTACTTCAATGACATAAACTGCAAAATTATTGTGCTGCCTTTGGACAAAATTTCGTGTATTTTATTATTTGTTAAAACCAATTTCAAAGTGGTCAAATCTGAAAACAGCTAATCGTATTTGACACCTCTCGTCGTACAAACTATCAACCAACTCACAAGCTTCCGTCAGTGTTCAAGTTACATTTGCAAACTGAAAATTTGATATAACCAGTGGTGTATTTAGGGGGGCTATCGGGCTCAAGCTTCTCCCCCCCCCGAAATAAATTTGTTAGTTTTTTGCATTCCACGTACAACAATAAACCTTCTTACCATTTCTAAGAATGTCATTGATTTTCCATTTTCTTATGCTCTTTCTTCAAAAATAATACTGTATTTGTCAAATTTCATTCCATGTAAGAACTGCGTTCTCTTATTCTTTCTTTCGTCCATTCTACTCTTCTGTTTCTTTTTTTTTAGTTATTACTTTCTTTCGTTTCTGTCAAATTTCATTCCATGTAAGAACTGCGTTCTCTTATTCTTTCTTTCGCCCATTCTACTCTTCTGTTTCTTTTTTTTAGTTGTTACTTTCTTTCGTTTCTTCTGTCATACTTTCGATCGTTGTTAGTTGTGATTCAAATCGGCCGTTGTCAGTAACACCAAAACTAAGAGGAGCTGATAAATAGAACTGGTGCTCCACACCAACTTGCACGGATATCAACATAACGGGACTTTAGTTATTATAAAAAAGGAATGTTTACATCGCTTAGTTATAAAGAAAAATAAATGTTTGAATTAAAGAAAATCAGTAGAGGGGGAAAGTACCCGGAAAATTAGGTAGGCCAAGAGGTTAGAATACAAGGTTATATTAATTGCTAAATTTTTGTATCATATCACATAACATTCACCAGTCTGCAATTCTTTCCAGTAAAACTTCAATTAATGCACAAATTAAAACATACTTAATTCTTAAACTCAGGTGCGCAATTGCCCCCTGCTTTCCCATGTTGTGCATAGCCCCCGAAACAATATCTTAAACACGCCACTGGATATAACTATAATTATTTTGCATTTTACAACAAATTTATGTTGTTTTCTAAATCCAATATACCACACTTTGAAAGCGAGTGACAAACTTGGACCTCACTCTTTCGAACGTTAGGTGTTTCATTCAAACACTATTAACCATTTTCAAACTATAACACTTTGATATCGGATTAAGACTTTAGAGGTACTCTGTACTATCTTCTGGTTCATGAACTTCATGATTCTACACGAAACAGACAACTTGTTTCTAAATTGTAATAAAATGTGTAAAAATTTATTTTATTCAGAAATTTTTTTATCAAATTGTTAAAGAAATACAAAAATATTGGCAAAATTAATTGTTACAATAATATTTCTCTATAACCATAGCAATATTTCGTTCATTTATCTTCATTTTCCCTCATTGCTTACATATAACACTTTCTTTAAAATATCCTTATTTTTTCATCTTCAACATTACTCTACACATATACACTAGCATCCTTCTACTTCACCATCTTCTGTCCCCCCCCTTTTTTTTTTTTACCTGAAAATAACAAATTCTTTGGTAAAGTATCGCAGCAAAATCTTTGGGATTGAAAGAATACCAAAGGGTTTGCGTCGTGAAATACCAAGGAATTTGTTAGAATTCCCTCACCCTTCATCTCATCATCATCCACTAGCAAGTTACTTGATAAAGTATCGCAGCAAGACCTTTGGCATTAAAGGAATTCCAAAGAGTTTGCTAAGTGAAATATCAAGGAATTTGCTAGAATCTGGTTCTCCGGCGTAAGATCGTATGGTGCATATGATCTTACGTCCCTCTCCAGTTAAAAGTAGGCCCTCACAGAGGTAGAGACCTTGACGAGGTTGTGGGGCTTTCAACCAACATCTGCCTGCACCAACCTTTATATTTTGATTTGAATGATATGTAACATTTTACTGTTTATTTTTTCAGATATGTTTTCAAGCAATGAATAAACCAGCAGAATTATCTAGACTAGAAGTTCGAAGTATCAAAACAACCTTGCCATCATATTCAACCAAACTCCTGGTAAGAAAGTAAATATTCAGAGGTCAGTACAGACTTTTACTTCAACGTCTTCTGAGTTCGGACTGTATACCAAGTGCGCAGGATGAGTGAGTTCAGTTCTTTAAGTGTATAGATAGCACAGCATCTATTTTTAAGAGACTCCATCCAGTGAGTGCAAATTTTCATATTCAATTTAAAAAAAAAAAAAGCATTATTTCTCTTACTCAGGTAAGTGATAAATATTTTGTCGAGTAATTTAATAGTGCCAGTTTTTCATATATCGATTCAACAAAATATTATCCAAGCTATATTTGATAGTTCAACGAAATTGGTTCACTTTGAAGCTATACAGTTAAAACTCCACGTAAATTAGCCGGCTGGTTTTCTGTATAATCTGTTTATATTAAATTTATTATTGTTAGTATATGTAATACATTTCTGCGAAATACATAGTGATGATATAGAAAACATAGCGGTCTACATAATAAAAATGACGTCATATATGTATGTGTGGTCCGTCTTACCGTTGAGCTCAACGCTAGTGTCATAAAAATAAGTATTAAGTGAATATGGTATCGTCAAGAACACAGAGGACGAAACATGATCAAATAATTTTCTTTCCCAGTGCTAAGCAGTGTTGTGCGATACACAGACAGAGAGGTAGCTGTATGGTACACAGCAGAGTGAACATAGCAGTTCTGAGCTCGAAAAAGAGTCCTTGCCTTTCATTGTTATTAATTGGCGTACAGTAATGTATCTGATAGAAAAGATGGAGCAACTGCCACATCCACCTTAGTCATTTGCATGGCACAGGCATATAAATATCTTGAATGTCATCTTGAAAATTAATAAAGTACACAAAGAAGAATTCACTAACGGAAACAAATGGTGAAACACATAGATCGAAGGAATTGAAAGAATCTCACCATAATTAACCTTTCAGCACTCTTCAGATAAAATCCTCTATCTAGCCCTTCAGCTAAGATCCTGTATCTAACACATCAGCTAATATAATTTATCTAGTGCTCTTAAGATATTCTACCTAGTCCTGCACCTAAAATCTTCTATCTAGCCCTCCAACTACGATCCTATATCTAGTCTTCCAGCTAAGATCCTCTATCTGTATCTAACCCTCAGCTAAGATCTTCTGTATGTATCTAGCCTATCAGATAGTATTTTCTATTTAGCCTTCCAGCTAAGATCGATCTAGCCCTCCAGCTAAAATCCTCTATCTAGCACTTCAACTAAAATCCTCTATCTAGCTCCTCAGCTAATATTATCTATGTAACACACTTGACCATAAATTGTCAGTATGCAGAGGGCCACTCCTGGAGGCTACTTCTCACCCTCATTTGCCCTTACTCTTCAGCTTGTAGTGTAAGAACAAGGATCACTTCATAGGTGAATACATTACAGAGGAACTGAGCTATTAGCACAATTTCTTTTGATTGTTCTCCTTTCCGTATGTAGACAATTACTTTTTGATATTCATTGATTACTCCATTAATTTCATATTAGAGTCTAACATATCTACTTTTTGCAATTTAATCGTGTTTATTTCCTAGGAAGGGGTATTTTGGCACTCCAAGTGAAAGCATTTCTCAACTGATAACATCTAATGCTCGGGACGGATAGTTTTGATTGAAATCAGACACACTTCTTTTTCATGGAGGGACATGCTGGCAAAGGACGTTTGGCACTAGGTTCACTGTTAAAGCGTGAATTTAAGATCAAGAAACCTCAATTGTCATCAGCAGGAGTACCATTGAAGTAAAATTAGTAGCATGACTTACTATAAACTAATAAATGTAATGTAAATACGAATGCGTGTGTGCTCGGACCGTCCAAGAGATGTAAAAGGGGGAAAAACTAATTTTATTACTCAAAGACTAGTGTTGCTCTTAATCGATAAAAGATCACTCATAGAGCAGCGATACATATTCTGACAACGACGGCAGAGGCATTAGGCCATAATGTAGAGGAACTAGCAATAAATGGGTCTTCCATTCACCGATACTGAGAGAAAACCTGTAGTGAAGTTGCACAGAACTACAAGAAACAATTTCAGAGTGCATCAAGTGCGTTAGTTGTGCATTGGAACGGAAAACTACTGCTGAATTTGACTGGCAGAGAGACTGCCGGCAGGTTATCAGTAATTATTACAGGAGATGGTCATGAGAGGTTAATTGGTGTTCCCGTTTTGTCGTCATCAAGAGAAGAACAGATTGATTCTACTATAGTACATTCGCTTGAAGAATGTAATTTGGTCAAGTTCGTGCAGGCAGTTTATTGTGATACTACTCCTTGCAATATGGGTCTTGTCAACGGTGCTTGCATTCTGCTAGAGCAGTAGCTCCAAAATAACCTTCTATACCTTCCTTGTAGACACCACATTTATGAATGTTTTAAAATGTGTATTTGATAACTGTTGTGTTTCGTTTGCGTCTGGACCGGACGTTCTCCTATTGAAGTGTTTTCAGAACGAGTGGTCTAGAATAGATTGCACTAACTTTATTCCAGGAATTGATGATGATGATGTAACAAACAATATTTCCGATGTAAGAAATGAAGTGTTGAATTTTGCTATCAAACTTGTAGAAGCAGGACACTGCAGAGAAGGTTACAGGGAATTTTTAGAACTGACCATCATATTCTTGGGTGATATACCTTCTTGAGGAGTTTTCTTTCGTTTGCCTGGAGCAATTCACCATGTAACGTGAATGGGAAAAGCAAGCTACTATAGAAACGGGTCTTCGGAGAGTATGCACTTTCTGATCCGACTATATATTCACAGTTGGCTTAAATGTGATCAAACATCCCATTCATCATTACAAGATCTACAATTTTTGAATGATTTGTACAGTTAAAGGCAAATAGATTATGAATTATCTGAAGTGTCTCTTTCTAAATTTTCACGCCGACTCTGGTACTTGACGGAGGAACACGTAGCATTGGGGTTTTTTGATGATGGAGTTACCATAATAGAAAAGCAAAAAATGTTTGAAAGAATTAAAACTATAAGGGGAAACCGTGAAGCAGCAAAGAGGCTTGACGCAAGAGATGATACCATAAAAAATCTTGTGAAAAGAGAAATCAGTGATTTTGTTACAACAAACAAATTTTCCTCGAGAGATTTAAAATACCCAAAGGGTTTCTTGAGTGTGATTCGACTTCATGGCCAAATAACAATGACTATCTCCAAGGAAAGACAATAGTTTAATTCATCCACGTAACAAACGGTGTGCAGAAAGGGGAGAGTAACTAATAGAAGATTACAACAACGTTCTTACGAAAAATGAAGAGCACAAACAGTTTCTTTTGCAGATAATAAAGACCCACAGACAATCTTTTCCTATATGCGACAAAGTGAACTATGTAGCAAATAAGATTCATAACTTACCAAAAAGATACTACATAAATAAGGGATATTTCAAATTCTTCCAAGTTATAATTTTTATTTTTCCTCATAATGGTCTATAAATCATCTTGATGGGAAAAAAACTTATTTGTAGTTCAAAGCGAAACAAGCAGTTTGATTCAGTTTATGTAAAAGACTTCCAAAATTCTTACATATCTGTGTTCCATAACTGCAATAAAGTAACATTACATGAAGCATTTTGTTTTTCACACATAGTAACTCTTACATAAATATAGGTAACTTGAAAAAAATACCAGATTTGTGCATCTGGTGAAATGCTACCTAAAAAATATATGTCACATGACCCTCTTCCTATTTGAAAATTTTGACCTGAATTCAAGATGGCGGACTTCAAGACGGCCGCCATGATAACATATAGAAGATTAGGTTGGTCTCTTCCTCTAGTTCCATTATCCAAGATATCTTTTCATTCTCTTGAGCCGTTTTTAAATTATGAGAGTTTATTCCAGTGTTTCCCCATCCTATGTATTGTAAACGCATTCAAAATTTTAGGTCGTTTGGGGCACCATTTAAAATTATTCAATGGATCTAATTTTTCTTCTGGCTTAATTTGGTTCCATATGGAACCATTTTAGGGGGTGAGTCCAAAGAAATTCCTAAATTTATTTTTCCCGATAGAAATTTGGACCACCCTAAAGTATATGGATTGTTATAGTTTGCTACTATTTATCCATTACTTAATATTGTAAAATTCTGTTACTTAGGGTAGAGTTAAAAGATGGTACATGGGAGTTTTGACCTTATCATCATTCTTTATTATTAAAGTTTTTTCTAGTATACAATAAATATTACGAGCTCCCTCGTGGCTAAGCGGTTAGCGTACGCGCCTTTGGCGTGGGAGACCCTGGGTTCGGTTCCCGGCGGGAGCTCATGTGGTTCGGATTCCACGTTAATCAGTAGGTCCACGTCTCATATAGCCTCGCTGCTGAAAGGAACGCTAAACTAAAAATCAACTCATCAACTCAACTCAACAATAAATATTACAGAAAAAATATAAGTTCCTCTACATATCTTAGTGGTTTCCTGCTGAACTTGGAGGAGCCCAATGATCATGTGTCTTAGGGCAGTAGGAACCAAGGACCTACGGCCAAGGTAAGTGTCTCTCAATAACCAGGCGTCTTAGAGAGGACGATAAAATCAACCCCACGAACTAGAGAATGGTAGAGTGCTTGCAGAGACAAGGCATCCTAACAAGATGGAACTCTCAGAGACCAGCGTCCTAGAAAGTCTAGGATAAGTGCTTCTCAATGAACAGGTGTCTTAGAGAGGGAATTAAGGAGCTCTCAGAGTTCACGTGTCGTAGATAATGGTGGATGATCGATCGGTGGACATTGACCCCTTCTGCGGTGTTCCAGTTCCTTTTATCCAAAAAGGTTACTGACCGCTTGAATCTATGTCACTTGCCGATCGTTGGCAATGGTTGACGATTTCTTCTTCTGTTGTCCGTCTGAAGTGTGTTTACAGCCACCACCTGGAATCTTGCAATATTTACTAGTGGTATGAAATACTTTATTAAGGTGGAGAATTTCAACACATTGATTTGGAAAATAATCAACATCAACCAACAAGACTAAATTCTTAAATTTCCAAGGAAGTTCACACCACTTTCATGAAAAGCATCTTTTTTGTTTGTGTGGAACAGTACCGTGCCGTCGGGGGAGGGAGCAACGGCCCGGGGTTCCGAAGTAAAGAGGCGCAAAATTCGGGAGGAAAAAAGAAAAATATATAAAATGGAAGGAAAAAGTAATAAAGAGTGCTCAAAATCTAGGAAAATGAGGGTTCCTTTTTGAAAATTTTATTGCGCTTCGTGCCAAACATTGTGGCGCTTCGCGGCTGGTCTGTAGACCTCACTTATATGTACGAAGCGGGCACCGTCGTATACTCTCGCCCCGGACGCTGACTTTCCACAGCACGGCACTGGTATGGAAGTTGCGTTGAAGCTCGTTCTTAAAGCTGGAAGTAGATTGACATTCCTTTCACTGATTGGTGTCAAGAAATAGGCTTAAAAGCTTAAAACAAAACACTATCATATTTAACAGTATATACATTTCTTAAGATTTGTAGTAAAATTACTTTTTGAAAATCTTCGAGATATTTTGTTTCTGAAAATAGGGAGAACTCACCGCTTCTCCCTTGATTGATTATAGCTCCAATTTATATATATCTCGTTGGGAAACCAGAAAACACAGTTCATGCATAATGAAAATTGGATAATTTAAGAAAAGTTATCGCTAAATATTTTTTTCTTTTCTTTCAAAATAGCATCCATTCCCTCTCTCCTCTCTAACTTCAATCTAACAGGGCCCACAGACGATCCACGGTTTGTGCAAACATCATGTTTGTGCAAACACCGTGTTTGCACAAACACTCGGCCATACACGATTCAACTGTTTGCACAAACTTCAGTTCAATTTTGAGTTTAATCGCGTAAGCATGTCCACTGAAGCAGCTTGTTTAACGTTAATGTATAGTATATAAATAACACCTACCCTCAGTGGCGGAACTTCAAAAGCAGCCCTCCCCCCCCACACACACACACAGATACAGAAAAATCTTGCCAGGACTTATTAGGACCTATAAAACAATTTAAGCATTTCATATTTCTTTCCAACACAGACATTCAAAGTCAGGCAATGAATGACCCCATGTAAACACGAGTAACTACATGTAATAATCAGAATATTACCGCTACTTTGAATTAGGACTATTTACTAATTGTTTAAGACTGAATATAATATATGTGAATGGAGTTTTCATGATTGTTACACTGTTATAATTCAACGAGGATATGTATGTATACACGGCTGATTGACAGTGATAATTCTGGAAAAATATTATGTTACTTATTTTCCTAATGATCTTTTGATTACGAGTTACATACGCATATACTGTGTGTATTCAAATAAATTTTGTAATATATTAAATTTACCTCAGACTCATAGCCAAACGGACTGTAACTGTTCCGAAAGTAGTTCTAAACTTACTCAGAAAAATAAAGATATATCTTTTTTCCCAATTTTGATCACATCAGGAATGAAAAATCAGGTGTTATACCCGGTCAAAACCAATAATCTTAGGATAAAATAGTGCGTATAGTTTTCAACGAGAGTAACAAAAATTATTTTTCTTGATTGCGATTTCATGTCTGACTAAAATAAAACACATATAATCAGGCCTCCTTACGTCTTGGGCCTCTCTGCCGTTGCAGAGGCAGTAGTTCCGCCACTGCCTACCTTACAAAGTTTTTTTTTTTTTTTTTTTTTTGTTCGTAAAATTGCTCTAATTTAGACTTTAGTCTGGCAAATATCAACTTATGACCTTTGTCTATTCAAGTTTTTCACCCTGGCATATGTTATTGGGTACTAGAGTAGACGAAATTTGTCGCTTGGTGTTTGTGAGCTCATTGCTTGATGAAATGACAAAGCGACTGTTTGTAACAAGCTGCTTGCAAAATGGATCTGCAGTCATTCAGTCAAGGATTTTTTTTTATCTTATCAACTAGAACAAAACCTTTTGTACGAATGCAACAAATACTCCGCGTGCTGCTATACTCAGTGCAGGGATGGTCGGTGGCGTTGGGCGCTCGAAAATGCGTTGTTACGTGAAATATGTCATGCACATGACGTCACTAGCAGAAAACCCTGTATGTGGAATTATCAATCATGTCATTGCTGGAACTCCCGCGCTTCGGTGTTGATCCCACCCCCTTTGGCCGCACCGACGGCCGCGAAGGCGCGAACTCCAGAAACTGTTGAAGTTAGCAGCACAACGACTGTTGTTACCAATAGGTAAGTTTGAAATGGTGCGGTGTGAAGAATGAAGCCTATGTCCATTTTTTTTTTTCGTTGACAACAAGGTCACAAATGAAAATATCTATCATAACATATAGCACAAATTTACCACTACTTATATAAAATGAAAACATGTGTGGTCAAAAATATAAAACTATACTTATTAGTGTTTCTTCCACATCAATTATTTCATCCAAGGTCGAAATACCGGGTAATTACATTGTCTTGTCCCTCAGAAAGTCCATATGGGAAAAATACCACGAGAGTACACACACGTCATCTGTTCCACTTCCAGATCTTATACTTGCATTTATCTTCTTTAGTTCTCTTCGGTATGCGGAACGAAGTGAATTGATTTTATTCCTCACTGACTCTCTATCCGTCGTTTGATCTATTTCCTTTATTTTATTCACTAACTTCTCATATGCCGCATTTTTCATATTCCTGTTTTTATAATCTTCACTCTTTACCTTCCACAGTTCAGGTAAATTTCGATAAAGGTCAATAAATTCTCGCCAGAATTCTTGATTCCTATTCATTGACGCCATAGCGCAAGAAATAAGCGTCTGTATACTAGGCTTCCTACTCGGAAATAAAGTTCGTGTTTGCACAAACATGCCCATACACACTCCACGTGTTTGCGCAAACATCATGTTCGTGTAAACAATTTTCGAACGAGTTCGATGTGGAAAATGTTTGCACAAACGTTTGCGCAAACAGCTCATACAGCGCCACACACAGTCAAACTGTTTGCACAAACTGCCTTGTTTGCACAAACCGTGGACCGTGTATGGGCCCTATAAAACATTAAGAAATTCCATCATGACAATATAACTGGCGACGGGCCTAAATCAATGAAGACTCGGGTTCAATTCCAAATGTTACCTCATGTTATCTGATCCAACGGTAAGCTGTAGCCTGTAGGTCACGTATCAAATAACAATGCCTCCGCGTAACGTTGTCGCTAACACTCTCGCCCTTGGTGGGAGTGGTTTCAGATTCAGTTTCCGGTGAGGACACTCACTCAAAAAGGTGTAAAACCTTTCTCAGGCCAATCATCCTGAGCGAAGATATTTCTGGGTTTTCCTCATTCACACCAGAAAAATGTCGAGATGGTATCTAACAAACCAGTCCCAGGCTGCTTTCTTCCTTCCTCATTTCTCCAGTTAGTGTGATCGCCGAAGAATATCATTCCTCATCTGAGACGGGCTTAAGGCCATAGATGCCGATAATGCCTAAAAATATGTATAAATAAATAAACATCTCATATAACATCTCATATAACCAAAAATAATATTTAAAAAACGCATCTTATTTTTCATAGAAAGCTGAAAATTTTACGCAATTTATCAAGGAATATGCTTTTCTTGTGAATGTGGGCAAGATGAACCCTTCACTTTTGAGTTCGTGAAAGCTATAGTTACTCACTTGAAACTAAGAAAAATATATTATTCTAGATTTTAGAATTTATAAGTTGCTATTCCACAAAACCAATTCCTGGCTTTGATGAGCTTTCAACATAAGATTTACGAGTACAGGTATAATATTACTACTGAAATTGGATAACGGTAGAAATGGGTACAGAATGAAATTGAGAGAAACAACCATAAATTTAGAAATGAGTGTAGTTTCTTTCTATGAAGTGGCTATTGAAAAAACATTTAAAAACGTAATCGAAACTGAAACTTATGGATTTGCGAAACTAGACTGTAACTTATCATTACAGTGATTTAAAATAAAAATCTTTTCATATCCTCCACTTTTCCTTTTTCATATAGATTTTTTTCTTTCAGTGCTTATGTACGTAAGGATTTCAATTTTACATAAAATTGTTATTTTAAAAGTCCATAATCCTAAATAATATATTTAATTACGATTAAATACGTTATGAACTAAAAATAAAATATTTTAGGCGTTCTATTAAATTTTATTGCACTTAAATATCAGCGCTTTGCCGAGAAACAAAAATTTCAATTAATAAATAAACGTAAAAGTATATAGCATCAAATTTTCTTTCTTTAAAACCATAATAGTAAAGTTTATCATTTACAGTATTCTTTATAATTAACAAGCTAAAATAACCAATAAAAAATTTTTGCAGTGATTTTTTCTTACCTTGTCTTTTCTCTCGTCACATCTGTCACAGGTAAATCAAAAAAATATAATTGGGTAAAATAACAGCTTCCAAATATCTAGGAGCCGGGGGAATAAAATAAAAAAGCGCCCTTTTCACTACTGCCGGTTTTGAGTAAATATGTGCAGCAAAAATGTTGTAACAATTTTCAAATATTAAAGTTTTAAATAAATAATATATTAAAAATACAAATAATCATTTAAATATTTAAACCATGAGTAAAGTGAGTTGCTCGGTAAAAATCATAAATTATGGCTAGCAAAAGTTAAAAAGTCTTCATATTAACAATAAATGCTTCGCTGGGTAAATAAATAAGTAGCCATTTAATAAATTCAATAACTTCAATTTATAATTACTTAAATAATAAATTATATTTTTAAAACGTTTTCTCTCTTTCACAACTAATTTCTATATAAAAAAAGAAAAATATAATTAAATTTTAGTTATTAATTTAATTCAGAATTTTAAAATAAAAAATAGTATTTACATAATGCACGTTCGTGTAGCCATGCGGGTCTAAATAGATTGTAAGTGATAAGAGGCGTAATGTAGTTTTGCTATATTTTCCCCCACTAGGGACCCTCAGTTCCTAAATAAGTTATTTTCCAATATTAAAACATTATAAAATAAAATAATAAAATCTTAGTCTATACTCTCTCTCCTTTTTATTCTTTATCATAATCAGCAAATAATACAACATAGCTTCAAACAGTTTTAACAATGGTAAAAATTTTATTGCACATACGTAATCCCACCACCTAACGAAAAGTTATTAAAATTTAACTAATAATTTTCAAATGATTAGGTATAAGTTTGTAATGTATATATAATTACTGTTTATTAAAATGTACACTAATAATTATATTTAATTTACATTTATTTTATTTGTATATAACTAGCCCGTTGATATAGTCACATATTCAATATTAATCCTTTAATGCGACGTTGTTCTCATGTTATAAACAACTTCAAACTCAAATTTCTGTGTATATATTTTTATGTAGTTCTTACTGTAAATTGCCATACGTGTTTTTCCGCTATACAATGTTTCCTTATCTCATAAAAATAACAACAAACTGCATCATAAATAGTAAAATAATTGTGTCAAAATACAAACTACTGTAATTCAATGAAAAAATCCAGATTTTCGAAAGTTTTAATATCGGGTTATTGTATGTATATTAAACAATCCTTTTCGTGGGGTAGAGTGAGATTTAAAAGTGGTTAACGTAAACATTACATTTTATTCCAAACTACTGCATTTAAAAAATCGTTTTGTTGTGCTTCGTTAGTTTATGTCCGTTCGTAGTTTAAAATTTGGCGCTGCTAGCGTCGTACCAAAAGCTTATTATTAATAAGCAGTGCCAGTTTGTAGACTGTAACATGATATATGATATTTAATATAATTTCTTAAAATAAACATTAAAAATTTCGTTTATCAGGGTGCGTAAATATGATAGTAATGTTTCGTTTGTTAATAGGTAAACCTTATATTTAAGTAAATAATTCAGTAATGGTATTGCAAAAAATGTAAACAGCTAATAAAAAAGTAAGTCTTAAAAAGCTTTGTAAGCCAAAATAGGCCTATTGTTTACATAGGTGTTTGTAATGGTAAGGGTGTTACTGAAATGATAAGGGTGTAAATAAGTTAAAAATGGTATATTTAGTGAAGGTAATAAAATAATAAAAAATAATAAATAAAATTCTTTAAAATTAGTTATCCTAAAAATTATTTTAAATAAACGGAACAGAAGTTATCATAAAATATTATTCTTTCATAAGGTATCATATGTATACAATACCCCGGTGATATTGTGTACATATGACAACCTATATTACAATTCAAATAATTAGTGCCATATTAATAATATTATTATAGTATAAAATTATTAAGTCTATAGGGCTATTTCATAAATTGATTAGTATTTCATAATACTTATAAATACTTAACAAGTATAAATTTATTCAATCTCTTTCTTTACCTCTAATCTTTTCCTTACATCTCCAAACAACAATAACTCCAAAATATCATTTATTCAAAATTTCAAAAGCTAGCGTTAAAAATAAGAAAGGTTAAATTTTAAATTATACACTTTTTTATCGGCTTGGAGGCATTCAATGTTCGACGTTTTAATTTTTTCTTTCTTTACTCTAACTAAATTTTTGTCTTTTTATACCAGTTCATATACTCCTTAATATAGGTATTTTTTGTATTTATAATAAAGGCATCCTTAACAGATGACATTATATATAATTACTTAATACCTTATAACTAACATTCTAAAATTTTAATTGCGAAATAAATTCATAATCATAAAATCATTTTTCATATTACTAAAAAATTATTCTCTACTAAATATACCTATATTACAATATTCACAATAATTCAATAAACTATATCTCTTCCAGTCATTACAAAATAATATAATTAACATCAGCTAAGCCTAGCTAACCACAAACAAATAAAAATATTAATTATATGTGTACGCAATTTACAGTATATATTTTGTAAAATATCTTATTGGGTTAAAATAATTGTTTATAAATTTAAATTCTGCTTAAAATGTAACTAATTTTTTAAATATATTATTTTAATTTTAATAACTAATATTTTCACAAAAATACTATTGTTCATATGTACAAACTTCCGTTAATACAAATTTAAATATTTACTATTATATCTTTTTAACTAATTTAATATATTCTTCTACTGAACCAAAACTTTACAGCAATATCTATAAACAAATGTAGTTATAAAAAATTCTATTTCATACCATAATACCAATGTTTAAAACTCCTGGGTATTAAATACAAAAGTTTTTTGTAAATTGCTTGTTTCTGTACATCAATTTCAATTTCCTGCACCATCTCCTTTAGTTTGGAATGAATATACTAACAATATTTTCTAAAAATTCAGTTTTAATCCAAATAATTAACCATTATTCAAAACCAATTAATGTAAAAAATAAAATAATAACATTAATGTTTTATATTTCAATATAAATTCACTAATTTTATGCACTATTTTTCTATACAAACAAAAATATCTCTACAAACTATACAATTTTTTTCATAAATTAATAAAAATCATTCTACCCCAAAACACATTCAATAACTAAAATAAAAACTTCTATTAATTCAATTCATATATCCTTATTAAACAATATTAGCATAATTAATTACTTAAAGCTGCAATAATGCAAAATTACACCCAATTCACATTCTTCCCAAAGTACAAATAATAACAGGTTAGTACAAATGTTCAAATATATCTAAATCAAATAAAATTTTAAAATTATTACATAATGTGGTTAAGCAAAAATAACTTACCAAAAAATGCCTAAATTATACATTACCATAATTTAAAATATCTTCAAAATACAATAAAACAATTAACTAAAAAAATATTAATTTACCAAAATTATGATTTATAAAGTTCTATTCCTACCAATTTCTTCAAAACAAAAAAGTTACTCAAAAACATATATTAACAACTTAATAAAATAATTTCTTTTTAAATATATATTATTCTAAAATAACTACAAATGTCTAAAAAAAATCAAAATATAATTAATACTAAAAAGCACTTCCCTAAAAACTAAAATTCAAAATATTTGTTTATATATATATATATATATATATATATATATATATATATATATATATATATTTCTGAATAATACAATTTATGCAATATTATTAAAACTTTCATGAAAACTTGCTGTGGCAAAAAAATAATGAAAAAATATATTTAATGTATCATTTTTTAATTATCTAAAATTACAATTCTTATGTAAACTAATAAAAAATATATTACTGTTTACTTCCTTAGTAAATAAAAATATTTCTGTTTTAAAGCATTAATTTGTTAATTTTTGCAAAGTTTAATTATTTTTATTTAAATATGTTAAATTATAAATTATAAATAAAATCCAACTAAAAATATTTCTTTTATTTCCATAAACTATAAATTAATACATCCTAACAAATATTAGTATAGTTATAATTTTATTTTATTTATATATAAATTTTCAAGTTGATATAATAATATAAATTTACTATTTATTTTACAAAATATTTAATAATAAATAATCTAACTTACCATTATAATAAACCTCCCTTTTATATATAACAATAAATTCAATATTCAACTTAAACATACACTAAAATCAATATCAACAAAACTTATAAAAAAATATCTAATTATTATTACTATTTCATTTAAACATAATCTAAATACTACATCTACTAAAACAATTACTAATCAAAAATAGTAAAATAATTTTTACTAAATAAATTTATAAATATTTTCTTTCTAAGTTATTCTTTATGCAAATAAATTTAATACCTTTTGTTTTCTCCTTGTACTTTTCTCTTTTCTTTTTCCTTATTATTTCTTTCTTTCTTCCTTTCCTCAGTGTAACCATCCACCTCATGTCATCTTTAACCTATAAACAGCCTTATCCAAATCACGGTTAATATCTTTTAGTTTCACTACTAGGTAGTTACAATTTTGGCTACCTTTGCAATAAAAATAACATTAAAGAAAGTTACAAGACTGAGAATAATTTTCTTCTCTCTGTCTTTTCAAGGGGCCGTGGTGGGTCAGTGGTAGAGCGTTCACCTCTGGTGTATGGAGTCCCTGGTTCAATCCCAGCTCGCGCCAAGTGAACTTTGTGATGGGCAAACACCGTGTGCGTGGGTTTCCTCGGGGTTATCCCGTTTCCTCCCACTTTCTTCATCCACCCTTTCCTTTAGCCTAGCCGGCATAATCATGAGACATAAAACTCAAAGATTTCATTTCGTTTTGTTTTTTTTCTGTATTTTCAAGAAATTTCACGACCACTCTGAAAATAATGAAAAAACTCATGGCTTTAATTACAGATAGTAAGGAAGTTTGCCGGCAGATGTCAGGGGCTCTCGTAACGGTAGTCTATTCTCCATAATTCTCAGCTCATTCGGTAGATGACTCTTGAGTTCGTTCTACGGCGGAGCAAAATGGAAATTCCACTTCTCTCTGACCGACTGCGAGCTACTAGCACGGTAAATATATCAGGAGAGAATGAGTTATGTATACAATTTAATCAATAATATAAGAATATATTAATTAAAAAAGATCTACTTATATGAGAAAGCCTTGCCCCTTCTAAGTAAATCCTGAAATGAAATATAGAGAGAAATAACTTACTCGAATGAACTATATGAAGGAAATATGATGATCGTTTAAAAATAAAAATTCGAGATTCCAATGGATTTACAGGTCTCGTAGCCCATAGATGCCGAAAAACGGTTTTGTGGATGTCTGTCCGTCTATTCCGTTGTAAATGTATTCATCCGCATAGAGGCTATACAGTATGCACGTAGTATTTATTCACTTTACACATAGGCATAATTAAAGGGGGCAAGGGTTCCAGAAGAGCACCTCTGGCTCCTCCAGAGTTATTTCACTGTGTAGAAATAATGTAATAAATCAACTTGAGTTTGCCAAGCATTTTCCATTATGATCATTGGCTCAAGACTTTAAATCAAATATTATATAACAAATATATTTTTGGGATAGTTTCAGTTACAGAGAACACATGCTCTGGAGTTCGCTTTCGCTATAGATCTGATGAACGTGGAGGAATTGTCTTTATGCAGTCGTGAACTTATGCTCGAATGAACCCAGTACCCACTGTTGCCCACTACACGGTAAGAGACAAGACAGGAGTTTCTTGGTACGGAACGAGATGAGAAGGAGGTCTTTCAATAGAAAATATACACTTTTAGAGACGAGAAAGCTCTTTGACGACACATTTTCGAGACGAGAAAGCTCTTTGACGACACTTTTTTGAGACGAGATTGCTCCACATCACGTCTCGTGGGGAACGCTATCAGTACCTGATGTTTCTTCTTTGACATTCGACCTAGATTTCCCACAATTTTGTACCTGTCAAATATCCTCAAACCAAAAGGAATATTACATTTTAAAACAATACTTTAGAATATGGACGCACTAACAGTAAAAAAAGGAAAAATTTCAATATGTTATACCTAGCTGCCAAGTATGACATTATTATGCTATAGTTTCGTAATAGTAAATTCTCGATTTTAATTATCTATTTCGTAATGCTTACCATATTTGAAATTATTATTGTTTTATTTAATTTTAATGTCTTTCGTTTCATAGATACATTGTTTCCACAGTTAATTTTATTACTTATTTTCGTTATGAGACCATCAAATGAAATGCTGCTCATGCGAAAATAGTTGAAGAACTTTTCTTCGTTATTGCAAATATAAAATAAAATGCGACTCTGCTGAGAGTCTGTTGCAGACTTTTTAACTCGTGTAAACTGGTTGATTAAGATGCCCGCACGGGTCTGCTGCCTGCAAACTCTTCAGCTTGTGTGAATCGGTGTAACGGGACAGACATAGTACCTGCAGGAAAGCATACTCCTCGGTTTAAAAAAAAAATCTAGGACAATGACCCCGATAAAATAACCCTAGGACAAATATATACTTCAACGGCAAAACAGCTTGGGGACATATCCTATCTAGAAAAACTATCCTAGGACAAATATATTTCCCAGTAAACAGTCCTAGGACAGATATACCCCTCGGTAAAACAGTGCTAGGACAGATATACCTTCGGCAAAACAACCCTAGGACAGTTGACCCCCGGATAAAACAATCCTAGGACAGATATACC
Source organism: Thermobia domestica (assembly GCF_964235325.1). Lineage (NCBI taxonomy): Eukaryota > Metazoa > Arthropoda > Insecta > Zygentoma > Lepismatidae > Thermobia > Thermobia domestica. Next base: position 282,569,551 of record NC_137455.1, read on the forward strand.
CCAGGAAAATAGTCCTAGAAAAATACCTCCTGTAAAACAATCCATAGATATACCCGGCAAAATAGTTATAGAAAAGTATAACCCTAGGCTGATTGAACCTGGAGCTATTCTGTATGAACGCTCACCTTATTGCTTCCTTACTGCTTAGATGGGAGACAGGTTTATTATAAGAGACACAATTGCTTTATAGAAGTTGACTTAGTAAAGGAGAAGTTTGTATCCTGGTCTTTTGTAATAAAAGGGTGAAAACACAAAATCCCACGTAAGATTTCTCTACCACCAAAACGTTACAATATATACTAAAATTGGCAGTAAAGGGGCAGATATGCAGTAATATACAATATATAGTATAATGGTAAATATCCAATTATCGTATTCTATGTTTTTTCTGTTCTTATATTGGAGGTCACTTTCATCCGAAAAGTAACAAACAAGCGTGCAGAAACATTTTCCTCCCTACTGTACTTATTCTTAATTCAATTATAATAATCAGTTTCATGTTTTCGATGTTGTATTAATTTCTTACTTCTTCTAATACTTTATTTCAGTTATTCGTTATTGGTAATCAATTTTATTTAATTTTCAAAATTAACTTTTTTATTTGAATTTTGTAGCCTTATTCTAAGATGCAAATCACTCAACATTAAAATAGAAATAATAAATTAAAACAATGTGTTCTATGATTCAAGTTGGTTAAGTATTTAAAACAAACGATTGAGAGTAGCATGTATATGAGTTTTCCTCGCAATTTTTGAAAATTGACAAGTTTATTTACAGTCAAATATCAAAGTTGAAATTTCTGCTATAGGTTTCTCGTTTATATATAGCTGTTTATTCCATGTCCCACCAGAAATATCACAGATCAAACATTGCAAAAGTTACAAAATTTCAAATTTAAAAAAAATGATAAAAAATTGTATTAGTGTTGTTATTTTAACTATAGCAGCTATAGTACAAAATTAAATTAAGATTTAAAAAGATCAACTTTGATATTTCACTCTTTCATTACAAACCTCAGCTCTAAAAAATAGAATTTGTTGAATTTTGGTATTAAATGTAGGGTAGGGTAACCAGATTCTGGCAAGCGAATAGTAGTACACAAATATAATAGTATATGGTAGTTTACTGCGTCGGTAATACTCGTGTCCTTATTTCATTTAACGTTAACCTTAAGTTAATCATTGATTTTTGTTAAAAAGAAAACCACTAAACAAAAATATTGAAGAAATTCAACACAACTCCAAATGCTTTAATGAATGACGTGGTATATTTTTATGAACATACAGTGAAACTTCGTATAGGGCTAAAGATATTTTTTAAATCGACTTTTGGAGCTTGTGATTATTTTAAGGGACGACGTGGGTAAATTTAGACCGGCACGAGGGAACTTCTACGTAACTTGGTTAGCATCACAGTCGTAGCTTGAAGTAGAAATCTTTCCTATCTTACCAATATCTCAACAAGCCCTTCTCAGTAAAACACAATGTATTGCAAAACAATGGTTTGTTGGTTGTTCTCCCTTCCTAATCTCTTGATGAGTGTTATAAAATATAGCGGTTCATCATTCAGGAAAAGAGTACATGTGATTCAAAATTTTGTGAATAAAGAATGAAACATTAAAATAAATTGGAAATAAGTTACTGTAACTCAGGAAATTTCGCAGGACATTTTAAGGAAGAAAGACATTTCACGATTTTCTAGGCGTCTTCACAACACTCAGGACAGCTCTTTAAAAAAAAAAAAAAAAAAAAAAACAGTACTGTACTGCGAAAGTCAGTAGGTCTGGTCACCCTAATTTAGGGAGTAATTTTCACAAATTAAGGCATTTCAGGGTAAGATACAAAATTAAAGACGAGAATGTGTTGAAGAAAATAGTGTTTGTTGCAATGTATTAGAATAGCCCAGTCCTAAGACACACAAGTTTACTCTAACGTCTGCAGTCATTTATTAGCATGCAGTGCTCAATAAAAATGGACGCCACTTTACAAACTGACTGGGGTTAATTTTTTTAGAAACCAGTCTTGTGCGTCAATGTTAAGTTATAGTATATTATTATTATTTTTAAAATTAAAAATTGTGAGGTAACTTTCATTGATTTCAAGCAACTTCATATGGATCGTTTAAAAAGTAAGCGTTTACAATCCTGAACATGTGTTCTGACAATAATTATGTATATGCCACTATCTCCTATATATATAGGTGCAAGTATAGATGATTATGTTTGTATGGGGTTTAATATTATCATTGACTATTACTATTATTTTATATCTATATACATGTGTAAGGAATTATTGATGTAAAGTAAGCGGTTAAAGTTAAATCAGTGCACTGTTCGAACTTAAATTTCATAATCCTTGCATCTTAGACAACTAGAGAATTTTAATGAATTTTCTTACAAGTTTGTTTCTTAAAAATTTGCTACCTAAGCTGAGATTCAAAGCACAGTTTCTATTATTAATATTTGGCTTTCAGTTTTACATTTATTTAAATTCTTTTGCTCTGGTAATCAACCTAATTTATACAACAATTTAATTTGTCTAGTGGAGTGACGGTCAGAACAGCAATTTCCCATTGGAGATACAATAATGTTTTTATTTCAACTTTACAGTATGTGGATATCTCTTGGAACATGTACGTATTTTGTGGGAATACGTCCTAATTAACTACACCTATTATCCTAACACCATGGAGTGCCGTGTGGGGAAAGTAGTGTTCTGATAATCTATACTATAATTACTATTACTATATATTTGCATTAACAACTGGTTAATAGTCTTAGAGGCCTGAGGTTCGAGCCTCCTGCGCTGTAGCTTAGTTTCCCAAGGACTAGTGCATATAAATTCAGATCACAACTCATGATGAAGGTTGTAATTTGTCAGAGAGGTTGAGAGGTAATTTGTCAGATGTACGTACTTATAGTAAATATACATAGCCAATTTACATATTATTAGTAGTATTTGGCATACCCGATCTTAATTTTACTATAAGTATTCAAATGACTCCCCAAAACCAGGTCTGGAAGTCAACTTTATTTTTCCGTAAATTTGACTCCTCCAGAAACTACATCAGTGTGACCAACTGTCGGAGCGAATAATGGCCAAAACGTGACATATAATATTTTTGCCATTCTGATATAGTAGTACTAACACTAAAAAAAAGGATGGGTTTAAACATATCGGATAAAATATGCAAAAGAATTAATTCTACAATATTAGTAGCGTTTAACGGAGAAGGTGTCCAAAGATGAGGCATAGACTTATCTCAGTCGATATATATTATTGAACAGGACAAAATTATATGCACAAATGTAAAATGTCATGCATAGTTTGTGAGAAACATCAAGAAAAACCTATTTCTTGATTAACCTAAATATTCATGCTGCACGGGAACCATGCCACTTATTGAGATGAAATTGATACTAAATTATACTCTCCTTTTTGTTATAACATTAGGAAGATGGCAATACATATTATGGTTAATGAGATATAGCCAAAATTATCATTAACTTTTAAATGTTAATTTCTGTTTAACTAAAACAGAACTATTATCCAAAGATAAGACATATATCAGTCATATATCATATCAAACTGAACAAAATTACTTAATTGAGGCTAAATTCTCATGTGTAATTTTCGATAAAATAGAAAAAAAGCTCTTTGTGGTGCTAAAAATTGTGTCGTTTGTTGTCAACAATAATTAATAGTTTTAATTTTCTGGAAGAAATCGTTATTTATTATCATGTACTTTATATGTAGCAGAGCTCCTTCGTGGCTAAACGGTTAGTGTCCGCGCCTATGGCGTGGGAGACCCGGGTTCGATTCCCAGCGGGAGATCATGTGGTTCTGATTCGACGTTAATCAGTAGTTCCCGTCTCATATAGCCTCGCTGCTGAAAGGGACGTTAAACTCAAAATCAACTCAATTTGTATGTAGCAAAACACTTTGTCAGCTAACAGATTTTATATTGTCTTTCTTTTTCTGCTAACAGTGACACACATATTCCCTTATGCGCATACAACTTATAATATTACGATCAAACTTGGTAGTAATCTATATATTAAAATGCTAGGTTTATATGTTTGTCTCCAAAGAAAAGTCTATATGTTTGTCTCCAATCCTTTCGACAATGAGATCTCGAAAACCACAAGTACTAGAAACGTGCCGTTATCGCTGGTTGATTCCAAATTTTGTGTAGATTGTCCAGTTATAATTGAATATTTAGTTGAGTATTTAATTGAATAATTGAATATTGAAAATTTCTTTATTATATTTTTAGGAGTACACTGCAAGTGTTGAAATTTTTAAAAAGTAAAGCATCATATCCTACCTGTTATACACTCCAACTCAATATAATTTATATACAGGGGTGTATATCTCCTAGGCGTTTGTTTCATAGGCAAATGATAATTAAAAACCAAGGATAACCATTTCTCAAGTATAAGATCAATCTTTATTGTTTGGAGTGTTTCGTCCAATGAACACCATATATCACTGACATTATAATTAATTGTCTATGTAATGTATTTGCTTATTACATACTGCTTACAAGAAGAAAGAAAACACTGATCATACATGAATTTCAAACTCCTACCGAAAGTAGGCTCAATTTTGCAAACAGTGCGAGATATTGAAAAAAATAATCGAAAAATATCCCCTTTATGGTATCCCTTGCCGATTTTTATCACGGCATCTTTCACTTTGTCTGTAAAGGGGCACGTACAGATGTTGTGAGTAATGACCAGGAGATTTATGTTCATATGTGAATGATGCGCTGTGTAAAGAGGGCAGGTTGAGCTATTTCTTTATTAAAATTTGAATAAATTTAAAAGATGTTCATCAGTATTAATTTGACTTAGTTCAAAATGCAACATGAGTTAAATACGTACAATGGCTACAGGGTGGCCAATTTTAAGTAGAGAATAAAAGAGATTTTAAGATTTTTAGAAGAAAAAAGGTATATATATATATATATATATATATATATATATATATATATATATATATATATAGGCGCGGATCCAAGGGAAGGTCTATACGGCTATAGCCCCCTTAACTCTCAGGTATACACTGGATAAAATGAGCTTCAATCCTGCTTTACACTGGATAAAGTAGCAAAGTATAGTTTAGCCCCTTCCTTGATCATATCCTGGAACTGCGGCTATATATATATATATATATATATATAGAGAGAGAGAGAGAGAGAGAGAGAGAGAGAGATTATATACATCAGCAGGGGATTTTGTTTCGGGAGAGGCTTGAGGAACGGGTAAGAAACATTTGTGCTGTACTTGCAATGCGAAAAAATGATCACAAATTTATTTCGGGCGGGGCTTGAGCCAGATACCTACCCCCTACATGCGCCACTGTACATCAGTCAACTGTTCCCATATTATCTCACACAGTAAAGGCAAAATAGCTATCAATATTCGAGACGAGATCGAGACTTTCGAGACTGACCTAAGTCTCGTCTCGGTCTCATCTCGATTTATAGAGGTCTGTTTCGGTATATAAAAGTACATCTCGATAGTTTTCGGGGTCACTGAAATGAACAGTGACACTCCCGATGCCGTTTAAATTCAAATTCAGTCCCCATTAGTACTCCTGAGGGGAGGATGGTGACATGTAAAAATAATTGGAAATAACCTATATTAGTGCCGAGTCCATAATTTTCGGGGTCCCTAAGTTGATTGGTGACAGTTTCGGTTCCCTTTTAGTCCAAGGCCAGCTCCAAGTTGGGATAAGACCCTCTGTCACTCCTACGGGTAAAGGAAGGCATATAAAAATGGTCGTAAACGACTAATATTAGTGCAAAATCCAGTTTTCGGGGTCGCTGACATGAACAATGATATTCTATATAACATTTAAATTCAAGTTTAGCCCCTATTAGCACCCTGGAGAGTGGTGAAACTGTGACATGTAAAAGTAATTGATAATAACTTATGTTAGTTTGAAATCCATAGTTTTCGGGATCCCTAAGTTGATTAGTTACAGTTCCGATGATATTTAGGTTTGTTCTCGAGCTCAACATAATGAGGTATATTTACTATTTATCAATTCTTGTTAAAGTTGTTTCATAACACCACACGAAACACGGTAGAGATAGAAGTTTGTGTATAAAAGGTTTTCAGTTTTGAAGCTTAAAAAGTACTTTTAACATCCAAAGCATATTAGAGTTACAAAGAGTTGTTCTTTTTTAAGAAACAAAACTAAGTATTTAATTTAGGAATAATTCAACGTGATTTCTATTCATTTGAGATGATCCTTTTACCTGTAATTTTCTTTATTTAATTTGCTAGAGAGGGAGAGAGAAAGAAACTATTTCAGCCAAATAACAATCTTAGGTCAAAAACTCCGCACTTATAGTATATTTTTTGATTATTTATATTGGATTTTTTTCAATTTTTAATAAATATATTTTGCTAGATGAATATAATATTCTCCCATACATAATTTTCGATATAACACATTGATGATAGAATTGCATCAGTTTTATATGGTTCTCTTCCTTCTTCTTTTTTTTTTTTTTTTGGTAGCTAAAATATAAGATAAAATATTATACAGTAAAAACACGTTAATCAGCATGCACGGCACTCCGAACGGCCTTCAGTCATCGTCTACAATTCGGACCAGGGGCGGCCGAAGAAAATTTTCTAGGGAGGGGCCATATCCATGGTTGCTATATTGCGTCTGGTATTTCTGGTATTTAATATACGTGGTTTGCTACATTACGTATACATTTTGATCCACAAGGGGGCCGGGCCCCACCCTGCCCTCCCCTTCGGGCGCCCATGATTCGGACTGTATTTTTTTTATTTCATAACAATGGAACCGTAAACAAACGTAAACAAAGTTGTCGGGATTAGTCAGGTCAGTCCAATTTCAGGGATGTTCAGTATGTAGTATAATACATACTGTAATTGCGTGCAATCAGGCGTCCATTGCCAAGATATCGTCAGAAAGGACACTTTAGAAGACAAGTGCAAGATTATCGAGCGACTGGACAATGGAGTGAGTTTAGAAAGCTTGTTTCAGAATACGGTATGAAAAATCGACAGTGTTTGACATTGAAAGTAAGAGATATAAGACAATCTCTCACTGTTCTCGTACGGAATGTGGCCCGGGAAAGCGAAAAACTTTGAGAACGAATGAAAATGTGGATATTGAACAAACACTTTACACATAGATAGTGGACACTATCGCAAAGAAGGCATTTTTTTTTTATACAGAGATGATGGGTGATGCTAACTACTGTGAGTAAATTTATTTTAAGTTTGTTTCGGACTTTCTTTTTAGCATTCCTTAGTAATCCGAATTTTTTGATAATCCGATCAGTTCGTGCAGACAAATAGTCGGATTAGCGAGGTTAAACTGTATTTCGTAACATCGCTATATAAATAACGTAAACATGAGATTTCCAACGTAATTTATCGATCTTCAAGCCAAAATACCTTCAGAGATGCAAATAACCACTAGCCCGGGGCGAGTGGTTCATCGGTGCGGGCGAATATTTAGTATCATAACGAAGGCATGTAAAATATTTCTATTGTGGGATATGGGGTAGTAGCTACTTGGGGGAAGGGGCAGTAAAATTTTGTTGCTTATTTGCATCCCTGCCTTATATGATTCTCAACAAATATTTTCTTTTCCAGAATTAATTACGGATTTTTTTTAGTTAACATCCAAACCATTTTTATAGACCTAGTTGCAAAGGCGGATCTAGCCCGGGGCCGACGAGCCCAGGTCACCCCAGATTTTGAGTGACAAAAATAATTTAAGCTATTATTTATATATTTTTGGAAATTTAGAATAAACTCATGATAATACCTATTAAAGTCTGGGTTCTGACTGGTCTCCTGTGTTTTTACATTCTAGATGCGCCCCTAGATCTACGTCTATGTCTACAGATTTACATTTATATTAAATAAAATGCGGCTAATTTGGTGCCTTATGGAAGGCTTAATGAAGTGTTACGTAATTCATTGTTACAGTGTTAATATATAAGTTTCTGTTAATAAGAGAGTTATGAATAGAACGAATAATTTTACTTGGAATCTTAATTTGGAGAATTTTTTGAACAAGTAAATCAAATACCATTGAATCATATGCTTTACCTATACCAATACAAGTAACAACTAAATATACTCTTGTGTAAAATGCTTTTTGAATATCTAAAATAATTGGTCCTAAGGTATTTTATGTTAAATGCTCTTCTCTAATTCAGTAATTTAGGAAGGAAAAAATTGCTTATTTTATGATATCAGGATAACCTATTTCCTGTTAAATTTTCGATAATTTTATAGGCGCAAGGAATGAGTTAAATTGACCTTAAATCCAAAGCTGCACCACAGTTTTTTTCCTTCGTTTCCGTCTAGGAATGTGATTGAGTTTTAATAATTGATCAAACTTAATTATAATAAATAATACTGTACTGTCAGAAGATGTAGCAGTGCACCCAGAAGAGCTTAAAGTAATTATGTCTTATTCCATTTACTTCTGGAGTGGTCTTTTTTTTTAATTTGAAGTTCGAGAAAGGATTGTACTTAATACAAAAAATTAACTCTATTTTTTGCAAATATTTAAACTTAAGAATTTTTGAGGGTAAGTTCATTTATTATTTAAGGAAGCAAAGGTAATACTGATGAAATTTATCAACCTAATGTAAGTCTCTATTAAATAATCAGTATGTTATCATCTGTTGCTTTTTCAAAGTAATTTTTACAACATTTCTAGATTTGGTATTTTGATGCATTTTCTGATAGTCTTTTACAAAATAATTCCCAACTGGCTTTTCTATTTTTTTAACATTACTTTAGATTTGGCTTTATTATGTTGATAGTTTTTAAAATATTTAATTTTATTTTGCTAAAAAATTTCAGAAGCTTGATTGATAAAGATTATCCCATTTTTGACATTCAATGTTCCACTAGGCAGGTTTCTTTATTATTATTATTATTATTATTATTATTATTATTATTATTATTATTATTATTATTATTATTATTATTATTATTATTATACTTTCTGATATGTCTGACCTTTTCGTTTTCTACTTTTCTCTTACGTTCTTTTTATTTCTGTAATATTTTTTTCTTATTAATATTCCATCAAACTTATCTAGATTAAAATTTATTGACTTCAACTTTATTTCTAAATCATTTCAATATTTTAACCAATCTGTATTAATAGAAAATTTTGAAGAGTTTAATATTAAGAAGTTCGTATACGTTTTGTTTTCTATAAATATAGACGAGCATTGTTAGCAATTTAAAAATATATATATATCAATCAATTTTGAAGCTGAAATTCATTCTTGCAGCTAGCTCTTGGTAACAGAACTGAGTTTTATTGTCGTCTTATAATCAACGATAACGTCTTAGAAAAAGCAAACCCTCTGTTTGAAAGGTAAGACTCTATGATTCAACTAATCATTTTGTACTAGGCCGTGTCAACGTATGGTCTATATAGTCTTATTCTTATGGTCTATATAGTCTTATTATTATTATTATTATTATTATTATTATTATTATTATTATTATTATTATTATTATTATTATTATTATTATTATTATTATTATTATTATTATGTTCTTCAATGCATACATACGTTCCAATGGAATAGTTGCTAAAATAAGTAACACACTGAATAAGCGACATTTTTCATTAAAAAAGTTTCGAGTTGATTGCGCCAGAAAAAGTACCTAGATGCAAGGGCGCCGATTTCTCTGTAAATTTGGCGGAAACCTTTTAGATTGTTGCGGAGAACCACAACATACATAATTCAGTGCAACATGTAAACCTATACCTCGGTAGACCAACCCTAGCTCCTACCTTCAAAACCTTTTTTTTTCAAAGGAGGAACCACTGGACAACTCCACCGAAATACAAGTCTACTTTTGCACTACGGGTAATGGAGCAATTTCTACTTTCCAAAAATATTACTTTAATTCCTTTACCTTATTTTTAAAAATGCTTTTTTTTCTGAATACCAAATCAGTGGGGTAAGGATCTAATCTACTTCTTGAAATTGTGACTTCCCAAAAATTTCAAAGTAGTTAACAATTTATTGTAAGAGATAAGTATAGAAAACAACAATAATAGATGTATGTATAGCAAACAATTAAAGTTCCGTATTTGAAAATTTGTAACTTGAAACCTTTAATGGAACAAACAAATCCAGCCTTGAACTGGGAACGAATACTTGTTTCAATCAAATCAAACGGTAGTTTTAACACAAAATCTTACTTTTTTTCACAAAAAATTATTTAACAACTCCTTTCCCTTCTGTTTTATGAAATCCTCCTTCAAGGTTCCGATTAAGGAGAGGCAAGCATGAATTCTTAAAAACACTCTGACTTTTTTTTCAACTTTTGAAACTAACATGAAGCTTACCTTGAGAGAAACAGTGAACAGAGCCAGTGACTGAATCCTCTATAAATTTAGAATAAAAATAAAAATGCCAAATGGGATTAACATAGAGGACCCCTTCACTAACTCTTCCACCTCCTCTGTAAGTCACACATCATAAATCGAATTATGAAACTTCCAAAGATATCAATGACTTACTCGCAATGATTTGAACAAAACTTATTATATTAAATTTTCACTATATTCACCTTTCATTTGCCATATTTCAATCTTCCAAAGCAATAGTTTCAAACAAAAGTAATTCTCACTATTAAAAGTCACTGTAAATTACGTCTTACGTTCCCATTCTTATAAATTCACAGAACCCTTTTCGAACTACATTACCCTTACCGTGATTAGCAGTCAACAGGAAGCAGCCTCGCGTTTTGCACGTAGAGGAAGCCTTCCCGATGACGTCAGCTACTCAATCGCGCAGCCGGACTCGGGAGAGAGCCATTACGCAGTAGCTTGACAAAGCAGGGTTGCCAGTCTACTTTGACGGAAACATTGAAAGGGGGTTTCATTTACAATTTGATAATACAATGATAATAATTAATCGTAACATATATAGTTCCCTGGGATCAGAGGGATAAATTTTCAAACATAACAAAGATTAATTATTAGAATTGTACATTACCCCAATTCCATTTTTTTCCAAACCTCATGGTCGTTCCTTCTTTACAATTCATTCCCGTTCTCAGGAGTACATGCAGTTAACAGTGACGATTACAAAACGAAGACAAACACAATGATGATGGATGATACTCTTTTCCTGCAGGAATAGAATGAGACATAAAAAACAAACACAAAAAGTTCCAACAATCATTGTATAAATACATAAAATATCATCACTTAACACTAATTGCTATTATTACCTCTATTTTCTACATTTTCAGCTGGGACATACTTTTTACAAAACCCAATATGTCGTTTAATTCTAATTTGTGGGTTCTCAATGTTTTCCAACCAAACAGTATTGGGTGTTGGCTTGCTCGGGACACGGAAAGGCCCACCATAAATTGGCGCGATTTTAGGATTAAAATGCTTTTCAGCAGACAATTTTAACATCTTTTTAACCAAAACTGAATCACCGATTTTAAGGTTTACTGGTACATGTTTTTGCGAATAAACCTTTTCACTGTTTCCAGGATCTTGCAATGTTCTTACAGATATTTTCGAATTTCTGTTCTTTGTTTTGATCTTCGTCTAAAATCTCAAGATCCATCAACCATTTAGCATCCAAAGGATGAAAAAACTTCCGTCCCATAAAAGCTTCACAAGGTGCGACTCCAATACTCTCACTTTGGCTCATGTTGATAGTAAAGGCTAGATTTGATAGTAAATGGGCCCAGTTCCTTTGACTCTTATCAACATATGCCTTGAGCAAATTTTTCACCGAACGCACCGTTCTCTCTGATTGATTCGGAGAAGGGTTATATGGAGAGGTCTTTATCCCCTGAATACCATACGTATATAAGAATTGGCTGAAGTATTCTGAGGCAAAATAGGAAGCGTTGTCGTGAAGAACCTTCCCTGGAAACCCGTAGCGCAAAAACAGTTCAAGTAATTTAGAACAAATAATTTTAGATGTTAAACGCCTCAAAGGTTCTAACATAACAAATCTACTGAAAGAATCAGTTACTACTAAGATATATTCGTAACCTGAGCTTTTAGGAAGACGCCCCGCCGTGTCAATATGCCAAACATAATTGGGATGTTTAATTTTCCTGGAATAATAAATTCCCATTGGTTTTGAACCACTTTCTTTACAGGTTTGACAAATATGGCACTTTTTTATATATTCTTTTATATGTTCAACCATATTAGGCCATGTATAACGAGAAGATACCTTCGCTATAGTTTTTCTTACACCCATATGACCACCATTAACCAAGGGCTGGTGAGTATACTCAATTATGGAATTTATTAACTTTGGAGGAATAACAACTCGAAAACCATTTCCACCTTTCCCTTTTGTTTTCTTCAACAGAATATTTTGTTGAAGTTTATATTGGCTTACCTCTTCCTTTCGTTCTAGCTTATCAATAATCTCTTTCAGGTGTAGATCTTTACGCTGTTGTTCTGCTAAGGATTCACTGAAATTAGGATACTGCCAGAAATTGAAAAATGAAACATTTACATTTTTCCCTCGATCTTTTACCACTTCTACTACATTTTCATCTTTGGTATAAAACTCTAAATAATTTCCAACCCTGGACAGAAAATCTGCAACTACATTTATCATACTCCTTATGTGAACAATTCGGAATTTAAAACGAGCTATTTTCTCGAGTAAGGTTCCATAACGTCTCTGGCGCTTATGATTGGTTAAAAGCCAAGTTAAACTTTTAGAGTCAGAATAAACTACAAAAGGATTATGCAAATAGTATTCAAATTTTTCCAAACAAAGGCACAAAGATTTCATCTCCAATTCATATATATTCTTACTCCAGTCTGATGGAGGAATAGCTTTTGAGAGCAGGGAAACTGGTCGTAAGTTTCCATTTTCATCATATTGTGAAAGGACCCCAGAAAAATGACGAAGACTAGAATCGCAATGAATTACGAAACTAGAGTTCATATCAGGGACTCTTAAAATCACATGCTCACAAAAGGCTTGCTTTAAATTTTGAAGAGCTTGATCATGAATCTTTGTCCATTTAAAAGGATGTTTAGTTGACCTAAGTTCTTGTAATGGTGCTATTAATTCTGAATACTTATAAATAAATTTAGAATAGAAATTAAAGAATGAACAAATTCTATTGACTCCTTTACGATTCTTTGGCCGTGGTATATCCTTTATCGCCTTTACTCGCTCAGGATCTATACTCATATTACCGTTTTCAAAACGGAAGCCTAAATACTTAATACTAGTTTGAAATAAATGCGTTCTCTTGGGAGAAATTGTAATACCCCATTTCCTGAGACGAGATAATACCTCTTCAACCAGTTTTTTTTATGGCTTTCTAGATCCGAACTGAACAATAAAATATCATCAAAAAATATTTCAAGATTTTTACCAACAAGATCATGGAACACCTTATTCATATTACTTAGAACGAATGGAGAAACTGTCAAACCCATGGGACAAGCTGTAAAACGATAAACCTTATTCTTGGTTACAAAAGCAGTGTAATTTCTGCATTCCTTAGACAAGGATAACTGATAGAAACTGCTTCGGATATCGAAAATTGAAAAATCGAATGATTTGAAATGCTAGAAATCACATTTTCCATATTCGGAGACGGAAAACTCTGCGCAATTATTCTCTTATTGATTTCACCATATGCCACTACGAGTCTCCTACTCTTATCAGCATTTGTAACCAAGAAACAGGGAGATGTAAACGGGGAATAATCAATTTCTTCTACAATTCGCTCTTTAACTAAATTCTGAATATATTCCTCAAGTTCCTTTTGTTTATTAGTGGGGATTTGGTACGGCTGTTGACGAATAGGAGTGTTATCTGACAATTCAATATTATATGTAAAGTTTTTAACTCTTCCTATCTTCGTTGTAATAACATCATTAAAATTCTCTACTAAGTTATCAACATAATTTTGTAATTCAGGGTTTTTCTGTAAAAGTTCTGATGAAACAGTATAATTACCTTTTCTTTCTTCCCTTTCGGACGCCTCCGGATGTAAAACTGAATGGTCAAACTGCACCTCCAATTCCGGATCAAAGGAAACTCCAACTGCGGCATCTCTCCTACAGACACCTGGAGCCACAGAAGCCGGCAGAGTAGACGTTGACATCCCAATCGTGTTCGAAAAATTTTGTGTAGGCCTAGGGCGAGGTAAAGTTTTCGGCGAACCAAAAGAGCGTGCTGGTTGCTGTCCACTATCCTCTTCCCTAGAAGTAGATAGGGAAGAGCGAGGAGTAACTGCTAATAATGAGGTTTCTCGAATAGGAACAACTAATTTTCGAGATTGGACCTTATACACTCCATTGAAGATGTCAATAACGGCATTAAAGTTTGAATGAAAATAATTCCCTAGCAAAATGTCAAAGTCTGTTGCTTCAACTATATAAAAGTTTTCTGAGAATTGTTGTCCTCCCATTTTAAAGTAAATTCGAACACGTTGATTTACCGATACTTGAATGTTTCCTAATCCAGTAGTCTGAACACTAACATTTTCCACTTTAATTTTACACTGTTTCTTCAATTGCTCAAAATACCGTTTACTAATGTAATTGCAAGTACTACCAGTATCCACTAAGCAATTTACACACTTCCCTTTCATATATACCGGTACAATAATTAGCTTTTGAGAAAAGGGGGTATTTTCCAAAAAGTTCTCACTCTCCCTTGACCAATCACAGGGTTGAACACAATCCTTTACACATGTCTGACTATTCCCACCAATATGATCAACATTATTACTTAATAATTGAGGGGGGTTATAATAACACCTTTGAGTGGGTTGCCTTGATTGCATAATTACTTTATCTCTAGTATTTTTAACACTGACCATAGCAGACGATTTCCGGGATGGTACCATATCCCGATTTCCCCTAACAGGTGTTCGCAGTTTATAATAATCGGCCTTATATCTATGCAACATATCATACCTAGCTGACAAAGACATTAGTTGCTCAAACGTATGAGGCATCCCATGTTCTACCAAAAACATATGGGCAGAAGGACAGACCATGTTACATATTAGATCACAAACAGAATTTTCGCTAAAGGACATATCAAGGACGTTAATAATGCTTAATTTAAAATCTGCAAATTCAAAAAGCGTTTGATCTTCACTCTGCATTGTGTAAAAATATTTTGACATGAACTGGGTACGAGCAACAGTAGAGATAAATCTGAGCATAATTCTTCTACAAATAGTTTGCCACGAATAAGAACCACCGATAAGGACCTGTATCATTTCCTAAACTTCACCTCTAGAGCGTGAAAGACAGGCAATGAGAACCAAACCTAAGGGTAAATTCTTACTCCTCACAATACTATCCAATTTCAGTAGAAATTTAAATGTTAGTTCCGTATTAGAACCATCTATAATAGGAAGTGAATTTATTTCATTAATTAGAGCTCGATAAACACCATCCGAAGCTTGTTTACTGAAATTTAGAGTCAAATTATTTGAAAAGGAAGTATTTTGGATAGTACTCCTATTTTCATTACAGCCTCTGGCTCCGCCACTGAAATTTTGTTGGGTTAGTGGTTGACTAAATCCACCCCCACGTTCAAATATTGGGTTTTCAAATTCATATGAGTATCCCAAAAACTCATCACTACTTGTACTAGAGGTTTCTCCCTCGTTATTACGTCCCGAAGGAAAATTTAAATCTCTGGCCCTCCTATCGTAATTCTGTGCCATATTGCTAATGTCCTTCACAAGACAAAAATATAGTACTAATACTAGAATAATACAAAATGACCCCAATGTTAGGCGCATAAAATAGTTCAGCCTCTAACCAGCTGAATTCCAAACGTTACACAAAATTTGGGGGGGGGGAATTCTCACAAGATCCTTCAGACATACAAAATTTTTGGAAAGCATCCCTGTTGACTGCAAACCTTTTAAATTATATATGTTGCGGAGAACCACAACATACATAATTCAGTGCAACATGTAAACCTATACCTCGGTAGACCAACCCTAGCTCCTACCTTCAAAACCTTTTTTTTTTTCAAAGGAGGAACCACTGGACAACTCCACCGAAATACAAGTCTACTTTTGCACTACGGGTAATGGAGCAATTTCTACTTTCCAAAAATATTACTTTAATTCCTTTACCTTATTTTTAAAAATGCTTTTTTTTCTGAATACCAAATCAGTGGGGTAAGGATCTAATCTACTTCTTGAAATTGTGACTTCCCAAAAATTTCAAAGTAGTTAACAATTTATTGTAAGAGATAAGTATAGAAAACAACAATAATAGATGTATGTATAGCAAACAATTAAAGTTCCGTATTTGAAAATTTGTAACTTGAAACCTTTAATGGAACAAACAAATCCAGCCTTGAACTGGGAACGAATACTTGTTTCAATCAAATCAAACGGTAGTTTTAACACAAAATCTTACTTTTTTTCACAAAAAAATATTTAACAACTCCTTTCCCTTCTGTTTTATGAAATCCTCCTTCAAGGTTCCGATTAAGGAGAGGGCAAGCATGAATTCTTAAAAACACTCTGACTTTTTTTTTCAACTTTTGAAACTAACATGAAGCTTACCTTGAGAGAAACAGTGAACAAAGCCAGTGACTGAATCCTCTATAAATTTAGAATAAAAATAAAAATGCCAAATGGGATTAACATAGAGGACCCCTTCACTAACTCTTCCACCTCCTCTGTAAGTCACACATCATAAATCGAATTATGAAACTTCCAAAGATATCAATGACTTACTCGCAATGATTTGAACAAAACTTATTATATTAAATTTTCACTATATTCACCTTTCATTTGCCATATTTCAATCTTCCAAAGCAATAGTTTCAAACAAAAGTAATTCTCACTATTAAAAGTCACTGTAAATTACGTCTTATGTTCCCATTCTTATAAATTCACAGAACCCTTTTCGAACTACATTACCCTTACCGTGATTAGCAGTCAACAGGAAGCAGCCTCGCGTTTTGCACGTAGAGGAAGCCTTCCCGATGACGTCAGCTACTCAATCGCGCAGCCGGACTCGGGAGAGAGCCATTACGCAGTAGCTTGACAAAGCAGGGTTGCCAGTCTACTTTGACGGAAACATTGAAAGGGGATTTCATTTACAATTTGATAATACAATGATAATAATTAATCGTAACAAGATGCAGAAGGTACCTAGGTATATATATATGAGGATTTTAAGACAAATTGCATTCAAATTATGTCAAATATTGTATATTCATAAATACAATAGGGGGGCCCGGGCCGCCCCGGCCCCTCAGGATCGGCGCCCTTGCCTAGATGTGTTCATTTTGAGTTTAACGTCCCTTTCAGCAGCGACGCTATATGAGACGGGACCTACTGATTGATGTGGAATCCGAACATGAGCTCCTGCCGGAAATCGAACCCGAGTCTCCCATGCCAAAGGCGCGTACGCTAACCGCTTAGCCACGAAGGAGCTCTTTCAGGAATCCTTCCGGGGTAAGGTTCCTCCCGAAGTTAGCCAACCGCTACCCCTTCCAGATTTTGAGTAGATCACATCTAGTGTTGCCCACGAGACAAGAAATAAGGATTTCTCGTGTCGTCTCGTAAATTTTTGGCGAATTTTCATCTAATCTGAATTCTCGAAAAATTTTGTTTCGTCTCGATTCTTTGAAAAGATTTTCTCATATCGCTTTGTAAATTTATATACAAAATGTATGCCCTCATTATCTTCTCAATTTCATCTAGATATTCCCAGAATCCTTCTGCGTCATGAGAGGTCCCTGAAGAGTGTGATGTAACAACATTAAACCATATTTACTATTGAAATATATTGCATAATGGCTTGCGTACTTTTGAACGTTGATAAATATTTTTCATTGTTTTCTCACAATTAGTTTATCAATTTACATTTTTTTGCTTTTTGAAGAAAAACTATGAATCATGTACAATCCTTAGCAAAATACCTGCAACATGAGCATGTAAGTTTATTGTGAAACAACGAAGTATTTTGCTCCAAAATAAGTGTGCAGGGGAGGACGCCGAAGTTTCTCCTGCGTGATTCGTGCCACTTAGACGTTATGTCGATTCTCTGGACTGTTAGGCGTAGTTTTACAATAAACTTACACGCTCATGCTGCAGGTTTTTTGCTGCGGACTGTACCAATAAAGCAGCACTTGGAATCTGAGTGAAGAAGTGTTGCACACGACACTCAAAAAATTTCTCGTTTCGAAAATGAGAAGAGAATTGTCATATTTCTCGTCCCCTATTCAACATTTAGTCACATCCAGTGTTCGTAGTTTGAGGTAAATTTAGCAAAAAGGGAAAAAGAAAATTTTTCGATAAAACGTAAAAATCCAGGGAAATCCAGAGAAATAACTGGTTCACCAATATAAATGCTTAAATTTTTCTTTGTTCTACAAAAATAAGCCAATACAAAAGTAATATATTTGTGTGTTTGCGTTTCTATTCAAAGTAGCATAATTTGCATTCATTATTGGCTGGGATTTGTGTGTATTATTATAAAAAAAATAAAAATAAAATAAAATAAATAGAACAGTGAAGGAGACCTAAAAAGCAAATAAATGAAACAAATATGGTTGGCACTTCTATTTACATAGTTAAATTAATCTTATCACATAACATCTGTCATACTTATTGGATACTCAACGAACTAGGGAAAATTTGATAAGAAAAGGGAAAATTTTGTGTCAGTCGAGGGAACTTTGTTTAAGGAAACCTACGAACACTAATCACATCCTATTTGATTTTGCTCTCTCCCGGGCTTAATTTTCTGGAATAAAGCCAGGCAATCCTAATGTTGTGTTGGAAAGATACAGTAATAGAAGACAAAACTGATTAAAACAATGGTATGGCCTAGCTGATAGCATGAAAAGCGCTTCGGGATGGTTAATAAAGTGCAGAAGTGCGTATGTTACCGAAGTAGTAAACAAGTCGCTTTATTATTTAAGGACGGAAATATACAGAAATATACTCATCTTTCTCTCTCTCTCTCTCTCTCTCTTTTTTTTATTTATTATTTTTTTATTCGTACACCCTTTGAAATACAGTCAGTATGGACATTTACTACTTCTGAAGTTACCAACATCCAGTATTTGCAAGATCGCCCTCCTTCCTCATATCAAAAAGGAATCACAGAACCAACACAGGAAATCACGACGGAAAGGATTTTTGGTAGTACAAGTGACTTCTCTCCTTCTATGTGTGATCGTGTCCTAGGTCAGTGGTAGAGGGGGAAAAAAACATTAAACGCGTTGTTTCTCTGGGCCCTGTGGCGCCGATTTCTGTACAACTTTGGACGTCCATTCAGATATGTCTATTATATATCCTAGTAAATAGATTAATATCCTGAGCCCGAGCAACTACGTATTTTAAAGGATAATTTCCCATTATCTCCCCAGGATCTGTACCTTTGTGTCTGGATCTGTTGAATTTGCTGTGTTCTAAAGCTCTCAATTTGCTGAAATTACGGCATGAATGCTGTACCGTACGTCAAGACAGTAACATAACATGACAGGTTGGAGCCTTTGAAAGCAGAAGATTTAGTATTACCTGCCGAACATTTTGGGAACAAAGTACCGAAGAATAAATATTTACTGTTTCATTTTAAATTTTCATTATAACAGTTTTTTAATAATTATTGTTATTTTACAATTCTTATGTAATTAAATAAACTTTAAATTTGTAATATGTAACAATTTGCTGAAATATGTGAAGTGCTAAAAAATTACAGTGCATAAATAGAAATTTAGTGATATTTTGTGTTTAGTGGAAACTGTCTAGTTAGTTCTATATCATATAGTTATGTCTACCAGTTCTTAAAAAATAGTAAAGTTTAGAACTACTTTAGTGACTTTGCGACAGGAAAGATAAATGTAATTTGTTCAAAATAATTATCATGCAAATGCACATTTATTCCTACTCGCAACATAAATTATGGTTTATTCCTGTGCAGTATTAGCATGTGGCGTTTTCAGACCTGCGATCGACACTTCCTTTGTGGTCGACAGATATAAATGTTTGTAAGAATCGAGATTAGAACTATTTATTTCAACTTTCAATTTTTCTTGAATTGATAGTAAACCCAACAATTTCACTCTGGGAGAAAATTCATCGAAACGCTTGTTTTACTCTTTAAAAAGTGGATATATCCGCGTAAAAGAGAATACCGTAACCTTGACTCATGATTATTAGCTATTCTGGTGCCGGAGTCATGTGCTGTTCTGTGAGGTGTGCTATCATGGTCGTAGGAGCGAGGAATTGTGTTTGGTGTTGGAGACGCTTTAGTTACTTTGAACGAGTAGCACAAAATAAAGAAAATAATTCGTTACTAGTTCACATGAATGTGCTGTTGTAAAAGGTCAATTCGTTTATGAACGACCCATCACTAACGAATAAGGAAAACCCAGGGAAAACCTTTCAGGATGCTGGCCTGAAAAAACTGTTACATCTTTTCGACCATTGGGAATCAAACCAGGGATTGCTCGTACCAAAGGTAAGAGCGTGAGCAGCTAGAGTAAGTTCGAATCAGTAGGCCTAATGCATTTCTGTAGCCTATGTGCTGAGATACCCCTTCATGATCGAGTGGCTAACGCTTGGTCAGATTCAATTTTAGGTGGAGTTACTTGCCTCGGATACAAACCCAAGTAGTGGTGCTGACCACACTTTAAAGAGTAGAGCCGGTCTTATATAGACCCCTAGTCTCGGTTCTAGAAATGAACATCTACTTAGGTAACCATATTTATCTATTTAAAACCTTGACACTTCTGTTGGGTGGGAGTTAAATCTTGCAAACGGCACGTTTCGGCAGGGGGTTCACATTCACTCTCTCCATTGGTAGAAAGTACTTAACCAGCACAATAGCTATTTTTAAATCATTTCATTGCTGTTGGGTGTATGAGCAATAATGGTAACATACATCTTCGATCCAATATGTACTGTATGCCGTGATGTGGCGCCCACTATCAAAATTGAAGCGTACTATGTAGCCACCAGAAGAAAAGTTTGTAATATCTAGAATAATAATTTAGAGTAATGCAACGGAGATAGGCTACACAAAGTGAAACGAAGACAAAATGTAAATTTACAATACTAAAACAAGGGCCTTCAATGAGATGCTTAATACATTTACATACAATGAATTATATAACGTGATAAGGAATTTTGTTTGTTTAAAATTAACGCCTTTTTTCAGCAATGAGGCTATATGAGACGTGAACCTACAGTTTAAAGTGGAATTCGAACCACAGTAGCGCATTCAGACTTTTATGTTCTTCCACCAGGAGTCGAATTTAAGACCATTTGCACCAAAGGCACACGCGCTATCCTCTAGATCAGTTTGAAAGATTAAAGTGATACAGTTTATCATGTTAAACAATCAAGGAACTACAGAAAGTACTAAATAGAAATAGCTAAGTAAATAAATAAAATAAGTAAATGAATCAATAAGTAAATAAATAAAATATATTAATTTTAGTGGAATTCAAAATAATACGAAGCTGGGATTCATTGGACTGAGCGAGATCTTACTTCTTGCTCCGCCTCACAAATTCGTTTCGTTTGTTTCCCACACATATGCAAAGTGCATCTTTAAAAAATCCGTCTTTTCTCATTCGTAGATGAGATAATTCGAAACGTAAGTTTGTAAGAGTGGCTTTAAAAAGGTGAAGAATATAAGAGCTCCCTTGTGACTGCATGGCCACAGTGTTGCCAGATCTACTGATTTTGCAGGAGATCTCCTGCTTTTCCTACGTTCTACTGATCTACTGCAAAAGAAAATGAAATGTGAACAATCTCCTGCTTTTTCCTTACTTCGAGAAGTTGAAGAAATGTATTATTATTAATATTGAATTTTCAATGTTTCCTCACATAAAAAGACGAAATTTCTCTGTTATAATACACAAAGCTCTATAGAGCATATAGTTATAGAGCTTTACTGTATATATTATGAATCCAAAGAATACAACTGTACGTCATCTTCTATATGCATTATGGTTAGCGTTTTTATGACTTTCTGTAAGATTTACAAGTAAGTGTTGTTTAGATTGAGACTTGGGTTGGAAGAGTGGCTTATATCGTTTCTCCACGATCGTCAGCAAGAAATCGTCTTACGCCACGATCACGTGTGACAACCATATAGCTACGTTATCGCTACGTGCATGAAAAGACATTTTCCCACTCCACTTTCCTCTTTCACTACGTTTTACTTCACACATATGTGTATCAAATAATATTAATATAAATCGGGACTTTTCCCTTTCATTTACTCAACGTAGTTCATCGGAAATGAATTCTGGATTGCTTGTTTTGACTACTGCCCTCTTAATAATGGAAAATTTTATTGTCCTCCTCCCCGGATTTACATTCAAACGCCACCACTGTATGTGTCTACTGCTTTCTCCTGTTTTTTATCGTCGAATCTCCTGCTTTTCCAACTGATTCGTCTGGCAACACTGCATGGCCATCGTACGCATTAACGGCACGGAAGACAGAGTCCGATTCTCGGCAGGAATTCACGTGGTTCGGACACACGTTACTCTGTAGGTCGGCGTCAGATATAGCTTTGGCGTTAAAATGGACGCTAAATCTCAATTCAACCAATGAAGAACTTAGGTTTGTCTGCCACACTCTCACTAATGGGAAGAGATTGTTGGTTCTGAAAGAGGAACAAATATTCAAGTTTCATTTGCACAATACTTAAACAGTTATTGCCATGGCCGGTGGCACAATCCCCTAATAAACCACTCTTGGAGTTGAGATGATGTAATAATGAACGACAGGTACTGCAAGGGTTGATATTACATGATGGTCTGTGCACCCACCGACTAAACCGAATCCAAACTCCTGTCGTTGTTCGGAGCCTACATTAATAGTAGATACTGTCTGTCATAAGCTCAGTAATGCATAAAGACAAAAAACGCAAAAATTCACTCCTAAACAGTCATGTTAAGGACCAGCTTCACGAGTTAGCAGAATACAAGAGCTCTTCATTTAAGTACCGGATTGATGCTGTAAAAGTCATAGATAGATCCGATCTTGGGATTTCCTGTTCGACTCCAGTTCACAATAAGTGAGCGTTCTGATGGACAAACATTGTATGATTGGGTTTTCTTTATATTCTTACTTTCTTCACTCAACCATTAGGTTCATTAGCATCATTACCATTTCCCATGGCATCGGAGCATAATCATAAAACATTAAACTAAAATTTAAAAATATATAATATGAATAAGTTGCCACCTCTTCATGTATGTCCTCCATTAAAACTACTTTCTTCGACGTTGTTGCTATTGATGCAAGCAGTCCTGAAACGCCTGTTGCTGGATGTGACAGAATATTCTCGTTCTGTTATCCTGGACGCCAGGCTAGAGCTAAATGATTTCTCATTTGAGGTGGATTTCAATGTAGGGAACAGAAAAAAGTTACCCGGCGAATAGGTGGGTTGTATGATGGGAATGACGTTTTTGGCTAAAATTTCTGATACCTTTCACAAAATGTGACACCGATCATTGCATGGTGTTAATGCTAACTTGCCCTTTAGAGCAAGGGGGTCTCGAGACCGTTATAACATAGCTGTGTAGACCTTCTTGTTGACACTTTGGCCACATGTAACAAATTCGTGATTCACTTCCCCAAATGTGTCCAAAAAATCATACTCAGTACCCTTTTCACCTAGGAACAATTTGTCTGCTCTTTTCAAGTCACGGTAATCCATATCACTTCATTGGGACGATATTATCTTGCTTTTGGGTCGCAACCTTAAATACATGATTCATCCTCTGTATTGATGTTGGCCAAGAATCTCGTAGCGTTAGCAACTAGGACTGCCACCTTTCGGGAAGAATAAAATAAGACACAGTTGCTGAAAATGCGAGATCAGTGGTTCTTCATGAATATTTTATTAAGATTAATAGAAAGAAATACATATACTGTATTCATGAATGCAGTTTGTAAATAAAAATTTAAACCAAAACCTCACGAAACAGAAAACTCGTAGAATCAAGTTATTTTAGGTTAGTTCAACAGAAGTTACGAACCATTGAAACGGTACAAACCAAGAATAACATCATTTGCAGTGATTTCCCTATTGTCAACACGAAAAAGTTTGACGATAACAGTCATATCGATAGCTCGATATCATAAGTACAGATCGTGGATTGAAATTTACAAGTCATTTGCGTATTTTGTAATTATTTTTGGATGCGGTTCTACCATATATGAGTCCTTCTTAGGCACACTTCGCGGCTGATTTTATATATATATATAAATTTTGGGATGTCTCACCTAATTCGGGACAGGTGGCAAAGTTAGTGACACTGTTTCCTCTAGTTTTCTGCTGATCTTAAAACGAGTATTTTTTTTCGTCATTTGTGGGAATCTTTGACATGACTTTCATCGATACACGCGCATCCCTAGATCATCATGTAAATTTTTGATGACATCAGCTGACGGAGATGTTTAACTTCACCACAATTTCACGAACAGTAACTCAGCATTGAGATCTCAAAGTGCACTGACCTTTTTTCGATCTTCCGTCATTCCTACTTACGTATGGGAGACCAGAACTGGGATCATCCATCACGAACATTGTTCTTCAGTCTTGGAAACGTGCCAACAACGTTCTACGGTTTTCTCTTTACGAGAAGGCAAATATGAATCACCTCCACA
Source organism: Thermobia domestica (assembly GCF_964235325.1). Lineage (NCBI taxonomy): Eukaryota > Metazoa > Arthropoda > Insecta > Zygentoma > Lepismatidae > Thermobia > Thermobia domestica. Next base: position 282,594,239 of record NC_137455.1, read on the forward strand.
CACTGTCTCTCACCCACACGGAACGGTAGTTGAGATACATACTCATCTTGAAAGTGATGTGAAAGAAATGGATCAAGGAAACTCACGCACCTCTACCATACAATATATTTCCACAGCAGGCTACCTCAGGACTCAGAATCAAGAAGACCTTCCAAATCTACAATACCTAGCTCAGAAATTTCACAGCAGAAATCTCGCTCAACAACAAGACCTCATCTTACCTACACCTGTGTCGTCTTCAATGTTTCTAGAAAGAGCCCGATTGCTTCTATTCTCGAGGGTCTTCGTCATCAGAACATTCAAGTTCATAAGGATCTAGGATCTACAACTCTCACAAAGATAGTAGTTTAATTCAGCTCTTTTCGTAAAGTCGTACTATCTTACGCTTACCTGCAGACAGTGTGGTCCTAAATGGCACCCACCACAAAGTAACCAAATCAACAAGTTAACCTCTCTCAACACCATATTAAAATTTTTGCTGCTATGATCACCCAACAAGAATCTGTCACAAGCGCATTGTATACTACAAATGCTGCGAAGTATATGATAAACGATGTGTTTATAGACTAAATAAGAACTTTTGTTCTACACACAAAAAGTTAGGACATCGAACTGGGGCTAGTTCTTGTCCACAAAGGCCAACTAAATCGAAGATCAGAAATAACCTCGGATTCTCACCATAGAACGTACACACCGTAGTCAGAAGCCTGTTTTCACCTTTATACGACCCATTCACATGAGGACCCATCACCACCAAGAAATAACCTACTACATTGAATGAGTCTTCTGCCACCAATAGCCTTCATTCTTGCAAGACACTATTGCAAGATCACAATCCTGCGATAGATCCTAATCCCACGGACCAGCACTTCACGCTTAATACTGTTCAGAAGCTCATTTCTGATGCTCTAAAGTATCTCACAAAAAGAATATTTGCATTTCTTACTCATTTTCTAACCCGAAGCCGCAAAACTTTCTTTAATTTCAAAAGAAAACTAATCAAAGCAACTGAAAGAAATCTTACACATCCTTATGCAAGTATTCAACTTCCAGCTATGTTTTCCACATCACATACTCTAAGGAAAAGAAAACTAATTACAAACTTAGGAATTAACACTTGATTATTGCAAGTAAATCTTGATACAGTTCTCCAGCAATATCATGAAAATTCGTGTAGAAGAACGAAGCAGGTTATAGTAGAGCAGGATTTGTTGGACCAACTTATCAGAACTCAAAAATGTTTGAAGAAGAGAAGAGCACCAATACCACACACCAAGCAGAATTAAAGATTCCATTCTGGATTTTGACTTCTAGATCTACAAAAGCATCCAAAATAACTACTCGTGGGGAAGTAGCCTGCATATTCTGGCTAGACGCCCTTTCCCTCATATTGAGGTAAGAATTGTGTAATTCCCAGTGTTGCCACAGTCCTAGCTCTGGAGTGGGCTGAAAAATAGTAGCAAATTGAAACCAGTGTAATACATGGTTCTAAAGGAGATGAAGTTCTAGAACACTCCGCCCCTCTTCCAAGAGTCCAAATCAAAAAAGTGGTCTTTTTAGAAAAGTACTTTTTAAAAACATCCAAATAGGAAGACCCTAAAAAACCGTGGAAGTAGATGAAACTTTTCTCGCACGTGGGAAGTATAACAGAGGCCGCAAATTAAAAGGAAAAATAGTTATCACCTTCGGTATGTATTGTAAGAAAACCAAACGCCCCTCTATTTCAAAGCGACCAATAAACGGTTTTATGGTTCTTCTTCAGAATATTCAATGCTTGATTCAACGTTTTTTTTTTTTTTTTAAGATTTCAAGCTAAAATTTCCACCACATTGCTTCTTTCTTGTCTCCTTCATGCGCGACGCGAATGCGTCCATCTAGCGTAATTCGTTTCCCGGTATAGTTCGAATTACGAATTTTCCACACAAAGTTCGTAGCGTTATATGGTGCAATGTCACAGATTGAATGTTCAACAGCATTTTTTAAGAGTCCAACACATAGTATGAGTAACATGAGGTGTAGGGAAATTCTTACTAACACTTTTGAAATTATGACAAGTATTTGTTAAATGGTGCTGAATTGGGTAGAATTGTACCAACTTGACCCACTGAGAGCCACCACCCACCATGACCCACTGCGACCCACCGATGATCTACCGACCCTCTCTGCTCACTGCATTTTAGACAGTATCTTCTGAAGACTGGTAAATTTGTCTTCGTTTTACTTTCAAGACCTTCATTTCCCTTCCTTTTCCATTTGTTTTTGTCTACTTACCTGAGGTGAGTATATCTAACCAAGTGAAAAAAGAACTTCAGGCATTTTTGGATATTGATATTTTTAATAGTAATAATAGCAATAGGACTTCTACTACTACTTGGCTTTCGAGACCTGTGAGTTTTTAGAGGAGCTAACTAGTGGAAAAATACATTTTTGAATCAGTGTAATATATAAATTATTATATAAAAAATTGAATGTAACTATGTGTGCCTGATCATCACGGTCAAATTGCAAAGTCAAATGAAATTACTTTTGGTATATAGTTAGGCCTTAACCCAAACTGGGATGTTATATTGCTTTTATTATAATGCATAATATCCTAAGGAGGTAGTGAGGATCCGAATTTTTGCGAAAAAAAATGAGTATCTCGCAAGCCGTTAAACTTACGGAGCTGAAATTCAGTGTATTAACTCTTTATTGAAAATAAACAGAATGTGTCCTAGCATTTGTAAAAATTCTCCTTTATGTGTGTGTGGGGGAGGGGGCACTTTCTATATATGGAAAATTGGTAGTGAGTTGGTTTGTAAAAATGATCGAAAACGATCGATGTTATTTAAGAAAAAAATCAGAAACAAAAAATACAGTGCTTGGCTTCATATATCCATTGCTTTCTACTATAATAATTGCTGAAGCTTACGTGTATTATATGGAGCGCTTACAGCACAGGGCAATCAACCCAAAAACGTGTGACTAAAATAGGCATAAAATTTGTACTGTAAGCTTAATTACACGGAAATTTTAAGTTTGGATTGTACGCATAATTATATGGAAAATTTTACACTTTTTTCCCTTTACGTTGGTCTACTTACCTTGATTTGGAACTTTGAAATTTCATCCTTTTTTCCACTGAAAAGTATTGATAATTCAACAAGGAAATAATTATACTATCATAATTTAATTTAAATTCATCGTAATTTGGCCATGGCAAACAGCAGTGTGGTAATTGAAGGGGAAGAAGGAGGGAAATTCCCATTCACCTCTGAACACTTTGCAGGAACCTCGTTCCCTTTCGCTTTCTAGACGGGGAGGGGACTTGGTAATGGCATCAAACCTTCATGTGTAAAAATTAAATTTATAAACAAATAAGAAATCATCAGTTTATCAGGCTTTAAATGATAATTTTTTCACAAGATTCCCTATCGAAGGCGTGGTAGATGAAGTTTCTGTTCTCCATGAGTCGACATTGCCAACTGACATGGTCGATATGGAAAAGATGTTGTATGGTGATAGAGAGATGATACTTCTTGCTGAGTATTTCAAAACTGACTAAGAAAAATCATTATCAGACTCAAGTCTAACAAGCAGATTATCGATGAGGAGTTGCAGAAATCGGGTAGAAATATCAATTTCCACTACAGAGTGCGAAGGGGATTTTCCCCTTATGAATTTACAGATGACTGATATTAGAAATAGACTAAGTACTCAAACATTGTCTAACTTGTTGTTCATCAATGTTAATGTCCCACCGCTAGACAAGCTCAAAGTACACGAGCTAGTTATTTCTTGGCTGAAGGATGGACATCATTTCGCTGCAGATGATTTACCACGAAAAAGTTACCAACAGGAAATAAACCCGATTTCAGATTTGTTTTAAGGTGGAAAATTACGAGTTATAGAAAATGTATACTTGTATTAGTAATGGCTTATTTGTATTATTCAACTTTGTACCTACTTTTAGTAAGTCTCTTCTATGCTTTAAGTAAACTACTTTGAATAAATATTCATAATAATTCCAATTATGCATATTTGTAACTTAAATTTAACGTGGTGTTTTAGTGATTACACAAATTACAATTATGAGCATACATTATGAAGATGCTCTCACATAGGGTACCCGAGCACCTTTATAAACTATGAAAAACTGATTTTTCAACTTTTTTGTGAGAAAAATACTGTGAACTGAGAAACCATAACCTTTTCCATATTGTACAGGGGTATTTTCCTGCGAATAGAAGTTCCTTTTGGAATGCGTTCAGAAATTAACACTTGCAAGAATACTCTCTTAGTACAAGTATATTTTAGGCACACACTAACTTCCCCCCACCTCGAACTGTTTCAATTTCCGCACTGACAAACACTTTACCATTTTATATCATAAAGGTCAGATCCATTGTTATTCTAACAGAGTGGTGCTTGAGCGATTGACTAGAAATTCAAATTTCGATTAGTGACAATTTCACAGTCTTGTTTTATTTCAAGTGTAAACTCTTTAGTCAGTACAGAAGAGGCCGTGGATCGTGTTCAGAGTTGATGACGATGGATTTTGATTAGTCAGAACAGGTCATAGTGGATGAGAGTGGTTCATGGTGGGTGGTGGGTCACGGTGGGTCAGAGTGGGTCAGGGTGTTTGGTGGGTCAGAGTGGGTCACCGTATGTGGTGGGTCATGGTGGGTCATGGTGGGTGGTGGGTCAAGTTTTCATTGACCCACGCCAACTCTGGAACTAGTTAGCAATGCTCAGGGGCGTAGCCATGAGGAGGGTCCATCGGGTCCGGACCTCCCAAAAATTTCGAAACTTGACTAACATTTGTAGACTTTCTTAACGAACTATACTTGTTTAACATAGAATTGATTGATGTAGGCTAAATATTTTATTTTACGCCTCATCATGAACTCTTCTTTTCTTATAAAAATAATCGTTCTATCATTTTTTCTAAAATTATAGGTGACAGTAAGTAAGAATTACTTATCGTATTTTCGGGTGCAGTATAAGACAGATTCCATATTGTGTAGACGTATTGGACCTCCCTCAAATACTTTGAACCCCTCCCAGTTAACATTTCTGGGTGTAGAACTGGCAGTGCTATTTGTTTTGATGTTCTTTGATTTTTGGCTTGTTACATGCTGATCCTTCATCTGGCGGGTTTCGAGGTTTCCTTTCCAGAACATATCACATTGGTAAGCGTTGTTTCGCCTCATGTGGAAGTATATTGTGTTCATCGTGCATTGCGTAACAACCAAGACGGATGATTTGGAATGTAGTTTTCCTTTTACGCACATGTGTGTATGTTGATGTATGAATATGTGACATTCGGAATTCATATACCAGTACCTCCTTTGTATCAGCTGGTTGGGTTTTTAATTATTAGGTTTAATTTTATTGTGTGTGCTTTAATTCTGTAAATAACCTACAAATTCTGAATGAATTGCATACCATGACTTCTGTAAATAACTTACAAAAACATTGACCAGCTTTCAACTGAGGAAAAATTTGCAATTAAGGCTTAGACAAAACAAGCAAAGGGCAATTCAGGAGAGTGTTCGAAAAAAAAATCCAGTTTAAATTTACAGGATCTTATGGCAGTAGTGTTGTTTACACCAGATACATTTCCTCAATTTATTTTAAATTTTCCTGGATAAACTGTGAATAAAGTGTGTTCAATGTACATTTTTTTATAACACTAATATCTGCTACGCTGAAGTCAACGCTGAAGAGGAATTCGGATCAATGTCAGGGACTGAGTTTGCTAGAATGAATCGTTCGCAATAATCTAGAAAAAAATATTTAGTGAATCTACAAAGCTTCTGAAATTAATATTAACTGTACCTATAGTGTCAGCAAAAGACGAAAAGTATTTTTCCACATGAGAAAGAATTGACACTTTCAAGGAATTGAATGTTCCAAGAAAGGTTATCACCATTGGTTATGCTTTCCATCGAAAAAGACCTGACAATAAGAATACCAGAGTTCAACCAGCATGTATTAGACAGATTTGCTCCAATCAAAGAGAGGAGAATGAACTTACTAATTAATTAAGGTGATTAATCGATTAAAATGTTTTGCATTTTTTATTTTTTTTAAACAGAATTTTATTTAATTTAACATGTCACATAGCATTTGCATCTAAAGTTATGCTGATTAGTCAATGAGTCAATTTTATATCTTCTGTCTCTTATCGTTCGTACTGCAACACCCGAAACCACAATCCACCGGCCGCCATTGAGTCACGGTAATCCATATCACTTCATCGGGACGATATTATCTTGCTTTTGGGTCGCAACCTTAAATACATGATTCATCCTCTGTAATGATGTTGGTCAAGAGTCAAGAATCTCGTAGCGTGAGCAACTAGGACTGCCACCTTTCGGGAAGAATAAAATAAGACACAGTTGCTGACAATGCGAGATCAGTGGTTCTTCATGAACATTTTATTAAGATTAATAGAAAGAAATACATATACTGTATTCATGAATGCAGTTTGTAAATAAAAATTTAAACCAAAACCTCAAGAAACAGAAAACTCGTAGCATCAAGTTAATTTAGGTTAGTTCAACAGAAGTTAGGAACCATTGAAACGGTACAAACCAAGAATAACATCATTTGCAGTGATTTCCCTATTGTCAACACGAAAAAGTTTGACGATAACAGTCATATCGATAGCTCGATATCATAAGTACAGATCGTGGATTGAAATTTACAAGTCATTTGCGTATTTTGTAATTATTTTTGGATGCGGTTCTACCATATATGAGTCCTTCTTAGGCACACTTCGCGGCTGATTTTATATATATATATAAATTTTGGGATGTCTCACCTAATTCGGGACAGGTGGCAAAGTTAGTGACACTGTTTCCTCTAGTTTTCTGCTGATCTTAAAACGAGTATTTTTTTTCGTCATTTGTGGGAATCTTTGACATGACTTTCATCGATACACGCGCATCCCTAGATCATCATGTAAATTTTTGATGACATCAGCTGACGGAGATGTTTAACTTCACCACAATTTCACGAACAGTAACTCAGCATTGAGATCTCAAAGTGCACTGACCTTTTTTCGATCTTCCGTCATTCCTACTTACGTATGGGAGACCAGAACTGGGATCATCCATCACGAACATTGTTCTTCAGTCTTGGAAACGTGCCAACAACGTTCTACGGTTTTCTCTTCACGAGAAGGCAAATATGAATCACCCCCACACACTGTCTCTCACCCACACGGAACGGTAGTTGAGATACATACTCATCTTGAAAGTGATGTGAAAGAAATGGATCAAGGAAACTCACGCACCTCTACCATACAATATATTTCCACAGCAGGCTACTTCAGGACTCAGAATCAAGAAGACCTTCCAAATCTACAATACCTAGCTCAGAAATTTCACAGCAGAAATCTCGCTCAACAACAAGATCTCGTCTTACCTACACCTGTGTCGTCTTCAATGTTTCTAGAAAGAGCCAGATTGCTTCTATCCTCGAGGGTCTTCGTCATCAGAACATTCAAGTTCATAAGGATCTAGGATCTACAACTCTCACAAAGCTAGTAGTAGTTTAATTCAGCTCTTTTCGTAAAGCCGTACTATCTTACGCTTACCTGCAGACAGTATTATCCTAAATGGCACCCACCACAAAGTAACCAAATCAACAAGTTAACCTTTCTCAACAACATATTAAAATTTTTGCTGCTATGATCACCCAACAAGAATCTGTCACAAGCGCATTGTATATTATAAATGCTGCGAAGTACATGATAAACGATGTGTTTATTGACTAAATAAGAACTTTTGCGCTACACACAAAAAGTTAGGACATCGAACTGGGGCTAGTTCTTGCCCACAAAGGCCAACTAAATCGAAGATCAGAAATAACCTCGGATTGTCACCATAGAACGTAAACACCGTAGTCAGAAGCCTGTTTTCACCTTTATACGACCCATTCACATGACGACCCACCGCCACCAAGAAAGAACCTACTACATTGAATGAGTCTTCTGCCACCAATAGCCTTCATTCTTGCAAGACACTATTGCAAGATCACAATCCTGCGATAGATCCTAATCCCACGGACCAGCACTTCATGCTCAATACTGTTCAGAAGCTCATCCCTGATGCTCTAAAGTATCTCACAAAAAGAATATTTGCATTTCTTACTCATTTTCTAACCCGAAGCCGCAAAACTTTCTTTAATTTCAAAAGAAAACTAATCAAAGCAACTGAAAGAAATCTTACACATCCTTATGCAAGTATTCAACTTCCAGCTATGTTTTCCACATCACATACTCTAAGGAAAAGAAAACTAATTACAAACTTAGGAATTAACACTTGATTATTGCAAGTAAATCTTGATACAGTTCTCCAGCAATATCATGAATATTCGTGTAGAAGAACGAAGCAGGTTATAGTAGAGCAGGATTTGTTGGACCAACTTATCAGAACTCAAAAATTTTTGAAGACGAGAAGAGCACCAATATCACACACCAAGCAGAAATAAAGATTCCATTCTGGATTTTGACTTCTAGATCTACAAAAGCATTCAAAATAACTACTCGTGGGGAAGTAGCCTGCATGTTCTGGCTAGACGCCCTTTCCCTCATATTGAGGTAAGAATTGTGTAATTCCCAGTGTTACCACAGTCCTAGCTCTGGAGTGGGCTGAAAAATAGTAGCAAATTGAAACCAGTGTAATACATAGTTCTATAACACGAAACTAAAGGAGATGAAGTTCTAGAACACTCCGCCCCTCTTCCAAGAGTCCAAATCAAGAAAGTGGTCTTTTTTAGAAAAGTACTTTTTAAAAACATCCAAATAGGAGGACCCTAAAAAACCGTGGAAGTAGATGAAACTTTTCTCGCACGTGGGAAGTATAACAGAGGCCGCAAATTGAAAGGAAAAATAGTTATCACCTTCGGTATGTATTGTAAGAAAACTAAACGCCCCTCTATTTCAAAGCGACCAATAAGCCAAAACTGTTTTATGGTTCTTCTTCAGAATATTCAATACTTGATTCAACTTTTTTTTTTTTTTTAAGATTTCAAGCTAAAATTTCCACCACATTGCTTCTTTCTTGTCTCCTTCATACGCGACGCGAATGCGTCCATCTAGCGTAATTTATTTCCCGGTATAGTTCGAATTACGAATTTTCCACACAAACTTCGTAGCGTTATATGGTGCAATGTCACAGATTGAATGTTCAACAGCATTTTTTAAGAGTCCAACACATAGTATGAGTAACATGAGGTGTAGGGAAATTCTTACTAACACTTTTGAAATTATGACAAGTATTTGTTAAATGGTGCTGAATTGGGTAGAATTGTACCAACTTTTTCACAAAAGGGGCTGAAAATACCAGGGTGGTACCAACGAACCGATGAATGACAAAAAGGGCTGAATTTGGTACAATTGTACCAAGTGTGGCAACACTGGTAACGCTCCATCATCTTACATGATGGCATTACAAATACGTAATTTCTTTGTTTTCTTAATTTCCAAATAGCCATTAATTGGGTTCACTCGAGTAGACGGCTCTACCCAAAACAAAATTTATAGTTAAAATACGATGTCAAACACTTTTCGTAAAACGAGAGGAGTGTGAATATAAGTAATTGCAGTCAGTGGATATCATATTGAAATATATTTTGAATGATAATGAACGTATTCTAAGTGTAACTATTTACTGAAGCGGAAGAGTACAAGGGCGCGAAAAAGGTGGAAATAAACGGCGGGAATATTCTGTTCGTGTTAGCAATGGACGTTTGCGATGCATGTAATGCAATATACGATTCTATTACAAAGAATTGTGCGATAAAGAGCGTAATATTATCGTGGTTAATGCATTAGCTCCTCATTTAGTGCATACTGTGTGAAAATTTGGTAGAGCCGTCTGCTCGAGTAATGCCCATTAATTTGTTACTACATCTTCATAATTAAATTATTCATAATTATTAAACGATTTGCTAATTTGGTGGCAAATAAAAACTTTTAATTCTGAGCCAGAAAAGCTAATGTTGCCTGAAGAAGAAGAAGAAATATATAAATTAATTATATAGATTTCAACCATGGAAGGAAAAATGCAGTTGAAGATTTTAAAATTATTATTTATTATTTATTTGCCATCAACACAACAGGCATAAGCCCAATTATAGTGTTGGTGTATTACATAATACATTTACAATAGTATTCTTAAACATAGAGTTCATATCGCAGATACCCATTCGGATATAGTACGCGTAAAGCCGCGTTAGTTCCCGAAGGAGCTGGACGCTCATACTTTCAGGGATTATTCATTGAGTATCTACGAACTTACCAAGGGGGTAACAAAGCGACTTTGATTTACTTATCGACTGATACGAAAATAAAACAGAACGTACCTGTACTTCATATCTGCATGTGTAGTGCCCTTGTACTTTATCTATGACTATGTGTGTGTAAGGGGGGGGGGGATTTAACGCATATCGCATGTCTTGTGCACATGGATACTTCTTACTATTGCACTACCTAGAAAATTTATGGTATTTCATGTAGTAGTGGTAATAGAACACAGAAGAAACGCAGATCACGACGTTCTCATGTATACTATTACCTCAATTTCTTTGTGTTTGATACATATTTTGTTATAAGTAGAACACATTCTCCAAATTGGTGATTTCAATAATACGTTGGTCCTTGCTTTTTTGCAATAAAACAAACCAGAGTTATTAGCACGAGTTTTAAGTGTCGGGACATGAAAATTTAATGTTGATATGAGATCTGTACAATTAAATTCGTTTTGTACTATTTTATGGAGAAAAATCAAATCTGTCACATTTCGCCTTTGTTCAAGGGTAGGGATACAGAAGTTGTCTATTAATGTTAGATAATTTTCATAATATGGATAGATTCCAGTTGTCTTGTACGTCAAGTATTTGATAAATTTAGATTGGACCTTTTCCAGTTGGTGTCTGTATTGCTGTTGTGATGGGTTCCAAATCACAGCAGCATATTCCAGTTTTGATCGCACATAGGCATAATACATTTTTGTTAGTGTAGTACTATTGTTAAATTCCTTTCCAATTCTAATTATGAACCCTAACATCTTGAGAGATTCGTTAACTATGTTCTCTATATGGTTATTAAATGTCAGTTTCGTATCAAATATAACTCCAAGATCTTTGACTGAATTTAATCTATTTAGTAAGATCTGATTCATTGAGTAATCAAACTCTATTTGACTTTTGTTTCTGGTAAACGATAAAATGTTACATTTGTTTATGTTTACATTAAGTTTGTTAAGAGAACACCAATTAGCAATATTTTCCATGTCACGTTGTAAATCGAGACAGTCATGGATGGTCTTTATCCTACCGTATATTTTGAGGTCATCAGCAAAAAGCAATTTGTTACTTAATAGTGTATGATCAGGGAGATCGTTAATGAATAAAAGGAACAATAACGGACCTAGATTAGAGCCGTGGGGAATTCCAGAATAAGCAATATAATCAGATGATTTATATTCCTTGTAGATAACAGTTTGTTTTCGATTATTTTCGGGCCGGCCTGGGGCCGATTAATTACAATTCTTTAATAATTATTGACATTCGTTAAACGATAATAAGAATAAAGGCAAACGTTGAAGAAGTGTGCCCGTGAAAAATGTTGCAAAATGAAACTTCGAAAATTTATCGGGCCCGGGCCGGGCTCGGGCCGAAAATCTCCAAATCTTTTCGGGCCCGGGCTGGGCCGGGCCTGCGTACATTCGGGCTGGATTGGGCTCGGGCCGAAAAATTCGGCCCGTGCAGGTCTCTACATCCTACATCTAACGAATTTGCTATAAAGTCTGTGATAAGTGCAAGGTTTGTTGTTGTTGATTTGTGTGGGATAAAGCCATGTTGATATGGTGAAATTACGGGTTGGATGTGGTCAATTATCCGTCGGTATAGGATTTGTTCAAATATCTTTGCAAAAGTAGGTAAAATTGATATAGGCCGGTAGTTATTTATTTCATGTTTATCATTTGTCTTTGGTATTCTATCTTTTACAAATATTAGTTCTAAAGTAAAATGTTTAAGTTTGGTTAGTACATTCAAGATAAAATATTGAATTTTTAATCGTAATTAGAGTGGAAAAACAACAAATGGTCATAGGAAATAAATAATTTGACATCGTTAAGCCTTTTCGTATGTGTTGCCTTGAAGTTGTGTTTAAACATTACGAAGTGAATTCTTGGAACCCAATCCGGGTTCTGATAACCAATGTTTCTTCCGATATATGTAGCAACGGTCTAAATTAATTATAGCCTTGTCAAAATTCCCTGTTAACTACTTCTGGGTGACACCTCCATCTGCTTATTCATGACGTCAGAGGAACAGTCAGTGTAGCGCCCCAGAGGGCTCTAATCCCTGGCAGGCTACGGCTAAGTTGAACGCTCAGTGCCGGAGCACCGAGTTAATAACTGTAAGAACGGGGTCGCCACCTGTGAACTGCTTAGAACACAGGAAAGAAGTAAACAAACACCAAAAACAGGATAAACCTGTAATTAAATGATCTAAAAGAAAAGACATAATACAACTATACAACGGTAAACGAATCCAACATGTGCGAGACTGCCCCCTGTACACTCTACGAGTGCACAGAGAACAGCCCTTTCCTCGTGTAGTGACTTCCTTACCTATAAGTAACCCAAGAAAAACTCAGCCGCCAAAGATAAACCTGTAAAGTTTGGTTTCATGGAATATAACACTTGGGATTATATGGGTTGTAATATTTATTTAGCTAAGTATATTTTCACAAATAGGATTGTTCATTATCCATTATACACAAGTAAATGGAATGATGTGGTTCACTTAAATTGAGACTAGAATCAGTTAATAAACTTTCTGTGACATTTTCAACTTGCACAGTCACACGACTAAATAGACTTATACTGGATACAACAAAACACTAATGATAAATTAAACATACTATATAGTTAAACAAACACGCAAATAATATACACTACAAGAAAATTGTTATGTTAATGAGTTCACCATGGTTTTGACATGTATTAGGACAAAATAGCTCGAGCAAATTAATTTTTACTAACCACGACTAGTCGGGTGGACATAGAGTTAAGTAATGCATAAGTATAAATAACCATCATATACCAATGAATTATTACTAGAATGCTAATGAACCCCAAGAGAAACATCATGCTAGATTGGTTTTACTAATAGTAAACGTCGCCAAAAAAAAAAAAAAAACGAACAAACGATCCTGACTGAATAAGATTCTCTAAGGTGGACAGGAGGTGGACAAGTTAGACAAACATGGCTATGAGAACATTGCGACGAGCCATGGTAGTTAATATTGTGACATACCATAATAATACAGACATTAGGACATGAATAACAAAAACCCATGTAATCAATTTGCAGTGGAACACTGCTGCGGCTTAGACACCCTCAGGCAGAGATTAAAAAAAGAAAGAACTGGAGAGAGACCAATATGAATTTGCAAAAGTTAAATCAGTTGTAACACAACCATAATAAACTAAGAGGACAACACTCTTGACCAACCTGTGCTAAGTGGCCAAGCAAACTTTAAATGGTGGAGACGTGCTCGTGGCTTGACAATAATGCTCTTGAAGGATAGTTATAAGTTATACGCTCCATCTTACTTATAAGCGGCTTCTGACGTAACCAAGACTTCTAACAAGTACAAATAATTACCTGCAAATCAACATTTTAATGGTGTACTGGCAAATCCACAAGAGGGTGCAATATGTACACATTATGTCGACAGATCACTAAAAGTGAAGACAAATTCTGTGCAAAGCAGAATTATTAGCCGGCTGCGAAGGCGGGCTCTAATCACATGGGGTACTTACCCTTATGGCAGGCATTGGATAAATAAGGCATACTGCCATATACTCAAATACACTCTCTACACAAACGAGAAACATTTCCAAAAGAACACCGATTACACGAGACACAAGAATCACTACATCACTCACACACGTAACATTGATGCTTGGATAAATTAACCAATCACTATCGCTGGGTTGATCCTTTGGATTATTCAGCACAGGAGCTCGATAGTAGGAAGACATACGCATCTCCGGTGACCTTTCCTGGGCAGGGAGAAGCTGGTGGTGCATCCACTTCCAGGACGACAATGGACAGTCTCACTAATACGGTGATGTTACACCAATTTAAGATTATAAGCCTGAATGAACTATATGGATAGCATGGGCGTTGGGTTATCACAACCTAATTAAGACTGGCTGCTTTATAAGATACTGAGTAAACTTCTGAACAGAATACACACAAGTAAACTTCATGGCTTGGATCTCTGCACCTCCAAAGTAGAAGATTCTACTCCATTCATGGGACTTATTGTTACATGTTCAACTTCACACATAGCAAACGAAAACAATGGCTTAGATTGACTACAAGGTTACACGAACTCTGACTGCTGGGCAATAAATTCAAAATTATCATAAAGATGCGATGATCACTTAACCATACGGACTGAACACTTGGCTTGCTATGTAGGCAGCTTACTGGAATGCTCTTGCAGAAGACTAGTTTGTCCTTGATGGGTTGACAATATACTCTTAGAACTTCCATGGTGGGTAACTGAATCGATGCAAAGTGATAATGCAGATGGGAAGATAATTAAACATTGCGTTGCTTCGTTGCCGACGTGGATGGGTTGGGGGCCCCGCTACCAAGAGCTTAGCTGTGCATGATGAAGTTTAGTTTAAGCCACAAACTAAATATGTATGATGATGCTGGCATAGTGACAAAGTCACTCCCTAAAACTGCACACTATATATGCGAATAAGCTTCTACGAAACCACTGAAGATAGCTTGGGAAATTCACGCACACAATGGCGACTCACGTGGTAGACTAAGGCAGGAACCTGTTTTCCAACTCCATCCAAATATTGCTGCTATTCAAACTAATTGCACAAACTGATGGTGAGGAATCATCCCCTATATTGCAGAGTTAACTAAAACCACTTTGGATACTCTGATGACCACTAATAAACAAGATTTTATAAAAATATATCGGCAAGCGAGAATTACTATCATCCATCACGTTTTCATGTTTCTGGCTGAGTACCCAGAATCCTTTGCGCGAACACGCGAACATGATGTTTCAACAGGGTTGCCAAATGCAAAAGGCTACAAGAGCTATATTGTAAATTGTACTAGTAATACAATTGTAGATAAGTTATATAGAGGCGTTACATCAGATCAAAAGCAGTTGAGGGAGCTCGATCTTGGTCATTTCTCGGATGGTCATTCGTTATACATTTTTGCCGTTGGTCACATCCTGGTCATTCTGTCTTCGGTCCGTCTTTCGGTACGGTCGATTGACGGGAAAATCTTCACCAATGGATATCATCGAGTTGCACCGGGTAATTCTTTACAACGCTGGTGTGGCTATTCTAGCAAATGTGGAGATCCCATATCGTTGTGGTAATGTATTATCGGTACCTTATTATGAAAAAGTGGTAACATGATATGTTGGCAATCAACAATGTACCAAGTTACCCCCTCCCACAAAATAAAGAACCAAGAATACAAATAGATCAACGATATGGAATCTCCGTACATATATCATCATAATCATACTACTACTACTACTACTACTACTACTACTACTACTATTACTACTACTACTACTACTACTTATGTAGAGAACAGAACCCAACCAACCCCTGCGGGGCTTCTAACCCGTTCGTACTACTATTACTACTACTACTACTCGTGTTGTGAACAGAACCCAACCAACCCCTGCGGGGCTTCTAACCCGTTCGTACTACTATTACTACTACTACTACTCGTGTTGTGAACAGAACCCAACTAACCCCTGCGGGGCTTTTAACCCGTTCCTACTACTACTACTTATACTAAAGCAACCTTACCCCGCACTAAGCATTACAATGCTTAACTTACCTCTCATTGTACGTGGGGTATAGTCTACCGACCTCCACAAGGCTATACTTACTGATTTCGCACCCGTCACAAACTGGAATACGCAAAGAATCCCGCGTGCAATTTTTGATCTTAATTTACCCACGCCTACTCGTCACACTAAATAGTTCTCGAATGTTCTTTCCTACTTAATACACTTCGGGTTAATACACTGATAAGCTCGATCAGCGACCACATATACACACGACAAGGCCACTCCAAGCACTGAATGCAATTACACTTTAAAAATAATTTTAATGAAATAAGGATCTCATACTTCACAACAAGCACTAACATTTAATATTTAAAAATTCAACGAAAAGTAATCGATGCATTATAATTTTCTGCATGAACCAACGAACTAGTTACCAGTTTAAGTGTTCCGCCACACTCCCAGAAATACAACTTCCACTACATGCGCACGCACACATTCACTCACTACAATGTAAACAATCAACATGGCTTCCAGCCGTCAAATTTTATTACGCAAGACCTTTTGTAATTTTTAAATTAAATTTTAAAGCTACTTATAGATAACCTGCAATCTTCGTTACCATCCATATTAAATCGACAACATATCTACATAAAAATAAAGCAGAAAGTGCACTTCTACCTACTCGGGAAGTACTACACAGGCGTCGTAATATATAACCTTGCAAGTCCCTGGAACATTGAGGACAGCGCCTAACTTCACAAATGAATAAGAGGGAGGAGAATGGAACTTCATCGAATTAGGGTGAGACTGTTCAAAATTAGTTGTTTTCCTTTGCTCTGCCATCTAACCCTTTTACACCCTTATTACTACCATTCATTACCATCAGAAACGTGTTTCATGTCAAACAAATTTATCTCAATTATTTTACACCATTGGTGGGCGTCTCATTACGATCTCGACCTTGAAGTTATCTCGTTTCACGGTGGATTGCGCCTTAGGTTTTGTATATCTTAGGTTCTCTCGCTGCATCGAAATTTTAACCTCCCATTTTTACAAGTAGTAGAAAATTTCCTCCCGCCTACCATCCTCTTTTTAAGTAGTTTCGAATTTTTTCACGTCTCTGAATTTTCTTTGCGTAAGTTCTTTTTTTTTATCTAATTTGGTTTAAAATATTTGCCTCCCACCTCTAAAATTTTGTGAAATTTTACTTTAGTAAAACCCCACTCACCGCTCTTGACTCTAGGTTCCGATTATGGCGTTCTCAGTTCTATTGTATGTTTTGTATATAGGATTATTTTATTTGGATTTACTTAGTGTCAGTTATATGAGAAAGTTCAATTTCTTTCTTTTAAATTATTAGCATTGATAGTATATAGTAGGAACGGAAAACCGCCTATACTTGTTAAACTTTCACATTATGCTATGCATAAATGTCGGTTTTATAGAACGGGTCTTTCCGTGCGTACTCCATCTGTCGACAGGTGTCAGAGCCAAAACGGTACGAGATATCGAGAAGCGGTTTCTTGCAATCGATTCAGCGTGTCAAGATGAATCCATCTCCTCCATTAACCGTCCATTAAACCCAGAAATGGTTCAAATTAACCATGTCAGGTTTCTACTTTTGTGGGCGTATAATGAAAGCAGTGCCAAATAGCTAGAAGTGGATTTCGCAAACGATTCAGAGTCCCGAAAGAGAATATAATCGAAACCCACAACAGTGTGGGAAACCCGGAAATGGTTCAAATTTGCTATTACTTCTGGTTTAAATACGGATTTTCACATAGTAAAAACGGTAGGCGATATCGAGATGCAGTGTACTGCAATCGATTCATTGTCCCAAAAATATTTTCCGCTCCTTACGTTAAGGCTCTTTTCAAATCAGAAGTAGTTCAAATTAATCATTTTCGGTTTCAATACTTACCACCATTGAACAAAAATGGTGATAGATAATTAGACGTTACTTTCTGAAATCAATTCAGGGTCTTAATAAGGCATATCATCACAACTCATAACAATCAAAATCGGAAGCGGTTCAAATTTACTACTGCTTCCGGTATAAATACTGATTTCCATAGAACAAAAAACTGTAAGAGATATCGAGAAGTAGTTTTTAGTAATCGATTCGAATCTACGATTTTGCAAGAATATTTTATATATTCTTCTTTAACCCTCCATTCAAACCGGAAGGTGGTTCAATAAGTAACTACTTCAGATTTCAAAATTTATTGTCATAGAGCAAAAAGAGTAAGGGATAGCGATTAATGGCTTTTTGGTATGGATTCAGCGTCCGAGGAACAGGTTCAACCTTATTAGCAGAGGCGTCATTTAGGGGACAAGAGGAGCAATTGCCCCCCTGAGTTTGAGATTTATATAGATTTTTTCAATAGAATAGTAGTAAATCAGTGAAAAACGCGAAATTTTTACTTATATCAAGGAGTTTTGCTCCCTCTCCCCCCCGCAAGCAAAATCTGAAATGACACTCCTGCTTATTACTCTTTTGCAACCAATAATTGTAGATTTACTATTTGAAGTTTTGAGTATTGAATTCGCAGAAGTTTGAACGTTTTTGTTTCACACTGTATTACTTGTTAATATTTTAAATTTGAACAAACATGAATAAATATATTTCCCACAACAGAACCAATTCAGGGAATTCCTGTTCCAACATTCAATTCAGGGAAGGCTGGCTTATGAAACTAGTAGAGGAAGGTTACTATTCATCTTGAAAAAGCTCCAAAAATAATGAAGTAAAGATTATATAAATTGAATATAATTTTAATTGAAGTTTAAGCTACATTGTAAGAAATGGGAAACTTTACTACTAAATGTAGATATGGATATATATGTTAAAAAGTGAAAAAACCCAAATGCGTACTCTTAAGAACCACTGTCCCAAAGAGTGCGTTTCGTGGTTCCTAAGAGGGCGCAATCAACACCTATCATACTTGAAACCCAAATCCCCTTCGTAAGACGAACACTGAACACGTCACCATCGTTCACAATTAATGCACTGAATCCAGTCCTCGTCAATTGGTTCTTCATACAATTCGTGACACATTGGGATTGAAATTTGGTTGATCTCAGCTGCAGTTTTCTCTGTTGAATTGGATGGTTCATTGAGATAATGAAAAAGTTTTCTTTTTGACTTAACATTTCCTTTAATTCGTTTGCTCTGAAGGACCTTGTGAAATGGAGCACTAGTAAAAATTTCAGATCGAAGTTTGGTACGTGCAGTTTGTCGTATTTCTTTTATTTCGGAATTGGAATGATGTATCTCGGATGAACAGGCGTGTTTGAAGTTACGGCTTCTGTAAGTATAAGACGTTTCCCTTTTTCTATGGAATTGCCATACCATGAAAGGCAATAGCAAACTACCATGGATTCACCATGACTGGGGATCTTCGGGCAGAACAGAAGATCATCATCATTATCATTGTAATTTAAGAAATTATGTAAACTGAAAATACTCTTTATGGAAGATTTACAGTTGGTGCTTGAATCGAAGACAAACAATTGCAAATAATTCTACAATCCATTCAAATATTCTGTTACACTCCGCTTTCTTAAACTAACTAACTACAGAGAATAACCACATAGTCTGTATGATGAATGCCGCTACCTACACACACTCTTAATGAAACTATCTCAAGGAGTACGCGCGCGCTCTTTGGTAACTCACTAACGCACACTCTTTGGGAAACAGCAGTCAATTCGAGTGAAATTCATCCAGGTGGCTGCACATGCAAGACCCCCGAAACTAAGCCATGGTAAACAATTCTATCTACATTCATGTTTTCTACCATGCAACAAAGGTACTGTAGTTAGCTATTATATCAGAAAAATTTCTTAACTAAGAGTACTAAAATATTACATCAACAATTCAAAAAAGTTATTTTTATCTGTATTTTCTGTTTGGAGCTATACGTTAACCTCTGTTTTCTTCGTATCAACACTCACACAAAGACGCATCAAACAGCGTAGCAATAATAATTCTATGTGTTACCATTTCAGCGTAATTGGCTCTGCGCGCTCTTAGGGCGTACGTACTCTTTGGTAACTCTCCTCTACTCATTGAAGATGCCTTCGAATAAATCACGTTTACTTTTCATGAAACCGGAATGAGAACAGAAAGTCTCAAATTGAAACATGCAACAATTTATTATGTTTTTAAGCGGTTGAGTGGCTTCGAGTTCAGTAACAAACAAACGTATGAATGGAAAATGATAATATCTTTCTCTAAATATTCACAAAATATATTCTTATTCTCTTATCATGTCCAAAATAATAATTTCGATTCCATTGTTATTGTTCGGGAAACGTTAAAAGTAGAGAGGGAATGGGGATTCTGCAGACAAATTTATTATTAGCCCATTTTAACTATATGTCACCCTATCATCTCTAATAACTTCTAATCTACCCCTAATAATTTCTAGCGCACTTCCTATCCCAAATAACTTCTATCACATCTCAAATAATTTCTATCTTACTCATAATAACTTCTAATGCATTCTATCACTAAATCTAGTTATAAAAATCATTAAATCTGGTTACAAAAAATCACTAAATCAAGTTATAAAAACAAAAAATCACTAAATCTAGTTACAAAATCTGGTTATAACCGGTTTTGACTTCAAAAATCATTAAAGTTGGTTACAAAAAATCATTAAATCTAGTTACAAAAACAAAAAATCACTAAATCTAGTTACAAAAATCACTAAATTTAGTAAAAATAAAATTACAAAAACACTTATGATTTTACCATAAAAGTTAACTAAATTCTACATAATTACATAATAGTTACAAATTAGTATATTGATAGTTACAAGTTCGGATATTGATAATGGAATCTTCTGCTAACCTCGTTCTCTATAGGAAACAATGATTTCTTAAACTCTGTCCACTGATCATAATTCAAGCTGAATAGACAACCGTTAATATCAAAAACAACTTGAACTTCGGTCTGCACATTTTTCACAATTACATTGAAATTATTAGTAAGTATAAATTTCTTTTGAGGATCCTTCTATTCACTCCAATTTTTACTTCTGATTACATATTTTTGATCATTTTTATTGTTTTTTGGATTTACATACAGAACTCAACAGTTGGATAATTATCTTTTAAACCAGTGTATTTGATTTTTATTCCATCTTTAACGATCTCATCAATCATTTTATCTGTTAAGTGTTTTGTAAATCTAGGTGGAAGAAAAACCTTGAACTCCTCACACTCAATTAATATGCTCTTTCCATACTTAGTTTTAATCTTTTCCATTTTCACAATCTTATATTCTGTATTTAATTCTAATTCTCTTAATCCAATAACCGGTTTTTGTTCAAGACTTCCAAGTTTATTTAAAAGTTCAATATGACTCGCCATCGTATTTATTATATAGAATTTTTTCTAATAGTCTCGAATTTCGTTAAGTATGTCATTGATTCTGTTAACAATATCTCTTACATTTTCATCTGTTAATTCACCATTCATGAGCTTAATTACATTAAGCTCATCTTTAAACAACCCAATTCGATTCACCATATTTTTATAATATTCTTTCTTTGAAGCTATATTAAACCGTGTTGATAGACCAGTGATAACAGCAGAAGCCGAAGCAAATGCAGTTGTAATAATTGAATACACTGTAACAGGAATAAATACATTGATGAACCCTGTAGAAGCTGATAATAGAATTGATAACGTAATAAGGGTAATATAAACACATTTTATTCTCTTAAACTTCCTTTTGTTTTTCATTAATAACTTCTCAAGATTTAATATAGTATCTTCAATTAACACAATTAAATTCTCACGTGGAATGTTATCTGGAATAGTCATTTTATTAAATAAGTTTTTATGATATTGTCATAAAAACACTTACAAACTAAACAAATCTAATAAACATATAATTGATTTATATCTTCTCAATTATTTTTTCTTTCTCAACATCATACTCTAAATTTTTCTTACCAATCATAACAACATAGCAAATTGTTTTATCTGGTACATCGCTTTCAAAATTAACAGTCGGTTTCAAATTAGTTCTATCACTTACAGTTACTGATTTATGCTTGCTTGTGTTAATTACGAACATCGGTCTATTTTCTAAAAATTCTTTAGGATAATAAAACATCTCAGTATTTCCAATTGTAGCTCGCTTATATACCGTATACATTTCATAAACTTTCAAATACTTATGTTTTGCAAAATCTAAGTTTAAAGATTCTAATGGGAAAGAGTCATTTCTAGAATTACGAAAATTTATATTCTGAACTTTACAATGATCAAAATAGCTTGAATCTCTTTCTTGATTATCATTTCTATCAGTTTGAAAAAAGGCAATCACGAAATTAGGCATATCAAATTCACTTGAGTTAAATTGTGTGGTTAAATCGAATTCTAAATATTTACCACTAACTGATTTCTGTAAACATTGATATGTGTTGAATGAAATAGGAATCTTACCTTCTTTTAACATATTAGATCTTAACAAGGTGGCATAGTTAGGTTCATAATTAACAATAGGCATTCTTAACTCCATATTTGTAATCTTAATTTTACCTGGATGTGGTTGATCATTCTCATATGTTCCATCCTGCTTTTTTGTTTTCCAAATAGCAAATGCATTATCATCAGAACCACTTCTTTTAAATGTATATTTCAAACCTCCTTTCCACATAATATCTTTAAAATCTGAACAAAATCCTGGCAAAAGTCTAAGCAAAAACACTATTTCTTCATCTGTTCTTGCCCACGTAATTCCTTCCCATCCACATTCATCATAGTGATTTGCCTCTGGTTTTGAAATCGTGCATGTATTTACAGCTGTTGAAGTTAAACCAGGATAATCTATAATATCTAATATCTGTCCATGCTTACTAACTTGAATTTGAGAAAACAAATGTGGGAAG
The DNA here is from genome assembly GCF_964235325.1 of Thermobia domestica. Classification (NCBI taxonomy): domain Eukaryota; kingdom Metazoa; phylum Arthropoda; class Insecta; order Zygentoma; family Lepismatidae; genus Thermobia; species Thermobia domestica. Next base: position 282,617,009 of record NC_137455.1, read on the forward strand.
AAATTATTAATAAGTCTAATATTTTGACCAGTAGTATATTCTCCATCAGAGTCTCTACCTCTAATTTCAAAAGTTACATAAATATCAGCATAATAAGGATGTATGAAGCCATCACCCACGTCAATATCAAATTCAATCAATAGACCTGTTTGGCTTATTTAAATTCTCGATTGTTTTTTGATTAGGTTTAAAGGATTGTAATACATATGATTCTATCTTATCCATATTTATTATAAAAAAATATTTGTAATCGTTTTATGAATTAAGCCCATAAAATAAACCAATAAAAACTTAAATATAACTTCTCCAAATATCCTTATTCCTATTCACCTGACTAATAATTTCTGAAAAACTATACCCATATGTAAACATTTTTAACACTGTAATGCATAAATGTCCACAAATTGCCTCGTTAAAATGTTGTATACGGCTGCTATTGTACTCTATATTATGACCAAGATATTTTACGAGTGTTTTTGGTGGATTACCTCCAAATGAATCAAACACATACTTTCTATTTCCTTTTTTCCAATAACAAATCCAATGCGTTCCTATATTTTTAGACGTATCAAAATTAACAATACCACACTCATTCTTCCTTGGATGTTTAGGCAATTCATCACTCATAAAAACACCTCTAAAGTTTCTTATCTTAAATTTTTTAACAAGTTGTATTAGGTCTAAATTACTTAAAGGTTTAATTTCTTCTTTTTCTTTACTGTTTTGGAGTTTACGTTTTTTGAAAGCTTACCACCTTGTTTTTCTTCCATTGCTAAGTTATGTCGCTTTTGTTCCTCTAATTCCATTTTATTCTTTTTTGCATCATCTACAGTCTTAGCAATAGCAGCCGCACCTCCAGCAACAGAACCTAGAGCACCTATTAAAGCTAAAATCGTTGGAATAGTAAATATAAAACCACCATAATGAACTTTATTATCATTTGTCTTCATTTCTTTGTTTATTTTCTTAAGTTGTGGTATAGAAAGAGATAGAGACATACATTGCCCTTTACTTAATTTTGCTTCCTTTTGTTTGAGTTGTTTGTTAGTTAAAATGTGATCTATATTTAATTGTTTAAGTTCCTGATTAGGAATCGTAAATGTAAAACCTTTTAACTGCATATTATAATTAAAAGCTTTTTATGAAAAATTTCCATAAAAAGTACATATATACCTAAATCTAAAAAATACTTATAAACCTAAACCAAATCTTACTTATAAACCTAAACCAAATCTTACTTTTGTATTCATCACTAAAGCAGTTCCAAGAGCAGGTAGTTTTTCAGTTATTAAATTAGCATCTTTAGCAAAAACTCTTTCCCAAGCTTTATTTTCTAATTCCTTATCTGCAATATGTCTTGATTCTGTATCTTTATTATCCCTATAGTATATATCATGTTCTTTACAAGCCTCATCTAATTTATTAATACCTTTATCACCTCTTTCTAATCTTTCTTGTAACTTAGTAAAAGGTCCGCAAAATTCATAACCTGGTATATGTAACTCTGGAATTCCTTTCATGTTTAAAATCCTATTCATTAATCCTTTTCCATACTTTTCACTATTCCAAAATTTTGGTGGCAGCGTATTCAATATCTTTATCAAATAACCTATACCTTTTGAATCATTAGGTATAAATTGTATGAGTTTAGAATTAATCATATCCATAATACCTACTTTCTCATTATAAAAGTTATCATTTCCAGATTTTTCTTCCCCATCAATAACAATCAAACGATCAATTAGTTTTCTCACATCATCCATCCATATGTATTCTTTTGATAATTCGTTATATACTTTTATTCCTTCTCCACATTTTGGTGTCTTTTTTGAAGGTGTTGTTGGTTTTATATATTCATCCCAAATAGGTTTGATAATTTCTTTATATTTTTTACCTTTACTAGATTTTTGTTTTCTTGTACTTGGATCATTATTATGAAATGCAACACTAGAATCAATTACTATTTGTTTATATTTTTCTAGATCATCATCATTATAATTTGTTGGATTATGTTTTGTCAATAATTTCCATAAACCTTCTGTTCCTGTATAATGTCGATTATTAATAACTAAATCATCACCATGAATTTTAACTTCCGCATTTCCTATCATATGTATAATTTTCCCATCTTCATCATATGGTTGTATTCCAAAACTTTTATCATCTCTAGTTGCATAATATTTTGAGGCAATCTTACCAAAATGAGTTGTTGCTAAAGATTCTATTCCTTCTACTTTATATTTAATTTGTTTTTTCATGTGTTTTATTTCTTCTGTTATAGGCGTATCGCTTTCATTTATAGGACTATCATACATAGGTGGTGTTTCTAATAAGCTTGAATCCACTCTCGCACTTTTATGTACAACTGGAACTAACTCTTGAATTAGATTTTTATTTTCTTCTGCTACTTTTGATATATCTTGCCCTAAATCTTTAATTGCATCAATAACAGGCTGATCTTGTTCTTTAAATTTTTCATACTTACTTCGATTACTTTGTTTAATTTCCTTAAATCTTTTAATAAGTTCTTCTTTTAACTTAATATACTTCTTAGCTTTATTAACATCCATTTATTATATAAAGAAAAAAATAAAAAACATAACATAACATAACATAACATAACATATACGTTCACCTGCATTCATATACGTTTAGTTTACACTTTTAGAAATTCTTTAATTTTATTTCTATATTTACCATTATTCACCTTCCTAGTCATATCTATTGTTAAGAAACCATGTTCTTCACTCCAACACTTGCTACATAATAATTGTAATTTTTCAAACGACATATCAGATGCAACAAATTCATCATATATATGTTTTAAATTTACATTGTCCTGTCTAAATATACAAAGAAAGTTTAAGTTGTCCCTAATTAATTGTTTTGGTACTTTAGAATATGTTTGTCCAAGATAGAAACAGTTCAAACCCTTATGACGACCTCGAGTAAAATATTCTCTAACGTGGTTTTGTTCTTCTAAAATGAAATCATCAAATATTACCACAGAATAGTCCTCACATTCATCTAATGGAATAATCTCTTCATTGTTTCCTTTTATTATTGCTACTGTGTCTTTAATATTACGTTCTATATCTCGAAAAAGTTGTATTAAGTGTTGGTATTTAGGTTGATTTAGACTTTTAGAATAGATATAAACATTTGCATATTTTAACCATTTAGGTGCCAACAAAAAAATTATCAATCATTAACGTCGTTTTACCACAACCACTAGGTCCAACTATTAAACATCTTATATCATCAGGTAACAACTCACCATTCCTCTTTCTCTTCGCTGTTTCTTCTGTTAACCTTACTTTAATATCCCAATTATCCATATTAGTTATTTATTATATAATAAATGAAGGTATTTAATTTAAATGGTTATTCATCTGTATTAAACATGTCATTGCATTACCCATTTGAAAACGATTTAGAAGTAGCTGTTGCAGGATTTTACACAACATACTTAACTCCAAACATTACAGAAAAAAATAATAAATTAACGTTTTGTAGTGAAGAACCTGAAGTTACAAGACAAGCCATAGTTCAACCTGGTCAATATAGTTTAAAAGAATTAGAAGAATATATTAAATCAAACCTTCCATTCTACACTGATGAATTCAAAGATACTTTTGAAATTACGGAAGACAGGAAGAGAAATAGAGTTAAAACATTTAGTGAGGTTTGTGATATAACCTTAGATACCATTAATACTGTATTAGGTTTTAGACCACAACCACTAGGTCCAACTATTAAACATCTTATATCATCAGGTAACAACTCACCATTCCTCTTTCTCTTCGCTGTTTCTTCTGTTAACCTTACTTTAATATCCCAATTATCCATATTAGTTATTTATTATATAATAAATGAAGGTATTTAATTCAAATGGTTATTCATCTGTATTAAACATGTAATAGCATTACCCATTTGAAAACGATTTAGAAGTAGCTGTTGCAGGATTTTACACAACATACTTAACTCCAAACATTACAGAAAAAAATAATAAATTAACGTTTTGTAGTGAAGAACCTGAAGTTACAAGACAAGCCATAGTTCAACCTGGTCAATATAGTTTAAAAGAATTAGAAGAATATATTAAATCAAACCTTCCATTCTACACTGATGAATTCAAAGATACTTTTGAAATTACGGAAGACAGGAAGAGAAATAGAGTTAAAATATTTAGTGAGGTTTGTTATATAACCTTAGATACCATTAATACTGTATTAGGTTTTAGTGAGAAAAAGTTAACTAATAATATAGAACATGTTGGAGATAAGCCACCAAAGTTTCATACGTTTGATACTATAAATATTCACTGTGATTTAGCAGAAGGTATGATTTTAAAACACAATGACACAACACACAACGAAACAGATTTAATCGCAACATTTAGAACAAATGCAGAGTTTAGAGAACCAATTATATATGAACCTAATGAAAAGATATTTTTCCCAATACATCACAATAAATTTAATAATTTGATAGTTTCAATTAAAGATGAGAATGGTGATTTGATTGATTTTGGTGGAGCTCGTATAACTGTTTTACTTGCTGTTAAATAATTTGAATTGTTATATAATAAATATGGATATCTTTGGTAATACTAAAAGGGGGACTACAAACCTCAATCATGTAAGTGAAGTTTTTACATCAAATATAACATGGGTTGATTTCAAAAACAAAAGACTTGTTAATGTAGGTGATGCAATTGACCAACATGATGTAGTAACTTTACAACAGCTAGATTTAATAAATAGTAATGTTAATAGTCAATTGGAAGGTGATAGAAACAAATTTGAAGATGTATTAAAAACATTACAAGACACATATATAAAGAAAGAAGATTTTCAAAAGGTTAGGATGGATACTACTAAATTGATTATGCAAAAGGAAACTATACTCTTAATATGTCGATTGAGAGCTAAAAATGTTAAGGAACCAATCTTTAGAATATTTAATCTCTCTAATGGTTACAAATTTCTCTATAATGGGAAAATAATGCACATGGAATTAAGTTTGGATAAATACTTTCTAGAGATATATTTAGGTGATACTTTGATTGAAAATTTACCTGTAAACATTAAAAAGGGTGATATAATTACGTTTCAAGCAAATAAGAATTCAGCTATGGAAGAAGGGCAACCATTGCAAGTTATTATGTATATAGAAAGAGAGCTTTCATAAAACCATTTGCTATAATCAATCTATATAACAACATTCTAATTCAATCTATATAACAACATTTTAATTCAATCTATATAACAACATTCTAAATTGAATTATACAGATGAATTATAAATTGTTATATAGATTGAATTATTGTTCGAATTATAGACTAAGTTATAGAATGTTATATTGATTAAATTATATAGATGAACAGTGTTTGAATTGTAGAAGTTATTATATAGATTGATTATAGATTGAATTATAGATTGAAGTTCATGATCAATTATAGTATTAATCAACAAATACCAATAACAGCATTAATTATAGTATTAATCAACAACAGCATTAATTATAGTATTAATCATCAAATACCGACACCCGTTAATTATAGTATTAATCATCAAATACCGACACCCGTTAATTATAGTATTAATCATCAAATATCGACAACAGCATCAAACAAACATATGCTTGAATTATAGTTTGAATTAGGCTGATCTTTAGAATGATGTTAGTTGATACAGTGTTTGAATTATAGATTGAGGTTAATAATTTTCCATATAATAAATAGTATGATGTATTGTGTTAAGTGTAAGAAATCAACAGATACAAAAATAGATAACATTAGAATAGAACAAACAAAGAATGGGAGATATGTTAAGAAAGGTATATGTGTTGTATGTGGTACTAATAAATCCCAATTCATTAAAAACCCCGATTGACTATATGAAGGTGAAGGTATTAGAGAAGACATTATAGAAGAAATTCATAAACCATCTAGAAACAATTATTCTAGGTTAAGTGTTATTGTTAAAGGTATAGATGATTTATGGCAAGCTGATCTTGTGGAAATGGATAGAGGTGTGTTAAAAGGTGTTTCCAAAATCAATAAAGGGTATAAGTATCTGCTAACGATTATAGATGTGTTTTCAAAATATGCATTTGCTGTTCCTGTTAAAGATAAGAGTGGTAAGAATGTTACAGAAGCATTTGAATCAGTGTTAAAAGTAAGAAAATCTAATAATTTACAAACTGATCAAGGTAAAGAGTTTTACAATAAAGAATTTAAGAAGTTGATGGAGGAAAATAGGATTAATCATTATTCAACCTATAGTGGTAAAAAAGCTTCTGTTGTTGAAAGATTTAATAGAACACTTAAACAAAATATGTGGAAGAAATTTACTGTTCAAGGTAATTATAAGTGGTTAAAAATATTGCAAGGTTTGGTTGATGAATATAATAACAAAGTACATAGAATAATTGGTGTGAAACCTGTAGAAATGAATAAGAATAATGAGCATGTGATATTGAAAAAAGTGTATAAGAAAGAATATGAGCCTGTTAAGTTAAATTACAAGATTGGTGATTATGTTCGTATAAGTAAAATTAAAGGTTTGTTTGAAAAAGGTTATACACCAAATTGGTCAGCAGAAGTGTTTGTTATTAATGAGGTTATACCATCTAATCCACCAACATATAAAATTAAAGATTTAAACAATGAAGAAGTTAGAGGAAGATTTTATGAACCAGAATTATTGAAAAGTAAATATAAGGATGAGTATTTGGTTGAAAAATATTAAAAAAGAAAGGTAATAAAGTGTTTGTTAAATGGTTAGGGTTTGATGATTCACATAATAGTTGGATAGATAAAAATAATGTAATATTATAAATGTTATATTTTATGGTTTAATAATTCACATAATAATTAAATAATGTAATATTATAAATGTTATATTTTATGGTTTAATAATTCACATAATAGTTTGATAAGATAAGGAAAATGTTGTAGTGTAAATTTAGTGTTTAACTTTTTATGAATATTTTCATAAAAGGTAATAAAGTATTTATTAAATTGTTACGGTTTAATAATTGCATAATAATTAAATAAATAAAAGTAATATAATATTATAAATGTTATTTTTTGGTTATTTCATAAAAGGTAATAAAGTGTTTGTTAAATAATTAGGGTTTATTAAATGGTTAGGGTTTAATAATTTGCATAATAATTAAATAAATATAAGTAATAAAGTGTTTGTTAAATAACTAGGGTTTATTAAATGGTTAGGGTTTAATAATTTGCATAATAATTAAATAAATATAAGTAATAAAGTGTTTGTTAAATAACTAGGGTTTATTAAATGGTTAGGGCTTAATAATTTGCATAATAATTAAATAAATATAAGTAATAAAGTGTTTGTTAAATAACTAGGGTTTATTAAGTGGTTAGGGTTTAATAATTTGCATAATAATTAAATAAATAAAAGTAATATAATATTATAAATGTTATCTTTTATAGTTATTTCATTAAAGGTAAATAGGATAAGAAGGTGAATGATAATTATGATGATGAGTGAGTTTATGAAAATAATTCAGTTTTTATCATATTAATAATGACTTTGATGGGGTGATCCCATAAAAGCCCTATACTAACACAACACACTAATATATGTAGAAAATGGCAGGAGTGTACAAGTATTAGCAGTTGTGTTAGGAAAAATAAGTATGCTAATGTTGGTATATATAACATGAAAAAAATATTATGAAAATGAACTAAAAAATTTGGTAAATATTAAGAAACGATACAGTACTTTTTCAAATAAGATGAATATAAATAATGTTAATTTTACTGGTGAGGAGATGAGGGAGATGTCGATTACAAAACTAAAACTAATATGTAAAGTCAAAAAAATCGTAACTATAGTTCTTTAAATAAGAGTGAATTAATCAAAAAAATCGAACAATATCAAAATGAACCAGATGAATTGAAAGTTATATACACAATGAAAGTTGATGAATTAAAAAACCATTGTAAAAGGAAAGGAATAAAAGGTTATTCTAAATTAAGAAAGGCTGAACTTATTGACCGTATTAAAAAATATGAAGATGAACAAAACAGATCACAAATTAGAAACATATTTCCATTTAAACAAGATGTTTTTGAAGAATCGAAACCACAACGAATACCAATTAAAGTAGAAACAAAGGAAACAGCAATACAGAAACGATTACAAACTATCACAATTGAAAACATAGGAGGATATAAAGATCCAGTGAAGTTTTTAAATATAAGTGGGAAAGTAGTTATTAACAAAATCAAGGAAGAATTAAAACACCACCCATTAAAAGTCAACCTTGTATTCATTTGTGATTATATTAAAGATAAAGAAGTACAAGAACGCAATTTTAAAACTATGAACGAAAGAATATTACAATCAACTGACTTAGACGAATATATAATCCATGCTAAACAAAAACTATGTAGAGAGATGGAGGAATTTCAAGGTAGAGGATCAGGATGGACATTACATCAAATTAAACATTTAGAAATCAGACTAAATAAATATGTACCATTACGAGCTTCTTCCTACATTGACCTTCCTAAACCAATTAAAGATAAGAAAGAAGTAATCAATATTAAAAATCAAGATAATAAATGTTTCTTATATTCAATTGCAAGTTATTTAAAACCTATTGATAGATGTTCTCAATATCAACGACCTTCACACTATACAAAAATTGTGAATGAGTTACAAGATAAATATTGTAATGGTATTGAATTTCCTGTACAATTAAAAGATATAGTAAAGTTTGAAAAGAGAAGTAACATATCCATTAACGTATATAGTTATGATGATGAATATAATATATACCCACTTCAAATCACAAAAAATAAGCAAAACAAACACGTCAATTTATTATATGTAAAAGATGAAAATAATAGTCATTTTTGTTGGATAAAGGATTTATCGAGATTAATAAGAAGTCAAGTAACAAAACATAAGGAGAAATTGTACTTTTGTGATAGATGTTTGGTAAGACATTTTAGAAATGAGAAGCAATTACAACAACATGAGCTATATTGTAAGGAGCATGAATCTGTTAGAATAGAACTTCCAAAACCATATGACAATCAAATACAGTTCCAAAATTATAATAGATCATTTAGAGTACCATTTGCGATATATGCCGATTTTGAATGTTTGTTATGTAAAATGGAAGTAGACCATAATTGTTCTAAAACTGTGAAGTATCAAAAGCATTTACCAATGAGTTTCTGTTATTATATCAAATACTCAAATGGTGTGTATAAAAGTCCTGTTAGTTATATTGGTTTAGATGCTGCAAAGGTGTTTGTGAAGAAGTTAAAACAAGAAGCAATAGAAATAAAGAAAATATATAACAAAAAAGTTGAAATGAATAACCTAACTAAAGATGAGAACGAGATATATAATAATTCCAATAGTTGTCATATATGTGAGAGAAACTTGAATGATTTACCACCAGCAATTGAAAAACAAATAAATATGTTAAATAAGAAAATACAATTCCCTAAAGATAATGATAGCATGATTGAAAAGTTAGAAGAATGGAAACATGAATTAGGAAAATGTTTAAAGGATATAAATAAAAATAAAGCAAAAATAAGAGATCATGATCCTTTAACTGGGAAGTTTAGAGGTGCAGCTCACAGTTATTGTAACTTAAGCTATCGAAATCCTAATTTTATTCCAGTATTTTTTCACAACTTAAGTGGTTATGATACTCACCTGTTTGTTAAAGAACTTGCTTATGATAAGATTGAAATAAAACTAATTGCAAATAATGAGGAAAAATATATAACATACTCAAAATATGTGAAGGTTGATAAAAAGAATGGGATTAATTTACGATTTCTAGATTCATTTAGGTTTATGACAAAGAGTTTAGCAGAACTAGCAAATAACCTTACAAAAGAACAATATAGAGAAACGTCAAAGTATTTCCCTAATGATTTATTAGATTTAGTAATTAAAAAAGGTGTGTACCCATATGATTATATTGACTCAATTGAAAGATTAGAAGAAACAAAACTACCTTCAAAAGAAATGTTCTTTAATAAACTTACTAAAACCCACATCAGTGATGAAGATTATGAGCATGCGAAAAATGTTTGGAAGTCATTCAATATTAAAAATCTAGGTGAATATACAGAACTTTATAAGACAGATGTATTAATATTAGCTGATGTATTTGAAAGTTTTAGAGATGTGTGTTTAAAAGCATATGGTTTAGATCCTGCTTGGTATTTCACTGCTCCTGGTTTATCGTGGGATTCAATGTTAAAGATGACTAAGATCAAACTAGAAATGTTAACTGACTATGACAAAATATTAATGATAGAAAAAGGTATAAGAGGTGGAATTTCACAATGTAGTAAGAGATATGTAAAAGCAAATAATAAATATATGAAAAATTATAACAAAGACGAACCTTCAAAGTATTTAGCTTATCTAGATGCAAATAATTTATATGGATGGGCTATGAGTCAATACATGCCTTACAAAGACTTTAAATGGGTTCAACCTTACATAAACATAATGAATATTCCAGATGATTCAGAAACTGGCTACATATTAGAAGTTGATTTAGAATATCCAGAATACTTACATGATAAACATACAGATCTGCCATTAGCTCCAGAAAATATGTGTCCACCAGGATCGAAACATTCAAAATTATTAACAACGCTTTACAATAAAGAAAGATATGTTATTCACTACAGAAACTTAAAACTATATATGTCACTTGGGATATTAAAGAAAATTCATAGAATATTGGAGTTCAAGCAATCAAACTGGTTAAAGGAATATATTGATCTAAATACTAATATGAGAACAAAAGCTAAGAATGATTTCGAGAAAGATTTTTACAAGTTAATGAACAATAGCGTATTTGGTAAAACAATGGAAAACATTAGAAAGAGGCCATCTATTACCTTAGAATGTGATCCAATGAGGGTGGAAAAGTTAATAGCGAAACCGAACTTTGATTACAGAACAATATTTACTGAAGATTTGTGTGCGATACATATGAAAAAAGAAAAATTGACCTTCAACAAACCTATATATGTTGGTACGAGTGTGCTAGATTTGTCAAAACTGTTAATGTATGACTTCCATTACAATATTATGAAACCTAAATACGATATCGATATGGACTTATGTTACACGGATACTGATAGTTTTATATATGAAATTGATACAGATGACTTCTACAAAGACTTAAAGAAAATGGTTGATCTATTTGACACAAGTGATTATGGAAAGGATAATCAATATGGAATACCACTAGTAAACAAAAAAGTATTAGGAAAGATGAAGGATGAAAACAAAGTTAAAATAATGATGGAGTTTATTGGGTTAAGATCAAAGATGTATACCGTTAAAGTTGAAAATAAAGAGGAGAAAAAAGCAAAAGGAATAACAAAATGTGTAGTAGCAAAAGAGTTACAATTTGATGATTATAAGCAAACCCTATTCAATGATGTGAAAACATATAAAAATATAAATCTAATTCGAAGTTGTAAGCATGATGTGTATACCATAGCTGTAAATAAGTTAGCATTAGATTCAAATGATGATAAAAGATATATACTAGAGGGTGGTGTAAGTACATTAGCTTGGGGGCATTATAAGATATAGTTAAAATGTATTTATGTGTAGTTTAGTTTTAAGTCATATTTAATTAACTTTTATGTATAGTTTAGTTTTAGGTAAAATTTAATTAACTTTTATGTATAGTTTAGTTTTAGGTAAAATTTAATTAACTTTTATGTGTGGTGTAATTGATAGGTGTTAGTGAGTAATTATGTATAGTTTAGTTTTAGGTAGAATTTAGTTAACTTTTATGGTAAAATCATAAAAGTGTTTTTGTAATTTTATTTTTACTAAATTTAGTGATTTTTGTAACTAGATTTAGTGATTTTTTTGTTTTTGTAACTAGATTTAATGATTTTTTGTAACCAAATTTAATGATTTTTGAAGTCAAAACCGGTTATAACCAGATTTTGTAACTAGATTTAGTGATTTTTTGTTTTTATAACTTGATTTAGTGATTTTTTTGTAACCAGATTTAATGATTTTTATAACTAGATTTAGTGATAGAATGCATTAGAAGTTATTATGAGTAAGATAGAAATTATTTGAGATGTGATAGAAGTTATTTGGGATAGGAAGTGCGCTAGAAATTATTAGGGGTAGATTAGAAGTTATTAGAGATGATAGGGTGACATATAGTTAAAATGGGCTAATAATAAATTTGTCTGCAGAATCCCCATTCCCTCTCTACTGTTAAATATAACACTATAGAAAATAGTAATACTAGAAATATGTCAGATACTATGAACTTACTGGTAACTTTGGAATGAACTAGACCTCATTTAGAAGTTAACTTGTTGATTTGGTCATATGACTTTTGAAATCATTGTGCTGTTTACAAGTTTTTTTTTAATTTTTTTTATAGAAACTACGACGACTTGTGAAAATTACATTTGTAATTTCTAACTTGTGAATAGTGTGAAGTAGTTTCGATTGATCGATTCTTGTATAATGGAAACGTAACCGGTAAAACTATATGTTCCCGTCAGGAAAAGGCCAATAACCGACACATGTCGTAAACAAAAGCAACTTCCAATATAGAAACAATGAACAAACGAATGACTTCCAAAAATAGATAAAAAGAAAGTAAACTTCGTTCAAATATAGAATAAAACTGAATTTAAAAAATATCAAATACAAAAATTAAACTAGTAAAGTTTCCTATAATGGGATAAAATTGTCCTTCATAGATTATTAATAAATCTTCAATATAAACACACACTGTACTTACTTCTCGTAACAGGCTTGTTAAATCTAACCTCGAAAATTGATGACCAATATGTCGGACACCAAATGGCTACGTTTAACCAAATTTCATAAATGTAGGTACATCTTTATAAGCTGAATATAAAGTTTCATGGTGTGGAAGCCCTTGTTCCTCAAGTTATTGACCAGCAAATTTAGGGTTGGACTCAATTAGTAGAAATGAAATACCTGCACATCATATTTCATATAAATACTAAGCACGTAAAGATCTATCGTGATGCCAAATATGCTTGAGTAAATTTAGTGAACTTCTCGAATGAATTTCATCAATCACATCTAGTAAAGGTTTTTCTTTCTTTCTTTGTTTTCCTTTTTTTTTTTGTGTGTGTGTGTGTGTGTGAAAATTTTACGTTTTTCAAACTCTAAATTTGGTTCTTAATAACTCGGGAACCAAAGATCTAAACTTGACCTTATTTTTAAGAAAACCAAACGCCCCTAAGAAAACCAAACGCCCCTCTATTTCAAAGCGACCAATAAACCAAAACGGTTTTATGGTTCTTCTTCAGAATATTCAATGCTTGATTCAACTGTTTTTTTTTTTTAAAGATTTCAAGCTAAAATTTCCACCACATTGCTTCTTTCTTGTCTCCTTCATGCGCGACGCGAATGCGTCCATCTAGCGTAATTTGTTTCCCGGTATAGTTCGAACTACGAATTTTCCACACAAAGTTCGTAGCGTTATATGGTGCAATGTCACAGATTGAATGTTCAACAGCATTTTTTAAGAGTCCAACACATAGTATGAGTAACATGAGGTGTAGGGAAATTCTTACTAACACTTTTGAAATTATTACAAGTATTTGTTAAATGGTGCTGAATTGGGTAGAATTGTACCAACTTTTTCACAAAAGGGGCTGAAAATACCAGGGTGGTACCAACGAACCGATGAATGACAAAAAGAGCTGAATTTGGTACAATTGTACCAAGTGTGGCAACACTGGTAACGCTCCATCATCTTACATGATGGCATTACAAATACGTAATTTCTTTGTTTTCTTAATTTCCAAATAGCCATTAATTGGGTTCACTCGAGTAGACGGCTCTACCCAAAACAAAATTTATAGGTAAAATACGATGTCAAACACTTTTCGTAAAAGAAGAGGAATGTGAATATAAGTAATTGCAGTCAGTGGATATCATATTGAAATATATTTTGAATGATAATGAACGTATTCTAAGTGTAACTATTTACTGAAGCGGAAGGCGGAAGAGTACAAGGGCGCGAAAAAGGTGGAAATAAACGGCGGGAATATTCTGTTCGTGTTAGCAATGGACGTTTGCGATGCATGTAATGCAATATACGATTCTATTACAAAGAATTGTGCAATAAAGAGCGTAATATTATCGTGGTTTATGCATTAGCTCCTCATTTAGTGCATACTGTGTGAAAATTTGGTAGAGCCGTCTGCTCGAGTAATGCCCATTAATTTGTTACTACATCTTCATAAATAAATTTCAGTTCCAGTCATAATTATTAAACGATTTGCTAATTTGGTGGCAAATAAAACTTTGGAGTATGTTTAGTACAAGGGGTCCAGAAGCACGTAAAAAACACAAAATTTACAGGAGAAATGAATGGTGCAAGTACTTAGACGTAACATAACGTAACCAAATCTAACCTAACCTAACATAAACTAACCTAAGCTAACCTGAACTAACCTAAACTTACCTAATATTATAGAAATAAGCGAAATTCTATCATTTTTTTTTTGAATATTATGCGGGACCCCTACACTAATTTAACATAAGCTAACCTAACCTAATCTAAACTAAACTAACCTAAACTAGCCTAAACTAGCCTAAACTAACCTAATCTATTCTAAACTAACCGAATGTGAACAGAAATTACCAAAATTGTAACATTTTTTAGAGAAAAGAGCTGGAACCCTTCTGCTAAACATAGGCCAAAACTTTTAATTCTGAGGCAGAAAAGCTAATGTTGCATGAAGAAGAAGAAATATATAAATTAAATATATAGATTTCAACCATGGAATGAAAACTGCAGTTGAAGATTTTAAAATTCTATCTTTTAACAAATATTAGTTCTAAAGTAAAATGTTTAAGTTTGGCTAGTACATTCAAGATAAAATATTGAATTTTTAATCGTAATTAGAGTGGAAAAACAACAATTGGTCATAGGAAATAAATAATTTGACATCGTTAAGCCTTTTCGTATGTGTTGCCTTGAAGTTATGTGTTTAAACATTACGAAGTAAATTCTTGGAACCTAATCCGGGTTCTGATACCAATGTTTCTTCCGATATATGTAGCAACGATCTAAATTAATTATAGCCTTGTCAAAATTCCCTGCTAACTACTACTGGGTGACACCTCCATCTGCTTATTCATGACGTCAGAGGAACAGTCAGATCAAAAGCAGTTGAGGGAGCTCGATCTTGGTCATTTCTCGGATGGTCATTCGTTATACATTTTTGCCGTTGGTCACATCCTGGTCATTCTGTCTTCGGTCCGTCTTTCGGTACGGTCGATTGACGGGAAAATCTTCACCAATGGATATCATCGAGTTGCACCGGGTAATTCTTTACAACGCTGGTGTGGCTATTCTAGCAAATGTGGAGATCCCATATCGTTGTGGTAATGTATTATCGGTACCTTATTATGAAAAAGTGGTAACATGATATGTTGGCAATCAACAATGTACCAAGTTACCCCCTCCCACAAAATAAAGAACCAAGAATACAAATATATCAACGATATGGAATCTCCGTACTGTATCATCATAATCATACTACTACTACTACTACTACTACTGCTGCTTCTACTACCACTACTACTACTACTACTGCTGCTGCTACTACTACTACTACTACTTATACTTACCTTGAGAATAGAACCCAACCAACCCCTGCGGAGCTTCTAATTCGTCCCTACTACTACTACTACCACTACTACTACTACTACTACTATTAATACTACTACTACTATTAATACTACTACTACTGCTACTATTACTATTACTGCTACTACTACTACTACTTATGTAGAGAACAGAACTCAACCAACACCTGCGGGGCTTCTAACCCGTTTGTACTACTACTACTACTACTACTACTTTTACTACTTTTACTGCTACTACTACTACTACTACTACTACTACTACTACCGCCACGACTACCACTACTTATGTCGAGAACAGAACCCAACCAACCCCTGCGGGGCTTCTAACCCGTTCCTACTACTACTACTTATACTAAAGCAACCTTACCCCGCACTAAGCATTACAATGCTTAACTTACCTCTCATTGTACGTGGGTATAGTCTACCGACCTCCACAAGGCTATACTTATAGAGCAAGAGCCCAGACACATTTATTTAACCCAACGAGGCTAAAAGGTTTGAAAGTCGATTCTAATGTGAAAATGTCTCAGGAATTCGAAAATGTAACTCTTACAACTGTAAACCAGTCATGATACGCGCTACAGGGTGTTTAAGAAGTAAAAGTGTTACAATTGTAAGATTTCACCTCATATAATTTAAAAAATAATAACTTCATTATCGTTCAAGATATAAACTTCTTTCTTGCATTATTTCCGAGAATATACTCCAGATCTCAATCTTAATATTAGAAACTTTTTTATGTGGCCGCCATTTTAAAATATTGTGCCTGAAAACGGAAAAAGGTCATTTCTGAACTACAATTCTTGTGTTTCAGGACTAATAACTAGGAAACAACTACGTTTTCGAAAACAAGTTGAAGTAAATGTAATTAAGCATTTTAAGAGCTTGCAAATGACACCTATACCATTGTTATATCTTTAAAAATAATTGAGCTAATTAATTTTATGTAGTGTTATGTGTATTTGTTTTTAACTTAAATGTAAAAAGTTTTAGGAGATTTGTAGGAAGAGTCCATACACATTTATTTAACCTAAGGAGGCCAAAAGGTTTGAAAATCGAATATAATGTGAAGACGTCTTAGGAATTCAAAAATGTTACTCTTACAGCTGTAAACCAGCCATAATTCGCGCTACAGGGTGTTTAAAAAGTTAAAACATTTTTTTTAAAAATGACTCCCTAAGAACATTTATTTAGCGCAAACTGTTACTTGAAACTGTAAAAGTAATTCCTAATAGAGTCATGTTTCAAAATGCTAATAATATTATTTTTACACAATATTTTACTTTTTGTTTTATACAGGGTGGTTCGAAAGATGCCTCGTTAAAAGGTACCGTAGTACTGTACTTTACTGAACTAAGATATCTAATGTATACTCCCACAATGCGAAAAATATTTTTAAGATGCATCAAATTTCAAACCTTTTGGCTCATGTGGATAAAACTAATTTGTTTAGGGGTACAGTTCACTTAGCGCAATCATTTGTACAACGAGGTATTAAGAAGAATTTTCATTGTTTTCATTTCAGGTCCTGACATCAAGTCTGTACATTGAATGAAAATCCTTCACAAACTCTCTCCTGTGTATTTCATGTTCATGGACAGGTTACAACTGAACCTATTACTCGATTTGACGAGAGGACCTGGATTAAGGTTAAAATAGCAGCAAATCGTCGACATAAGTGTTTTAGAACAACGAAATATGCAGATATGATAAAATCGTTATTCGTCGCTAGTGACGCAAGTGATGTTTGTGGTTACCATCTTTAATGGTACAAAAACTTCACTGCAGTCGGAAAAGAAAAAAATGTTACTAAGGAAGAGCAACCTTCAACATCAAATAATTTACGTTCTCAAGGTCGTGACATCCAAACTTCAAGTACAGGAATTTTTAAACAGGTTTGTGTGTTTTGCAAAACAGTACAGAAAAGAAGCAAGGGCAAACTCGAGCTACTGGGAATCTGTGAGGATTTTAATGCCGAAAAACGCATTAAAGCAGCCATTAAAGTGTTGCAAGATAACGTTCTAGACACACAACTAACACATGTTGATTTTGTAGCCAAAGAAGTACGGTATCATCATAGTTGCAGAAAACAGTATTTAAACATAGAAGAGAGAGTAGTTACAAAGCAATCTCCAAGTGTACCAACCAAAGAAATATTTTCAAGACGAGTTCATGAAAAAGCCTTTCTTCAGTTGTCTGAATACGTACAAAGTGAACTTACAGATGGAAAACGAGCAGAATTTCTCACATCCCTTCATACTCGTTATATGTTATTGGTTGCTGCAGAAGATGCATCTGACATCGAAAGCTATACAACTCAAAAGTTTGAATGTAAATTACTGAATCGATTCAAATATATATATTATCATCAACAAAACTATCAAACAAATATGGAAAAATCTTATATCCAATCGCTTTAGAGAAAGAAGAAGCCATAAAGCAAGCTCTTGGTGATGCAGATTCGTCAAAGTGGAAAATAATGGAAGCAGCAAGAATACTTCGTACTGAAATCCTTAAATTAAGGTCATCAGGATGCGATCTAACATCACCAGTAACTGCAGAGTCTATAGCAGAAGGTACAGCTAAACCTCCAGAAATTTTACTCCTGTTCTTCAGAACATTGTATACTGGAAGAGCGACTGGAACTGAGGAGTATGAACATGTAGAAAGATTTGTACAATCATCTTCTGCAGATGCCCTATCTGCAACTACCAGAGGTCATATTAAGCCATCTAAGCATCTGTGTCTAGGATTGGGTCTCAAAAGTATGACTGGAAGCTGAAAGATCATTGATATGTTAAACAGATTTGGTCATTGTGTTAGCTATCACATCGTCGAGTCCTTGGAAACTGAAATGGGGTTCGCCATATCTGAAAAAAAATTCTCTACTGCCAGATGGCCTTCAAGCAGAAAACAATCTATCCATCGGTTTAGCATGGGATAATTTTGATGAGAATTCTGAGACACTCTCTGGAAAAGGAGCATTACATGATACAACAGGGATTTGCTATCAAAATATTTCAGTCAAACCTGAAGAATCGGAACATACTAATAGAGAGCACCGACAAAAGATAACCCGACTGAGGAGAACATATATAGCAGAAGAAAAAGATCTCAAGCCTTACAGGAAGAAGCCTAAAATAACTGCATTCAATTATACAACAAAAATCATGATTGATTCAATTACGTTTCAACTTGGGAATAAGAAGGACGCTCTTTGAATGATGTTATTTGTGTTTCAACAACATCTATGTGGATAGGTTGCAATTCCAGTTACTCTAGAGACAATCTTCCTAGACAGGCAATTGGATATATGTTAAATATAACGGAACCTCCAACCAAATTAGATGTAGTTGCAGAAACTTTGAAGATAGCCCAGAAAGTTGCCAATGAATGTGGTCAAGAATATGCTGTTGTCCCATACGACCTCGCTATTGCTAAACCAACAATGCAAATTCAGGCTCAAGAAAAACCTTTGTACGACTACATATTCATATGCTTCTGTGCATTCCATATTTCAATGACTTTCTTTGCATGCCTTGGATATATAATTGATGAATCTGGATTACCGGCTTTGATGACTTCCGTTGATATTCTTGCCCAAGGTTCCCTGAAAGGTTTCATAAACGGAAAGCACTTTAACCATTGTAAACGTTTGCATGCCATCATAATGCTTACGATGTGGAAACTGCACTTCAAACAGTTTGTACAAAGCAATGAGGCTGCTGCTAGCTCAGTTCGACACCAACTGATCCAGCTATCCTCAGATCTAAGTGAAGAATCCATTACCAATATTTTTGAGTCTGAGACAATGAGTAGTTTCCTTGACAAATACGAGGAATACACTGCTAAAACAAGATCTGGTGAACATGGTGAAACAGCACAGTTCTGGTTTATGTATATTGATCTAGTTCAGCTATACTTCAATTTCAGTAGAGCATATCGAACTTGTGATGTGGACTTGTTCACTTGTTGTTTGGGCAAGATGTGCTATGTATTATTTGCAGTTAACCGTCCAAACTATGCACGATGTATTACAAGATATTTTCTAAATCTGCTTAATATGGACACAACACACCCCGGTGTCCGTAAAATGCTAGAAGATGGTGGCTTGTCAGTTAAGAGAACAGCAAACGGGTTTTCCCGTGTCCCAGTTGATATGGCATTAGAACAAACAGTGAATGCAGATGCCGCTTCTCGCTTCACAGGAATTTCAGCCTTCTCATAGTCCATATCTGCACGTAAAAGATGGATGGTTACAAGAGCAATGAGAACTTCTATTATTTCAGTGTTGATGGATATGGTTAGGCTGCAAAGCAAGGAAGATGTTTCTCAAGAGTGTAAAAACAATAGAATACAGAGAGACCACCAAGATGTTGATAAGCTATCTGATGTTATAAACAATAGTATGAATCCTTTTTCAGAGGATAATGTAAAAACTTTATGCAATATATCAATTGGAAAATTTGTATCTTCTGATGTCTCCAGAGACCTTCTTGGATGTATGGAAACAGGACAAAACTGGTTCGATGGCTTTACAACGGAATGTTTTGAAGATCCTTCCAGATTTGAAAAACCCCTGAAAAGAAGGAAAATTAAGAATTTCACAACTGATTCAGTGAAATGTAGATTATCAGTGAAAGATTTAAAAAAATCTTAGAACTCAAATGCACTCGTGACCTTCTTGGAAGATTATTTTTCCTTGCCATAACTGCAAATATTGATCTGAAATATATCTTTACATATCCTCTGACACCAGTGCCTCTTACATTAGCCTAATGTGATGGATCATTGAACAAAACAGACAAATCAAAGTTGGTTCATTATCTTGCGAAAAAGTACGAAAGCCAGCCCCCCATCAACATTGATGTGTGTCTTGTAGATGCAATGTTTTTTATTCATTCTCAGACGTTTTACCATTAACGTATTCTGATATTGCCAAGGTATTGTTGATTCGTCTGTGTCAATTAACACCTTGTATACACTTCATTTGTGACACATATCAAAGTCCTTCCCTTAAGGATGTAGAAAGAATAAATAGAGGCTCGTGCTCTTCCTTATTTTCTGTAACTGGTGGACAGCAAACACGACCAAAAGATTTTCAGCGAGCTTTAAGATCACCACATTTTAAGGACTCACTGTTTACATTTTATGTATGGAGTGGGGGAAAAATCAGTATGCTACAATCCTTGAAAACCATATTCTCTATCTAGCAATACAAGACACATGTTACGGGTTTTCTTCCAATAATGGAGTAGTAACTACCATCATTAAGCCAACACTGTTGTCCCAACATGAAGAGGCTGATACAAGGCTTATTTGGCATGCAGTGTATGTATGCAAAGAACTTCAGAAACCCAATATAATCTGCATTTGTATCCTGCTGTTGTTTCATCAAAAACATCTTGAAGGTTACATTTGGTTAGATGCGGGAAACAGCAGTAACAACACAAGAAGGTACATATTAATAGATATCAGTGCCATTGCCAACATACTTGGACCTGATCTTTGTAATGCTCTTCCATCATTCCATGCTTTTACAGGATGCGACTTTTATGAGAAAAGGTAAAATTCTGCCCATGCGTATACTGGAAGCTTCAAATTGTTTTAAGCAAACTTTCGCCACTCTAGGAAATTCACAGGACATCAGTGATGACGTTATCAGAAATTTAGAACATTTTGTATGCTCCATGTATTCATTACCTAAGTGTACTTCTGTTAACAAAGCACGATTCAATTTATTTGTAAGAAAGTATGGTCCTGAAAAAGGTAAAAACCCTCTTGGTAACATAAAAGGAGTTGATCAGAGTTCCATTCCACCATCACTACCAGTCTTAATGAAAAAAATAAAAAGAACAAATTATGTTGCATATTTATGGAAAAATGCCAACATCCAGAACCCTGTTCTTTTTAGGCCTGGAGACAATGGTTGGTGTATAATTGAAGGAAATTATGAATTTGTGTGGTTTGAGGGCGAACAAATTCCTCAAAACATACACCAGTTTTCAGCAGAACATGATGATTGTGACTATGATACAGACGAAGAAGTTCAGAGTGGATCTTCTAGTGAGGAAGATATTAAAAGTGAAAGTGATGAAAATTAAGAAAAAAAATTAACAGTCTGTCAATTGCTTTAACACGTGTCTGTCAACAGTTTCAATATGTATACTCTTGTATGATCCTACAGTTAATTTAGGTATTTATCAGAATTTGTATTGAAATGGCCAGTTTCGAACCAACCTGTATAACACAAAAGTTAAATATTGTGTAAAAATAATATTATTAGCATTTTGAAACATGACTCTATTAGGAATTACTTTTACAGTTTCAAGTAACAGTTTGCGCTAAATAAATGTTCTTAAGGCGTCATTTTTTAAAAATATTTTAACTTTTTAAACACCCTGTAGCGCGAATTATGGCTGGTTTACAGCTGTAAGAGTAACATTTTTGAATTCCTAAGACGTCTTCACATTATATTCGATTTTCAAACCTTTTGGCCTCCTTAGGTTAAATAAATGTGTATGGACTCTTGCTACAAATCTCCTAAAACTTTTCACATTTAAGTTAAAAACAAATACGCATAACACTACATAAAATTAATTAGCTCAATTATTTTTAAAGATATAACAATGATATAGGTGTCATTTGCAAGCTCTTAAAATGCTTAATTACATTTACTTCAACTTGTTTTCGAAAACGTAGTTGTTTCCTAGTTATTAGTCCTGAAACACAAGAATTGTAGTTCAGAAATGACTTTTTTCCGTTTTCAGGCGCCATATTTTAAAATGGCGGCCATGTAAAAAAGTTTCTATTATTGAGATTGAGATCTGGAGTATATTCTCGGAAATAAAGCAAGAAAGAAGTTTATATCTTGAACGATAATGAAGTTATTATTTTTTAAATTATATGAGGTGAAATCTTACAATTGTAACACTTTTACTTCTTAAACACCCTGTAGCGCGTATCATGACTGGTTTACAGTTGTAAGAGTTACATTTTCGAATTCCTGAGACTCTTCCACATTAGAATCGACTTTCAAACTTTTTGGCCTCGTTGGGTTAAATAAATGTGTCTGGGCTCTTGGACTATTACTGATTTCGCACCCGTCACAAACTGGAATACGCATAAGAATCCCGCGTGCAATTTTTGATCTTAATTTACCACGCCTACTCGTCACACTAAATAGTTCTCGAATGTTCTTTCCTACTTAATACACTTCGGGTTAATACACTGATAAGCTCGATCAGCGACCACATATACACACGACAAGGCCACTCCAAGCACTGAATGCAATTACTCTTTAAAAGTCATTTTAATGAAATAAGGATCTCATACTTCACAACATTGGCGTCTCTGGCATGTAAAATTTGGGGGGGACATCAAAGGAAATGATCTAACTGCTAGTATCTCAGCGGAATTTTAGATTATGTCACTCAAAATATTGGGGGGGACGCGTCCCCCCGTCCCCCCCGCCAGAGACGCCCATGCTTCACAACAAGCACTAACATGTAATATTTAAAAATTCAACGAAAAGTAATCAATGCATTATAATTTTCTGCATGAACCAACGAACTAGTTACCAGTTTAAGTGTTCCGCCACACTCCTGAAATACAACTTCCACTACATGCGCACGCACACATTCACTCACTACAATGTAAACAATCAACATGGCTTCCAGCTAGTGTTGTAAATAGAAAAAAAACCGTTCGTATTTTTTCAGAAATGTTCGTTTTTTTTAGAAAAAAAACATTGCCTCTCGTTTTTTTTCTAAATTTCGTTTTTTTTCAAATAGTCATTTCTAATACATCTTACGTCTGTTTAAGTAATAAATATTTTTATGTAGGTATAATTACCGTAAAATGCAACATAAATTAAACGCTAGATACTAATACACTACAAATATTTTACAATTTACATGAATGCCATAGCTATTAACAATTCGGGTTTCAGCAGTTTTCATCAATATCAACTAAGAAATAAAAGTAGAAATGAAATTTTGTTTTTTCGTGAAAGCAGGCCTTTAATAAGTACGAAAATAATGTCTCGAACAGTATAAAATTCAAATAACTTGTCTAAAGGTAAAAACTAATACTAATTTGCCTAATAGTATTTTTCTAAATGTCATATATAAATAATTTGTCGACTAGATATATATGATATGCAGAGCCGGCTCTACCATATATGCAACACGTGCATTTGCGTGGAGCGGCAAGTTTGGATGGTCCGGTAAAATCTGTCATAAGTATATTATTTAAATTAAATATTTCTTGTTGGAAACAGACTTCATGATGATGGTAGTTACATTTACTAAGCTGACCTTCTATTTGAATACTACATTCATAAATTATGTTTAGTTTGCATTTGTCAAGGCCACATGGACAATGCTAAAGCAAATGGTTAAAAAAAAATCCCAGCACAAATTGCTTGATTGTTGCCAAATGCGAGAATTCAGTTCTCGAATAGTAGTGGATATCTGTTCCAGTTAGTAAGTTATCACAGTTTTGATATGATAACTAGTCTTGTTTTTGTCAGAAACAAGTTCCTTTTCATTGAAGATAGAAACAAGTTTTTTTTAAAAATGTTAACAGATATTGAAGGGAAATTAAGAAATAAAGATAAAAGAGCTAGTTGCACTGGAATTGCAAACTGATACATTGAGATTGAAGCTCGATAGTGAATTCTATAAAAACGATTACCATTTTTCCTCTGCAGGTGTGTTTGCTTTATCTTTCACTAACGTAATAGATTAATATTTAAAAAAAAAAAGACACAACGGGATTGCATTTTTAGTAAGTATTTAAGCCTTTCTGAGTGCAACTGCACTTACCCTCACCTTTGTTGTTCATGCTGGAGTAGCATACTAAAAATCATGACTTTTAAGATTTGTTCTTTCTGGAGAAAGAGGGAGGCGGCAAATTATGCCATTACATGGGGCGACAAATTGACTAGGACCGGCCCTGATGACATGTATATAAAAGACATGAATATAGGATGACACAATTTGAAGTAATGCAGGGTGTTTCAAAATTAATATTTGGGTTTTGAAACTTTGTAGTATCTATTACAATTAACTTACAATTATAAATATTATATCAAATGAAAGAGCAACTCAAACAGTTTTGTACGCACGCATGTACATGCATTGTTTCTTCTGTCTGCCGTTAGAAAGAGCAAACAGAAAAGATGTAGACTAGAGAGCAGAAAGTTTTTTTGTGTTTTAATAAAGACTGAATCTGTACAGTGCAACGGTCTGTGTGAAGAATATTAAGGAGACGCTTGCAACTACGTCCTTATCGTTTGCAGTTGCTACAGGTCTAAAGCCTACACACTACGGTTTACGTGCCAATTTCGCAAGTGAAATATTGCTGCACAACAATGAAGATTTTCTGGATCGTGTAGTCTTCAGTGATAAATAGACATTTCACCTAAGATCTAATGTGAACACTCATAATGTTTGTATCTGGCCGTCATCAAATTCTCAGGAGATGGTACACTTGAAATGAGACCCCTAAATTGAATGTGTTTTGTGCCATATGGCGGAAAGTTTATGGGCCTTTCTCGCCTATCGACTAGATGTGTGCCGTGTGACAAATGAATCTCACATTGAACACTTGTAGCAAAGATTGTTTGAGGTGCTCTTTTACTTGATGAATTGCTTATAATTGTTCGTAAAATGTAATAAGTACTACGAAGACTTAAAACCCCAAAATTCATTTTGAAACACCCTGCATTTCTCACCAACAGTGTTGGAACTAAGATGTAAAACGGAGAGAAAATTTTCCTTATAAAGTTATTGTTTACAACAACTATATTATTGTTTACAACAACTATATTATTATTAGTCGAGACCAGGGCCGCCCACAGGGGGGATGTATGGCGCAAGCTGCGCCATTGAGAGAAATTTTGGGGGTGATTTTACTCTACTTTCGAACTAGCAATTTTACTGTCGGAATAGCATTAAAACACGATTTTGAGAAGCTAATTTTCAAAAATTTTCCGGGGTGAACCCCCGTACCCCCTGCTATGATATTCGATGAATGAAGTACCGCGCAAGTAGCCGTATGAAAGGAAAGGTTGGTTCGTTTTAAGAGAGAAGGGTCGCCCACAGGAGGGATGAAGCAAGTTGTGCCATCCAGAAAAAAATTGGGGGGAATAAAAAAAATTGGGGAAGAATTTTACTCTAATGTCGAATAAGTAATTTTGCTGCCGTCAGATTAACATTGGAACACGATGCGATTTTTTTTTTTTTTTTTTAAATCTTGAGGAGCGAAATCTTTTAAATTATTGTTTTTAGAGGACTTGAGTTTTGAGGAGGGAAGAGATTATTAGTTTTGGGGGGGGAGTGCGCCATCAGCTTTGGGGGGATGGGCACCCCTGGTCGAGACTATAACTACAACAATAACACGAGTTAGTAGTCAAAAAAATGTAATCAAATGTATACTCGGTGGCCCAGGTAGCCAAAGTGGCACACACGGGTGTGTCATTTGTTTAATCCGCTCCTGTGTGGACACTAATTAAGATATCGGGATATTATTCCTGCAAAATATGGTTGACTATAGTTTATCATATTATTTTTTTCTTCTGGTGTCGAATTTCCTTCTCAAATTTTGCCCCAGTAAAAAATTCGAGAATTTTCTAATTTCGTATTTCCTTTACTTCTTTTTTCCCTGTAGCTTCCTTCGTTGTAGAAAGACCTCCTTATACTTGCCAGGTAGATACTTCGGATGGATACCTAACTGTTGACATCAATTAGACGGGCCTGCGCGCAGTGTTGCCAATTAGGGAAAATAAAATTCTCCCAAATTTGGGGAAAAAATTAGAAATTTTTGTTTATAAATCCGTACCTATACGTCTGAGTGCAAGTCAACTTACGCCAATCGAACATTTGTCCTTACTTAACAAACGCAAGTACAGATTGTTACAATGGGGTAATTAGGGAACGCACGAAAAATTCGTATTTAGGTTCTAACCCTTGATTTTTCTAGTTTTTCCCTACTTTTCTGTTTACAGTAATATATTTTTGGTAATTAGAAGTTTTGTTCCTTAAACATCGTCGTATACCAATATTTAATTTAAGATAGTTTGCGTCTATCTGGTAGCAGTATTACCAGCTACAGAATATTTTAATTCCAGATTTTAGGGGGAAATTTTGAAAAAATTATCTGTTTTGTCTCTATTATTTCCCTCTTGTTGGCTATATCGGAACAAACGTACCAGTATCTGGAAGTCTCGTCTTTGCTCTACACAACGCATTATAGAAAGTTTCAATAGGATAATTAGGGGAAGTACAGTAGACCTTGTTCTCTAATTGGGAAGATTACTGTGATTTTTTTAAAGGTAGAATGAGGTATTTTTTATTGACATGCTTACTTTATTAGATATCGTCACAATACTTGTGAGATATATTAGAGGGATACCAAAGCTTATTTTAAGATAGTTTGTGTGTGTTTGATAGTAGTGTTGCCAGCTACAGAAAATTTTAATTCCAGATTTTAGGGCAAATTTTGGAAAAAATCCCTTTTTTATTTCTATTATTTCCTTCTTGTTGGCTACATTCGAACAAACGTACCAGTGTCTAACAGCCTCATCCTTAGCCTACACAGCGCACCATAAAAAGTTTCACTAGAATAATTAGGGAAAGTACAGTTGAGGTTTATAATAAACCATGTTCTGTAAGTGGTAAGAAAATGGTGAATTTCTGAGGTAGAATGAGATTTTTTAAAAAAATTCATGCTTACTTTGTTATATATCGCCATGATACTTGTAGGATATATTCTTGAAGTACTAAGGGCTATTTTCAGATAGTTTTCGTCTGTCTGATGGCAGTGCTTCCAGCCAAAACAATTAATTCCCGCTTTTAGGTGAAAAATTCGGAAAATTTCCCTTTTCCCCTCTATTATTACCCTCTTGCTGACTACATTGAAACAAACGTACCACTACCTGAAAGCTTCCTCTTTTCCCTACAGAACGCACCATAAAAAGTTTCAATAGCGTAATTAAAGAAGCTGTAGCCCCGGCATATTTGATTTTTGCTTGTGTATGGCGTAAAAAGTGTCAAAATTTCGTGTATGACAGAATTTTTTCTTTCCCTCTTTGGATGGAAGCAAGCAATTTCAGGATTTCACTGTACCTTGTCAACACACCAAAGATTTTTTAAAACGACTTAAACCCATATAGCAGCAGTGGTACTAGATACAAAAAATTTTGAAATTCGGTTAGTGAATTTTTTGTAAATTTTCACCCCTACATTTCCCTCAATAATTTCCCACCCATTGGCAACACTGCAATGCAACTTACCCAAAAGATAGCCACATCCATTTTCTAAAAAACAAGGCCTTAACCATATCAATCGAATGAATGGTTTTTGAGCAATAAGTCACTAACTGGAAATGTAGGAAAACGCCAAAAATGACCTGGGGCCGAAAGGAATCATCACACAATTTTGCTAGTATATAGGTGCAAATAAACAAAAGATTTGTAAGTTACCAGGGCTTCTCCTCAAGTTCTGTTGATTATTTCAATAATCTGCGACGTAAATCAATAAATAATAGTTGCCAGAAAAAAAACAGAGATTTGAAAAAAAACGTGAAAAAGAACGATGTTTTTTATTGAAAAAAAACTTCACAGAAAAAAAACCGTTTTTTTTACAACACTACTTCCAGCCGTCAAATTTTATTACGCAAGACCTTTTGTAATTTTAAAATTAAATTTAAAGCTACTTATAGATAACCTGCAATCTTCGTTACCAGCAGGGTGCGAAATCATTTGAAAATGGTGGGGGGGAAGAAGTTCAGTTATCCACACTAATGCTTCGTGGAGCCTCCAAAAAATTGAAATATTAATGTATTATTATTATTATTATTATTATTATTATTATTATTATTATTATTATTATTATTAATTATAATAATAGTATGCTCAAACTTGTCGTCATTGTTATTTAAAAATACTTTAATGTTATTTATTCATTTAACCAAAATTGGTAACTTATCTACTGCATTTAATATACACTTCGGTGCGTATGGTCCAGGGTTAGACTCTCATGGGAGCACAGTACCCTTGTGTTTACCATCATATTGAAGACCGCATTCACGAAAATAGCGGTAGAGATCTATAAGTCAGAATATAATTGTCCCTGAGAACCGATGTTCTAACCAAGCTTTAGAACTACTAACTTGAAGCGCTCTACCTGGCCAGCCATAGATCTCCATGAGCTGCAGAGTCAGAGTATAGTTTTGATTATTATTTATGAAATTCTCGTTTCTTCGCTAAGTACGTAGTATTTCAGTTTGGTCGTTCAGATATCCGGTCACCTTTGAGCTCATCTCAGGTGCGTGGGATCATTGGCTGGATCCTAGCTAGCGCCAAATTCTGCTTGTGGTATACAAACAATTGTGTGGGAGGTTTCTCGGGATCCTCCCGCTTCCTTCCACTATCTTAATCCGCCATTATAATTCATCTAATCATGACCGTCTTCCTTAGTCTTACTGAATATTCGTAGGACGTTAAACTTTAGAAAATAAAAGCACAAACACTATAATGAGATTGATTTGCTGATTTAAGTTTAATGACCCTTTTCAGCAGCGAGGCTATGAGATGTGGACTTACAGTTTAAGGTGGAATCCTAACCACGGTAATCGTTCAAATTTTTGTAAGGCGCTCCCACCGGGAATCGAACCCAGGACCCTGTGCACCGAAGATGGTGCGCGCGTGCTAGCCACTAGACCACCTAAGAGAGCCACAATAATACGAGTATTGAATGATTGTGTTATTATATTTATAGACCTAAAATATAGTTTGTAATAACGTATCTTACCTTAGAGAAAATTTTTTCAGATTAAACTTTACTTTCCTTCCGTGTTTAACGAGAGTTGAATATGTGATGGCCAGAAGAAACCCACGTATGAGCAGCAGTAACAGCATCCCATAATTTTAAAGGAAATCCCCTGAGTTTAATTATCAATAAAGACTGCAAGGTACTCGCCTACACTGAATCCACGTTCACAGGCAGCAGTTGATAATGACACAGAACGAACTTCCCGCGTTAAGGCTTTAAGAACTTGAAAATCATTTACCGACTTAGAACTTAACTTGTACTCTCTCCATTCTGACACTGGAGAACCCCCGCTTGGTCTAGTGGCTAGTACGCTTGACTTCGGTTAGCGTGGTCCCTGGTTCGATTCCCGGTGGGGTACAATTGAACGACCAAAGTGGTTCGGATTCCATTATAATCAGTAGGTCCACATCTCCTTTAGCCTAGCAGGCATAACCGTGGGACGTTAAACTAAATCAAACCAAATCATTCTGACACTGCAGTATCAAGATCCAATCCAAATAATTGAGCTGCTTTATATACGTCTACGTTACCGTACAAACCACTCATGCTATTACGATCTTTATTTTCAAACACTGAAAAGCACTTTAGCACATCATTAGAAGGAAACCTTCTTTCTACTTCGTCTACTAAACCCTGGATTACCTGCCACCTTATTTGATCAAACTCACTATCATCACTCCCCGTATCAGATGCTGTCTGCAATGCATTAAATACTTATCTTTACAAAGACTTTGGTAACATCATCTTTCATACGCATTTCTCTCAGAGCTTGAATTGTAGATTGAATTTTTTACTCTATTTCGTTGTACGAAACTGAAGACAGAATGGACACAACATCCAGAAGAAAACCGAGCAATAGAATGTTCTTTTACCCCGGTTTTTTTTTTTTTTTTTTTTTTTTTTTTTTTTTTTGTGTAAATACCACTCAGTTTAAAACTGTCTCTGTTGAAATGGTCAGTATTTTCACACTCCAAAAGTAGGAATTGCATTATACAAGAAAATATGTAAAGACTGCCAATAACGCATCCTTCTCATTTGAAATCCAACGTATGTGAAACAATCTTTTGATTTTCAGCAGTGTCGCGATACTTTTAAGTTTTGCAGCTGTAGATGACTTACTGAACACTTTGTAAAGTTCGCCTAATAAACATTCAAAGTTGTGGACAGCATTCACAACACCAAAAACTCTTTCAGAAACAAGATCAATTCGATGTGCTATGCAGTGATGCTAATTACGCACGGGTTGACATTTTTTCTAATTTGAGCAGCAACACTTTCGTTTCTCCCAGTAAACACTGCATCCCCATCCGAACTAGATCCAACAAGTTTAACTTTAAAATTAAAAATATCAATGCCATCTTCGGAAAATGCTTGAATAATTTTGTCTTCAAGGGATTTTGCATCGGCATTTTCCACAGGCACTAATTTATAAAAACGACAAGGTTTATTTTCTTCGTCCACATATGTTACATATAACAGCAAGTGCTTATCCGCAAACCTGTTTGTAGATTCGTCAACTGAAATTGAAAAACAATCTGTTTGTTTGAGAAATTTTTTACCAATTTTGCATGCAACTGGTACGCTAGAGAATAAAGATCTTCATATCATCAACAACCGAACAACCGAAAAAGTTAAACACCTGCTCCTTTTACAAATAAACTAAGTTTTTTAAAAAGCATGCATTTAAAATTATTGTTTGTCTGAAAATTTTCATTATAGACCTACTTATATTTTCCTATTAAGGTGTCCCCCCTTACAGATTTTGGTGAGGGGGAAACGCAAGTGTAAAATTTTTGGTGGGGGGAAATCCCTCCCGTCCCCCCCGGGATTTCGCACCCTGGTTACCAGCCATATTAAATCGACAACATATCTACATAAAAATAAAGCAGAAAGTGCACTTCTACCTACTCGGGAAGTACTACACAGGAGTCGTAATATATAACCTTGCAAGTCCCTGAAACATCGAGAACAGCGCCTAACTTCGCAAATGAATAAGAGGGAGGAGAATGGAACTTCATCGAATTAGGGTGAGACTGTTCAAAATTAGTTGTTTTCCTTTGCTCTGCCATCTAACCCTTTTACACCCTTATTACTACCATTCATTACCATCAGAAAGGTGTTTCATGTCAAACAAATTTATCTCAATTATTTTACACCATTGGTGGGCGTCTCATTACGATCTCGACCTTGAAGTTATCTCGTTTCACGGTGGATTGCGCCTTAGGTTTTGTATATCTTAGGTTCTCTCGCTGCATCGAAATTTTAATCTCCCATTTTTACAAGTAGTAGAAAATGTCCTCCCGCCTACCATCCCCTTTTTAAGTAGTTTCGAATTCTTTCACGTCTCTGAATTTTCTTTGCTTAAGTTTTTTTTTTTAAATCTAGTTTGGTTTAAAATATTTGCCTCCCACCTCTAAAATTTTGTAAAATTTTACTTTAGTAAAACCTCACTCACCGCTCTTGACTCTAGGTTCCGATTATGGCGTTCTCAGTTCTATTGTATGTTTTGTATATAGGATTATTTTATTTGGATTTACTTAGTGTCAGTTATATAAGGAAGCTCAATTTGTTTCTTTTAAATTATTAGCATTGATAGTATATAGTAGGAACGGTAAAGCGCCTATACTTGTTAAACTTCCACATTATGCTATGCATAAATGTCGGTTTTATAGAACGTCTCTCCGTGCGTACTCCATCTGTCGACAGGTGTCAGAGCCAAAACGGTACGAGATATCGAGAAGCGGTTTCTTGCAATCGATTCAGCGTGTCAAGATGAATCCATCTCCTTCATTAACCGTTCATTAAACCCAGAAATTGTTCAAATTAACCATGTCAGGTTTCTACTTTTGTGGGCGTATAATGAAAGCAGTGACAAATAGCTAGAAGTGGATTTTGCAAACGATTCAGGGTCCCAAAAGAGAATATAATCGAAACCCACAACAGTGTGAGAAAACCGGAAATGGTTCAAATTTGCTATTACTTCTGGTTTAAATACGGATTTTCACATAGTAAAAACGGTAGGCGATATCGAGATGCAGTGTACTGCAATCGATTCATTGTCCCAAAAATATTTTCCGCTCCTTACGTTAAGGGTCTTCAATACAGCGAAATTAAACTACCGCTAATTTTAGAGTTTTTTCTGTAATATCTCCAAATCAAATAAAAGTATTCAAAAAGCAGAAACGTAGTGAACTAGACAATACGATTTTGCATGTGATACCTTTACCACAGTTCACCTATCTGCTTTTGGTATGCCGCTATTTACAGAATCCGCAAAAAATACTAAATCTATCTACTGTTGCAAATCGGAAGTAGATAGATGACTTGTGATAACAGTATCACATGAAAAATCATATTGTCTAGTTCACTACGTTTCTGCTTTTCGAATATTTTTATTTGTTTTGAAATTATTACAGAAAATCTCTAAAATTAGCGGTAGTTAAATTTCGCTGTAGTGAAGACCCTTAAGGCTCTTTTCAAATCAGAAGTAGTTCAAATTAATCATTTTCGGTTTCAATACTTACCACCATTGAACAAAAATGGTGATAGATAACCAGACGTTACTTTCTGAAATCAATTCAGGGTCTTAATAAGGCATATCATCACAACTCATAACAATCAAAACCGGAAGCGGTTCAAATTTACTACTGCTTCCGGTATAAATACTGATTTCCATAGAACAAAAACTGTAAGAGATATCGAGAAGTAGTTTTTAGTAATCGGTTCGAATCTACGATTTTGCACGAATATTTTATATATTCTTCTTTAACCCTCCATTCAAACCGGAAGTGGTTCAATAAGTAACTACTTCAGATTTCAAAATTTATTGTCATAGAACAAAAAGAGTAAGGGATAGCGATTAATGACTTTTCTGGTATGGATTCAGCGTCCGATGAACAGGTTCAACCTTATTAGCAGATGCGTCATTTAGGGGACAAGACGAGCAATTGCCCTCCTGAGTTTGACATTTATATAGATTTTTTCAATAGAATAGTAGTAAATCAGTGAAAAACGCGAAATTTTTACTTATATCAAGGAGTTTTGCCCCCCCCCCCGCAAGCAAAATCTGAAATGACACTCCTGCTTATTACTCTTTTGCAACCAATAATTGTAGATTTACTATTTGAAGTTTTGAGTATTGAATTCACAGAAGTTTGAACGTTTTTGGTTCACACTGTATTACTTGTTAATATTTTAAATTTGAACAAACACGAATAAATATATTTCCCACAACAGAACCAATTCAGGGGATTCCTGTTCCAACTTTCAATTCAGGGAAGGCTGGCTTATGAAATTAGTACTCATTGAAGATGCCTTCGAATAAATCACGTTTACTATTCATGAAACCGGAATGAGAACAGAAAGTCTCAAATTGAAACATGCAACAATTTATTATGTTTTTAAGCGGTTGAGTGGCTTCGAGTTCAGTAACGAAGAAACGTATGAATGGAAAATGATAATATCTTTCTCTAAATATTCACAAAATATATTCTTATTCTCTTATCATGTCCAAAATAATAATTTCGATTCCATTGTTATTGTTCGGGAAACGTTAAATATAACACTATAGAAAATAGTAATACTACAAATATGTCAGATACTATGAACTTACTGGTAACTTTGGAATAAACTAGACCTCATATAGAAGTTAACTTATTGATTTGATCATATGACTTTTGAAATCATTGTGCTGTTTACAAGTTTTTTTTTCTTTTTTTTTTTTAATAGAAACTACGACGCCTTGTGAAAATTACACTTGTAATTTATAACTTGTGAATAGTGTGAAGTAGTTTCGATTGATCGATTCTTGTATAATGGAAACGTAACCGGTAAAACTATATGTTCCCGTCAGAAAAAGGCCAATAACCGACACATGTCGTAAACAAAAGCAACTTCCAATATAGAAACAATGAACAAATGAATGACTTCAAAAAATAGATAAAAAGAAAGTAAACTTCGTTCAAATATAGAATAAAACTGAATTTAAAAAATATCAAATACAAAAATTAAACTAGTAAAGTTTCCTATAATAGGATAAAATTGTCCTTCATAGATTATTAATAAATCTTTAATATAAACACACACTGTACTTACTTCTCGTAACAGGCTTGTTAAATCTAACCTCGAAAATTGATGACCAATATGTCGGACACCAAATGGCTGCGTTTAACCAAATTTCATAAATGTAGGTACTCCCATGCGCAAAAAAAATTGCGCGTATACTGTAACTCACGATTTTTCGCAATTATTTCATTTTCCTTATGTTTATGGGTAAAATTCAGTTATTAGTATGTGGAGATAATAGAAAGCAATCCATCTAAGGAGATATTTCCAAAAAATATAATAAAATAATAAAAATATAAGCAAAAAACAAAATTATGTTCGGTTTTGTGTATACTGGCAATAACGTTTTCGAGGGAATTTTTGGAGCAGCACAGCACGATTGTAGAGGGAATTACAGAATTGGTAACAGAACAGTTGAATCAAGGAACAGGAAAGTGGAGTAAAATATTGCATTTATTGGCTTAAATCTAGGGTGTAAATTGTCTGCCAAATATAAATTAGCTTCTGTAACCAAGATGTTGTACGGAAATATATAAACAAAGAGAAAAACTTGTCTTAAGTTTGGAAGTGACATGCTCTATAGCCATGAGCATTTATTTCTTAAGAAAAAGATAGGCAATAAAAGAAAGTCTGTGTGGTCAAGTGGGTAGAGTGACAGATTAGTAATTCTTATACTGTTTTGACCCCAGATAGAATCCCATCCGATCCTGTTCAATTTTTTTTCTTTACAAAACATTGTAGAAAGTGTATAATTTTTATGTTAATAAGAACCGAAACAAGACAATAAAGAAATAACTTTTTGTTTCCTCTGATGACGTATTTATTTAGAATTAGCTTACTATTTATTACTAATAGCGATTGTTTTTAGTTTATGGTATGGTAAGCTTAATCATTCCCTCTCCGTTTTTTTTAACACAGCAGAAGTAACTTCAAACTTCAACTCACTGCGAGTGTGTCTGTAAAAACAAAACAAGCGCGACCTGCAGCTTTACACACAGCGTGACGAACACAATCACAGCTATAGCTCGTTGTCTGTTTTAGTGTTTCTGTGTGTGTGTGTTCCTTTTTAGAGTATTGACTCTCTCTCTCTCTCTCTCTCTCTCTCTCCTTTTGTTTCATATCAACAAGTGCAACAAATGCAAGTCTGTGTAAAAAAAAATCAAGAATGCTTTCTTTAAACAAAACTACTCTTTGTGAATAACACGAATGCTTCCGACGAATTATACAGTAGCGTGAAAAACTGATAATAAAATGATCTAACATGCATAAGCTTCTTTTTCTAGCGTGACAACACATTAAACATAACAAATTAAATTTTTGGGATTACAAATTATCACATTACGTTTCGGTGTAGGCCTATTCGTTTTCACATTCGAGCGACGAAAGAAGAAAGTGTGGTTATAGTTATAAAAACCGAATACCAGATTTCAATGAATTCAAGTTACATGGCTCCTACATATCGAAAAAATGATTTTTCGATGTCTGTCAATCTATTCATCTCTCGGTTCGTCACGCTTTTACCCGGCCCTATGTTAAGAATAGTTCCAGTGCATAAATTTTCTTTTCTGCCTTCCACAGCCTCATAGGCTTATGGAACTGCTGAGAACTATGCTGTAATATTTGAATGTGCTCCAAGTTTAGAATAATTAGTTTAGTTAAATTCATTATTAACAATTAAATAATTGCATTCATTATTAACAGGTAAATGCTGCTGATAGAAAGACATAAATCTAGCGATACCGCGAGCGTAACGAGCGGAAAAAAATAGCATCGGTCTGAAGCCTATAATATAATAAGTTGATTACTATATTTTAGTATTAAACAGAGGGATTTTAAAGAGCCCCCTGAGCTTGGGGCCCCGAAGCCTGGGCTCCATTGGTTCCGCCCTTAATCCGCTAATGCCTATAGATTATAAATTAAAGGGGACGGGCCGGGTCCGATCTAAAAATTCCGGCCCGTGCAGACCTCTAGCTCCTGTGTATATGCTATCTTTGAAAATACAGTAGAGTTTCGCTTATCCGACATGAAACAGGCAGGCAGAACGCCGGATAATATGGATGTATTAAGGAAAGACCTATTAAAAGTCAAACTATGATATAATTTTACATATTACGCATCTAATTATCATGTTTTGCAAGAAACAAATACAATGCATTGACTCAGAGACGTATCCAGCGTGAGGTCCTGGAAGTTGTCCCTTACCAAACCTCAAGCACTTTTTAATAAACCTACTTTTTTCCCTTTTGAGGTTCTTTTATGTCAGATTACTTTGAGTCAGTGTCCAAATTGTGGACAATGCGTTGTTGTTATAATTCTAACAAGTAACATTTCCCAAGTGTAACACTCCGATTTTGATAAAATTTGACAGGTAGATACTACATATAAAATAAACAAATAAGTGCTTCTTTATTTTTTTGCTGAAAAACGGTTTTAGGGGGCAAAAGCCCTCACCCAAAATTTTGAAAGTTGACGCCCGAAAGGCAAAAACAAGTGGACCAAAGTGAACGAAATTGTGAACAGATATTGCGGACATAAAATTAGGAAATACGTGTTTTGTATTTTCCTGGAAAAACCGGCTAGGTGGGGCACAGACCCCTCCAAACCTTTGATCATGAAGTATCAAAAGTGCTAATAACAGTATGCCAGAAGTGCCTAAATCTACACGAAGAATTGGAACAAAACTTTGTGTTAGTACAATAAGCAAAAAATAAACAAATACGGCTTTTTTATTTCCTGCGAAAAAAACGGTTTTAGGGGGCAAAAGGTCCCACCCAGAATTTTAAAATGGGACGCAAGAAAGGCAAGAAGAAATGGACCGAACTGAATGAAATTGTTCACAAATGTTGTAGAGGTAAGATGAGGGAATACGTGTTTCGTATTTTCCTGAAAAGAAAAAAAAACTGTTGAGTGGACCGAGGCGTTGAGTGTCGGAAGGAGAGGACCGAAGCGAATGAAATTGTCTGTAGATGTTGGATATGAAAAATAAAGCTTCTCGTGTTTCACAAGCGTCTCCATCAGATTTCTTCAAATTTGGCAGATCAACAACAAGCACAAACAGTTAGCGTATTTTGTAGTATATCACGAGGCAACTTTAACCCTTATAATGTTTTTCCGCATAAACAAAAACACGTGCCGATTAATTTCCTGTTTGTTGTTGATGTGCCAAAATTGATAGGGACATCTTAAAAACACGAAAGTCCTTATTTTACATACAGTCTATACAATATCTACACACAATTTCATTTGCTTCGGTCCATTCCTTCCTGCACTTTTACGGTAATATTTACTTTTTTTTTTGGAGAGGCTCTAGGCCCCAACACTGTTTTGTCGTACAAATTAAAACGCATTTCATTTATTGTTTTGCAAATTGTCCCTATACGAAGTTTCGTTGCAATTCTCCATACTCTTTAGGAACGTCTGACGTATACTTACTTGCACTTTTAATATTTCGTAATCAACAGCTTAGAAGGTCCGTTCCCCACTCAACCGCTTTTTTTTTTCAGGAAAATACGAAACACAATTACCTCAATTTACGTCTAGAATATCTATGCACGATTTCAAAATTTTGGTTGGGGAATTCTGCCCCCTAAAACCATTTTTTCGCAGAAAATAAACCCGTATTCGTTTGTTTTTTGTGTATTGTCCCTACACAATGTGTCGTTCAAATTCTTCATGTCCTTTAAGCACTTCTGACATACTATTATTAGCACTTTTGATATTTCACGATCAAAGTTTTGGAGGGGTCTGTGTCCCACCCAAACGTTTTTTTTTTTTTTTTTTTTTTAGGAAAATACGAAACCCGTATTCCCTCATTTTTCGTCTGCAATATCTTTGCACAATTTCATTCATTCGGTTCACTTCTTCTTGCCTTTCGGGCGTCAACTTTCAAAATTTTGGATGGGGGCTTTTGTCCCCTAAAACCATTTTTCCGCAGAAAATAAAAAAACAGGTATTCGTTTAGTTTTTGCATATTGTCCATACACAAAGTGTCGCTGGAATTCTTCGTCCTTTACACACATCAGACATATTGTTACTAGCACTTTTGATATTTCATGATCAACGGTTTGGAGGGATCTGTGCCCCACTTAACCGTTTTTCCAGGAAAATACAAAACACGTATTCCTTCATTTTACGTCTGCCATATCTGTGCACAATTTCGTTCACTTTGGTCCACTTTTTTTTTCTTGTCTTTCGGGCGTTAACTTTCAAAATTTTGGGTGAGGGCTTTTGCCCCCTAAAACCGTTTTTCCGCAGAAAATAAAAAAAACATGTATTCGTTTATTTTATGTGTAGTATCTGCCTGTCAAATTTTATCAAAATCGGAGTGTTACACTTGGGAAGTGTTACTTGTAAGAATATACCGTAATGCCATTGATACTAGGTGGAATTAAAGAACACTTTTAAATGGGATTACAATTTCGTTTCCGTTCTGTTTATAACATTACTGTATTAGAACGATACACTCATTGCCATTTGCTATTTTTGTTATGTGATATATGTAGCAGACAGTTTTCCTTACATGTCTCTAGAAAACATTTTTTTGATTTCGTTTGTGTTAGAATGCAGTTTGACCGGTTCATAAATGAAAAGTAAGAAATGTTTAAGAGAAATACAAAACTGTTGCATTATTATTATTATTATTATTATTATTATTATTATTATTATTATTATTATTATTATTATATTATTATATTATTATTATTATTATTATTATTATTATTATTATTATTATTATTATTATTATTATTGATATTTTTGAAACATTAGAATTACGTGCATACGAGCTTTCGTGTCGGGCCCCCTCCGAAAAGTAAAGCTGGATATGTGCCTGCACTGAATGATAGACGTATGAGTCAAGGTATAGACGGGCGTGCTAGGCGATCGAGTCCGGAGCATCAAAAACAGACTAAGACCACAACTTGCACTTTTTCTTGCCAATTGATGCTGCTTTTTACCTGCTATGATATGTCGGAAAATAATGTGAAATAAACGAAGGTCAAGACCATGGCGTATTGGTGTTTCATGCACCTAGACCTGTAAAATATTTGTGCCGAAAACATCTTTCACCCACTAGCTAAATTTGTGGGTATGATCGCACATCTTGCCTTATAAAGTATAGTCTTATAAAGAATATATATAGCATGCTAAAAACCTAAAGACCAAATTCAATGATTTTCTATAGTTTTCTTTTTTAATAACGGGAAACTTGTTTATTTCATCACGATAAATCACGTTTGATACTAAGATATCTGTTTCTGTCTATATATATTTTTCATACATTATTGGAGACAAATTTGTTTTTTTGTTTTTTTTTTTCAAGAAAAGAGGATGATAAAAGAAGCTATATAACAGCATAAACTGAAAGCAATGGCTATTACTAATAGTACACTAATTCTAAATAAATACGTCATCAGAGGAAACAAAAAGTTATTTCTTTATTGTCTTGTTTCAGTTTTTATTAACATACAAATTATACACTTCTATAATATTTCGTAAAAAAAAAAATTGAACAGGATCGGATGAGATTCGATCTGGGGTCAAAACAGTATAAGAATTACTAGTCCGTCACTCTACCCACTTCACCACACAGACTTTCTTTTATTGCCTATCTTTTTCTTAAGAAATAAATGCTCATGGTTATAGAGCATGTCACTTCCAAACTTAAGACAACAGTTTTTCTCTTTGTTTATATATTTCCGTACAACATCTTGGTTACAGAAGCTAATTTATATTTGGCAGACAATTTACACCCTAGATTTAAGCCAATAAATGCAATATTTTACTCCACTTTCCTGTTCCTTGATTCAACTGTTCTGTTACCAATTCTGTAATTCCCTCTACAATCGTGCTGTGCTGCTCCAAAAATTCCCTCGAAAACGTTATTGCCAGTATACACAAAACCGAACATAATTTTGTTTTTATATTTTTATTATTTTATTATATTTTTTGGAAATATCTCCTTAGATGGATTGCTTTCTATTATCTCCACATACTAATAACTGAATTTTACCCATAAACATAAGAAAAATGAAATAATTGAGAAAAATCGTGAGTTACAGTATACGCGCAATTTTTTTTTTTTTTTTTTTTTTTTTTTTTTTTTTCGCATGGGAGTACATCTTTATAAGCTGAATATAAAGTTTCATGGTGTGGAAGCCCTTGTTCCTCAAGTTATTGACCAGCAAATTTAGGGTTGGACTCAATTAGTCCAAATGAAATATCTGCACATCATATTTCATATACATACTAAGCACGTAAAGATCTATCGTGATGCCAAATATGCTTGAGTAAATTTAGTGAACTTCTCGAATGAATTTCATCAATCACATCTAGTAAAGGTTTTTCTTTCTTTCTTTCTTTTCCTTTTTGTCTTTTATTTGTGTGTGTGTGTGAAAATTTTACTTCTTTCAAACTCTAAATTTGGTTCTTAATAACTCAGGAACCAATGATCTAAACTTGACCCTATTTTTAGTGATGGTAAATTTGAAGACCTTAGTAAGCATGCAGATTTATTGGTCATCGAAGTTGGTTTGGACTTAGTCAAAAATACGTCCAAACTCTAACTTTGATGGACAATAATTTTGGACTCAAGCTCTACCACCATACCAATTTTGGTCAAAATCGGAGGAGTTCCACCACTGGCGTTTTAGTGAAATTTCTTGATTTCATTGATGAATAATACCAATGGTGGCCAAAAAGTCCGGAACCAAAGATATGTACACCATAATATTTCGTGCCACAATTCATAATATTTCATACTGCTCACATACGTTCTAGACTCGTAAAAGTCTACTACGCAAAGTTAAGTCAATATTGGATTGATCGTGTTTAGTGAATCTTCTTGATTTTACGGAATTCAAACCAAAATTTGATTGCCAATAACTCGGAAACCAAAGATTCGTGCAACATAATACGCCATATGTTTGCTAAGCTTCTCGAGGTTTATCTTTGTCAAAGAACTAAACATCATGTCACTAGCAAAAACTGCCTATACTTGAATACATTTCTAAGTGCGCATTTTATACTAATTTGATTATGCT
This sequence comes from Thermobia domestica, assembly GCF_964235325.1. Taxonomy (NCBI): domain Eukaryota; kingdom Metazoa; phylum Arthropoda; class Insecta; order Zygentoma; family Lepismatidae; genus Thermobia; species Thermobia domestica. The sequence goes on from NC_137455.1 coordinate 282,658,667, forward strand.
GCATCCGATAGAACTATTTTTAAATATAGTTGAATAGTTTTCAATACCTAGGTAGTATTATTAAATAAGATATGAAATGTAAATGGTAACTAGAAAGTAACGGAATAATGGTGGATGATTGTGAGGATAATGGTAAGAAGAATACTCTGTGAGTGCTGAATGAAGAAGTACAAAAGTACTCAGATGAGTATTACAATGTACGGAGTAGAAGTGTGGGAGACAACAAGATGTACTTAAGTTCTCGGAAATTTGTGTTGACTAGAATGGAAAACTTATCTGATTAGAATGATAAACTAATGAGAGGCACTGGAAACGGTAAGAGTACAATCATATCATTGGAAATAATTAACAGATTAGAATTTAATAGTAAAGAAATTACACTCTGATTGACTTCGCAGAAGGCAATTACGTAGCAAGCTGAGTCGGCCAAGCTCAAGTCTTCTTGCCCATTAGTACAATGATGTCGCAAATGAATTCTGCTTATAGTCAGTACATTTATCAGATTTCTGAATTAAGAGGCAGCGAATTCTATTCCAGAAACGCAGAAATAACGGTGTCTGGGAGCCGATGCACTGATCAGGCTTCACTCACAAGGGAACATCTTATATTGATAGTAGCAGTGCCCACTCAAACAATGTGCATTCGATAGAGGAGTGAAGAAAAGTGAAAAATCCGAAGTTTTACGGACCGACACCCAGAAACACAGGAGATACAGAGAAAAGATGAATTTAGAATCATGTGAATATAGCAATGCCAAAGATACACTGACACAGAAAGAACTTCAAAACGATTAAAGTAATCAAAATGACATTTACCAAAGCAAACATTGTACCCACAGACATGCTTAATAACATCATATGTAATGCAGTGTTACCATTTGAGCACAAAATGAAGTTTTGTTAAATGCACGGAACACAAATTATAATATGTAGAAAATCTAATTATGAGTAGTACCATACTTGTAAAGTCATGATGTACAGTGTTGCAAACATTTGAAGATAGGCCTATATGAATTTCTACATGAATCTCGGACGTAGAATAGTACGTACAGTACCAACACACTGCGGAACGCTTTATCAACAGCAATACTGAAAAATTGACTAACAATAATGTGTGACGTGATACAATATTACGTACATCAGAAATATGAACCTGCTAATCAATCCAAGATTATGAATCATTTCAGTTTTGTGTGTTGTGTTTGATACTATTCTGATTTTCCACTTGGGCAAACCTGCTTTGACACTGTGCTTCGTCCTTTGTTTTCGTACTTCAGTGATTATATTCTTGTTTGTGGTCTCATATTTTGGTTTTAACTAGTTTGAATCGTGTACTGTATGTTCTCTTCTACATCCGAGATTCATATAGGAATTTATATAGACCTATCTTCAAACGTTGGCAACACTGTACATCATGACTTCACAGGTATGGTTTTACACATAATTAGATTTTTATACGTGTTATAATTTGTGTTCCGTGCCATTTAATAAAACTTCATTTTGTGCTCAGTTGCCAACACTGCATTATATATGATGTTATTGAGCATGTCTTTGGGTACAATATTTGCTTTCTATAGTGTTGTGTAAATGTCATTTTGTTTACTTCAATAGTTTTGAAGAAGTTCTTTCTGTGTCAGTGTATCTTTGGCATTGCTATCTTCACATGATTTTAGATCCTTCTTTCCTCTGTATCTCCTGTGTTTCTGGGTGTTGGCTCGTAAAACTTTGGATTTCTCATTTTCTTTCACTCCTCTATCGATTGTGCATTGTTTGATTGGGCAATGCTACTATGAAAATAAGATGTTCCTTGTCAGTACCAGTGACGACGCCAGAGGGGGCAAGGGGGGCGAGCGCCCCCCTAGTAACTACTTCTGCCCCACTGACTGCCACCTAGACTGCCCCCCAGACTCCTACAACCTTTAAACATTCTACATGTAGTATTTTATATCAGTATCATAACCAATCTCATTGTCAAATTGTAGTCTACTTTCCATGCATTTACTAGGTGGCAGATTAGTCCTCAAGCTTTCTTCTTTGAGCGTCTGGGTGTGCACGCATACTTCTGTTTTCTAATTTAGCGCCTTTTGAGGTAAATTTTAGTTATACTTCTTTCTTGTGATTTTTAATTATTGTGCCTAGCGAACAATAGTAGATTTGGTCGATCTGTTTTCTTCTCATTGGATCAACTTCGATTGGAAACAAAAGAAAGGTAAAACCAATTACATAACTTGTTTGTATTTATCAAGGTTTGAAGTTTTCAGTTTCATATTTTGTTTTACTTAAAGGTTCTATACTTATTTTTTCTGAAACATTATTCTCGGCTTTCAATATTCAGAGGATGTGCTTATAACAGCTTAGTTTGCAACTACCAGGGCTTAATTTTTTGAAGGGGATAAAAAGAGTTGTGTTTTCCCTTCCTGCAAATGATAATAATAAATTTATAGAATTAAATTAATTCCCAATAAGATGTATTGTCAGAGTGCTGATCTTTAGTTAGTAATTGGTTTATACTAGTGCTCCCTTACTTATTTTGTTTCAAAGTACTGACGTGACGTCTACCATATTGACTAGGAACTGCTGAAAAATTCGTAGCCCAACCCACAAGGAGTGCAGGTGGTGAAGTTTTACTTCTTCTACACTTTCCCTGAGAGTCAATATATTACCTTGTACATACAACGCACCAGTTTTTACAGAAAAGTTAAAAAATCTGAAGATTTCCTCGCACCACTGTTCGTAGCACTACCCCTATCAGATCTAAAAATGGCGTCCTTTTAAGTGTTATTTAAGTTTGGGAAATAAGTACACGTAATAGTCAGACGGAGCTAAATCTGCGGAATAAGAATGATGATCTAGACATTGAAATCCTAGATTATGCAATGTCAGTTGTGTCGCAGGGGCTTGATGGACAGGTGTATTCTCCAGAAAAAACAGAATTCCTTTATTTTCATTTTCCGCGGCTTGAACTCCGAATTTTTCTTTCAGTTTTGTAAGTAATGTAGAGATTCTGGATTAAATATCTGACCATAGCGGAGGTAGTCTGAGTACGACTCCATACTTATCCCAGAAGAATGTTGCAAACAGTTTATCAACCTTCTTCTGTGTCTTGAACTTCTTGGGGCGGGGGAGAAATGAGTGCTACTACTCCATTGACTGTTGTTTCGTTTCAGGATCATAGTGGTAGAACCATATTTCGTCCATGGTTACTATTCGTGAGCGAAATTGATCAGCATTACGGTCAAATTAGAAGAAGACTTCTCTTAATGCTGTCACTCTTTTATTCTCGTGACCGATTTTTTGGGAACCCATTATGCCGAGAAGTTGCGCATACCCAAGCCATTCTGAATTATGCTACCGACGAGTTCCAAAGAAATGCCCAGAATCACTGACACAAGTTTTGCTGAGAAGGTAAAAACTGAGAAAGCGGGGTGCAGCCAGACCTCAGACTTTAATAAGTATATCGTGAGTTTACTATATGCCCTACACTTTAAAAACTATATAAATAATAGCTTAAATTATTTTTTTTACTCAAAAACTGGGATGAACTCCGGCCCCGGGCTATATCCACCACTGGTTGAAATGCTGCAATTTTCAAGAATAATACCACAAATTGCATCCATGATTTCGGGAAGTCATTGCTTTTAATCATCCTGGATGTAAAGCATAATTTGTTGAGAAATCGCCACGTTTATACTAAGCCACTTACTTCTTCACCACTGTATATAACGGAGGGGAGTCCCGTGGTGTTTCACTGATTTTCCTAATTAATTTACTTCTGTGAGTTTCTTTGGTGGAACAAAAATGTTAACAGTTAGGATTTGGATGTTCATGAAATTATCTTTTGGGCACACATAATCACTTCAGAGGCCTAAGAAACAATAAGAATTTCATTATTAATATGAAAATTTGTATTTCTACATACAGAGATATGTTTCTCTAAACTACGATTTCATTTTTCTACCTAGTACCTACACTCCTTCTGGATTGGACTATGACATTTTCAGCAGCTCCTCGTAAATTCTCTCTGTCTCTCTCTCTCTCAATATATATATATATATATATATATATATATATAGGGAGAGAGAGAGAGATACGTAGCATATAGTACTAGACGAATGTGTTACTTGTAGCATACGCGAAAGTAATTCAATTTATGTTTAGGCTTGAAAAGTTTCATTGAAAAACATTTCATGTGCAGACGTTACTTATTTGTTAGTTACACATTTTACTTCAAATAAGTTTAATTTGCAACCGTATAGGTCTAATATGAAAACAGCTACGAAATACACAATGTAATGTAAAATAAGTCAAATGTAATAAATATATCATTTTTGGTATGGCAAATAGCCACCCCCCGAAAATGTATCTGCCCCTCCTTTGCCCCCCTAAGAACTTAAAGCTGGCGTCGTCACTGGTCAGTACGCCGCTGTACGCCTTCTGGCTTGCCCTAGCTCTTCAGAGTTAGTTTAGTGCTTCTATGAGTTAGCTATGGCATCAGTACTTCAATATCGTGAAAATAAAGAATTTATTATCTATCTATCCTGCAGTTCGTTTCACCTTTGTATACTAAAATAAAATACCTAACTTAGTGTCGCAAGAACGCATGAAGAACACTGGCCGGACACATGCCTTACATTTCAGCCAGTGACGTGGTTTCGATAGCCATATTTCTAACATTGTCAGGCCATAGTAGCTTCTCAATAATTAGGCCATAGCAAATGTTTATTATTCCTCAAGGAGGGGTTTAAACCCCGAACCTGCTGGAGCAAAATATTATGAAAAAATAAACAGTTACTATATTGATATAGGTCTCTCTCTCTCTCTCTCTCTCTCTGTCTATATATATATATATATATATATATATATATATATATATATATATATATATATATATATATATATATATATATATATATATATATATGCATGCGTCCCCCTGCGCGTGCCACTGTCAGTTTTAGTATGCCGCAATTAATAAATATTTGTAAAAAGTTCTTCCCCATTTTGTTCTCTCACAAATGGCATTTTGGGGATAATAGTATATTCTTAACATAAAAAGTACTGGACTGCACTTCATCAATGGCAGAGTGCATGGGGTCACTGGTTTGATCCCAGCTGTTGCTAAGTGAACATCGTGATTGACAAACACCATGTACGTGGGGTTTCTTGGAGATTTCTTATTTTCCTCCTACTTCTTTCATTTCAGCTTATCATCATCATCCATCTCATTATCACTATCTGTCTTAGTGTCGATGCCTAACGTTTTAAGTTAAACTAAAAAATAATAATAGTAATAATAATAAAATTTAAATAAAAAGTATTAGCTGGTCAAACAATAGAAATTTGTTTAAATTATAAAATTTTTAACTTATTTTATTTGTTGTAATAATTTAATTATTTGTTACCATAAGCACATCAGGTTAAATTGATTATAAATAGAAATAGAAGATGGACATGAGGTGAGTTGATATTTTTCTTGTAAATATTTTGGTAGTTCATTTGCAAAATTTATATTAAAGTTTTCGAAATTGATTCTTATAGAATAAAAACGCATATAGAATTTTCAATATGTTATATTTTAGTTATTTCCACCACTTGCATGCTAACTGTCAAATATGAATGAAATTAGTTTCTTATTATTCCTCTTTTTCACATTTCTCTATTTTATATAAAAGTTCTCTATGAGGCACTAAATCAAACGCTTTAGTAAGGTCTGAAAACAATCCTATGCACTTATTTCTTTTGTTCGCTTACATAATCAAATATTGGTAAATAGCGGTTTCTGTTGATTTCCCTTCAATCAATGCATAATGTTCTTTCGAAATTGTTCCAGTACTTTGTAAATATTGTGTAACCTATTTGTTCATTACTAATTCTAATACCAGGGACGTAGGCAGGGTATGGGTCTTGGGGGTCCGGATCCACCCCACCCCCCGAAATCCCGACTTTTTTTGTAAATGTAGTCTACTTTTAGGGGCAATTTTATAAATTTTCATATAATTTACCCTCAAATTGTATTTGGACTCCCCGAAACGCTTCAGACCCCTTCCGAAATAAATTCCTGCGTACGTCCCTGTCTAACACTTTTGCGAATGTTGTAATGAGAGAAATCGGTCTGTAGTTACCGATATCCATTTTATTCATATATATATATATATATATATATATATATATATATATATATTGGTTTAATTTTGGCAACTTTTAATTTATCAGGAAATACCCCTGTTTGGAAAGAAAGGTTTATTAAATAGCACAAAACTTCAGCTAGAGAGTTATTTACAACTTTAATAATTACAGACGGTATTTCATCAATACCTGCTGACCGTTTATTTGTCATTTGATAATTTTAATTACGTCAGTTACATTTACAGAATATATGTACATTGAATTCAGATTATTGTTTATGTTTACTTTCCCAAATTGGTTGCTATTTTTGTGTTTGTCGTATATTCTACATCAATTTGAATAATATAAAGGTAACCAAGAACTCTGTCGTTTTTTGTAGAGGTCTGTGTTCAATTGACCCTCACACTGTGAGTTGAATGCGAATGGAGATAGGGCGAAGCTCAGCTGTTGGTGTGGGTGTATACAACATACTACCTGGTTGTGGCAGTTTAGTTACAGCGTGAACTTGCGCAAGGAGAGTGAACATGGGACCTCCACAGAGTGTCATAAGAGCGTGTATGCTGTACGAGTTCTAACTGGGTTCAAACGCCGCTGTAGCGAGGAGGAAGATATAGCAGATATTTGGTGAGAGTGTCGTGACTACGCGATAGTTTAACAAGTTTAAGAACGGTGATGAAACACTCGAAGATGCACCACGTGCCGAAAGCCAACACACCTAAAAAATCAAGATTTCAGGCAGCAATTGAGGTGAACACTGGCCAGACATGTGAGAAACTGGGACTACAATATAGTGTGAGTGGAGAAACCATTTGGCAGTACCTCTATCAACTTGAGAAGCACTACAAGTTGGGTCCCACATGATTTGACTCCAGGTTAGAAGGCAACGCGAGCAGACACCTGTGTTTCTTTGCAGTCTCGTCTGAGAAAGGAGCCATTTCTGGACAGGGTGTTGACATGTGATGAGAAGTGGGTCCTATACAAAGCTTCATGGCCGTCATCATTGGTTAGTATCCCATGAACTGCTTCCAAAACAGCCGAAACAAGCATTGCACTAGAAGAATGTCCTCCTGTGTGTTTAGTGGACTGTTCGCGGCATCGTGCATCGGGTACTAATACCAGCTGGTCAGACCATAAATGCAACTGTGTACTTTCAACAGTTGTGTCGTGTTGAAGAAAAACTTAAAACTGTGGAGCCAGCACTTCTGAATCGCAAAAGGGTCCTTCTGTTACAGGACAACACTAAGCCCCACGTGGCTATGATGACCCAGTACACCATTGTATGCCTAGAATGGAAACACTATTGCATCCGCCATACTCCCTAGACATTGCACCGTCTAATTATCACCTGTTTCATTCCTTGGACTATCACCTGAAAGGACATCAGTTCAAATCCCTAGTAGAGATGCAAAATGCACTTGAAAACTTCTTCACTTTACGCCCACCAAGTTCTTCCGCAATGGAATCCATGACCTTCCAAAACGTTGGCAGAAGGTCGTCGATGCTGATGGTGACATATCGATGTTCAAAGGTGGTGGTTGATAAAGTGACAGAACTTTCTTGATTACCTTTATAATAATTGAAAGTGTCTGAAATTATTTTTGGATTATGGATTACTTTATCATTATGTTTTATTTCAGTGATATTTTCTCTTGTTTTATTCATTTTTAATTCATTATTTACTGATGTTCACATCGATTTGGTCTTATTAGCTGAATGCTGTACTATAGTTTTGTTGTGCTATAATAACACGTTTATACAGGGTGGTTCAGTAATGTTGGACAGCCCTGAATAAATCGGAAACCAGAAGAGATATTAGCAAGAGTTTGGTAGATCCAGATACTTGTGAAAGGGGGACGTCTTTTGAGGTACCATACATTGTTACCAGGTCAACAGTGTTGCCAGCTCAGTACAAAGTTGTATTTTTTAAATGGAACATATAGAAGTTTATGCCATCAAAAGAATTAGTACAGAATGTGAATACCAACAAGCGAAACCACACCTGTCAGTGTTGCCAAATAAGGAAGTTATAAAGCTTCAAAGATCAAGAAATTAAAGTGTCCGTAGAGCAAAACTAGCAAAAAGGCAAGAAAAATAATACTACGGAATGAAAAGAAGTAACCGAAAGAGTAAACCAAAGAACGCACAACATCTAGTGAGTAACAGGGTTGCCACAGCAAAGGGGGAAAAAATTGAAAATTTTGCAGTTGCTATAGGAGGAAAAGTGCCCATATGACATAATGCTGGAAACACCATAGAAAGTCTATGTAAGATTCAGGAATCCTAATAGCGTTTGTTCGAAAGCGATATCTCTAACCGTTTCCGAGATACACCATAGGTGTGCGGAGTTTGCAACACTGCATAATAATTCCCTCGCCCTCCAAACTACAGGAACGAGTAATGAAAATGATACGCCCAACAAAATGTAAGAACTGCACGGGTCTAATCGTCAAATCAATTATGCAGTGTTGCAAACCCCGCACACCTTTGGTGTATCTCGAAAACGGTTAGAGATATCGCTTTCGAAAAAACGCTATTAGAATTCCTGAATCTTACATAGACTTTCTATGGTGTTTCCAGCATTATGTCATATGGGCACTTTTCCTCCTATAGCAACTGCAAAATTTTCAATTTTTTCCCCCTTTGCTGTGGCAACCCTGTTACTCACTAGATGTTGTGCGTTCTTTGGTTTACTCTTTCGGTTACTTCTTTTCATTCCGTAGTATTATTTTTCTTGCCTTTTTGCTAGTTTTGCTCTACGGACACTTTAATTTCTTGATCTTTGAAGCTTTATAACTTCCTCATTTGGCAACACTGACAGGTGTAGTTTCGCTTGTTGGTATTCACATTCTGTACTAATTCTTTTGATGGCATAAACTTCTATATGTTCCATTTAAAAAAATACAACTTTGTACTGAGCTGGCAACACTGTTGACCTGGTAACAATGTGTGGTACCTCAAAAGACGTCCCCCTTCCACAAGTATCCGGATGCACCACACTCTTGCTAATATCTCTTCTGGTTTCCGATTTATTCAGGGCTGTCCAACATTACTGAACCACCCTGTATATATTCTTAAATTTTGTATAATTGTTTTCGAATGTTTCTGTAGTATTTCCTTCCTTCGTTAACAAGTTTAGTATTTTCTGATTGTAAATTTTTTGATTGGAAATTTTAATTTCCTAAGTACACCGTTGTTTGGAAGTGTTTGTTTGTAAAGTAACATCTTTTTTTGGGGGGGGAAGCTACATTGGAATAGCAACTAAAGTTGTAAGATAACTTTATACTACTCTTCCAAGTTTCATTTACGCCATTGTATAAAAATACTTCTTCCAAATTTCCATCTTTAATTAGCATTTTAAAATGCATAATATTATTTGTATTAAAATCCTGTCCATATATGTATATTTTTCTTGTTCCCGTTTCAAAGACGTATTGTTGTTTATTGGTACATCAATAGTGAAAAGTTGACCAAGATGATCAGAGAATCCAGTGTTTATTACCCTAGCACAGCGTTTCCCAACCTTTTTCAACTTGCGGCACACTACAGGTGTAACTTGAATTCTCGCGGCACACCCATATATATATAATTACCGTGGTATTTTAATGTGATTACTAATTTCCTTCTTACAGAAAAGAAAGCTCGATCACTGATTTTCCCCCGTGCTAAATCATTATACTTATTTTTCATTCTAATTTTAAAATAGAAAACAATAGCAATGAAATATAGGACTCGGGTTTTTAAAAATCCACTTTCTCTTTCGAAAACTGTATCTAACCTCTAACTAAAAGGGAAGATCACTAAATAACGAACAAATAAACAAATCTCCTATACTTTTAAAACACAAATGTAGGTAATTTGTATGCATGCTTGCTTTGTTGAATTTATTGAATGATATGTTAAAATTTCAAGTTACGAAATAGTCTGCAACAATAAAGAAGTAATAATGGTCATGACAATGATAAATACGTTTTTCAACATTAAAAATGTACAGAAAAGTAACACAGTATGAAATTTAAAATTGTAGATTTATAGTAGAGGTTCATAGTAATGTGAAATATAAATATACATTTTCCCCTGTCTTGCAATTTGGTTCGTATAGAATTAATAATTTGTTTCGATTTTTTCGCGGCACACCAGCGGCCCATTCGCGGCACACCAGTGTGCCGCGGCACACCGGTTGGGAAACGCTGCCCTAGCATGACTAGTTCTTTCTTAGTAATATCTTACAATTTTTTCCAGTTTGTTTGTGAATAAGTCTATATTACCGTCAGGTGTTCTGTATACACATACTATAGCTAAATTACATTGCAGTAATTCTATTATGCTATTTTCAAAATGTTTATCTACATTTAAAATTTAAAATTTCATATTTTTATTTGTATTTAAGCCTTGTACAGCGACCAAGCCCTTTTGTGTCAACTGCACGAAAGAGCATTCTGCTTGGTCCCGGGACTGGCCAGCCTTTCAACGAGAAACGTATCCGAGAACTAATACTCTAGGCATCAACTTGACAAAAGTGCTCTCCTTTTCGAGTTTAAGGGCAAATCATGTAACAATTTAGCATCCGATATTTTTTGAATGTATACCCATCACTGATCACAAAAATGCCGGACACCGGAAAGAACACCTCACGGGAGGGAGTGAGGAGACGAAATTTTAGCCGTTTCTATTATTCACTATAACTCCGTAACCATTGGAGCTAAAGCATCCAAACTTTTTTTTTTCATTTTGTTTGCTAAATGTCTTCTAAAATTTAATTCTAGTGCATTTTTGAGCTATATATATATATATATATATATATATATATATATATATATATATATATATATATATATGTGTGTGTGTGTGTGTGTGTGTGTGTGTGTTGTTATTTAGCTCAGTATTGGTTGCGCGTGACGTCAGTTGTTTTAGCCACAGATTCTTTACAAGATCGAATTCGGAAAAATGTTTTCTCTAAAAGTTTTTCGTCATTTCATGCTCTTTCAAAAAATGTATAGTTCTTTATATCAATGTAGGACTAATAGTGCCTGAGTTATAAGCGACTTCATTTAGTCGTGTACGAAACTGATCACGGTGCGGCCCAAGCGTTACCTTTCCACAAACGATAGATATTAACAGCTGATGATGATTAATACATACATATTCTTGTCTGCCTTGTCAAAACACAAAATTTTTCCGAAGAATGAAAAGAGAGCTTTCTCTAGTACACAGTATGAGAAACTCTGCAAATCTGTTCTCTCTGATACCTTTCCATGTACCTGATATCTTTAATACTTACTGTAACGGTAAGAAAAAAAGAGCAAAAAATAAGATATGCCTAACATATTTTATCTTATTTTATTCCTTTATCAGCCAGCGCTACTGAATCTGCAGAACTGTTTTTCATAAAGCTCCTCAAGATTAATACGTAGATCTGTGATGAAGCTAGGCTCCTACTTTTAGGAAAATGCAGCCTGGAGAAATTACCTCCAACTAGTGATGCTCTGAAACAACATATAAAGAGATCCCATTACCAAACAGCAATTTGGGAAATGCTGATAAGTGTGAGATTGATCTACCAAGGCCAGAAGATTCCGGATGGTACTCGGAGGACCAAATTCTGAAGCCAGTTTTGAAAAGACTTGAAGATATTCCCAAGGTTTGTTTTGAGATTACCATGTGTAGCTGTCAGAAACTTGAGTGTGTAAGTTTGAAATGCAAATGTAAGAATCGTGGTTTATTGTACATTCCAATGTGTAGTTGTCCGAGCGAGTATAAAAATTCAATATCAGTTAATGAACAGAGTGATAAAGAAGATTGAATGACACATTAAAGACATCACACATTTCTTTACCTTTTAGGAGATATAAAGGTAACCAAGAAAACTCTGTTATTTTTCGTGGTCTGTATTCAATTGACCCTCATGCCGTGAGTTGAATGCGAATGGAGATACGGCGAAGGTCAGTTTTTGGTGTGGGTATATCCAATATGCTATCTGGTTGTGGTAGTTTAGTTACACCGTGAACTTGCGTAAGGACAGAGTGAACATGGAACCTTTACAGGGCATCATAAGGGTGTGTATGCTATACGAGTTCAAACTGGGATCAAACGCCGCTGCAGTGGGGCGGAAAATATGGCAGGGCTTTGATGAGAGTGTCGTGACTACGTAGACAGTGCAGCAGTGGTTTAACAAGTTTAAAGACAGTGAAGAAACACTCGAAGACGCACTACTTAGCGGAAGACAAACACATGTACAAAATGAAGGTCTTCAGGCGGTAATTGAGGCGAACAGTGGCCAGACATGTGAGGAACTTTGACTACAATTCAGTGTGAGCGAAGAAATCATTCGACAGCACTTTCATCAACTTGAGAAGCACTACAAGTTGGGTCGATGGGTCCCAAATGATTTGATTCCAGGTCAGAAGGCAACGTGAGCAAACACCTGAGTTTCGTTGCTGTCTTATCTGAGAAAGGAGACATTTCTGTGCAGGTTGTTGACAGGTTGTACAGGTTGTTGATAAGAAGTGTGTCCCGTACGAAGCTCCACGGTACCGTCATCATTGGATAGCATATCATGAACCGGTTCCAAAACAGCCGAAACCAGCACTGCACCAAAAGAAGGTCCTCCTTTGTGTTTGGTAGTCTGTTCTCGGCATCGTTCATTGGGAACTGCTACCAACTGGTCAGAGCATCAATGCAACTGTCTACTATGACAGTTGAGCCGTGTTCAAGAAAAACTCAAAACTCTGGAGCCAGCACTCTGAATCACAAAGGGATCTTCCTGTTACAGGACAACGCTAAGCCCTACTTAGCTAGGATGACCCGAGACACCATTCTACGCCTTGAATGAGAAACACTATTGCATCCGTCATACTCCCTAGACATCGCACCGTCCGATTATCACCTGTTCCATTCCTTGGACCATCACATTAGAGGACGCTAGTTCAAATCCCTAGTAGAGGTGAAAAATGGACTTGATATTTTCTTCGCTTCACGGCCCACCAAGTTCTACTGCGATGGAATCCATGACCTTCCAGAATGTTGCCAGAAGGTCGTCGATGTTGATGGGATCTATTTTTTTTATCTTTCAGGTACCTGTTAGGTGACATATCGATGTTGGAAAGTGGTGGGTGAAAAGGCAACAGAACTTTCTTGGTTACCATTATATAAGAGTGATATAACATCATTGAGAACTAATTATAGAAAACAAATAATTTGTTACCTTGAGTAGAGATTTCGTAAGTATATGATTTCCTTCTATTAAGTTCCATATTATACATTTATTGTATTATAGCAACTGTACACAATCTTAATAATAGGAGTGCTTCTTCTGTAAATAAAATTTAACAATTTAAAAACTGAACATTTATAAAATGTGTTAGGGATATCTTATTTTTTTGCTTTTTCTCCTACCGCTACAGTAAGTATTAAGAGGGAAATCTGGTAATATTAAAAAAACGTGTATGGCAAATTGTTCATTATTCTCTCTTGAAGGCAATTTTGAAATCTGGTTCCTGCTCTATTTCGCTCAGTACCATTGTAGTACATAAATCGAAGGACCTATAGCAAAAACAGCCCTTGTCGAACATGATTATTTCAGAAAAATGTATAGAAAGTTACATGTTTCTGCTTGTTTTAGAAGGTATCAGAGACAGGTATAAAGAAATAGATTTGCAGAGTTTCTCATACTGTGTACTAGAGATACCTCTCTTTTCACTCTTCGGAGAAATTTTGTATTTTGACAAGGGCTATTTTCCGAAAAGCCCCTCAATTGATATTAAAAATAGATATTTTTAGTTAGATTATAGACAGACTTAATCATCAGGATTATATACTTGCAGGCAGACAAGATTATGTATATATTAATCATCATCAGCTGCTAATAGCTACCATTTGTGGGAAGGTAACGCTTGGGCAGCGCCGCGATCAGTTTCGTACACGACTGAATAAAGTCGCTTATAAGTCAGGCACTATTAGTGCTACACTAATATAAGTATACATTTTTTTAAAGAGCATAAAATGAGGAAAAACTTTTAGCGGAAATTTTTTTCCAAATTCGATCTTGTAAAGAATCTGTTGCTAAAAAACTGACGTCACACGCAACTAATACTGTGTAAAAATGAAAATAACAAGAAAGCCAATATATTTAGCTCAAGATGCACTGCAATTAAATTGTAGAAGATAATTAGACAAACAAATTGAAAAAAGTTTGTATGCTTTAGCTCCAATGGTTACGGATATATAGTGAATTAATAGAAACGGCTAAAAGTTCGGCTTTCTCCCCCTCCCCCTCTCCTCCTGTAAGGTGTTTTTTCTGGCATCCGGCATTTTTGTGATCAGTGATGGGTATATATTCAAAAAATATCGGATACCAAATTCTTACATGATTTGCCCTTAGAACTCAATTTTTAAGCCCTGATGCCTAGACTCTCTTCGCCGACGATAAGCGTCGTTTCAAAGAAAGCATCCCTTTCTCGCTTTCTGTGAACTTAGCTACTGTTGCGGCTACTTCTTGTAAATCTGTGGCAACCAGATGTCCGACGTTTCCACTCAAACATATCTTGTTTCCGACTAAAACCCAGAAATTCCGACCCCGGTCACATCAACTAGCGAATCCCCTCAAACCCTACGTGTTTCTGTTAATATTCCTTCGAGTGGTCTTCGGCGAACTCCACCTCATCACCGCTCACCTTATACGGTCGGCCTAAAACTTAGCCAGTTTGTACAGCAACTTGATGATACGGTCGTTTCCTTGAGAAGAACAAAATCTCCACCTGTTCGTAAGCCACCTTTTGTTTCCTTGAAATCTGATATTTTGAAAAAAACAAACAAACAAAAAAAAAAGACCTGATGGATACTGAATATAAGGTAGTTGGCCCAAGGAACTTACACAGAGAAAACTCTGTTCTCCGGACAGCGGTATATTGTATATACAAATATATGGAATACTCTTGCTTACTACACAAATCACGGAGCATGCGTTATCGGTATGCTACATAGACGCTGCCCTTAGATGTTAAAACATACCGTTGCAGGATATCTGATATCTAACAGTCTTCCTTATATTACATACATATATCACAGCGTTTCCCAACCGGTATGCCGCTGCACACTGGTGTGCCGTGAATGGGCCGATGGTGTGCCGCGAGTAAATCGAATCAAAATTATTAATTCTATAGCAATTAAATTACAGGACATAGGGGAAAATGTATACTTGTATTTCACATTACTATGAACCTCTAATATGAATCTACAATTTTAAGTTTCATACCGCGTTACTTTTCTGTACATTTTTAATATTGAAAAAGGTATTTGTTATCATTGTTATGACGTTATGACCATTATTGCTTCTTTGTTGTTGCAGACTATTTCGTGACTTCAAATTTTAAAATATTCAATCCTTTCGACAAAACAAATATGCATACAAATTACCTACATTTGTGTTTTAAAAGTAAAATAGATTTGTTTGTTCGTTCGTTATTTAGTGATCTTCCTTGTTAGTGAAAGTTTGGATGCAGTTTTCGAAAAAGAAATTGTATTTTTATAAACCTAAGTCCAATATTTCATTGCAATTTGTTTTCTATTTTTAAATTAGAATGAAAAATAAGCATAATGATTTACCACGGTGGAAAACAAGTGATCAAGCTTTTTCTCTGTTAGGAGACCAGTAATCACAGAAAAAGATACGATGGTATTTTATATTTAAATATAATAAAATCTATGAGTGTGCCGCGAGAATTCAAGTTACAACCATAGTGTGCGGCAAGTTGAAAAAGGTTGGCAAACGCTGATATATCACCTGCGTCAGCTATATGTCAAATACGTCCATTTGTATGTGAGATATACATTTTTCGAGTCGAGACATCACTTTTAAGCACATTTTCGAGACGAGACAGCCTCAAATCTTGTCTCGTGCTCATCCCTAACCGTGGGACGTAAAACTTAAAGATTTCATTTCATTTTTTATTAAAATGAGACGATTGGAGAAATTATGAGTGCGACTACTATAATTTTCTACAGCAATTTAATCAAATATGATTTAAAATTTAAAGATGTCGAAATCGTTAAACAATCATTTAAGACATCACTATAATTGGTTTTCTAGCTCTGGTTGTGTAAATATCCAGGAATGTTAATAGTTCCGTGGTTATGCTTCAACGTGCTTCAATAGGATTTGAGGAAGTTGGATAAAATAAGTTGAAGGTCTTAAGAAACTTTGAGATAATACTGTATATTTTAAAAAGTATAGTTTATGCCAGGAAAGCATCCTTTAGTTATATATGATGAACAGCATCGTGGAATGACGGTTAACACAGAGCTCAGAGAGTAGAGCATAGACAAGAGAACAGGAAAAATATGGGCAAGTGTCACTATGTCTCATCGACGTTGGAGGACTCAACGCATTGATGTACTGTGTTCGAATGGCGCGTCATGGTCTTCCTACAGAAAGGCAAGCTCATATACTGTAAAATTTGGCAAGTGCAAAGCATACCCCGAAAACAGTTATGCATGAGAGGAAACAGAAGATAATCATACAAAAAGACAATGAAGACAATCGTGACGAACATACGTGTCAAAAAATCTCGTTAGAACATTTCTGCTGCTAAACCAGTGTACTGCAATATACGAGGGTAAGTCAACTGAAAACCATAAAAGTAGAAATAAAAATCCGCATATGGCGCCAGTGAGCTGTAAGTTGGCATGCCTGTTTACGATAGTATGCCGGATGTCTCCTAGGTGGCAGCAGCCGGCAGATTTACAAACACCGGCGCAACAACAGTTTCAAAATGGCAGCCCCACTAGCCACATGCACCAGCGAGGAGCAGTTTTTGCGAAATGAAGGTGTGAAACCGATTGACATTTTTAGGCGAATGAAGGTTCAGTATGGAGATGCGTGTTTGTCACAGCCACAAATCGATGAATGGTGCCGGAAATTTGCAAATGGTGTTACGTCTGTGGCCGATGCTCCACGCCCCGGCCAGGCTCGGCGCGTAGTGACTCCAGAGACCATTGCAGCCGTTGAAGCCATCGTTTTGGAAAACCGCCGTGTGACAATAGACGAAATTGCAGCATGTGTACACATGAGTCATGGATCGGCACGGTGCACGAGTGGTTGCGCCGTCGCTCAAAAGCCTTTTTTTTCTGCAGGTATTCAGGCTCTTTCGAAGCGCTGGCGGACTTGCATTGAACGAGGAGGGGACTATGTTGAAAAGTGATTTACTTCTGTACCCTGTGTGACCAATAAATAATATTTAAAAAAATAATTATGGTTTTCATTTGACTCCCCCTCGTAATATGGGATGTGACAAAGGATCCTTGTAAGGCGCACGTTGAAAGCTCCATTGTATTTGCACAACACTTCATACTGCACATAGATTGTGCTTTATCTTAAATCAGGCTTATTTTTTTAAGCTACACTAGCACCACCACCACCAAATTTACCGATTTACAAATTTCTGCTTTCGAAAGCTTAGTTAATCAAAAGGTCCGTTTGTTGTAATAACTATTTAAAAGTTATCAGTTTCAATTCGGGCAGTCTGTATTATTCGGAGTTTTAAAAACAGTAAATAAATTGCTTTAAACTGCATGCCATTTATTTATTTATTTATTTCATTTTAATTCCAGATTTTACTGAGGTATTCAGCCTACACATTTAAGGAATGTGGTTCCTTCAACGGACGAAAGAATCTGTCTTGATCCGAGTGGGTCACGTGTGCTGCTTAGGCAGATTTGGTAAGCTCCTTATCAAGTAGAATAAAATAAATGTGTTTCTTCTATTGGCCTTTATTTGCAAGTTAGAAGTGATCACGGAGCAAATCCCCGGAATGATGAGGGGGACACGTTCCTTCCAATATTGGAACTGGGTGGGACTGTTCTCCCAATAATCCGATTTGAAATGTGTTCTTTGGGGGGAAATGTGATAATTTGTGCCCGACTGCCACAAAGAAAAGTGAAATAAAAGTGATGTCCCTTGCTGTACGGTACAACATACAACGGGTTCACCTCAGAAACCAGATTCATCTACCTTAATATGAGTCTCATCTCCTTTCTCCCAGAACAAGCCTCCAAACTGCCAGCCTCCCAATGTTGAAAACAACTCTGCTCTCCTGGTCCTCAAAACTGCCAACCTGCATTGTTTTTCAACTTTATAAATATTTTGAACATCGCTTAAATATATATATATATATATATATATATATATATATATATATATATATATATATATATATATATATATATATGGGAACGATCTTATCCGTCGCCCCCCTCCCCCCCGTCCCAATTTGAAGACAGATTTGTGCTGCTGGCTGTGATGATGGCATTAGAGAAACATACCGTATTTCTTCGAATATAAGGCATACCTTTTTGTCAGCTTTTAGACATCCAAAATTCGAGTGCGCCTTAGATTCGATGGCGTCCTGGATTCGAGGTATACTGCAATATACATGTTTATTCATTGCACGTAGGTTGCCAAGAATCTACTGCAATCTTTAATAGTGGTAGTTACAGCCAACGGATGACGAGAAGAATCCTAGCAGAAGTAGTGTGACGTAGATATGGGCTCACCCACTTTTCGCACGGGGGTTTCGGCAAGTCCTTTCCTATACGAGTTCTCATGCTATCTAATTAATACATTCCTTTTCTTGCGCGCAACGTATATACTAAGTTATGTATTTAAATATGTATTTTACAAATATGAGTGATTGATATATCGTATATATGTATATATACACATATAGGCGGCATTTTCCGTGTAAGAGACTCCTTGTGAATTCTTTTTATAGTTGATTCAGACAAACCTGTAGCTCTAGAAGCACGTTTTGTGGCTTCACCAAGAGGTACTAAACACTGTTTCTCTCTTGATTCGCGGTCACAGAATTCAACAATGTTGCTTATTATTTCTCGACAATCACTATGAATAGTCGCGCCTTTCTTCCTAGAGCTCGCCATTACACTAAAACACAGTATATTATAATATTAAAAACACACTAATTCGAAAAACACAACGAAACTAAGCACGAAACAAAGCACAACGCGTGTTTCAAATGACACCACGGAATAGCACACAGATAACTTTACCCGGAATAGCAGACGACATCTAAGTATATACTACACCTAAAAAACCGAAAATGGACTTGACCGTGTCGTTGACCTTTCCCCGCCCACCCTGTTTTAGGGTTCTTCTCGTCATCTGTTTACAATACAACTAATTTGCTTAAAATTGGTTGTATTACAACAATGACAGACTGCACAAAGATGGTAATCATGAACAGTGAACATTTCGTTTTACTGATAAGAAAATGCTTATTGAAATAGGAATGTATTTGTATATTATTTCTGAGCATTAGATTCGAAGCTTTTTGTAAATGAGTTTAAATGAGGTGAAATTTCAATGGCACCTTATATTCTAAGAAATACGGTATTAAAGGCATTATGCTTACATTAGGAAATCGAAAACGAATATAAAATTTCAATTTCATTCTAAGTAATAGAATTTATTTCTAGTTTAATGTCTCTTTTCAGCACTGAGTCTATATAAGTCATGTACCGAGTTTGATGAAGTTCGAATCAGTGCAAAGCTCCGTGGTTATTTGATTAGCTACGCACTTTCAATATGAAAGAGTCGGTCGGAGACTGACTATCCGTGAAACTTTAGGGAAGTTAAATATTTCCATTGGTTCCAAATTTTACCACGCACGAAGACCTAGACGTATTTTGGCGAAATTCATTGCCATATAGAACCAGAAGAACACTCATGTCACCATTAGTAGTCGCTACCCTAGAAAACAGTCACCAATCATCCGACAACTCTGGCCAGTATCAACATACAGGATGAATCATGGGTTTACAGGTACGGAAAATCGAGCTAATGTCATCCCATTGGATGTCACCTGGATCTACAAGACCCAAAAAGGCCAGACAAGCCCGATCCCGGTGAAAGTTTTTTTTTTTTTTTTTTTTTTTAAATACTGTTCGGAATCGTACATTACAAATTTCTTCCATGTGTCCAAACTCTCAATAAGAAGGTCTACGCAGCTGTGTTACAATCGTTACACTAGTCTGTTCGTCGTAAACGGCCGGACAAGTGGGCATGTGAATAGCGCATTAACATCATGCATATGTTCTGTGTCTCACTTAAGAGATTGTGTTCGACGTTTTTCCCAAATACATCATCCCCATCAAACATCATTGTCACGGCTCCGTGTGATGTTTTCATTTTCTTTCCACTGAAATTCGCATTTAAAAGGAAACTATTTGACAACGTTCAGAATAGTACGACAAGGGAACTCCAGCGCATTCCACAGTTTTATAAAGTCTTTTGCTGAAAGAATATACAGTGAATATGCAATTAGGAATCTTGGTTTCAAAACTAGATATATTAATAAGATCATTACAGCAAATAGCGATCATTAAATCCAAAATATTGTCCCTTTGTGTATCAAGGTTCACGTCCCTTGGTACAACCATTGCCCTATATATGTACAAAATCCAATTCTAGAAAAGAAATGCATAATGAATTAAAATTATCTAGATTATATGTAGAAACAGTGGATGGAGTCTTAAATCAGACCCATAGCAGGGGAGAGGCTATAGCGGGCACTGTCTGCTCTAAACTATTTCTTGCTCCCTTTGAAATAGAACTTGTAGAGAACTTTTCAAAATGGCTCACAAGATATGAAATTCTTGCAATTTTATTTATACCCTTATATTCCGTATATTGCATTTTACTTACTTCTTGCTAGACTAGCAAATATCTTACAGAAACCATCGTAGTCTTAGAGTTTTATACCATAATATCTGTGATTTGTATATCCCTCGTTAAAGGAGCTACAGCTCTTTGTTATAGATTTCATAAATAATAAATTAATAAATAGTTTTGTGGGTTTCTTGATGTCTTTATCATTGCCCCCTCAGTGCTCACTTCTGCCTTCTCTAGGAAACAAGATTGACTACAGACCATCGTAAATATCTAGATATTTGCTTGTTACTTTAATTTTTGTGCGGCAAGGAAAATAGTTCCAAATGTCGAATACAGAAATTACTTTTATACACAAAAAACATGAATTACCTTGTTTTGTTGCTGTGTATAATTATTTCATAAAATACATATCATTCTTGGGAAAATGACTTCACTGGAAGAAGAAAGAACTGCCTAGGAATTTCAGGAGGACTGTAGGTGCAATGCCTCTGTCCCTAGCAACATCTCCTACACATTATTTCGTCTCAGTCTAATCTGGGAATCTTTAGTAATGTTTTCATTGTATTGTTTTATTGTTTCCTTCTTTCGGAGTCTTACGTTCCAATAATTTCATCAAACTCCTTTTGGAAAACTAAAACAAGAGGGACTCCGAAACAAAAAAAAAAAAAATCTTTCCAACTTCACATTCAACATATGTTCACAAATAACAGTCTTCTATAATCGCATTCTCTGCTCAATTTTCGTTTCTATTTTGGGAATCAATCTTCTACTGTACGCTCTAAAACAGTTTCTACTTCTGCGGAATTAGTATTGTAACTTTTGCTACACTTCTGTTATATTTTCCCACGTGAGGCATATATATATATATATATATATATATATATATATATATATATATATATATATATATATATATATATTGTATATAGTATAAAGTAACTAGAAAATTAAGATGTATATCGATAGACAAGAGCGCCTACAGGACTTTTTCCGGGGAGGAGGGAGGCAAGAGATTGACACAAGCAAAGTCGCGAATATAAACATCTTGATGCATATGACATTTCATGTAAAACAATTATTATTGAAGCACATTACATAGCTTTATTAACTGCAGTACATATATTAAATACTAAACTGTAAGTGTAAGGATATCTAATATATTTTTACATGTATTACAAAGAACCGAACCCCTTTCAAATATCCAGAGGGGACAATTCTCCCCCGCTGCGGGTGCCCAGGCAAACAGGAAGAATAAGCTTAGTTTTTCTATTTTTTCCATGCTACGTACTAGCGCAACTACAACACTGGGTGTCGTAACTTAAAGAGACTTTTATCCGATAAACAAAGGTTTTAATCTCCTTTTAAAATTATGACACTAATATTTGTTTATAATTAATTAGTGTACTTGGATAACTTTGAATTTACTTCCGACTACTGTATTTGAATGCAAAAGATTTTTGGTGGGCGATTCGTGCTTTCTGTCTTGCTATCAGACATTTCGCACAACATTAACTTGCTAAATGTAAATTATTGCTGTTGTTCGTTTTCATTAAATTCTTAACCTGAAATTATGAATATACAAAATAATTCAACCAAATGTTAATAAATTTTAGGAAATTGAATTTGTGAAGAGTTTCTCAAATATAAGCAGCAAGCGTGTTTTCTTGTCAAGGGGTATTCTAGATTAGAAAAATATCTCTGTTGCATAGTCATCGACAAAACCACGTTTATGTTATACTTATTAGTCAGCCATGTAATCTTAAGTATAAGAAACTAAAGAATAACCCCAGCTAGTAACTCAATTCCTTCCAAAATATGATGGTACCATTGATTGATAGACAATGATTGAAATATCTAATATTTTAAGATGTGTAGGTTCTTTAAAACTTTCTGTGTTTACAGGCAGATTCTCATTCGTCAGATCTACCAGCTAAAGGTCTTTGTTTTGATCCAAAAATAATGAAAATTCCTTAAGGAATCAAGACGGAAGAAGAAGTTGCATGTGTTTTTAAGGAGTAATGGATTTAAACTTAACTTGATTACATTCTCAGTAGTATGGAATTAAAAATAAAAACTGATATCCTTTGTGCCATAAGTACAAAACCTGCAGAGATGTGATTCAAAGGGAAACTGTGTACACATAACCTTAATTACGTCTTCAAGAAATTGGATTAAGGGATTAATACACAGTATAACTTCAAATTATTGGAAGAGTTTGGTATGAGACATTGAAAAATATAGTTCAATAAAGCAGACGTTTTCGACATGATCATGAATAATATAATGGACATACATGTGAAGTATAAGTAGATATAATAATTCCTCGCTTTTAGAATACAGCGATCTTATGTACTTCCAATGTATTTTTTTTAAATCTTGGTTCTATTTAAGACGAGGTCCAGAAATTTTGTGATATGTTAATCAGAAGAAGATTCTAATGGAGCTACATTTTGGAGAAAAGCATTCAATATAAAACTATTATTCGAAAAAAAAAACAGTTGTTCCTGTAATTTCAAAGGAGTGCATTAGGTTTTAAATATACTGTAGTCAATCAAACTGTATAATGTGATTCTATCACACATCAATACATTTTTTTATTTTATTTTATTTTATTTTATTTATTTATTTATTTTTTTTTACGAAATCAAGTTTGTCAATAAATACTGGTACAAAGTGGGAAAAAAGTCAATTCGTATAAATAACCAGAAGAATAGAAAGAAAATGATATTGAAAGAATATACAAGTGATGTAACCTTCGTCAGCACAACATTTTTCTTGGTTCTTCTATGGACATACGTTGTTGAAGATGGAAAATGAAAAAAATGTATGCTCAGTCAATTACAAATTACGTAAGCAGCAAAATTCGAGATGAAAATGTCATAACACACTAACGTCAAGACACAAGATTTTGTACAAAATATTTTATTACTAGTTGCATGAGAACAGTGTACACCAAAGAAGACTCAGAAATTATTCAGATTTAAATTGAAAAGCATCAAAGAACTTCAAGTTTTAACTAGTAATCAGTGTTCTTCCAAAGAAGAGTGTAAAGTTCAAAGTTTCTTACTCAATGACTGCAGAGCCATCGAACAACTCCCACCGATTATTCCAAGAAGAAAACTATAATGTTTCAGCGCTTATGTTTTCTTATTCAACGCTTTTTAACCACTTCAAGACTTAGTTACTCACTCTTGCTGGCGCATCTGAGATTATTACAGTCAATATTTCCGTGTAATAAGCAGCAGATACCTGTTACTACATCTTCAAAGAGCCGAAACATCCAACGTCTGCAATGAATTATTGTGTTACTGATTGTCGACTATATATCCAGCTTCTACGTTGGAACTGCTGTCCATGCCTTGTTTAAATCTAATGGATGTTAGTGAGTATAATGTTACATTTAAACATTACTTTGCAGTAGTATCTTTCTCTTTCTTTTCAGGACAACATGGAAGTTAAACATTACAAAAGTTAAACATTACATATATCCATTGGGCTTATGACTTAGGAAACTCGCTGAGCAAATTGAAATTTACCGCAGTTTCGAATTCTCACCAAATTCCTTCGAAATTACATTTCCCAAAGTCAAGACTTTGTTAAATCGATTTGTCTTACCCGGAAAGTATGAGTTCATCCCATTTGGTGCAAACAGTTGGGCAACCAAAAGAAAGAATTTAGGAGAAAAAAATTAAAAGTTATTAATCTCTTTGCACACATCTTGTATTCACCAGTAAAAGTTTCCTTAAAATCTGTCAACAATAGCACAGGCCAACGCTATAACTTCTCTGATATACCGATTTCTGTGTGATCATCACTGGATCTTGCCAGTAATTAGATGACATGTTTGGAGAAGCAGATAGTATTTGCAATGTTGCTTTTATCTAGCGTTTACCCCTCTCCCTGCGGGGGGCTTGGTCCTGGTGCAGTACCACACGATGGATGTTGTTGCCATACAATGCTGGTATTTCTCTGTGTAAATTGGGGATAGGATATGTTGGTAATAAACAGCATTGATTTTGACTTTTGTTTCGCCCTTTACTCTATAGCAAAAGAAAGTATCACTCAAAATACCTTTTGAAAAAGTTGTTTGCATTGACGTACCAAGTTACACAGGTCTCTCTTTGACGAATGCCTCTGTTGATGATGGCCGACCTTTTTCACAGTCGTTTAGGTAAATCTATATTTCCTGTATTGTCACAACAAATTTCCAGTTTTACCAGACAGGTGCCGCTCGTACAGCTTCCTGCCCTTTCAGGTCCGTAACCAGCCCAAAAATGTAGGGGAGGCGGTAGAAGTTAGGGGAGGGCCGATCCAACCATGTTATAGTTCATCACCTTATAGTTCATTTGCAAGCCTACAGTAAAAATTTTAGGGGGCCAGTAAAAATTTAGTGGGGGGTACGGCCCTCCCAGACCCCCATGGATACGGGTTTGTTCCCTTTCTCTTTCGTTTCGTAATGTTAATGCATGCACCTGACTTGCAGACAGATTACAGCCTCAATATGTGATGGATCGTACGACTCACTGTGATTGGGCCATATGTAATTGACTATAATACGTTGAGGTAATGGATTCTCACAGACGTATTATTGACGGATACGTTGAGGATGGATCTTCTCTACCACAGATCTTGTGTTTCAGTAAGGTCCTCTTTGGATGCGATTTCGTAGGAGATGTGAGTTGTAGAGGAGCATGCTGCGCATAACGTTTAATCACTGAGAGTGGCTCGCCCCATTACAAAGTCATTGTTTTGACACTGTTCTACTATGAGGGAAATGCTAATTTCCATGAGAAGGAATTATGACGTACCCTTCTCAAAAGTGTTTTTTCTCATCGACATTTTTCCCATTGTAAGACTTTCATTCTCCTACACAAGTGAGAGATGTGTCCGATTCCATTGAAAAAATTTACTATAAAATACACGATGACAGACGCTAACCGTTGATTTCTAAATGGTACAGAGTGATCAGAAAGTCCCGTTACCCCCTATGCATTACATAGATGTTAATGAATTGTTGGTTCTTATTGTGGTATGTGCTGATATACATCTAAATCATGGCTGATGAGTCCACTTACATCATGGAGGAATGGACGGACGCACTTGGGCTCATGAACGACCCCAAACAGAAAATTAATGAATGATGTTCAGCATGATTTCACTGTAAGGTGTCAGAACAATTTCCCTTCAAAACCAACAATTTTACGGTGGAAGAAAAAACTTTTTGCAACTGGTTGCGTAAGAGATAAGCCCAACTAAGGACGTCCACTAACACGACTGGAAACTTGTGTGGAGGCTGGAGCGTCTGTCGAACGTTTGCCAAAAAAGTCCATTTGTAAACGACCAAAGAAATTGGTATTCCATACTCGACATTGCGAAAACATACGACGAAGGATTTGCAGTGAAAGGATTTGATTTGTAAACGAAATAAGTGATAGTGACATGCAAAAACGCCAGCAGCCTTGTGAGCGAATGCTTGATGTTTTCATAGCTCTTCTTTCAAAGAAAAAATTGTTTTTCTCGGACGGGTGTGCAATATATCGCAGTGCGAAAGCCAGAAACGTTTATTTCTGGAGTAAAAAAAGCCCACATTTTTTAAATGAAGAACTTGAACACAAGCCAGTACATATGATCTGGGCTGCAATGCCTGCAACTCACTTTGTAGGTTCATATTTCTTTGACGGTGCTGTGAATTGCATTGCGTATCTCACCATGTTACGTGATTGGTGTATTCCATATCTGCAAGATCGGGGGCTGCTCGGTCGTGTATAGTCCCAGTAGGATGGAGCACCAGCCCATTATGCTATTGCCGTTAGAGAATATATCAATTAGGTATTTCCTGATTGGATGTAGTTCTGAACATTTGCCTGCACAGTGTAGTGGCCACCACGGAGTCTTGATCTCTCATCTTAAGACAATTCATTACGGAAGTTCGTTAAACAAAAGGTTGATGCCACACATTAGGAGACAGTTGATGAACTTACGGATGCCATCCGACATGCATTTACTGCCATCACACCAGCATTGCACATCGTACATGGAGGAGAATCATACTCTGTTATGAAAACAATGGTGTACATACAGATACTCTGGAATAAATAGTAAAGAATAGTCATACTATTTCGAAGTTGTCCTCTGCCATGATCCCACATTAATACAATGTGATCATCTATGAATATATGGACACGCGATAGGGAGTAACGGAATTTGTGATCACTCTGTATATATTGAGAATATTTAATTCCAACTTAAGTACTGATAATAAATAAACTAACTCTCACACATAACGTAAACAATTGAAGTATATAACATTGAATCATGCAATAAAGAGAACAAAACTTTAACATCCTTCATTCTTTCCAGGTGTCAGAAATATTCTGCCAAAGAAGAAACTATGGTTAAATCACGTTGTCAATTACCTTGAAATTCTACATAAAGAAGAGCAAGATGTATCTTTTCCCTCTCAAGAAAGTAAGTTTTCACTTTATTTTTGTATAATTATAGACATTCCATCTACTCTCACTAAACGTGGAACCTTGTTTTCGATTACAAGGAGCATAATTTGTATGTATACTTTTAAAATAATACTCATATTCTGGTAGATCTCAGTGCTTTATACTGTACGATTAACGGTTTAGTAATTTGTCATGCTCCCATCTAACCAAAGTGCCATCTCGCATGTACTTCATAAAATGTGTTCTCGGGTTCGATTTCTCGAATGCATAGAATTCTGGTATTTTCCCACCATCATGAAACAATTGGGGTCATTGGGTTAAGCGGTAACGAACTCCATTCTATACAGAATGACAACAACGAAAGGATGCGAAGGGCTGGCCACACACCGACTAAAATCAATCTAGTTGGCCATAATACTTCGTGGGTTGAAACGTTAGAAAGAAAAAGTAGTGATTATAATCCATTTAGCTATATTATTAATTGGTTGTATTGGAGTTTAGCGTCTCTGCCAGCATCGTGGTTATATGAGGGGTGGACCTGCAACTTAACTTGGAATTCGAACCGCACGAGCCACCATATTCTACTTTCATTTCTTCTACCGACCACCGCCTCTTCCGGCATCTTGATCATTTCTTCGCAGGGAACGTTCCTAATCACCGAGCAGTGCAACGTGCAGTGGAAAACTTCGCATCGTAGACTCCAGATTTGTCTCATCATCTCATCATGAATGTTGCTGAAGCTAAAATCAAACTCTAACCAGGTATATTTTTTTCCTTTGATAATTACACGTCAATGGATATTTCTATTGCACCAACCCAATACAAATATATGTAGATATACACTGCTCCACAAAACTTAAGCAACTCGAAGAAAGTGGCAGAAAATAAAACGACACGATCACTGCACCAAGTATAATGAACAAACAGACGCTCCAGATGCACAATGCAACACAAGTGAAGACGAACAATGCAGTTAGGATGTACAGAGTGACCAAAAAGTTCAGCAGAACGATACCTCAACATGTGAAGCTGGATTGTGCGAAGGCATAGGCAGTCAATATGGCGCGTGACCACCACGAACAGCTGTACAGGCACGACATCTGGCCTCCATGCTGCAAATAAAGCTGTTGCGGCAGATGGCGCCACTCCTCGAAGAGAGCTGTTTGCAGGTCAGGGAGAGTGCGTGCTGGTGGACTTCGCTGCGCTATTCGCCGCCCAAGAGCATCCCACACATGCTCGATGGGATTCAAGTCCGGTGAATATGCAGACCATGCAATACGCGTATTGTCTTCGCTCTCCAGATACTCGGACACAAGATGTGCACGGTGTGGGCGGTCATTGTCATCCATGAACAGGAAGCCTGGGCCAAATGCTCCGCGGAAATTGTACACATGGTATTGAGAATTTCATCCCGGTACCGTTGTGCTGTCGAAGTGCCATGTTGCACAATATGGAGGTCCGTTTTCCCATCCAACATAATTCCACCCCACGCCATAATGAAACCACCGCCACCGGATGGCCATTCAGCAATGAAGTTTGGATGATAGCGTGTTCCTTGCTCTCTCCAAACTAAAGTCCGACCAGAATCTGACGACAGGCTGGATCTCGACTCATCGGAGAACATGGCACGCGCCCACTAGTGTTCCCCCCATGCAACATGTTTCTGATACCATGTGTAACGCGCACGTTTCTGCTCCAGTTTCAATGGCACACACAGCAAAGGCCTTCTTGCATACAGTCCTGCTCTATTGAGCCGACGAACAGTTTCACGACTCACGCGTTGTCCTGTAGCCTGAAACAACTCATTGGCCAGTTGAGAGCATGAAGCTTGACAGTTACGTTTGGCAGAAATTGTGAGAAATCGGTCCTCGACGGCCGACGTGTTCTTCGGACGGCCTTCTCCATGACGTCTACTGACTTCACCTCCATTTTGGAAGCAACTCCACAGCCTCGACACAACACTTTTGTTCCGTTGAATTCCCGCGCCATTTCCACTTGCGATCGGCCCAATTCCAACCGCCCAATTATTCGCCCGCGGTCAAAGTCACTCAAATGTTGTCTACTAGCCATTGCAAGGTGTGTACCCCACACAAGAACCACTAAGTCAATGCTTGGAGCCTAAGACACTACTGGGCTGTAGTGTACGCCTCATGGCATAATTTGTTCACCGCGCTTGCAACGGTGCTGCTTATGTGATAGAGTGAGTGCTCGCCTTGCCTGTGTGTCTCTATGTATGTGCATGCCACTAACCAATGTTGAATGGGCTCCACACGCCACTTATACCACGGTCTCTCGGGTTGCTTAAGTTTTGTGGAGCAGTGTATGTAAGTATGTATATGTCTGTCATGACATCTGGTAAGAATGAAGTATTAACATTTTAAATTTTATCATCTTTATCATCTTTAGAACAGCATATTGGCGTTGTTTTCATATTTAAGTGGTTAAATATGATTTATAACGTAAATATTCCAAAGAATTAATCTTGTTTGAAATTTTTTGGTTGATTGTAAAATAGGTTCTCATGTCTTAACGAATTTAGCTGTGGGGAAACAAAAGAAATACAGATTTTCTAGTTTTAGTCAGTAATTAATTTTGCTTTATATTTTAAGTTCTAGCTTTTTTTTTCTTCCACATAATTGTGAGGATAGCATCTCGGTGGTATAGTGTTCTCTTCTGATTGGAAGTGTCGCACTTCAGTTTGAGCCATATGTGTGAACGTTGATTACATTATGCCAGTAGATTCTCCCATTTTCTTCTACTTTCTCACCACCTTTTTCCAAACTCATTCACTTGAATCTATCAGCAATTTTTTATTTCATTTTCTTTCTGAAATACAGTTCGTCTAATGGAAAACATCTCGGGTAGTATCTATCTATATATATAAAAGAGAACGTACAAAATCCTTTGTCCGCTCATCACGCTAATACGGCTGAACCAATTTCTTTCATTTTTGGGGGGTTATTAGGATTTGGACCCTAGATGGTTTTTATCATATCGCTTTAATTTTTAATTACAAGTGTCTTGAGATAATTGACCATTCAAGTGTCCATAACGTACAAATCCTTTGTTATTAGTTCATCATAGGTAAAAATAAACGTATTTATATGCAACCCGCATGACCGTGTCACTCGGCGGGTTAACATAAATGACAGGCGATATACAGCGGAAAATAGCTTGAATCTTCTGTTTAAAATTTTTTAATTGATTTGCTTATTTTTACAGACACTTTTAGAATATGCCAGCACCGGGATGACCGCAGCGAAGCGGGGCGGGTTAACATAAATGACAGGCGATATAATGTTAAGATTTACTGCAATCTTCTATGGTTTTTATCATATCACTTGAAAGCGAAAAAGTAAAAATTATCTAAGTAACAAAGTTTATTGCGTTCCGGGGTGACCGCAGCGAAGCGGGGTGAACGCTGCTAGTATTAAATGAATTATCATCTTGGTATTCAATTAAATGATAGGAGTGGAACAATCCATAATGCATAATCGTCTACAAGTCTCTACAGTGTTTGCTGATTTGCAACTGGCATCCTCCATTACCTAGTGTGTATACTGCAAGCTAGGTCTTCCCTAGCATTTTTTCCCTCCATAAGTTAGTCTAGCAACTTTTTTTATTATGTCATCATGACATAAGATACGAGGGCTGATCAACAAAGACTGAGACTAATTATTGTAACGCAGTTAACTTTGTTGCCGAATGCCAGCATGTTTGATAGTTGAAAGAGTTTGTTTCATGTGTACCCTCACTAGGTGGCTGCATTGTCGAATCAGTAGGTTGGGAGTAATCCGCTGTGTTTTAGACACTGCTTCTATTTCACCTCACAACGTGGTCTGTATATGTATACAATGAGGTTGCACGAGAAGAACAGTATGGAGCAATAAAGTTTTATTTTCGCTTGACCATATTCTTCTGAAATATACGAAAAGCTCAAGCAAGCTTATTCCGGAGTGAATAGTCGTGGTACCCAACGGGCACAAATACGAGACATATGGAGATGATCTTGCATTATTGAAAATATATATATATACTGCCATATGAAATTCCAAACACTTCACTTAGTTTACGTAATGCTATCCCTCGATCCTCACGGACAATCACAGCAGCAGTATTGATGTTTCTTTCTGTCACAGCACAGGCTGAAACACCAGGTCCACCTTGCTTAACACATGAAACTCGTCATTCTTTGAATTCTTTGAGCCACCGAAGCACTGTAATGCACTTTCACCGTAAGCTTGCTTGAGCTTTTCATATGTTTCAGAAGCTGTATGGTTGAAGCGAAAACAAGACTTCATTACTCCATACTGTTCTTCTCGTATAACCTCCATTGTATGCATGTACACAGCACGTTGTGAGGCGAAATGAAAGCAGTATCTAAAACACAGTGATTACTCTCAATCTACGGATACGACTATGCTGCCACCTAGTGAGAGTATACATGAAACACAACTCTTTCAACTATCAAACGTACCGGTATTCGGCAACAATGGAAACTGTGGTACAATAATAATTCTCAATCTTGGTTTATCAGCCCTCGTATGTTTACTCCATTCAAATATCTCTACTTTTTACAACACTTTTAAGAAGAAAGTTGTTTTCTCTCTGATTATTTTTAGTACTTCTTGGTTTATTTCTTTGTCCATCCTAGGAATTTTCAAAACACGTTGCTACCGCCAGATTTCAAAGGCAGTTACGCGTTTTTTTTATTTGTTTGGCCAGGCGTCCAGCTCTCGCTTCTAGACAAAGGTAGTTAGCAAGCGCTTGCGAATCCTCGTATCAATATTATAGGAATAGGTATATTTCATTTGCTGTTGAAGGTGGCATTAGCTTGGTTTATTCGATAGCAATCTCTCCTTAAATCTTCCATGCAGTGTTATCTTATAACCAAGGTACGTGAAAGTAGATACATTCTGTAATTTCTCTCCATCAATAAAATGTCTTGCCTTTGTTTTGTTCTTACTTGCTGCCATTAGAGCGATTGATCTTCATACTATATTTTTTGAGTACTGGATTCATTGTATTAAGCGTGGTTTCCATCTCTTGCTCAGCTTCAACTAACTGCTCTTCTGGATCCAAATTGATCATCTGTAAGGATAGATTCTACTTTTCCTGTGATTCCCCGTAGAACGTTTGCCTGAATTACTAAGAACAGAGTTCTAAATCTTTAAATTAAATGGCTTTTTTTTTTTTTTTTTTTTGCGTAACAGTTTTTAAAGTCATCCAGAAACTGTGCTATCTTATACACCCCTTGCACCGGGCTAAACAGTTCATTACGTATTTGAGAACCTGAGGACTTGATAAATTCTGCGGACCGTGTGATACAGAGTACATTCTGTGAACCACTTCAGTCAGAAACAAGTTTTCTTTGTATAAAATATTCATTCAGTGCTGACAGAAAAGATAAAGGTTATTCTGAGCTGAGGCATTTCTCGATTTGCTTTCTTTTTTTTCCTTTAGTTTAACGGTACTTTTGCATGTAAGTCAATATGTTAACTAATATTACTAAATAGGTCCTAGCATACTTTTGTATACTGTGGTAGAAGTCATGAGTTCAATTCTGTGAAATATTACGTAATTTCTCATCATCTTCTCTGTTCTAAAGGTTTTAAACGTTAAAAAAGAAAGATTCATAATACTGAATTACCTCTGCCTCTTACTTCTGAAGTAGGTTCCGTTGCTATCAATTTACGAAATCTTCCCGTGAAAAGTCTGAATTCAACATCTCAATTACGTGGTGGTGCACTTTGATGAGCTGATCAACTTTAAACTAAATTAGATGTTTTTAAATATATATATATATATATATATATATATATATATATATATATATATATATATATATATATATATATATATATATATATCAAACATTGAAAACAAAATGTTAAAGCAAAATACGTATTAGAGAGTGCAAAAGAAATCGAGATGTAACAAAGAAGAGAATTACTCACATACACCAAATTTTATTTATTTATTTATTCCGCATATTTATTCCAAAGTTCAACGTGCTTAGGGCGTCGTTGCTTAATAACTCTTTAAAAAAAAATCTGACATTAAAAATTGCTCTTTGTACTTATTACGTTTGAGTTCTTTGAAAACATCAAAATTTCAGAATCTATGTTACTAAATAATTAATCATCATAAAGGGCAAGGTCTAGTGAATATAGTGGATTGCCCATGTATTGAAACTACAGATCTTTTAAAACATCCTGTCATTTACTCTTCTAGTATGAACAAGATTTGTTTGGCAAAAAAAAAAAAAAAAGTTATCTTTCACCCTCACTTTTCTTACAACGAATTTTAGTTTTCTCCAGCACGTTTCAACTACTACATTAGCATTAGTTCTTTGACCCTTATGATGATAGTTTGTAATTGGTAACGAAATACTGTCCTTACTTTGCAGTTAATCTATTTGCACTAAATCTCCTTGTTTTCAATTTTCAGATCACAAAGGGTATGCAGAATCGATTTTATGGTACGTAGCTTCAATTAAATGGGGTGGTTGGATCAATGGGTGGGTGGGAATAGTTTACCATCAATCTTCACAGACTTCAAAGGGTCAAAGGGTGAAGATTGATGGTGGCTGGATTGACAGACAGGGGAACAGGCAGTGGAGGGAGGGCGTTTGGGCCGCTGGGCAGACGGTTGGATGTAGTTACGTCTTTTTTTTAAAAAAATCTGCGCTTTACATATTAATCTTTTTTTTTTCTTGGGTGGCGTCGGATTGGGTGCGTGGGATGTCTTACAGAGGCAATGCCAGTCAAGTCTAGAGATATCCCAATTAAGAGGCAGAAAGGTTTTACTCTGAACACACACACATCTATACGTAGACATATACACGTACGACACCACTTCCATGCACGCATACACAAGTACATACGTATAAATATATTAAACTACACGCACCCCATCTACACTGCTAGGACTCCAGACACCCATACAAACTCTCTCTCTCACACACACACAGAGACTTATATATATATATATATATATATATATATATATATATATATATATATATATATATATATATATATATATATATATATATATATATATATATATGTGTGTGTGTGTGTGTGTGTGTGTGTGTGTATTTTGACAAATACATATTTCGGCGTGGGAGACCCGAGTCCAAAACTCGGCTAGAGCATATGTGGTTCGAATCCCTTGTTAAGCTGTAGATCCACATCTCATATAGCCTCGCTTCTGAAAGGGACGCTTAACTCAAAAAATAAAAAAAAGGAATCCAACACACTCACACACATTTGACACTGCGATAGAAACGTCTATTATGACACTTGTAGACAACTACATTCACTGGCAAAAATCAAAATTGTTAGAAGATACTTGTTAACTGATTTCTAAGGACTTCCAAATAGAATATCCTGATTTTTTCCATGAGTGTACCTTACATTTATTGCCAACAATTATCGAACATAACTATAATTTCAATCGTATCTACAAATAGTTAATGTTATTATTTAAAAAATTTACTTCATTGTCTCCGCATTTCTTTTTCCACTCTACTTCTAATATTCCTAAAAGCGTACAACGACATCAATCAATTTACATAACAGACAGAAATGGTGTAAATTATTGTTCATCTCCACCCACCAAATCCCACAAATCATGATTTAATTTGTAACCGATTTTGACCCTAATTTGAATTTCGGAAACATAGTGACAACCGTAATTCCACTCGTTACCAAACTTGCTGTGTTATTCTTACATTTTTAATGTTCAATTCTCCCCCTTTTTTATCATATACTTTATTATACCTATAATTATTTTCTTCACTCTCCTTTCTCTACAACTTTCACTCCTAAAGAATTCACTGCTTGGTGTAGTATTGTTTCATTTCCTTCCAAAATTGCTCTTCTATAATTTAGTTCCCAGTTCTCTTTATCCTGAAATTTCCATTATACTTTTCTTTCCCTATCTTCATTCATTCCCAATGTTCTCTATTCGTTTTCTTTACTCCAACATTCACCATAATTCAGTAGTCATATTGGAAATAAAGTACTACCGATATGATTAAATGCATTAAATATATCTTTAATATGCTTCAACATTGTGGAGCTTATTTTTAAAATTTTATAACTACTAAGATTTATTGTTTTCTAATTTATTAGCAGTACGCCGTACCGATTCATACCACCCCAAGTCGATCAATGCCTCAATCATCTCATATATCATAATTTTGACTTCAAATGTTTCTGTACCTCTACTTGTGTACTACGCATATTGACACTCCTTTCATGAACAAATGTATATGTTAGAAATATATAGAATAAACATGTTTATTGTTCTCATTTTTTTCTTTTCTTTCTTTCTTTAAATGATTGATGCTATATGAAATGTGGATCTATAGCTTAACAAACAATCCAAAACCACACGATCTCCCACCGATAACAGAACCGGAGTCTCTCGTACCAAACACGCAAAAATATTATTCATACAGAGACACGTTTTCTACAGTTTATTTATTTATTTATTATGTTTTAGTTTAACGTCTCATAACTATGCACCGAGGCTAAGGGAGAAGGTGATAATAAGACGGAAGATAATGTTGGAATCACGAAAATGATAGAAAACGGAAACAACCCGTGAAATCCATGCGCACGTTGTTTGTCTACAACAACGTTTATATGGCGGGATTTGGAATTGAACTATGTACCCCTGCGCCTGAGGTGAGCGCTCCCTACCACTGAGCCACAGCGGTCTTTTTTTTAACATACATTTACACAAATACATTACACTGATATTTCCAACTACGCGCACTCTAGCTCTTTAGATCGCAAGTAAGAGGGAATACCCAAACTATCCAGAATTGCAACATAATATGTACGCGTTTTATAGTTATGGAACGCACGTCACTAGCCGAGTCGCGTCATCTCTGTGTGGGGCTGGAATTGTTTATTTTTGGTGCTGCTTTGTATGTGTTCCTGCTTATAGCGTCCAGTAATTATTATGATGTATAATTACGAGGAGTGGAGAGAGTGATTGAAATTTTACTTTTTGTTGGAGAAAACTGCAGCTGAGCTTTGCTATCCGGTAAGCAGAATTCTTTGAATAAATTACAAGTTTGCAAGTGTTTCCCGGTTCAATTGAAAATTTCCCACAAATTGAGCTCTTTCTGTGCCTGTATGAGCATCAGGACCCAACTGTGACTGACTCCCGTCCTATTCCAAAATCTTATAGAATTCGCCGGCAGGCACTCCATGGCAAATTTGTTCAGTAGTCTTTTGACTATCTACTTAATAGCCTATAGAATTTTTTCAATGTCTTTTTATTTCAAGATTACTAGGTAGTGGCAGGTACGAGGTTTGCTAAAAAAAATATCCGTATTTTATTCATTGTGTATTCAGCGTAGTTCTCCTTGGGCTGCCAAATATTTCTCTCAACGGATCTTAAATTATTGGGAGCAGCGTTGTAACGCCTTTTCCGGGATTACGGGCAGGTTGTCCGTCGCATCTTCTCTTAACAGTGACATACAGCCTTCTTTCTTCTTTTAATCTCTTTTCTACTTATACGGGATTGACATATTTTATGATTCGCAGCCATCTTGATCGGTCCCAAACATAATGTACTTTTAACCTTTCTTCTTCCAAATAGATAGTCACATAGTTTGTTCATTTTTGGCTTCCTCTACCTCTTTTGCCTTCTACTTCCATCTTCCCCACACCCCATTGCGAAATAATTACCATTTTTCTCATAACATGACCATACTACTTTAATCTTCTCTCACACTTCCTTCGACACATCATTCAACATAACGCTCTCTTATATTCTTTCGTTCCTGACCAAACCTAATAACATACTACATCCATCTGAGCATTTTATTTTGCCCACGTCTAGTTTCTTCTCTTGTGTCTTCTTGATTTCCCAAGTTTGCACTCCGTACAGCATGCAGATTTCATTACGGTCTTGTAGGCTCTTCCTTTTCTTTTGACAGTTACTCTTTGATCACAAAGAAACCTAAGATCTACCATTTTATCCATCCCACCTTAATTCTGTGCTCTATTTCCCCATCTAAATCCCCATGCTTATCTACCATGGAACCTAAGTACTTAAATATATTTACTTCCTATATGCTCTGTCCTTTCATCAGTGCAGTTTCTTCTCTATCTCCTCCAAAGTTCATATATTGAGTTTTCTTCCTACTAATCTCTATACCTGTCCCCCAAAGTCTCTCCACTTTTCTAGTTTCTCATCTAAGTCTTTTCTCTTGGTATTATACAAAAAATATCGTCTACTACAAACCGCATACACTAATATGGTGTGTCTTTGATACTTTTTACATAGGACATCCGTAACCAGATTGAATATGTATGGGCTGAAGGAAGATCCTTGATATAATTCGATTGACAGGTATCCAGTCCGTGTAGATTACGCTGCCCTTGATCCTTGTTCTAGCTTCTTCATATCTATCAAGGGCGAGACAAACATCTTTCCTAGTACGCTACTTCTCATGCATCTTCAAGTCTTTTAACATGGTACTTTGTCATAACCTTTCTCCAGGTAGATAAGCACTACAAATGTATTTACTACTTTTTTCATATTTTTCCATCATTTATCTGGAAAAATGGCATCTGTTGTTTCCTGACCTGGTCCGAAATTCGAATTATTCCTCCCCTATTGATGTCTCCTTGCGAAACCGTCTCTCAATGCATTTTCCCAAACTCTTCATTGTATGGGACATTAGCTCTATAATTATTGCTATCTTGGATATCATCCCTCTTAAAATTAGTATTATTATATTATCTCTTCATTCTTTGGATATTCTTTCTTCGGCAAATAACTCTTGCATCAGATTTAACAATAGATCTATTCCTTCTTCGCCGAAGCATTTCCATACTCCACATGTGTTTCATCCGGCCCAGTTGTTTTACCTATTTTTCATTATGCTACCGTTATTATTTATTTCTTTATGTTATCTGTAACTCCTTGCTTTGATGCACCGTTCTCCGTGAATTCTCAAGAGCTTTCTATAGTAGTTTTCCAAACATTTTTTGGTTTTATGTTCTTCATGTAGTACTTCTCCTTTTTCTTATCTTGTTTGCATAATGTTGAGAGAAATATTTTATTGTTTGTGCCATGCTCTGATTATCCGTGAACGTTTTCTCTCATTTTTGCATTTTTAAAATCTCTTTTGAGTGTTGCCTTCTGCAGGAGAGAAAATTTATTTAGCTCTTCTTTGTTCCAATTTTATATGTAACTAACTCCTTTGTATTCGTTTAGAAGAACGAGTTACATATAGCATACTGTAATCAGATGCCACTGCAGAATTTAATATTCTTTACAATTCTCTATTATTTTCTCTGACATTCCAATCTTTCTGGAACCTTGAATACATACAATATAACTCCTACTCTATTATCAACATGCACGTTCAGGTATCCACCCAGAATTCTCTTCCTTCCGTTGATATACTAATTAATTTTCTTTCCAAATCATTCAAGAGAGCGCCCTTTTCTTTCTCTTCGCATTCAACTTGCGGGAGTAAACATTTCTTCAAGATACAATTTGACACTTATTGTTCTATCACTCCTCCTATTTACACTAACTACATATCGACTTAATTCACTACTCAGGACGATTCGTATCCCATTTCTATCTTGTTGATTTGTTTCATTATACGGTAGTTTATATCCACTTCCTAAGTTCTCCACTTTATTTTCGAACATAATGGTTCTATTTAGCCATTCTTCTTGCCATTAGATGTTTACCATTTGTTTTCTTTTCCAGTAATTGTCCCCACATTTAAGGTTCCGAATTATATCTGGACTATCTTCTTTAATAGAGATCGCCCATTACTCGGTATCTTTCGCTCATTTCTCACAACGGGCCATTGCGTGTCCCTTACGGGAAATGTCCTAGCATTTTCCGAAGCAAGATTAAAGTATGCTATAATTATTTTTTCCCAGCCGGAAGCCTTTCCTGACACTAACCCTCGCTATTTATCTGTACTTTGGACGGGCACTAAAGTGTGCTGGCTTGCACCTCTAATGGTTGACTTGATCATTCTTTCCACTCGACGATGGATTTCACATAAGACACCTTCCGCTATCTAAAACCACACAGCATCCTGCTGCTCTTCTTTCGACGCCTCCATTACGCCTAGCTTTAAACAAGAAATGACGACACGGCTACTGTTTGTTTATCATCGTTTCTTATTCCTTGCTGGACACATAACGCCTTTTAATGAGTAAAACGGAAGAATAGTTTTCCTAACACCAGCAACCACTTGTCTGGCTTGTCCCAATTTTTCTAAATACCATAGTTTTTATGCAATATCTCCTGCCTCATTATTTATTGACTTTTAATATATTTCTTAACGAAAAAAGAAATCATACACTTTTTGAAGAAACTATGTATTCAAATGATATATTGCCATTTTTGAAAGGAAAAAAGCATCCTAAACTTGTGATGTACACAAAGAATTATTCTTGTGCTTACTGACGGATAACTGTAGTCTCGGCCGTAGATTTTTTCCAACAATTTCATACATCCCCATATGCCTTGTGGTCATACATCACAATGATCACAGGACACCACGAGTAGGAAGACACACAATGCAGCACTAAGCAGGAACCACTTACAGGCTGACGCCACTCCTGACATTGGCTAGGGAATCACAAGCTACAATGTCCAGTGGCACATTCTGTAACTACAAAACGTATCCATACTGTGTTGTAATTCCGGTTATTTTTGTGTACCCTTTCATATTGCTGATATTTATATGAACAATTACACTTACACGACACATACCTTACCTGGCTCTCCATATGTTATGTATATTTCTACATAGCTTATGGCATTTTCAGCAGCGCCCTAACACTTGGTCTGATGCCTACATTTTCATCTGACCCAATGTCCTATGGCCCAGATGTCTCTCCTGAAGTTTTCGTGCTCCCCTGTCTGTCTTCCCCCCACCCAGCCATTCTTTCAGCCACCCCATTGAAGTTGGTGGGCGAATAGTTTTATGGCTGGCCTAATGAAAAGGAGTACTGGAAATAATAATAATAATAAATAATGGAAGGAAGAAAAGGATCAACGCCCAAGACAGAAAATACTCGTCTATGAAGAAGATAAGTCATGCTGGAAGAGATTCATAATTTAATGTCCAAGTTAAATGGTATCCAAAGAGAGGGAAGAGTATTAGAGAAGTACTAATGAATGGAAAAGTGTATCATCAACCGAATGAGGAACTCAAAATTTGGATTTCACGAACATCACCAATGCTCAAATATATACTTATATTTTAAAAATAAATGTCTTTGCCCTGAATTCAATGTGTTTCTTTTAATTTCGTCAGTATGTTTCTTGCATTTTTATTAATGTTTGAATACCCGCACTGTCTGTTTTTATTCCATCGGTTTGTTTGGGGTTAATTTTCTTTGAAATGAAAGAAATTTTTAGCAGTTTGACTTAGTTTCCCCTTCAAATCTACTTGAATGTTTCTTTGTGAACTTATATTTTGTAATTTAAGATTTAAATAGTTAATTATCAAATTTAATTTGAGTAATATTGTAACGCAAATTCAGTTTGAAAGAGGAAAAAAAAAAACATTTCATTAGACTTAAAGAAGAAATCGGTAAAATCACATTCATTAAAATTTTAGTTTACTTGAAAGAAAATAGAAAAGAATTCCTCAGATACAGTAAATCAATTGGCCAAAGAACAAGGATGACGAAGATGCTCAACATGGTTGACAACGGCCTATTCAGTGGTTTTTACAGGGGATGAAGAATAGAATTTAACTGAGATCGCACATTTACGTAAGTTTTAACAATAACACCATCTATGAATAAAATATCCAGAAACCATGCAGTTCCCATCATCATTACTATCTCTGTTCACTAAGCTCTGTAAAAAAAATAATGCATTAAATTAAATGTTAATATACAAAAAAAGTAACGTTTAAAATTAGAGTCAATTTCAAAATTAATTCAATAAATTTAAAATTAAAAATGTAAATTCTCAATATCTTGCAATTGTAACAATTGTTTTGAACTGTAAAAGTTAATGTATACAGGGGAAAATGAATCGATTATTATAAATAATTAGGTTTTTCGAACAAAACTGATAATTAAAATAAAATGAAAGTACCATACAATTAAGAAATAACGTTGGCAATTCCTATAGATGGAAATAACTCTTCTTGATTGTCTAATGGCCAGTGCGCATGCCTTTCACGCACGGGGTCCTGATTACGATTCCCGATTCGAAAGAATTGAAATTTGAACGAATTACGTTGGTTCAAATTTCATCTCCAATTGTAGGTTCACGTCTCAGAGCTGAGAAGCATCAGTGCTAAACTTTAACAACAGTAACAACAGATATTGATAAAACGTATAGTGGTATGTGTATGTAATGCCAGTTTGGTATCAGAAGGGTATTTATAACCTTCAATAATGATGTTTTCGTTTTTACAAAGTTCGTGAGAGAAGGTCTCGTGACCATTCAGTCGAGTGTATAAAGTTAGGCATACCGAACATAGATAATTAATATTAATAAATATAAATAAGTATATAACTATTGAACTCACAAGTAAAGGTTCTCTCCCAAGAATCGGGGATCCGGAAACTGCGCATATATTTAGATAGAGGAGGGCCACGAAGGAATACTGGTGAAGTATGCTTGGCCGACAGCAAAGGATAAATCCAATATGGCCGCCCGAAGGTCATGCCAATCGACTTTTGCAAGCAAGCTCTCATCCACTTCCCATGGGCAGATTAACTTAATGTTTTGCATATCGATATATGTATGAACACTATGCATCTATTGGTTTGAAATTTCGAGGAAGTTGACGTATTGAACCCAATATGGCCAATCAAAATGTCAATGTGTCAACTACCCGTGTTGGGAAAACGAATTGTACTATGGAAGTACAGTGTCACTAGACATGTACGATGTTACCTGTGTAGCCACAGTGCCAGTATTGGCAAGGCGATTTTTGTTATATATGACATGGTTTTCAAACTTTAAGACGCGTATTCTAGGACATTTGTGGCTAGTGCGTTCTAGACCTTCCCAAATGAACAGTATATGTTTGCGTATAACACTTCAAACAGATAACACAGGCACTGGTAACATTTTTAGCTTACTGGCATTTCACCTGCAAAATCTGTTCCAGTGAATTGTAGGTGATTTTCATGCGAAACCACCTGAACTGTTTAACTGTTTACAGTGTATACTTTATATGCGTATTTCGCGGCTATATTGGATACATGATGTAGAAATTCGGATCCATTTGTATTATTTTCCTCACCTACTAGTGGTAATGGACCTTTACACCAAATTTCGTTTTTGTAGTACGAGTTGTTTGGTTCAAGATTTTCTTCGGCCATATTGGTTTTCACATTTAGATATTTTGAACCGTTTAATGCTTTTCGTACACGACTAGTGATACTGCATTTCCATAGTACAATTCGTTTTCCAGACACGAGTCGTTGACACATTGACATTTTCATCGGCCATATTGGGCTCAATACGTCAACGTCCGCGAAACTTCAAACCAATAGATGTGTAGTGTATATATATATATATATATATATATATATATATATATATATATATATATATATATATATATATCACTTTGCAAAACATTAAGTCGATCTGCCCATGGGAAGTGGATGAGAGTTTGCTTGTAAAAGTCGATTGGCATGGCCTTCGGCCGGCCATATTGGATTTATCCTTTGCTGTCGGCCCGGCATATTTCACCAGTATTCCTTCGTGGCCCTCCTCTATCTAAATATATGCGCAGTTTTCGGATCCCCGATTCTTGGGAGAGAACCTTTACTTGTCAGTAAATTAATACACGTTACTTTTAATTCTGGTTGTTCAGATTCCATCCGAATTTCGTTTTTAAAAAGTGCATATTTTTAAGACATAAGGATAATTAATCTTTTACCTATAGAAGTCCTTTACAACAGAATATCATTATTTTTTGTAAACC
Source organism: Thermobia domestica (assembly GCF_964235325.1). Classification (NCBI taxonomy): domain Eukaryota; kingdom Metazoa; phylum Arthropoda; class Insecta; order Zygentoma; family Lepismatidae; genus Thermobia; species Thermobia domestica. The sequence goes on from NC_137455.1 coordinate 282,701,897, forward strand.
AGAAAGTATTTCAGTATATTTTCCGGTAACATCCTGCTTTTAATAATAATAATAATAATAATAATAATAATAATAATAATAATAATAATAATAATAATAATAATAATAATAATAATAATAATAATAAAATGCTTGAATAGGATTTAATATTTTTAAATGTCTGTGCAGGCTAAGTCCCCGCTTCTATTTAATTCGCTCAATTCTAAAGAATAACTTTTAATTAAATATTTAATTAGAATGGTGTATGGTATACGTAAGTTAGTTAATTGCATGCTTAAAATGCACCTACGGAAAATAATTAATTTTGTTTATTGAATTTCTTTATAGAAAATATCTTTTCAAACAAGAAGGGTATTTTCTTTAATATTTTTAAAGCAGTAATTGGGGAATTCTGTGTCAAATCTCTTAACAATACTACGTAGTCCAGGGCGCAAAATTTCGAAGTCAGATGCACTCGCCAATCCAAAAATAATGATCGGCAGTATCTCTGACGTACAACATTATGAGAGCCTCCCCCCCCCCCCTTCCACGGCCTTTGCACAGGTTTGAAAAAGAAAGAGATTACATCAGGGCGTAAAATTTCAACACTAGACCAGGAGGGCAAACTACAACGTCGTGAAGACTTGACTTTCCATGTAAGTTGTGAAGACTTCACATTCCGTGTTTTCTCTCACTCAGTGACAATTATTTTCATGCTACACAGAAACTGCACAGCCCTGTGAGTTTAGGCAGAAACCATCCTACTAAATACTGATCTCCAGCTTTAAATGTCTAGTTGCCAATGGCGACCTGGCGACAGGAAATTTAGTGCTCTGACGTAGTCGATGTGTGAAACAGATATTAAACTTCTCCTTGATAAGTGTGTATAGCCATTTCTCGGGGGGAAAAACATACCTAAAATGTGGTTTTTTTCAAATTAAAATTTTCAGAAAGATGAATTCTGCATAGAATGTTTTACACATAATTATCCATATGAAAGAATCATGTAATTAATCACATGACCGAAGATCTAAAAGAATTTGAATTTTTGCTCATATCTAAAAATTATCGCGATTTTTTAATTCAAAATTTTCCGAAAAATCGTTACACGGATGATTCCATCCATACACCTGAAACAATTCTAAACTGTTTTTAGTAATAAACATTATGACAGGAAAAGAAGAAGAAAGATCTTCAAAACAGCAAAAGTTTCATAGTTGATTTTAATATTTGGTAGTAAGCTTTAGTTCATGTACCAGGTAGAGCTTATGGTGAACTCTTAATTAAAATGTGGTAATCTGAGCATAATTTTAGATATTCTAGAAATAGATAAAAGAGATAACATGGTTGACTATAGTTTAGTATCTCTTACGAACAGATGATGCGCCTATTTATAAGAATAATAGGCCTATCTAATTTTACGAATAATCTTTAATAAAAGTTCTCCGAAACCGGTTCGGTTTTTTCATTGAAACCGGTTCGTTTTTTCACCAAAACTGGTTTCTATGAAAACTTTTGGAAAACATAAAAATATTTCTATGGAAACGGAATCGATTTCCGGAGAACAACGGAACACTATTCTGGTCAGAAATAGAACGAATTTATATAAAAAAAAAACGGAACCAGGTTTGAAGAAAACCGAAACCGGATCCGGTGAAAAATGGAACATGCTTTGGAGAAAACGGGTAGCCGGTTTCGGTGAAAACCGAACCGATTTCGGTGCAAAAACGGTTTTCTGAAACATTTCAAAACCCGGTTTCGGTTTTCCTAAAAAACCAAAAAAACAGTTTTTGTGCCTACCACTAGTTCCAATAGATAGCGACTATATGCCTGATAGTTTATCCTTACGCTCTCTTAATATTGTGTTACTACTGTGCAACATTGATGACTTACAGTACTTGATATCACTACGACCTGAATATGGCGACTATTAACGTTAACTATATGACTTTTACAGAGGTGTAATGGAAATGTATGACTGAGAAGCCAGACAGAGTGCCGTAACTAGAGGGTGGTATCCGGGGGCAGACCACCCCCAACACCTTAATCACCTCAGTTGCTTGAAAACGCTCATCTTTGAGTCTAGTTTTTTTCTTGCATTATGTTATACTCATCATGTAGTTCAAACTAAGCAAGAGAAAAATATATCGCAGTCTTCATGTTTTCGAGATATGCGCATGCGCACTATTATTTGCGCATTATGCGCAGTTCTGCGCAGGTGCAGACAATTCATTTCAATTTCGTTTTAAAGCTATCATGTATCTACTATGGCTTGCAAAGTTCGCTTGATCTCGGTGGAGCCGTTCCCGAGATATCACTACAAATGTCATCTTTAATGAATAGGCTATCTCAGAAACTACAGCTTTTTCGAAATTCCTGTCAGTTACATTAGTTTTGCAAGGTGTCCTATTAGTGTGCCAAGTTTCATCAAAATCGATTGTCGTTGCCCAAACATCTTATGGATGTGTCACAGGCCGTTTACCATTTTCTCCCCAAATTGACAATTCACTCCCAAAATTAACCATTCTCTCTCCAAATTTACCATTTTCTCCCAAAATTAACCATTCTCGCTCCAGATTTACCATTTTCTCATCAAATTGACAATTCTCTCCCAAATTTACCACTTTCCCTCCAAATATACCCCACTTCTCCCAAATTCACCATTGTGTCCTTCAAAGGGCATGGGTAGATAAGTATAGTGAAATGGCCCCAGATGAATATTGGGACGCCAAGTGGCTGGTATGTAGGTATCCCCAAGATACATTAATCCCTTACGTTTCAAACCTCAACTCTCATTGGTTCATAAGAAATGGTGCTAAATCGGAAAAGTGGGATTAATTTAATTCTCAAGAATGACTCGGCTCGATCAATTTTGTTCAAACTTGGATGTATGTATAGGTGTATACAAGGGCTTTATCTGAAAAAAAAAAAACAGCTCCTCCGACCATTTCTCCCCCTCAAAAAGTTCGATTCAATATTTTGTGCCCCTTTTGACCTATGATGGTCTGCGAGCACAATTATGAAACAATAAATTTTAGATGTCGCTTTAACCCTACAATCACATGTATATGTTTTCCAAAATTGTACCACGGGTACGCCATGGTCAAAATTAGCCAAAACCAATTATACCATACCTATATGGGGGCAATTACAAAAAGAACAGCTATTGATGTAGCTTTAGCATATTTGCTACGTGAATTAATGAGAAATCACACCTGAAAAGTGTCAAACTCACTGCGGCCCGATTTGATGGCCTGTGGCATACCCATCCCCATGTTGACATTTGTGTTTATTACATATGAATCAATCAGACTGAACATGAATATGAGGGTAAAATTGCCATTAGACCCCTCTAAGTACCCCATTTGAGGATGCTTGAAGTTTCAGTGTGAGTGTTCATATAAAAGATCAATGTTACCTATACCTACCGTGTCCAATCAAAGTGAAATAACCTCAGTTGGAAAGAGAGTAACTCTAACCAACCATCATCAACAACATAATGTAATGCAATGTTTGTTGCAATGTCTCCCATAGGTTCTGAGAAGAGGGATGGGGATAAGAAGTAGAGTAGTGGAAAACTGCAGCATTTGAATAAAGGTACGTTTCATCCAAGAAATAGAAGAAAATATAATGCAAACGGAAAGTAACTTACCTGTAAGAAGTATAAGTATTTCAGTGTGTGAAACAAATAAGGATGAAAGGAACACTGTAGTACGTACTTCAGTCCTTGACACTGTTTTCATTTATGACAACACAAACGTTGTCGTGATCGAATATTTTGCTCAATATTTGTGTTGGTTTTGGGATCCTCGACAAATGTCTTCCATTACTTAGATAATAATAGCTGCAATATGGGAACAAGAGCCAACTGTTCGCAATCCATTTGCACAGTCGCAACAATACCAAATGACACTTTTGTAACCTTCTGTATTTGATTTTAGATGAAGCATTTGTATGTCTTGCTTTGCTTATGTCTTGAATGCACTCTCGTTTTCAATATCTTGTCGTTATCTTTAGCATATCGCATATTAATATTACCTCTTTCACCCAATATTTCAGCCAAATAACATATTGCCCGTTTATTTTGGGAGGATCCACAAAACAATCCTTTCAAATATTTTTCGGTCATTAGAGGAAATTTCTCATGATCTTGTGAAGAAATTGATGTAAGCGGAAGCTTTGTTCGCAATTTCTTCTGTTCAACGAAGGCTGCAAAGGTGTTTTCATTTCCTGAAGTTTTCGCAGATTTCATGATTGCTATGCTTGCGGAGTGGTTTTCACCTGACATCACACGTCTGGAGAATTTATTGGGTAAAAAGCCAGCAATACGTGCCGACACTAGCTATCATTTCATTGTCAAATATTTCATCCAACAGACGATACTTTTCTTTCAGCATTCCATGTGTAGCTTCAACTGCCAAACGAGTTCTTGTGACAAACCTAGTATTATTTGCTTCTGCAGTGGACAATTGTGACTTTTTGCCTTTAAATGCCGGCATAGGAATTCATAACCTTTGTCCTAAATATAAGTTTTACAATGTCTATATTTTAATCAATTGATTACTAATTTTCTAATATAAAACATACAATTCTTATGTAGATGGGGGTCTTGCCCCCAAGAAAAATCGCAACGGACGCTCCTGGCTGTCAATATATATATATATATATATATATATATATATATATATATATATATATATATATATTACGACAAATTGAACAATCATAAAGATTCATTGTTTTGTGTTTCTTTTAAAGTGACAAGGGTGGTCATTTCCAAATAAAATGTTAAATATCAAGAGTTTTACTATATCTCGAACTAGGGATGGGGGAGCCACAGACCATCAAATGGGGCCGAAGTTTATTTCGCATTTCAGGTGTGATTTCTCATTAATTCACGTAGCAAATGTGCTAAAACTACATCAATAGCTGTTCTTTTTATAATTGCCCCCATATAGGTGTGGTATAATAGTTTCAGCTTTAGACAAAATTAAATAAACCTTATGTAATTGCTTGATAAGAACCTAAAATAATAAACTACATCTATAAATAATAATAAATTACAAATAACGAATACAAACAAACGCTTAGGGCCTGCTCCGGGGCATAACAAGGATGTTAAATAAAAGAAATGAAACCTGTTGCGTTTTCTTTATGAATACCAAGTTATATTGTTAGGTTAACAATGTATGAGAAATCAGTAACCCTAATAAAAATAATAAAAAATAAAAGATAATAGCCACACTAAATTATGGAAACATTTTAAAAATATCCACAACTGTCATTTCCTGTTTTTAAAAATGGAAAACGTTTTACGGAAAAAAACAAGTTATAACGTAAAACTTATAGGGATAACATACGATTTGGCAATCCTAGAATATACTATTACCATAATATATTACACTATACCATACTACAGCATTTTATATCTATACCAAACTTTAAAAAAATCTCGGCACCTATGATTGGAGTTGCAAATCGAGGCTTCTACCTTTAACTAGAAATTTTGTCCCAGTTCATAGGTTAAAATGAAAGTTTAAAGACTGCAGAATTTATAATTAAAGTTTAAAGAAATAAATACAATAAGAGAAACAAACATATTAACGTAAATGATAATGATGTTACCTCGAGCAATCTACTTATTTAATTTTTGGTATAATTGTAGGTGAGTCATAAAGCTGGTCACTCCAAATAATATTTGTTTCAGGGCAGTATTTTGAAAACAACTTTCCAATCGTTTCCTGGAAATTGATTTATATGTGCATATAAGTTGAAAGAGAATTTATAGTGATTGCCCTGATGGTATGTTTATAACTTACATAACACAATATTACATGTGAACTAGCCTACTTAAAGATGTGACGATGTCGATTCGGTAGACGTGACCTGGTACAGTACATATGGCGCTGATATCCAACAAGTAAAAGTGAAGGAACAAACCGCGTGATTTCGTTTGAATGCATCAACAGAAGGCGGAACTACTCACGCAGCGTGTTATTCAGTCATGACAAGCCAAATTGATACACAAATTCTTTCTTTCTCTCTTTCTTATTGAAACAAACATCTTACCAAACAAGTTTTCTACAACGTGATCGTGACTTCAGCGTTAATACACGTAACAATACAAGTGATTCCTTTTCCATGTATTTTATGTTTTATCGGTGTCTGACATTGGCCAAGTAATAAGTATCCTCCATAAACTTGTCTACGTAGATTTATTGTCTTTCTTATGCTATGAAAGGTACAGTGGCTCTGAGGTAGACCGATTACCTCTGGTTCGTCAGGTCCCTTTTTCGATCCCCGGACAAGTAATTTTGTGGTTGAAAATATCGCGTTCGTAGGTTTTCTCGCGGTACTACCGTTTTTTTCCACATTGTCATTCCATCATCATTCATTTGCCTTCATTATCTGTCTTCCTTAATCTAGGGGGCATAATCGTCAGACGTTATACCGAAAAATCTTCATTTTTATCTTATGATAGAAGCTATGTATCTATTAGTATGCATTTAGGCGCTAAGTCTAATTCAAGATCTATCTATCTAAATGAAAACGGCGCGTCGTTTTCATTTAGATAGATAGATCTGGCGTTGTCTGTTACATTATTACGGAAAAACGTCTAGATTGTTTGGAATAATTTTTAACGTAGTACGTACCTTGAACTGGTCATTTTTTTTTATGACACTTTGATTAAAATTCGTATCTTAGAGGGTAGGGAGATTCAGAATTTATACTAAAAATAAAATATTTTAGGAAACTCTCAAATTAGGGATAAGAAATTCAATACAAAACTCCTCATTAAAAATAAGCGGACACGTCCCAGAGTTTTGGATTTTTCACTTTAAAAGGGGTACTTTCAACAATATTTTTCTGCACATTCAAATCAACGTTGTGTATGTATCTCGTCTTACCAAATCAGGATATAGAGGGTTTCAAAATGTATGCCAAAAACAAAGCATCTCAAGAGCTCGTCATGTTAGGGAGGTATCTCTCTTATGGTTGGCACGACTTCAAATTTTTTTTATAGATAATAGTAAAAATTACTTTCTGCTTCCAAACGCTTTATTATTATTATTATTATTATTATTATTATTATTATTATTATCTGCTCGAGCGCTTTTTTGCCTTTTAGTACGTTTTTGAAGTCAGTAATTTTTTTCTAAGTTTGTTTTTTTACCCAGTAGTTTAGTTAGATATCTACGAGACTCGCACTACGAAACATCAAATTATTGATTAATATATATATATATATATATATATATATATATATATATATATATATAGAGAGAGAGAGAGAGAGAGAGAGAGAGAGAACAGTCTTCCTTGAGAATAGCTCATTTTATTAGTGAAAATCGGAGCAAAATATCATAGTTTAAAATATAGTTTGCCTTTTGTGTATGAGATGATGTTAGTGTTCCATATCACAAGGTATATCAGTCGCAGCAGGTTCGGCCAAACATCATTGCGAACCTTATATGAGACATAAGATATTGCGCCATGAAGATGAATGAACTTTCCGCAAAGCTGCACTACATTTTACAATTGTATTTTTGTAAAGATGCAAATTTTCTAAAGCAGCTATCGTCAGCTCATTGGTGCTGTTACGTAAATATGCTCCTTAAATTCAGAGATAAAATTGCTTGGACTCATTTACTTGCAAACTACTGAAAGAAAATAGTGTTCTTAATGATTAATTTCCTTTCTCTCTCAGTAATTACATGCAAATGTTCGTATAGTTTTTGAGTATTTTTGATGCATATCTATTTCGGCTATTGTATATGCCTATTTTTCATTTTCTTGTTTTACTATTTTTGCCTGTTTCCTGCTTGACGTACCTAACTATCCACAGCCATTAGGATATGCCTAATGGCTGTGGATAATAAACCTAGGAATAATAAACCTATAGGGATAATAAACCTCTAGAGAGTTACGATGGTCCATTGGTAGAATGCGTACATCTGGTACTAAGAGTCGGTGATTTGATCCTAGGAGATGTGAATTCGTGGCGGATAACATTGAGATAGAGCGAGAGAGATTCAAATGTGAGGACAGAGACGAATACACTCACATATGCAAGATTAAAATTGTATAGGCTAAACTAATTATCGGACAGAATCCATTACATCTTGAACACATATACGCCAAATAAAATAAGAAAATCGTAAACCTTCATATTGCTGCCACTGCCTCTAATTATCCCAGCATCATAAATGGTACATCGTTGGAAAGCTAATGCAACACAGATTCCCATTTTTTAAATTAAATTGTATCATTTTATACCTTATGGGTTTTATCCCACCTTTAAATGCGGATAGGGCAAAAACAAGGAAAAAAGAGAGATTGGCCCTTCCCCCTAAAAAAATCCCGTCATGAGCAAAATGCACATCACTGGAAAGCTCCTTCAGAATACATCGACATAAAATTATCTTCCTACCTTAATTAGATGGTGAGATATAAGAGTTTAAAAGTTAAACGCAGGGACATAGGAAGATTAGTTCCCTCCATTTTGTTTTTATTGAATATCTGCTCTCTGTACAGGACGCTAGGTTATCACCATACAAATTCTTACGCTGTATATAAAGACGAAGAGATTGAACCATCTCTAACACTTGTTTCGTACTATATCCCACGGAACAGCCTTGTCCCGAGACTAATATGTTTAAAGAAAAACTTACTTCCCATAAGTTATATCCTTAACCCTACAGCCTTCACAAGATTCCAGTGGATTAGTTGTATGCTGTATTCTTAATCTTTTCCAACTCTTTTTTTCGTTATCATAGCCATCAAAATTTACCATAGTGGATGTTTAAATTTTATTATTTTTATTATTTAGTTCCCTTTTAGCCGCATTGTTAGTGCACGGCCTCGGCGTGTATGGTCCCTGGTTCTATTCTCGGTGGAGCACTGAATTTTCTGGTATTGACTCGGTATCAATGAAGCAATTGGGAAGATGTCTGAATTAAGAGATATCGAACTCCGATCTAGAAAGCCAGAAACAATGGCATCTGGGATCCAGTGGCGAAGCTAAGGGAGGGCCAGGCCCCCTTGCTCAAATTCTTGGCACCCCTACACAGCGATATTGCTATAGGTCGACAAACGGTGAGTGGGTCGTTGCTACAAGTGAAACTACTACCAAAACGTCTCTCGACAACAGAATTACCAACTGCAGAATACCGTATGTTGCAATAGTCTGCGTTCCGAATAAAATATCTTTCCTCGTTTTTGCTTGTAGTTCAGCAAGATCTAACTCACCGAAATCTGTGGGGTGCATATGCATCTAGTGTCATGCATATGCACTGACCTCACCCCTTGAACATTCCTTCTAACCTCTGTCCCTTATCTAGTTACCTCCTTTGTTTTGGACAAAGAACCAGAAGGAAAAATCAAATCAGTAAACAGTAAACTCAAAGATGGAAACATTCATCTTGAACACACACACACACAAACATACATACATACATACATACATATATATATATATATATATATATATATATATATAAATAATTTATGTGAATCAAGTTTTTCATTCATTGGAGATGGCCCCTCAAAATTTTATTGGGCCCTTCGTTGGGCCCCCCTGAAAAATATTCTAGCTACGCTACTGCTAAGATCCGATGGGCTGGCCACTCATCACCCAGTTGAACGTGAATCATCTGGTGGGCCATAGTCTTTCATGGCTGTAGCGTCAGGAGGTTTAATTTAGTACTTGTTGGCAAATTTAATAAATATCTCAGTACTGTGTGACTAAAGGAAACAAAAAAGTAATTTCTTTCTTATGTCTCACCTGTAATTCACCTCACTTTTGTGTACTGAAATATAGTACTAAACTTCGTGTCACAATAAAACATGGAGTATTCTGGCCGACCATTTGGCCCACATTTCAAGCAATGACGCAACATAATGCTTGGTGTTTGTGCACTTGTGTGTATAAAGGGATATCTTCGTTACGGAAATTGTTAGTGCTTTCCATGATATATTTCTAGTTATGTTTCAGAAATATGTCGTGGAGAGTACTAATAATCCCGCTGATCAATGGTGCAGTAATTGTTTCGGAAGTTCGTAATTATTATAATGTATTTACGCGGTTTAGATTTTTTCCCTTTCATATCTGTGCTTTATATAAAAGTGACTGATTAATCAACATAAAGTGAATACTGCTATAGCTGAAAACAAAATTTGCACAGGAAAGTCTCTTGTCACGAAACAAGTAATAAGAAAGGATTTTAAAAATATGCGTATTCTAAGGGAAGTTAAAGGGGTTAGAATCTGTTTCTTTTCTTTTTTCTTTCAAGAATGAAGTTTCTAACATTAGTAAGATAAAACTTGGCATATGAGATTCCAATTAAAATTAACTAAATATGTGTTTCAACATTTTTTGAAAATTCCGCTCTTAAATAGGATTTCTATCTTACAAATTTCGAAGATACTCCTTATTGTGAAACTAATTCAGTGGATCGAAATCTGAGAATCCAGCCAAGTTAAGAGATGTGGAATTAAATAAGAGAATACATATTTCGTCAATTACTCTTCTAGTGGGGAAGGGAACAATTTCTATAATATATTCAAATTTCCAAATCTTTATGCAAAAAAAAAAAAAAAAAAAAAAAGTGAGTATTTGCTTAAGTTGGAGGTAAGAAGTCTGGTACATAAACTCTTAATTGAAATTAATCGAAAACATGCTTCAACATTTTGAATACTTTAAGGAGACAATTTCCAGTATAAATATTTTCCGATTCTTTATGTTTAATGTGAGTATTCGGTTAAATGAAATTCGATATATAAACTCACGTTCAAAAATTATTAAAAATGTGTTGCAGTGTTTTCAACAATTCTGCTTTTAAAAGTGGAAAAGGAAAAAGAATTTTTACAATATTCAAATTTCCAGTTTTATATTCATTAAACCTCATTCTTGGCGTGTAAAGAATGCACACTTCTACAGGGTGGGGCAAATAAAAGTGGCCCAGAGAACAGAGTTCCAGGGTACAAAGAAACACAGCAAATGAAAGGAAATAGTTCGCTAACTTGCTTATAGCAGATGTTGAAAATGACCACCATTTATCTCTTGGCACTTTTGGATCCTGGTCAGCAAGTTACAGAAGGCAGATCAAAGCTGGGCGCTGGAATTGCTGCAGTCTCTTCAGAAATGTTCTGCTGCAGTTCTTGAAGACTATGAGAGTTGTTGCGATACATCTTAGACTTGAGGTTTCCCCACAACAAGTAATTGCACACGTACAGATCAAGTGACCAGGGTGGCCAGCTAGGGCCGACACCAGACTGAACTCCACTGACAACTCTGTCAGGAGTGAAGGTTGTGTAAATGTAATCCATGGTCCGGCGGACTGTATGGGCACTTGCTCCATCCTGTTTGAAGTAACAGTAGATCTTTTCGCTCGTCCGTCACGTGGTGTGGTTCCATGCATACATTCACGTCAATCGTATCCACTCGTCCGGACCACTATTATTTGCCCCACCTTCTATTTATTCTATTGTAAGCATTCGTCACTTGCTTTAGGTAAACATCTTTAAATAAACACATAAGAGTCGAACTCCATTTGGGGCCAGGAAATCGTTTGGGAGGGCTGGATCTCCATTTTCTCTTCCTCGTAAATACACTCCTGATAAAGGGGAGATAAACAATGGAAAAGGAATTTCTTCTCGGAAATTTCATAAATTTCCCCTCAATTTCAACTAAACTAGCCTTCTTATTTAGAAATTAGCTGACAGCATTTTAAAGTCAATTGAAACAAGTTAAGACGAGGTACAAATCGTTAAAATATGATAATTCTGGTAGCGGAAACAGATAATCAGTGTTTCTTTCAGAAAGAAATGTTTCAGAAGGGAGGGCACATTTAGTATTCGGAGGGCCACATATTATTTTTACACGATACTATTTATTATTATATTATAGACATATTATTTTGGTATCCTCCGGGGAGCACTCTCAGAGCTCCTGAGGATAGTGCCCACAAAAAACATGTCTGGAAAAAACACTGCAGACAATTATGTGCAAATACCTGCTTTCCATTTTTTTAACGTTATGAAATAGATTCTTTAATAATTTACTCAAAACGATGAGTGATTAAACATTTTCATTTCGTATTCGTTAATACTACATAAAAGTGTCTTACACCTGTCTTTTTCCAGCCATGTGGTATAAACCTTCTTAATGAGTACGGTATTGTCAGTTGATTATGTGTGTATCAATGGTAATAAACTAAGATATGCATTTTTATTTCAATCTGTTTATTCTTCTTCTTACTTCTATACGTATACATTATTTGGAATGTATTTTTCTACAATTTATACGTCGCGAGAGTTTTGATATTTGCACTAAGGGAAAATGATGATGCAACTACAAGAAAGTATACTTCCCTTCTAAAATCATGCTTGTATTCAATTACAGTACAGGGAAAGAAAATTGCAATATAAAGATTAATCATTTCAATTCCCTTTTGATGATGCTTTATATTATTTTGTATTTCACCACAAGGCAATATATGAACGGTTCTTCAACTGAACTACAAGCGAAAGAAGGTAGATGGAAGAAAAGCGTACTTCTGACGTTTGTAGACTGTAGGATACTACACGTAAACAAAGTGTCTGGACGACCGTAGTTTTTGTTGTTTCATCTTTTACCAGCTGCTACGGCTGCTACAAACTCAGACCAGAACGTACCATAGTCTTGTAACACAGTTCCTCTGTAAAGGAAAGTAAATACAACTTAATAACTAATTTATAAATGGTATTTTTGCAATTTCATATAGCTTATTTTATTTAACAAACTTTCCTTTTATGAGAAAACATCATGATGATACGTAAAAGCATAGGTATAGCTTGAAACAATTTTCCTTACTGAAATCCAAGATGAAGGAAATCCTCTTTTGTCAAGGTCAATCAATTAGGTATGTAAATAAGGTTATTCCAAAACGTACTTTGCACCTAGTCCAGTGCATTTAGGCTCGCTGTACAAATATAATAATAAAGCGAAACCACTTGGGTTTTGAGTATGCTTTCCAGAACATATCCTGAAAATTCCCACCTTGGGAATATCCGCCATCTTGGATTCAATATGGTGACCAGACTGAGACATTGACTTATATTTAAACAACAATATCTATTCAGTGAATTAAGCTGAAATCTTCGTTCTTGTGTCAATTTCAAGATACTAGATTAGATAAGATATCTAAGTTTGCATGCTTTTATGTATTGCAGCCATACTGAAAAATGGCGGTCATTATATAAAAAAATATATAGTTATTCTCATTTTGCAATAATGTTTTATTGGCATGTAACACAGAAGCTAAACGAGATATGAAAAATACCTCGAAGTAAACGTGATAGAGCATAATCGTAGCTCTCAAATGATGCCACTCATATTGATCTATCTTCAAAAGTAAGAGAGCTAGTCGAATTTATGTGATACTGGGTGTACAATTTTCTATAAGATGACATTATTCTCAGGTGCCTACTATAATAGGTTTTGTGTTCACTCACGTGTCTCTTCTATTTGACTTGTAATGCTTGTTTAAGGTTCTTAGAGCATAAAATATATTTAGTCAGAAGACATAAATGTAGTTGATAAGGCTGCCATTTTGGATTTATTATGGCGTCTAGATAAAGAGGCGGATGTAACACTAAACCAACAATATCTTATTAAAGAAATTAGCTGAAAACTTCGTTCATTGTTATTTTCAAGGTAACAGTTATTTCCTTCTTATCTATCGTTGCCACATTAAAATAGAGCGTTTTGGCCTAAAATATTTTTTCTGGATTCTGCTGCAAAAGATATTGAAAAACTAAATCAAAGAATAGTATTCCTAACCTTTGATCAGCCAATTTGTCACAAAGCCTTTTGAAATTTTGTCATCGGTTGCTCCTGGAAAAAGCAATCCAGGGGCATAAGATAAGATAAATTTTGTCATCTGAGCATAAGCCCCTTGTCTGCAGTTGAAGTCCATATCACTTAATATGTCTTTTCTGGGGCCATATGTCTTCTGGGGCAATATCACAGTATAATATTTTCACCCATGTTATTTTCATTCCATTCTTTCAGGATTGCTGTCACAGACATTTGGAAGTGCATCATTGAAATAGGAAAAATAATGTATTGACTGGTTATGCTGAAAGTGTGTGAAGTGATTGTGAACAGTGCCCCTGAGTTTCATAACACATTTGATACATTATTGTCAAAGGGAAGGAAATATATCCCTCCCTTTCATAATAAGTTTTGTAACAGCAATCCTGAAAGAAAGGAATGAAAATGACATATATCAATGTAGCCAATAGAAATTTAGAAACATCCACACTGACCAACAAGAATAATGATCTCTACTGAGTAATGTTCGGAAACGTAATACCTTTCAAAAAAAGCTCGAAAGGTGGATAATTGTGTAAATTCAAATTAATACATCAAGAAACAAATGAAGTTGAATATAAATTCCTTCAATGCTGCAGGTAAATAGCTACAGGCAAATGGTTACCGATCTGAACCCATATATTCACATGATCAATATCTTGCAATGTTTGGTTTATGTTGAATTTTGAATCGGATCCCGCTGAGTGCGCAAGATGCAACTTTGTGGTGTTTTAGTACACATTTGAGGCTACAATCTGGACAATTTGAACAAATTCAAAGGGACATTTCTGTACGAAATTCAAAATTCAAATTTGAATTTGAATTTCTGAAATGTTATTTTTTATTGTACAGATTTTTTCAATATAATACAACTTGTAGAGCAATCTTTAAGCTTTCTAATAGTGTTTGTTCCATGTCTCTAGTGTACATATTAACCATTTTATGACAATTTTTAATAATCCCTGTAACTGAAAAAAATAGCCTTCTTTGAAATTTTTGAACACCCTGTATGGGGACACTTTCAGGAGGAGAGGGGTAATATTTGGAATTTTTTTTTTTCATCTCTCATTGTACTAAAGCTGTGCACCAATGTTTACAAAAAAGGTCAGATTTTGTCATTTTATTGGTTGATTTCACATGGAATGTACCTAGTATAAAACGATACGACTGCTAAAATATATATACAGGGTGTTTCAAAACAACACTCCGAAAGGAAGCATTTGTGCACCCAACTTGGTCTATACTTTTTGTCTTATCTTGGTGTCAGGAATCACCTCCCAAACGTTGTCGGTGTTGTTTTGAAACACCCTATATATATCTCAAACGCAGATGAGGGAGTTTCTCTTGCTTTGTAAATTACACCCTTGCATTTTGCTTATATTAAAAGATATAGGCTACTCGATATATTCAATATGCCATTCAAACCTGCATATAGAAGAATGGAAAAAGTATGGAGTCGAACCAATAAAAGAAAAATGCGGTAGATTAACTAGGCGTTCCCAACTAAGCCTCCAAGTCTTGCTATATACTGTTCAGTGGCGGATCTAGAAAGTGAAATCTGGGGGAGGGCAGCCAGAACCGAGACTACGATAAGTATATCATGAGTTGACTATCAATTTTCAAACATACATATAAATAATAGCTTAAATTATTTTTGTTACTCAAAAAAATTAGAGTCCCTAGGGTCCCCGGCCCCTGGCTAGATCCACCAGTGGATGTAGTCGGAAACTATTCCTATGGAATTAATAGAACAGAAACTACTTACGTGAAGTAAACATTGCCGACGCCTCTATCGGGAGCTCTCCAAAGCAAAGTCGCTTGCAATTTATTTTTGTTGTCTGCGTGAGTTATAGAGCTGCATTCAGGCAATGATTTTGTGTTTTCTGATTGAATAAATTCTCCAACCCACTCATCCGTTTGGACGTCACGAGCTTGGATGAAAAACCCTTTGAATACATGGCCATCAATTGTTACTGGAAATATAATAATTGTTCAAATAATTATAGTAATTCTTAAACATATACATACATAATTAATAAATATGGAAATTTGAATATTTATACGATATCTTTAAACTATTTCGAATTTTCTCACAATTTTGTTGTTTATCATCATAGAAGATAACTTTACAAGACATTTTTGTCTCAAAAGTGGAAAAAGAACTTGTTTAATTACGTATATACTAGTGAACAATGTTTTAACACAAGACTACCTTTCATAATGCGGTTTTGAGGTTGACTCTAACGCGTCTTTAATAATTAGGATCATACCAGTGGATTTTACAAGTAAGATTGTAATTTTAGTATAAACGTTAGCCTACTTAACACGATAATTCTGGAACGAAAGTGACTTTTAAGTTTATTTTTGTAAAATAGATAGCGGGAGCTATTATCTCAACCGAGTCCATTAAGGAGTCAGTTCGTCTGGTGGGAACAACAAGTCGGAAAGGTGTAACATCTTTTTCAGTCTAGCCATCCTGAGTGAGATATTTCCTGGGTTTTCCTCATTCACACCAGGCAAATGCCGGGATGGTACCTAACATAATGGTCCCTAGATCGCTTTCTTCCTTCCCCGTTCCTTTCTTCCTCCCCAGTTCCCCAGGCAGTGCGATCGCAGAGGGACGTCATCCCTCATACATGACGGGTTAACATAGTCATAGATGCCTAAATAAAAAAAAAAAATCTAATTCCTAATTCTAATGCAGTCAATCCGTTAAAATCTTCATGGATAACGGTGGCTATCCATACCTCATACGTGCAAATATGTACTGAGATTGGAAGTTTCTTTTAATTTTTTGGTTAGGAAATAAACATTTTTTTTTTTTTTAAGTTAGAAGTTTTTCTGAGGTGAATCAAAAGTCCGGATCCATATGAGAACTCTATTATAAGTAGATACGAAAGAATGAAAGGTTCTTGGAGACGGGCACTTTTCCATTTAAAACTGGATTTTTTTCCAATCGCCCCATCTTTTTTAGGCTCCATACTGATAAGGACCCTATGTTAAATGAAAAAGCAACATTGCCAGTTGTTCCTTTGGGCACTCACGATATCAACAATAGAGTAATTTTGAGAAACGAATTCGAGTTGGCCCAGGTTCCCTCACACAACAATATGCACGTTCCTTATGTCATGTTTCATTGTCTTAACGTTTCGCTTAAACAGCGTGCTGAACTGGACACGTTGTTTTTAATTAATCACAGTAAGCCTTATCAGTGTGGATCCCAAACGGCTAAGGTGATTGCAAAAGTTCCACTGTTTTCGAATAAAATCACCGATTTTCAAGAATTTTCCTCTCTTTTCACTTTTCGTATCTTTAGTCACTTGTCCTATGACCCTGGAATTTGATACACACCATATATGATCTGTCAGGCTTTGAGAGAAATTAGCACAAAAGTAAAAAGTATATGTAAAAGTATAATACATATGTAACAAAAAGCTAATTCCATTCAAATAGTGTCACGTGTCTTTGACAATCATAGGAAGGTACTGACAGGTAGTACACATTGAGGAATTACAGCTGAATGTATTTATCGCCTTTCGTTTCGTTAGTAAAGATGTGAGAATAACGGTGAAGAAGTATTGCTACATACGTGCCAAACTTATTCTCTTCGATCTTTGTACTTTTGCTTTTATTCGTGGATATCCAAACCTGATCAAGTAATGAATTCGTATTTGCTTTGCTGTTAGCTCTTGCACACAGGTGCAATATGTTGATTGCATTGAAATGTACCTTCCAGTGGCGTTTAAACGTATTTTCCATTCTTACAGTTTTCTTGCTGGGTGTCGCACAGTTATCATGACTTATGAAATGAGCTCCGTAATAATAATAATAATAATAATAATAATAATAATAATAATAATAATAATAATAATAATAATAATAATTATTATTATTATTATTATTATTATTATTATTATTATTATTATTATTATTATTATTATTATTATTATTATTATTATTATTATTATTATTATTGCGTTTCACAGTATGAAACTACGATTGACTTCCAAATTATACGGATTTAATACTCAAGCTTGAAGTAGTGTATCTATAACTACTGGTTACAAGTGCTTAAGAACAAAGATAGAACCTGCTTCGTGGACCTGCGTCTACAACAGAAAGCAATTATTTACTATGCCTTACTTTTTAGTCTATGGCGACAAACTTTGAAACCGAAAATGGTTAATTTGAACCGCTTCCAGTTTACATAAATGGTTAAGGGATGCGCTGTAACTATTCTTGGAATGCACAAGCAACAGCAGAAAACAGCATCTCGATATCTCTTAACGTTTTTGCTCCGTGCAAATCAGTATTGAAACCGGAAGCAATTTTAAATTTAAATTTCTTTCAGTTTTGGTGAAGTGTTGTGAATTGTCGTGATACGTTGGCTTTGCCTTAAGACGCTAAAATGTTTGCATAAAATCACTTCTCGCTATCTGTTACGGTTTTTATTCTATGGATGAGAAACATTGAAACTGGACATGGTTAATTTGAACCACTTCTGGTTTAAAAAGAGAGTTGACAGGAGATAGAGTCTATTATTGGGACGTTAAATCGATTGAAAGAGAGAATCTCGGCACCTTTTACCGTTTTTGTTTTGTGGAAACCAGTATTGAAGCCAGACGTAGTAGTTAACTTCAATCACTTCAAGTGTTAGTAGAATCTTACGGGTTGCTGTAGTATGTTCTCTTGAGATTCTGAATCGATTATAGAAAACCATTTTTCATTATTTATTACATTTTTTAATGGTAATAAATGTTGAAACCGGAAATGGTTGATTCGAATCACTTACAGTTTGAATATATGGTTAAGGGAAGAAAAGAAATCAATCTTGCGATGCTGAATTGACGCCACTTCTTGATATCTCTCACCGTTTTTCCTCTGCGAAAATTAGTATTGAAATCAGAAATAGGCCTAATAGTAAATTTGAACCACTTTCAATTTTGGTAGAGTGTTCCGGATAGTCATGATATGGTGTCTTGATACACTGAATCGATTGTGGAAAACCGCATCTCGCTGTCTATTACCGTTTTTTGTTCTATGTTGGTAAACTTTGAAACAGGAAATGGTTAACTTGAACTTCTTCCAATTTGAATAGAGGATTAATAGAGAAGATGAAACTTATTCTTGGGGCACTAAATCTATTGCAAAAACTGCTTCTTTATATCACTTACCGTTTTAGTTATACGGAAACTAGTATTGAAACAGGAAGTAATAGTAAATTTGAACCATCTTTGGTTTTGGTAGAGTGTTTTGGATAGTTATGATACGTTGTCGTCTGACGCTGAACTGTTTGCGAACCAAACAGTTCAGCTACTCGTTATCTGTTGCCGTTTTTATTCTAGGGCTATAAACGTTGAAACCGAAAATGGTAAATTGGATCCTCTTCCTGTTTGAATATAGGGCTAACGAAGGAGACGGAACCTATTCTTGGGATGCTGAATTGATTGCAAAAAAACCGTTTCTCGATATTTGTTATCGTTTTTGCTCTAATATCTGTCGACAGATGGACGGACAAAACCGCTCTATAAGATTTTCGACATCTACGCATAGCCTAGTTTGTCTATTAACCTTGCTAGTTTGTAATAATAATAATAACAACAACCTTCTTTGTACATTTTCATGTATTCCGAAATATTGATCTGTCTTACAAGAAGTGCTTCTTGCAATGACGAACTTAAAAATCGGGTAGCAGAAAGATTGAACTAAAGGCAAACTTTGTATTACTTAAAGTGGCCGATTAAAATTTATCTATAGCAGTCAGCATCATATTGCTATTCAGATCAATAAAATTTAATAGGTGTATAAGAACATACAAATGAATAAAAATATACTGCGTTGACTGGAAATCGGCCCTAAAGGCATGTGAAGAAAACCAAAAGTAAACTAAAACTTCCAAGAATGAACCTAAGGTATTGCTAATAATAGAGTATCTATGTTCTATGCCTTGTTATTTTTTTTATTTTATTTTATTTTATTTATTTATTTATTTATTTATTTATTTACGTGTGTATACATATAATGATGAAAATTTTGGAACACAAAGTAGTTCCTCTCCTCTAACACTCAACAAACAACTTTCAAAAGTAAGTACATAGCCGTTAGAACTGTAATAAAAGGTATTACAAATATGGTATTTGCACACATTTCAGTCAGCGTGTTCATTTCTTAATCTTTTCGCCTGAAGTAAAACATTTTATATAAGAACTTAATATAAGAATAACATTATGCATGAGGTATTAGGAATATGCACTTGAGACTTTCAATTGGCAAGACAGGAGAGAATTCCTTAAAAAAAAGAAAATAGTGAAAAAATATATGTGCATATATCCATCGCAACTCATTAGAATGGTATCAGGTCAGATGCTCAAGTGTGTTTTGCTCAACTATTAAAATGTGGGACATTTGCTCAAGTGTCTTATCTTGCTATTGATCATGAACTGGAAATCCATCACAGGCGCGAAAATATTGGCTAATGGCCAGAACGGGGGTTGAGATTTTCATATATGATAAAATATGTGCAGGGTTGCCACAAGTTAGATATCATATTTTCCATATTACGAAGGCAAAACATTGTATCTGAGCAATTCAAGGTACAAACTGGATTTCTTTTATTGCTTAAAAGATTTAAGAAAAAGAGAATAATTAATTACAAACGATACACAGTATGTACGAATTCTTAAATAAATAACATTAATTTCTCAGGTTATGTACAGTATAATTCAAATGAGCTATATTGAAGGAGATTATATTAAATGTTCCATTGTTTGAAACAAAATGTTTTATGCGTAGAGTATAACAACGATTAAGAATAGTAGGCCTATTAGCCAAGAGAAGAGATTTAAGGCTGTTTCGTCTTAAAAAGGAGGCTTGAAAGTGTTGTCTTTAAAAATGAGTTTTTGGAAGAGTTCGGTGTCATCTCAAAAATTCTCTCTCGACATTATGTTGGGTAACACTAATTCCATAATCTATATAGTACTATTATATACAAGAATGGAAGTGATTCTCTTATCGCCTAGATCATGCTTCTTTAGGTAAAAATAAACTGAAATTTTTGACAGAATATTCCTCGGGTGTACTCCACTAGCGCACAAAGAAATGAAATAAAGTGCTTATGGTATTGCGAGCACACAATATTCGATATTGCGTTGTCATGGTTAGATTTGTTTTACAAATTATGGCTATATAAGAGATTGTTCCTGTTACATAGAGAGGCAAATATCAAGAAATATAATAGACGTTTATTATAACACGATTAATTGCCACATTTTGATTTGTGAAAAATACGGGAAGATGTTTTGTATGAAAAGGTAAATAGCAAGAAGTATAACATATACGTAATATTATTATATAGTAAATTTTATATCCACGATATGTCTTTAATTGACGTTTACCCATTTTTAGTTAGCACCTATAAAAAGGAGAATAGTGAACATCACCGGCTAGCACCACAGTATAAGTGCCGCTAAATGTGTAACTTTCGTGAAGGGGAAAATTTAAGTTTGTTTGTGTACCAGTTTTAGACAATTTAAAATAGGATTCTTGAATTTCATTTATGCACAATTATTCTTGCTGTTTACTTTGAAAATGATACCATATGTTAATAGAGAACAGCAGTTTACTTTTTTTAAAGAATATGCTGACAATATGAAAGTATAAAGACGTGACACGTAATATGTTGACCTATCTCCAAATTCTGTTTTCTTCTCCAGCGCGAAATAAATTAACTAATCTTGTGTTCAGTGATAATGCAATATTTGTTTCGAGGGTGGAGGATGGTGATTTTGAAAAAAAAAAATCACTTGCCAAAAACTGTTTTACACAATGGAGTATCTTTGCATCATATTTTGTGCACTCGAGGTTTCTTATTTGTGTCATGATCGCACAGAGGCCTTTATTTGAGCACTCCCGGCCTACGGCCTATCCCTTTTATTACGGAGGCAAGAGATAAGAAAGGATTTTTGGAGCACGTATTCCAAGAGAAATAAAGAGGTTTTTAAAGTTTTTTTTCTTTTTTTAAAAAAGAATTCAGTATCTCACACATTCATGAAATTAGAGAGATGAAACTCAGCATATAAACTCTTCTTTATAATAAGAGAATACGTATTTTTAGCGCTTTCAAAAATGCCGTTTCTAGCGGAGACATTTCTATAATATTCAAACTTCTCTTTCTTTCTTCAGAGACTGTCGAATGTGAAGATTCGCTTAAGTTGGAGATGTGGAATTCAGTACATAGATTTTTAGTTAAAAATAAGGGAACACATGTTTCAAGAGCAAAAAGAAGGTCATATTTATTATATTGAAAATTCCTTTTATTTATACATAAAGTGCCGAGTGTGACAATTTAAATTTCCGGTATTGTATTTATTACACTTTATCTTCCTGTAAGGAAAACAGAAACTTCTGCTACTGTATGTATAATCAGAATACGATAAAATATGTATTTAATAACTAGCCTTCGGTTGTCTGGGGACTTCGCCCAGAAACCGCCGTGTTTCCTCAGCCTACGGCCTCACATCTCATACACCTGCAAGCATACCGATTTTCAGTTCAAACATCAAGTTTCATGTTTCTAACTTTCGGGATCCCTAGATATGAATGTATTATTATAATCCGTAAAGAGGATTACGTAATATTTTATCATTTAATATTGAATTTGGAAGTTGTAGTATGGTTCTTTCAATTCCTATTTGAGTAGAAAGATTAGTGTTGAAATGGAATATAGGCTATTCTTGGGACACTTAATTGATTAAAGAAAATTGCTTCTCGCTATCTATTACCATTTTTAATTTACAGTGATCAGCATTATAACCGGAAGAGAGTAACTTCTACTTCCGGTTATTCTAGAATGTTAAGGATGAAGATGAATGTTGTCCTTGAAACGTTTAATCGATTACGAAAACAGGTTTTCGCTATATATTACTGTTTTTGCTATATAGTGATCAACGATAAAAGAAGATGTGTCTTATTTCTACAACTTGCGATTTCACTAGGGTGTTAAGGATGAAGATGAAAGTTGTCCTTGAAATTTGTAATTGATTTCCGAAAACCGTTTATCTCTGTCTATTTCCGTTTTTCCTCTGATAAATGTGGAAACCGGAAATGGCTCATTTCTACTACTTCCGGTAGGCAAATCACCTCCATCAACGAACTCCCTCGAGATAATCATTCTATCTATCTATGGCAAAAAACAGAATTTAAAAATTCGCATTCGTTCAAAAGTTATCGTGTGGAGTAACGGACGTATGTACTAACATTGTAATCTTATAAGTACCACTACGTGATCCTAATAATAGTAATACTTCGACTAGCTAGGTGTTTCGCCCTCAGACTCTTGCATATGTTCAGCCTACTGTCTCGCAGCTCATAAACGTACAAGCACACCGAATTTCAGTTCAAATACTAACTTTCATTTCTCTAACCATCCTGAATGCCGAAATACACTGATAATTTCAAGTACCAGGCGACTTTGCCCCCAAACCTGCGTTCGGCCGGCCCACGGGTTTACATCCCATGAACCTATAGAGTACCGAATTTCAGTTCAAATACCAAGTTTCATGCCTCTAATCTTCAGGGATCCAAAAATATGAACATCTTATTGTAATTGTGATCCTCACCTTTTTCTTTTCTTCTAGGCCAGATGTAAAAAATACGTATAGTGACATCTTATCATAATAATTGCATTCCCTACCTTTTTCCCACCATTTTTCTTCCTCTTTTTATTAAAATATCAGATGTTTCTAACTTTCAGAGATTCGAAATATCGATATATAATAATTGCAAACCCCCACTTCTTTTCCACTTTCCATTTCTTTTCTTACCCTTTTAGTAAAATATCAGAAAACGCTGAAAAAAAAATATCACATTATTTTAAATGAGAAATCTCAATACCAAATTTCAAATCTGTCACTTTAAGGAATTCGGAGATATGGCCATCTTATTAAGTTAATTTCCATTCCTATTTCTCCCCCTTCCCCGTCGAATTTCCAAAAATTCTTTTTTAGTAGTACCCTATGTCATAAATCTTACATATTGTCCAAATTTCAAGTTTATAGTTTGAGCAGTTTGGTCTGTGGGTTGATATATATTTGAGAAGTTTAAGTGCAAACTTTTTAGTCCAGTATGTAGGAGTCTGAACTAAAAAAAAAAAAAAAAAAAAAAAAAAAAGTAACTTAATTAAACTTGCAGGGCAGCTTCTTTCCATCAAGTATAGGCATATCCTGGAAGTGCGCTTTAAGCTTCAGCAAATATGGCTGATTCAGCTAATTTGGCCGCCTTTGTCTATAGAAGAATGATGCTTTCCTTGATTTCTTACTTTACGTTCAATTCTACGGTCTTGAAAGTTATAACAAAATATTTTCGAAGTAAAATTTCATTTCGTTTGATATATAATACATTTTTGTAGGTTAGGTAGATATGAAGTTACAAATGATAGAGTAGGCTTGTGTCTGTTTCTTTCAAGAGTAGTTTTCTGATTTTTTAAAACTCTTTCATAAAGAAGGCAGATTTCATCAACCAGTCAAAATGTATAAATACATGAAATTACAGGAGGAAGTATGGGTGATGTAATACTGTTTTCACATTGGGAGCTCCTCCGTGGCTAAGCGGTTAGCGTACGCGCCTTTGGCGTGGGAGACCCGGGTTCGATTCCCGGCGGGAGCTCATGTGGTTCGGATTCCACGTTAATCAGTAGGTCCACGTCTCATATAGCCTCGCTGCTGAACGGGACGTTAAACTCAAAATCAACTCAACTCAACTGTTTTCACATTAATTTTCAGGAAGTGACACGACTTTGTCTCTGTTCCAGAAAGAGAACAAGACTTGTTAGAAATTACTTGGGAAATAGTTAATTGCAATAAGTTGTGAGTATATTCAACAAATGTACTTCGAATCCGAAATAACATTTCCAATTACACTTTTGTGCATCGTATGATGAAAACGCACTGGCTTTGTATCTATATTTCTTATACAGAAGATTTATTTCACACCAGTCACCCATTTCTCAGTTTTTACCTATAAGAGCAAGTTCGAGCAGACGACACGTATTGAAGGTGTACCATCAGGAGAAAACTTCACTAGAGCAAGATATTCCAGCAATTGATTGTAGATCGGAGGAGTAAATGAAGAATATACTCAATTACTTGTTTGGACACACCAGCACCAAACTTTTTTCTTTTTCTGAAGCTTGTGTATTGCAAGTGTAATACTCTCATGTACTTAATCCAACTATTATGTTAGTAATCTTCGAGATTGTACATGTCGGCGTTTTATTCAGACATGTTGGCGTTATATTAGTGTTGAACTACCCTCGAATTATACGTTACTTTTATGAATCTTTCGAAGTTCCTTCTTTCTTTTTAATTTTTCAGAGTAATACGTTCTGAAAGAAGCAGAGTTTTTATTACATGAAACCTAAATTACTAAAATAGAAACGCTCTGCTTAAAACTCGTCGTTTCAACATTTTCCATTTGAAGCAGCAGTGGGTCTGATCCAACTCAACTGTATCGCTTATGTCCCAGCAGTGCACCTTACCAGAGATTGGTTAATTTATGTGTCTTTTATGTACTATAGATACTTTTATAGTTTATAAAAAACTGAATTTTGCCTAAATAACGTTTTCTCTTCGGACTATTTGCTAAATAAGTTTATAGAAATTTTCGCATAATACCCTATTATTTTCAAATGTAGGGTCATTGCCCCTATGATGGCCATTGTTCACATGATGGCCACAATCACGTAATTTCAGCAGTAATAACAGAACGTCGCTAATTGTGAGTTTTGTAAATGGAGAGAGCCACGCTGATTTCGAGATGAAATTGTCATCGTTGAAATGTAAGTATTAACTCTCGTACACACAACGTTTTGAGAAATATGCATGTTTTAATACTTTCTTATAACATTTGAGTAGGTTCAACAGAGATGCATGTCTAGCTAAGTGTGTTTTTTGTAAACAATATTGTTGGTGTCGCTTTAACCTTTCTTCTAGTTGGTAAAACACGAAAGCCTAGCTGTGGATTTAGAGTGATCTGCCCTCTCGTCGGTGATGAATTAAACAAGTGTGTTTGCCAATGACGGCCACAAAGTTTAGTTCCTATGATGGCCAGAGAAGTTAGGCGTGGCCATCATTGGCACAGAGCCATCGCTCCATCTACTGACACTGGAAAGTACAAAATCATTCATTTAATGACTTACACAACCTGGAGATTCACCAGCGCAGAAGCAAACGCTGGCGTCAGACTTTCCAGAAGTGAAAAGTATAGTGAGCATTTTTTCCCCTGTTACTAAATTATTGCAATATTCAGATAATAGGATCAACAGTTATATATGAAGGCCATTCTATGCTGATCCACGGCAAATCTCTTGACGTTTGGCGATTGCCAATAGAATTCACTTGCGACGTTGTCAGATTTTTTTGTATGTTAGTATGTGACTGAAACATCTTTTTCGAAGTGCCGTTTCAAGTTTATGCGTGAAGTGAGTGAGTCAATGCTACTATCTCTGTAATTGGCTAGCCTTATGAAGGAGACCACGCCCTAAAAGTCAAGAGATTTTGCGTTTCCTTTAAGTAGAGATGCATATAGAATAAGAATTTGTATGTAAATTAGCAAATCAGATTTAAAACAAAATTCCACTTGGAACGTCAGCATTTAGAAAAATAGTTTTAATCTACATCGTTATTAACCATACAAGTAAGAAACGTTTTGACTGGGTTGTGAAATCAAACCTGCTTGTATTATCGATAGCATTAATCTCTAAGCGAGGGCGGATCCAGAGAAAGGATGCAGAGATCCCTCCACAAAACAGAATGAAAAAATGAAATGAAATCTTTAAGTTTTATGTCCCACGGTTATGTCGGTTAGGCTAAATTAGACGGTGATGATGAGAAATAAATGAAATCTTTAAAACACTACTATAACCAGGCAACTAACATTCGGAAAAGACGCCATCCTTCAGAGGCTTTCACTAAGAGAGCTTTCCCAGCTGTGTTCTTCGAAGCCTGGTCGCAAGCAGCGACTGTATCTAACGGTGTCAAAGACTTCGAAGCATGTGGGATTTTTCCAATCAATCCTGATAAGATTCCTCCAGAAGAATATGCTTTCAGTGAAGATTCTTGTTCTGTGGACACAGAGACTCACATGGGAACATTCGGAAACCAACAACAAGAGGAATGTAGTAAAGACAGTCAACGATGCAATTAAACCAGCTCTCCTCAACCCAGCACATCCACTGTATCTGACTCACCACCGGCGTCCAGATCTGTGAATTTGCCTAATGATATGGATTGTACGACTATTCATACACAACCTGATGAACAACGACAAGTGACATTTGAAGATATTTTGCCAATCTCTCAAGTGCAGCCTACCACCCGAAAGAGGCCACATCGTAATGCTATTTACAATCCATTATCTCCGTCCAAAATCCAACACCTAAAAGAAAGAAAATCACGTGGCGTGGCTACAAAACCTAAGTTTTCTAGATCTCTTCGTCGTCAGGAATATAGACCCACCAATACTAAGACTTCCAACGATACATCGGACATGTTTAAGGCTAGGCCTTCTACTCGCGTGATGACTAAGGAATCATCTAAGGCAAGGAAAGAAGATTTTTGTGGACAGTGTAACGGTTATTAATATGATGACTCTGGAGATGCTAAAATCTGGATTCAATATAAATTTTGTAGTGCTTGGGTACATGAAACCTGTGCTCAATCATACGGTCGAATGACAAAAACTAAATATTTTTGTGGTGACTGCTTTGATGAGTGGGTAACCTATATAAATGATGTAATTATAAATGATGAGTAGGCAACCTATATAAGTGATGTATTACTTCTGTAGTTAGCCCATGTCCAATATCTTAATTAAGTAGTAGCTTGTATTAGACCCTATTTAGTAGTTAGCCCTTACATATAATACTTGTAGCCTAGCTTGTATATCATTTATCCAACTATATACGCCAGGATGTCCAATTGTTGTGTATGTTCATGTGTATGTTGTGAATAATATAACGTCATAATACTAATATACGATGGAAATAACATTCTTCTTATTTTTTCACACAATTTATTCGTTCTTTCGATCTTAGTAAAAAAAGAAAATAGGCAGATCTTAATGTGGCCATATTAGGAGCATACATGTGGCCATCAATGGAGCGTGTGTTTCAATGATGGACACTTTGCATCCTTTCAGTTTTTTTGTAATAACTTAGGATATACTGAGTGTCTTTTTTTTTGTTTCCTGTGGATGTGTATAGTTGAAGTGTGTCACTTCGCGTACACAACTTTTTGTGAGTATCGTTGCAATATCCTGCATGTTATCGAGCAAACAACGTTACAGTGGCCATCATAGGGGCAATGACCCTACCATATTTTTTATATATAAATTCTAATTATGGCATGTTTCTTTCATTCATCAATGTCTCCTATAGCCTTTGAGCGTAATTGAGAGAAGTTAAATTTGACTATAGGCCTATATACTACATAGGCTTTGGCAGAAATATTCGATGGGAGGGGATATGTAATAACTGTAATAATAATAATAATATCTTCCTATTGTGTTTCGTAGAGCGCATGTTCACCTCTCTTCCTGATACTCCCCCTCTCCACATAAATATGAAGAGTACGTGGGACGAACGATGAAGATCATACTTTCACATTTCTGAGACTTTTTTTTAACTGTTTTAAATTGAAAATTGATTTTCATCGTTCTTCTGGCCTACTCTTCATACGTTTTCTCCATTCGCTGATATTCAGGTTCCAAATACCAAATCCCGATATTCTCTCCCCATTATTTGTTTATTTAACTAAAATAAGTAAATTTGATTTTCCTTCTTTATTTACAAATAATAAAATATTTGGAATTTTATCTTATCTCCCCCTATCAAAAGTTCTTGAGGTACACTATGCAATACAATACCCCACTCTGGAAAACATTGGGAATGTATAAAATACAATCGGGGATCTCATCCAAATCTCCTGTCCAATGCAGTTATGGTGTGGTGCTTGAAGTAATCGTCTCTACATTTCCTTCACGGTTTGGTTAAAATATCCCTTTATTTGGATAAGTATATACTGTAGCCTGTTAAAAATTTTCTGAACATTTGGAAGCGATGTAACGTAATGCCTATAAATTAACCCTCCTCCACACATTAAGATTGTCACTTTTCCAAAATTTAAGTAATCTGAAATCCATTCTATTTAAGTAGTAATTAAAGTTTAATCCAAGTCGCCCGATCCCTCCCCCACCTTGGATCCACGCTTGCCTGGATGGCCTAACCAGGATGTACGGACTCGGGATTTGAACTCGGAATCTTACGAATAGTAAGTGCAGCACAAACTATGTACCAGATACTATTTTAATATTGTCTTTTCTTCTTAATTAAGATTGAAGGAAATTTTGATAGAACTACTAGTAAGAGTTATGCCTAGTACGTAGGATAATAACAAAACATTTGACCAAAGAACGTAACTTTAAATTAAAATTGAACATCTCTTTCGAAATAATAATAATAATAATAATAATAATAATAATAATAATAATAATAATAATAATAAAACTGACTTATTCAGCATATATTTGAAAACTTGGTCCTAATGGCGTCAACCCTCTGGTTCGTGGGGTTCCTGGTTCAATTCCAGCCCGAGCAAAGTAGGCTTTGTTGTGAGCACTGTGTGCGTTGGTTTTCTCGGATCCTACCGTTTTCTCCAACTTCCTTTACTCCAGCATTGTGATCCGTCTCATGCTTGTGTCCTTTAGCCTCGGTGCATAATCATAAGACGTTAGGCTAAAAAAATAAAATAACGGCGTCAATAGAAATTCGATACTTAATCAACATAACTTATTTTTGCTTCGCTTTCACATTGAGATAATTTAGTCAGTACTTTTAGGTTGTGATATGTTTTTAAAGAAAAGTTCAGTTAATTTATTGTAAAACAGACATTTTATATTGTAAAGTCTTAGTTTATGCTTCTTTTTCAGTTGAACTAGTTTCAACTATGCTTAGTTTACCATATTTTTAAAAGCAACACAATTTTATGTGACACACTGCAACCCTGTCTATCGGAGATATTTCATAATAGCCTGCAGCGAAACCATCCATCCCCTTTCTGGTATTTGCTAAGAATGCAGCAGGTGTCCCTTCTGTTTCGGTTGATGATCATCAGATTAAGAAAAAAGATAACCACTTTAGGAAATGACTCTAGTTTAGAGACTTGAGGAAATAGACACTTGGGCAAATGACCCTATTTCCATTAGAATACTTTTCTAAATAACTATGTTTCTACGTATTTTCATGCAAATATCAAATATAATAATTAGGGTCAAAATTTGTATGAAAAAAAGCAGCATCGTGTCCATGGGTTTTCACTTGGTATTTTTGTTTCCTACCACATTCTCATTCCACCAATTGCTCCATCATCATTCACATGTCTTAATTATCCGTCTCCCTTAGCCTCAAGAGCATAATCGTGGGACGTTAAACTGAAAGATTTCATTTGCATTTAAAAAAAAAATAGGTGCAGAATTGGCATTCACGCAAATAATACTGTTTGGATAATTCGAAGTAATATATTACGAATTAATGTAATTGAACTAATTAATGCGGAGTGATAGAAAAATGCAGTTACAATTGGGTTTTATTTATCCAGGGGAAGCCGTAGGGAAGAGTGAAACAAAAACATTCTATCTGATTATGAAGAAGAAGATAAAAACGAGATCGGCAATGAAATAAAGAAACAGCGTGTTCAAACCTCATCTGCAGCTACCGAAATGATTGAAAATTTTGAAAGTGATGTGTCTGTTCTCTAGATGATCTATTCAATGACAACCAAATACAGTGAAACCTGTCAACTTGGCCACCTCTCTAAGTTGGCCACCTGCTTATCTTGGCCTAGTTCGTCTTGAACCTGCATTTTCCCATAAGACATTCGTTACTTACTACTCTATAAGTTGGCCACCTGTCTATCTTGGAAGTTGGCCACACTGAAGCAATGTTTACCCTATGATGATAATGATAAATTTACCTGCGTATCTTGGCCACGAAAGATACAGTTTTGTTATTTTTCTTAACTCTTTCGAATTCCCATATGAGAGGCAGATGTTCTGTATTTGTGACTGGACACAAAGCAGCATAGATTCGCACGATTTGTTCTTGGAGGTCAATGGCCAGAACACTACCCTCATAAAAGGGTGGTGAAGGAAGATGTGAATAAGAAAAAGCACGTACAGGAATTCAGGAAATGGTTGTGCGTATTTGTTTACCATGTCTGTTTTGGTAAAACCATTAGCTATATCGGCTCCTTTCATCAGTGGGAAGCTTTAGTAATTCCGGAAAATTCTCAAGGTTAAAGCTCAATTGTCATTTGGCACCTGACTGCATGTCAAAAGGTAGCGGAGGTTTTGAGATATGAATTCCCTCAAGATTTTCTCAAAACATGTTTTGCTCCGAGGGAAACACTTCTATGTCATTAACAAGAAGTAGTTAACTACAATATTAGAATGTGCATATCTGCCAAAAAAGAATAAAGCAAATATGTCTAGAATGTACCACCATTCAGTAACAACTGAAAAGAAGTCATATAAATTACATATTAATTTCTCAATTTATAACTTAGCTTTTCTTGCTTTCAATCTGAATAACTCAGTGTGCTATAATATCAGGTTGTTTGTGTTATTGTGTTTTCAATCCGAATAATCCAATGTACCTGACTAGTTTTCAGGAAGAGAAAGGTATGCATATATATTAAACACACTATCAAGAGCGCCAATCCTGGGGGGACCGAGGGGGCCCGGGCACCCAGAGCTCATGAGGCCCTATTTTATTTATGAGTATACAATATTTGGTATAATTTGAGTGCAATTTGTCTTAAAATCTTCATATATATGCCTTCTGCATCTGAATGAGCCCCCCAAATTTATAGAGAAATCGGCGCTCTTGCACACTATAGTAATATTTTCCAGTACTGTATATTTTTATGATTACTCTATATACATTATTTATAAGTAGCTGTCGTACTTATTAAAATTTTACAATCAAGTAATACTAGAAATCCTATTCTAAAAATACACAAATCACACTTATTTTCTGTAAGTTGGCCACCTGTCTAAGTTGGCCACTTTTCGATGGAACGGATGGTGGCCAACATAGACAGGTTTCACTGTATTACTAATAACCCAGCGCACAAAATTTTCGGTCGCCAGGTCGCCACTAGAAATTTTGAGCTGGCGACCACTGTTCAGTAGGAATAGTTTCAGCGTCTTAAGGTAAGATTTTTTTTAAACATGTATATGAATTGTCCAATTGAAACTTTATTATCCTGAATTTAGCTGTCTGGTTTTCAAATTTTATGCCCTAATGTAATCTCTTTCTTGGCGACCATCACTTTTGAATGGGCGAGTGCGTCTGACTTTGAAATTTTGCACCCTGTAATAACCTATTATACGCAATAAATAAAACTGAAGAATTTGTTGATAATATAAAAATAATAAATTCACACCAAACGAAAATGACGAATTTCTTTAAATTAGAAGATAATTAAGGTTATTACTCATGTATGTGAGATAATGTGTTAATTCATTGTATGTTGTACTGTACTTCAAGGGTGTTTTCCATAGTGCTTGCGGCTTAATTTATGTGTGGTCAATGCCGTTTGTTTGTTTGAGATTTTTTCATGCAATTAATATACTACCTTAAAGGCAATTCTGCTGTATTTTTGTGTAGATACAGTAGGTTTGTTCGCTTAGGTGTTTAGCAATGGAATCATGGCGGTGATCTGAAAAATGTGTATAGCTGCAGGGAGATTACGTCGAGAAGTTTTAACTTGAATGCACCTCACAGAATGTTTTTTACTTAAAAAATATAAAATGTTGTTTTAAAAAAAAAGTTTATAATTAGTAGAGACCGGATGTTAGGCAAAATGCCTATTCTTTAATATTAAAGATATGATCAAAAATAACGTTTTAAAGTTTCTATGGTGGGTTAAAGTTTCAATTAAAACCAATTTTATTTTCATATTTTGCCTATTCCGCCCATTCCTGCCTAAATAATTGTTTTAGTGCCTAATATTACCTATTACTAGCATTTTCTTCAAAATAAAACTTTATTGTGAAAAATATAAAGTTCAGTAAAGCGTTATTCAAAGAGCGCGCCGGTTTTGGATTGTCTGTCAAATTTTTGTCTCTCGGTTGCCGACATTGTTTTGTATTGTTGCTCTACCCACAAACATTCCAATTGTCGCCTTAGTCTGAATTTCTCGTATTTCTTCAGTCTGTGTCTAGCCGTGGAGCAGTTTACTATAACGCAGCGCTTGCTAATTGTGAAAACTTTTGATCAGAACGGATCGCCTCATTTCGCGTAATGCTGACCAGCAATGGCCCCTGAGGTCATGCGACTTAACACCTTGTGACTTTTATCTTTGGAGTACTCTTAAATCATTGGTGTATGTCAATAAACCCCCTTCCATCCGTGAATTAAAGGAGGAAATTCGGCGAGTCACCGGCGAAATTCAAGTGGAAACTTGTCATAGCAAATTTCACGAACAGAGTTATTGCATGCCAGCGCACTAGAGGAGGTCATATGCCCGATGTCATTCACTATACCTGAAATCGGAATGTGTAACGAACATGTTTATGAATTTTGCTAGTGTGTTTTGAAAAAATAAAGTTCACAATTTGATGTAACAAAACTGGTGCGCTTTTTGAATAACCCTATATTTTAAGAAAGGATTCTGACTCTTCCGAGAAATGTAAGTGTTGTTTGTAATGACAAGATGTGGTAAAACTTTGGACTACTATTTGTACTGCCGCCAAGTTAACTTTGTGGTGGACAAACACCGTGTGCGTGGGTTTTCTCGGGGTTCTCCCGTTTCCTCCCACTTTCTTCATTCCACCATTTCATTCATCACTCATCATCACCATCTCCTTTAGCCTAACCGGCATAATCGTGGGACGTAAAACTCAAAGATTTCATTTCATTTATACCATGTGTACTGATAAAGTGCTGTAAAACTTTGGACTGTTATGTGCAGTGATAAAGTGCTGTAGAGAATGTATTTATTAAATATGCATGGAACAAATGTTAAGCTTCATTTCTATATATACAGTAAAAGAAGACATTAAAGCAGGTATGTTTGGATATTCTTTGAACTTTATCTATGACTTGAATTCGTTTTTTAATTGTATTGAGTATTTATCTTAATTATTTCGAGTTGCATTTTAGTGCCTATTTTTTAAATTTTAAGAGCCTATTTTCCAGTTTTTTAATGCCTAAATACCCGGTCTCTAATAATTACTTTATTCTGATTTGTTCTGTTCTTACACTGTCCCTAGGAAGCCAACACCTGCAGCATACTTCCTTGCAGAACGTTTTCGGAAATGCAAAAATAGTCTGTCACACGGCCTCGATATTCCAACAATGAACCTGTTGCTAGGAAGTTGTCGACCCAGTGCAAGATACCCTTCCGATCAGGAACATTTTCAGTACATGGAACAGCAAACTTTACGCGAAAAGTTCTTTGCACTGCAATCACAGAACTGCTGTTTTTTTTTTTTTTTTGTTTTTTTAATTCGACTGCGTCAATGATGAATTTAGCCCGGGACGGGGGTTCCTAGACTCCCAGTTTTTTGAATGACAAAAATAATTTACTCAATTATTTATATATTTTTGAAAGTTCATAGTAAATTCATGATATATTTATCATAGTCTGGGTTCTGGCTGTCCCTTATTTTTATCTTCTAGATCCGCCACTGGACTGTGTACGTGCGTTGAGCTGCTGGCCATAACACAATGACGACTGAAAATAACAGGAGAGATGAGTAGAAGCTATGACCCACACTCCTCTTGCTCCTTCACTGGAAGCGCTACAGCCGATCAAAAAGTGGGTGATTTTATTGTGTGTTATACATAATAATTGTATATTATCAATTGCTGTATAATTTCAACACGCAATAGGACAGATTAATTACAAACTGTTTTCAATACCATTTTATATTTTTGAATAAACAAGTGTGTATTTCCAATACTCTTTGTTTTATTAACTTTAAAATGTGGGAGGTATTATTGGGTCACCCTGTACAATGAGGCATATTTCAGTCTCTCGCGTAGAGTGTGTAGGGAAATGCTAATAACTGCAAAAGAAAAACCTTTCAGTTTAACGTCCCACGACTATGCCTTTCAGGTTAAAGGAGACAATTATTAAGGCAAGTGAATGATGAAGCAAGAATTGATGGAATGAGAAAGTCAGAGGAAACAGAAGTGTTCCAAAAAAAAAAACTATGGACACGATGTTGTCCACCACAAACTTACTTGCACGGGGATCGAACCAGCGACCCCACGTACCAGAGGTAAACACTCTAGCACTGACTCACCATGCCCCCATACATTCAAAAGAGTAGAGCATATAGTTTTACTCAAATTATATAATAAATAGTGCATTTTACTGTTCATGACTGTGATATAGACCACTGGAGGGTGTGAATAGAGAGCAAGGAGAACGCAAGCTGTGATAGAAATAAAATGTAAAATTATGAATAAAACACAATTTGTAATAAGCATTTACGCTTTAGCTTTAGCGAACTTCAAAAAGATCAATGTTTGGCATTTTGTTTTTCCTATTGCTGTTCCTATTCAAGATTTCTACTTTATTAAAAACTAAACAATTATCCGAACTAATTATTTTTCATACCAAAAGTGAGTACAAAATGATATTTCAGTGTACAAAATAGAGTTCAAAACCTTGTTAAGTAACATCAGATAAAGTCTTGACATTGCTTTTCTTTCCAAGTTTCTTGGTATTCAGTGATAAGGTCGTCAAAAATAAATATGTTTGTGTTTCTACCTTGGAGTTTGAGATTGAGATTATTTAATATTTCAAAAGAAGTCAAAAAGATATGGAAAAGAAAATACAAATATGTGATGAGTAAAAGTTGTATAAGGTTCATGCTTTCCTACACTTAGGAGAAATATTTACCTAAGCTCTTACAGCCTACTTAACATATTACCTTTCGACAACCAACGAACTTCGATATGAAAAAGTCAAGTTTTATGTTCATCACTGAGGCCGTCACACAGAGCCTCAAAGAGATGACTATTCAGAATGCCTGCTTCAGGTCTCTTCTAAAGTGTTTACAGCTTAGGCTTATCTGTGAATTAAGCAGTGCGAACCAATAATTGTAGGACTTTTGTCCTATAATGGACCTAACTTGGCTGGAGCTCGATTAATATATATTCCTACAACTCTCTCTCAAGACAAATCATTTTAAACGACAACAAAAAATACTGATGGTAGAAAAAAACATCAGAACCTTTAGATGATGTCTCCAGTTTATGAAAACAGTACTGAAGCACACGCGCCTATTTTCTGCCGTAATAACACGCGGTGCGGGGATTCCCTCACTCTGAAAATAACTGCCCTTAGATTTCTAATTTAAAGGTATTTTATTTAGAAATTTTACTGCAGTATAACCTATGTATCTATTTGTTAAAAACATCAAGAAAGTTTAGTAATTGTTTTTGTGCGAGCGCCAAAAGAATCATTGCAAATATGTTGAAATTGGCCAAAAAAAAAAAAATGTGGGGAATTCCCGCTGGCGCCTGTTCTTAACTGTTAACCCTTTTTAATTTACAAATCGACGGTAAACTATTAACCCTAGAAAGACCAAAGGGCCTCAATTTTGCCCGCGAATTCTTTTTTATTTAGTTATATGGATCAATATCTATTCAGGTTTTTCTGTTTCTCGTTATTGTTCCTTTTGATGAAAGGTTCATTTCCGGTTTTTTTAAAACTGGAATATACTGTATTTTTTGTCAAATAATAATAATAATAATAATAATAATAATAATAATAATAATAATAATAATAATAATAATAATAATAATAATAATAATAATAATAATAATAATAATTCATGTTGCGCTGGCTGATTTGACCCTCTTTTGGTCATAGGTGCTACCCATCTTTACTTTTCCCAAAATTCCTTTCATTTTTTTTAAATACCTAAAACTTGTATTACTTTTTAAAAGTGTTCCTTTTCTCATTTATACAAACACTTAGGCTTTCACAAGACTTGTCGAGTGTTAGTTATCATACTGGTTTTCTTCATAGTATTATAAGAAATTTGGTATAATTTCTAAGCAGTTTTACGCACTGTATTTAGCCCGTTTTTTATGTAAATAAAAAGCACAATTCCTTGAAAAGTTTAACTCTGAAAGCTACTTAAAACCAGTGCGGACAAATTCCCCCTCCCCCCTGGTGCTTCACGTAGCAGATGGGAACACGGACTTCCTAGGGTTAAATGACAATATTGAGATAGATACGTGGAATAATCACACTGTAGGGTAAAAAATTGAGACTTTTTCCTTTTACCTTTTAAACAAGGTGACCAGACGTCCCGTTTTAGCCGGGACAGTCCCTTATTTTCAACCGTTGTCCCGTTTCTTTCTGATACTCGAACGAGACGCTTAAATGTCCCGTTTTTAAGCAAACATGATCCAGGTGTCCCGTAATTATTATTCAAAATATAAATGGTCAATGTTAATTCTACACTCTTCCGTACTAACACTCATTGGGAAGGTTCAGCCGTGCCTAGAACTTCTGAATATTCAAATGAGAATTGAGTGTTCTGTAGTTCAAGTGGGAATCGAGTGGTAATTCTGAGTGTTGAAGTAGTTAAAAGTATTTTTGGATAGTACTTAAGTTAGAAACGCTGTTATCATTCTTTCTTGTGTATTTTGTAAATTGAACACTGCTGAGTCCCAAAATGCAATGTGGAAGTCACCCCCCCCCCCCCGTCGCCGATTTGTATGCGTCCCGTTTTTAAAAGTAAAAGTTCTGGTCACCTTGCTTTTCAACTACTTGATCTTTTAATCCAACGCAATTTCGTTAATTCTACGTTTCACAGTATTGTCTGAAAGCGGCATTTTGTCATTTTTTCTGGCTTTCTTCCTCAAATACAATTTTGATTGCGTTAAGTATGCAAAATTTGATAAAAGTCTCACTAATAGTATGAGGTTTCTTATCTTTGTCTATTAGAAGAGAAAGTTCATATGATGCTTCTTTTACCTTCTTATTTTGTTCTTGAAGGATTCCAGAGGAATCCAACTTCATACGCTTCAGCGAGTTTCTTTCCACAATAATAATAATAATAATAATAAAACCTTGAGATTTGTTTTTGATGGCTGGATGCACTGTTGACAAATGTCGTTCCAATCTAACAGAGCTGAGAGGATCATTGCTAAGGACTGCATGGCACACAACATACTGTTGTAGTTGAATATCTTTTTCAATGAACGTAAAACCATAGCAATGTAATCTTCACTGTATAATAATTTCTTCGAACTGAAAGCTGCCATGTTCTTCATACACACTGACACAAACGAGAAATTACAAAGTCAATACAACATTCACAACTCCACAAATTAAACTTCTCTGATCAGAACTCGGTTCCATCTGAAGAATCTAATTATAAATAAGTGATGGCGAAACAGTGGAGGCGCCAGGGAACACAAAGAAAGTTGATGAAACGTGGAGAAAAGTGGACAATTTACACTGAAAAATTGTAGGAGGGGATGTTACATGGAACATGCAGCAACAAATGTTAATAAACATAGGGAACAATGACTACGCTGTAGGGACACTATGGGAGGCAGAATGTAGGAATACAGTATCTGTGTAACGGGAAAAAATAGGAATGTCGGGTCAAAAGATATCAAAGGAAACCCCATCTGAAGAATCCAATTATCCACACTATGTATGCTTCTCGCTATTTCTTAACGCTCTTGCTCTGATGCCAGCCGACAATACGAACGGATGGATAGACAGACAGATGAACATAGCCGTTCTATAAGACTTCCTATACGTATGCATAACATACTGTAGTTTAGAAGTCCTAACAAATGAAATGAATTCAGTTTGTTTTACGAAAGTTATCCGTTTTCCGTTTCTTGGCAGTTTTCGTTTTCTGTTTCTCAAAAAATTGTTCGTTTTTCGTTTTCCGTAAAATTTTTCGTTTTTCGTTTTTGGAAAAAATTTTCGTTTTTTTGAAAAAAAAATTTCGTTCTTCATTTTTCGTTTTCGAAAAATTCATTTTTCGAAAAAGTATTTTTCGAAAAAATGTGTCCATCCCTAACAGAGATTGCCAATATTGATTGAAATATGTGGTTAAAATGCTAGTACAAGGATTCCCTCTTTAGTGCACAAATCCCCGCCATTTTAGACGAGATGGGATTAGGTAAGATGGGAATTCACACTAATAATATTTCAGAATTTACTTATTTATCAATTTAGATTAATAATGATTTTCGAAGTTACGTTTTGTAAATACATACAACAACTAGTTTTAGAAAGGAATTAGCAATAATAATTGCCTATATCTGAGGGGACACCATCAGGCCGGTAGCTAGCCCAAAAATGTAAGGGGGTCCGGTAGAAGTTAAGGAGGGGGCGATCCAAACATAGTATAGTTCATCACCATATTATACCTACCGTAAAATTTTAGTGAGGCCAGCAAAAATTATGGGGGGTCCGCCCCCTAGATCCCCCTGGATACGGGCCTGGACACCATAGCATAGTGGTTAGAGCGTTGGACTCATGTCCACGTGGTCCTGGGTTCGATTTAATTTATAGCGTCTACCGTAAGGCAAAGTGGAGAGCCACGTGAACACAAGACGTGATGGCCACTAGGTCTAGAAAACTCCTGATGCGCTTGTTTAGAGACAGGGCATCGCAGCGCGGTGACCACGTGCTCGCCGCTAGGTTGGACGTACTTCAACCGGTGGCTAGCAGATGGCGCTGGGGCAGGCTTAGGCTCACAAATGAGCCTTTACTCCAAGTAATTTGGTTTGGAATAGATTACATCTTGAGGTAAAAGAAAAACAATGAGTCTTCAGCACCGCATTTCTTGCATATGAATATTCAAAAAGCAGTAGCATCATTTTAGACTGCAGTGTGCTCCCTGAGTTCAAGAATCACGTGCTTCTTAGTAAATTATATATTAATATACTATTAAAAATGTAGAATTCTTATGTCGCTAGAATTTTTATGTCATTTTCATAGTTTTCTATATCAAAAGAACTGCCGTATTTGCCAACTATTAAGACGCATTTTTTTATTTGAGAATAAGACCAAAAATGGAACTTGCCTTATATACACCGATGTAGAAATTTTGTTTATTTGCATTTCAAACGTTTTCCCGCTTTTGTGTTCATTGATGTTTTCCTTGCTTCCTTAGGTCTGTTGTATAATGCTTATATATTCATCCATAGCCAGTGTTTTATCCAGTGTCAATTTCGGGAGGGAATCTAAAGCTCTAGGGATGACCATATTCATTACTTTCTTTTAAGCTTGCTAGTTATAAGATTAAGCAGTCAGTATCAGGCGGGCTTCTAGAAATTTTTGCTAGGGGCTTAAATATTACAAGCCACTACGATTGTGTAGTACTAAACGGGTATTATTCTATATCCGATAAGTAACTGTAAAGAATTTGCACCCATATTTTCATTTAAAAAGTGATAGAACTAGATAGTTTTTTGTAAGAGAAAGGGTATAGATGAAGTGTAAAATCAAACATTCACGCTACACCAACCATTTCCCTGTTAAATAAGTTTAGTTTTATGAAGAAAGTCTACAAAAGTATGTTGAGTTAGAAAGTTTTTTTTTGGGGGGGGGGTGTCCGGAACCCCCATGCTTACGCCCCTGGTCTGTATATATACAAAGCAGTCAGTATGTATTACTGACTGATAAAAAAAATGAAACGAAATCTGTACGTCCGACGGTTATGCCTGTTAAACTAAAGGAGACGGTGATGATGAGAGATAAGTGAAATGGTAGAATGAAGAAAGTGGTAGGAAACGGGAGAACCCCGAGAATACCCACGAGCACGGTGCTTGTCCACCACAAAGTCCACACGGCACGAGCTGGGATCGAACCAGGGACCCCAAGCACCGGAGGTGAACGCTCTACCACTGAGCCAGCGCGCTCCCTGACTGATAAAGCGGTCAGTATGTGTACAAAGACATGTAACACATTCATAGAATCAGTAGAAAGTTACTTTTCTTTATGCTACTATATGTATTAGTATATTTTAAATATATCTCGTTAATAAGAGATTTTAAAAAAATGCATACGTATCCTCAAATACAGCTATTGGATGAGGGGTGAGGAGTATCTTATTTCAAGCATTTGTTTCTAAGTAATATATAGCATAACGTCACAGTAATACAGAAACACTACTTACAACAAAGCTATACTACATATAATGTGCTATTTTAACATTGAATTTAGCGAGAGTTTAATGTGAAATTTTAGTTCATAATTCGTTCACATCAGTAATATTACTATATAATTCTGTTAATATTACTAAATGAATATATTTAACAGAATATGTAAGAGAAAGAAGGGATCTAATGATCTAAACTATGAACAGGAAGTGAGCACTCTATCACTAAGCAACTAAGTATATCTACTATCATTCTTCTACTTCAATATATATTCTTCCCCAACCTTAGTACGAAATTTAACATGCTACGGTACTTTTACGGAGGGAAATTGCCTCCTCGAAGAAGGAGACTGGTTTATACACGTATTTGCTGTAAGTATGGTCCCGAGCTCGATTCCCGGTACGAATAGCCACCCGCAAGATTGATCAAAAGGAGTAATTTTTCTCCTTGGATTTCGAAGAGAATTCAGTTCCTATAAATACCCTTACGCTTTTTGCCCCCCTCGGCTTGGAAAAATCTTGCGGGATCCTTGTCGGTGTGGTTACTTTTCTTGAATAGAATCCCAGTTCGGATCCCACTTCAAGCAACAGGTTCCGTCTTATATGGACTCTATGCGGAGGGTCGTGGGTTCAAGTCCATATCCCATTCTACAGTTTCTTTCATCAACACCCATTTGCATTCACCTTTTATCATCATTAGATGCTAAGATATAAATTTTATTTTATTTACTACTCCGAACAACGGTGAAGTTTTATAATTGGCTACCGAGGAATTATTAGCAGAAAACGAGGAATTGCCTTACCTGTGATAACAGTTCCGGGTTGGTATTGGTATCCCGAGGCAAGTAATGTGTAGGGATTTGTATGTGGTGGTTGAGGTTGGGCAGTTCCATGGAAGGGTCTATTTGGAGTTGTTTTCACACAGGCATCTACCGGTGCTCCATTGGGGAAACCATCCACATAACACAGAACTAAGAACAACACGAATATGAGAAACATTTTGTAATTAGAGCACTGTTACGTCTGCGTGAGTTGTGTGGTATATTACATATTTTTCCTTAGCTGAGATCTGCAAAGAAAGGTAAACACACCTACCTAATTCTATTGGCCAGTTAATATTAAAGAAAGGGAATTATGTAGGTCACCTTTCTACTTTTCCTTCTGAACGCAATATTTTCTTTTATTAAATACAATCGACTCAATTTTTTGCTCGTAACGTTTATGTAAACTACTTCAATTTATGGGCTACAATTTTTGCTTAGTTGTTGCAAAACAGGTTTATGGTAGCAAACTACCGCGTTGCAAAAAGATGTGTCTAAGGTCAGTCGCCGTTCATTTATGGAGAAAGTACTCTTCCCACTTGACAAGGTCATACGCTGCATTTACGTATTTTCCTATATTTCTTCTACAGGCAGAGTAATCAGTAATCATCATCATCATCGGTATTCTGCCAATATTGGCAGGTCACTTGCCGCAACTGACAACTTGCCATGCTCTATGGTCTTCTGCTAACCACTTCGTTTTCACGTACGATTTTTTCTGTTTTGATATCGTCTATTAATTGTAATCTCCTTCGCCTCATCCCTCTCTTTTCCGCCATAATATCATCTAGCACGTCCCTCACGATACAGTTCCTTCTTAGCCAATCTCTTAACCAGTTTCTCTTCCTCTTCTTGATAATGTTTAAACTCCTTCTTTTCTCCCTCACCATTTTTAACATCCTCTCATTCATTTTCCACTCGAACCAGCTAATTCTTCCCTTTCTTCTCCACACCCACATTTCGAAAGCTTCCAGTCGTTTTTCATCGTTTTTGAATAATTCCCATGTTTCTGACTCATACAGAACAATATTCCACACTAAGCATTATATTAACCTTTTTCTCAACTCTTTATTCAAGGTTCCACTAATTAGTACTTTCTTCCTCCTAAATGCTTCTTTCGCCATTTATATCCTTTCTTTTATTTTACGTTCATATCACCACTAATATTATTACCCAGGTATCGGAAACTAGTTACCTGTTCTATTTTCTGCTCTCCTATTTCTATGTTTGACATCGATCGCTTCGTTCCAATCACCATGGCTTTTGTCTTTCTAACATTTATTTTCATCACATATTCTTCACAAGCCTTCATCAAGTTTTCTAACATCTTATTGATTTTTTATTCACTATGGTGGTACAAAGATAGAACTACTTTGTTCATGGGACAAGAAAGAAGGTTCTCACGCCTCGTTTTATCTCGAATTTTCGAAGGATTCTTTCTCATCTTGTCTCGATCCTTAAAAAGCTTTTCTCGTTCAGTCTCGAAAATTTTTCGTTTTGTAAATTTTTGTGCTTGATTTCTGGAAGTAGTCTTAATAGAATGTTACACTTAGTAATATGGGGCCTTAAGAAGAGTCATTCTGACGCGTGATTAGTACCGTACTAAAGAGTTCGACTAACATATGTTTCCTATAGTAGCCAGGCCTTTCGGATGACGCTATTCATATGTCAAAACGACTCTGAATAAGGCGGATGGAATTTAAACGCTATGGGCCATATTCAGAGTCGTTTCGACGTATGATTAGTGTCATACTAAAGGCCTAACTAGTGCAGGAAACATATGTTAGTCGAACTCTTTAGTACGGCACTAATCACGCTTCAGAACGTCTCTGCATAAGGTCCTATATAAGATTAAATAATTATCATTAGATAGAAAAAAGAAAAAATGCTCCTAGGTTGATTAATTACTGTTCAATCCAAACGAACATAAAAGCCTTTCATAGGACAAAAGTAAAGAACTCCTTGGGGCTATATGGTCCGTGTAGGGCCGGACTTAGGTGGTACGGGGCCCAGGCCTGCAGCCAGCCC
Organism: Thermobia domestica; assembly: GCF_964235325.1. NCBI lineage: Eukaryota > Metazoa > Arthropoda > Insecta > Zygentoma > Lepismatidae > Thermobia > Thermobia domestica. The sequence goes on from NC_137455.1 coordinate 282,745,793, forward strand.
AAAAATCTAGGGGGGCAGATCCAACCATATTATAGTTCATTTGTAAGCCTATCATGAAAATTTTATGGGGGCCAGCAAAATTTTAGGGGCAAATATATATATGCACTATGTGATCAAACGTATCCGGACACCTGGCTGAAAATGACTTAAAGTTCGTGGCACCCTCCATCGGTACTGCTGGAATTCAATATGGTGTTGGTCCACCCTTAGCCTTGATGACAGCTTCCCAGGTGCTGGAAGATTTCTTGAGGAATGGCAGCCCATTATTCACGGAGTGGTGAAATGAGGAGAGGTATCGATGTAGGTCGGTGAGGCCTGACACGAAGTTGGCGTTCCAAAACATCCCAAAGGTGTACTATAGGAATCAAATCAGGACTCTGTGCAGGCCAGTCCATTACAGGGATGTTATATTCCTGTAACCACTCCGCCACAGGCCGTGCAGTATGGACAGGTGCTCGATCGTGTTGAAAGATGCAATCACCATCCCCAAATTGCTCTTCAACAGTGGGAAGCAAGAAGGTGATTAAAACATCAATGTAGGCCTCCGCTGTGAGAGTGCCACGGAAAACAATAAGGGGTACAAGCCCCCTCCAAGAAAAACACTACACCATAACACTACCACCTCCGAATTTTACTGTTGGCACTACACACGCTGACAGATGACGTTCACCGGGTATTCGCCATCGGATCGCCACATTGTGTACCGTGATTTGTCACTTCACACAACGTTTTCCCACTGTTCAATCGTCCAATGTTTACGCTCCATATACGAAGCGAGGCGTCGTTTGGCATTTACCTGCGTAATGTGTGGTTTATGAGCAACCGCTTGACCATGAAATCCAAGTTTTCTCACCTCACGCCTAACTGTCATAGTACTTGGAGTGGATCCTGATGCAGTTTGGAATTCCTGTGTGATGATCTGGATAGATGTCTGCCTATTACATTTTACGACCCCTCTTCAATTGTCGGCGGTCTCTGTCAGTCAACAGAGGTCAGCGTGTACGCTTGTGTGCTGTACGTGTCCCTTCACGTTTCCAGTTCAATATCACATCAGACACAGTGGACCTAGGGATGTTTAGGAGTGCGGAAATCTCGCGTACAGACTTCTGACACAAGTTACACCCAATAACCTGATCACGTTCGAAGTCCGTGAGTTCCGCGGAGCGCCCCATTCTGCTTCCTCACGATGTCTAATGACTACTGAGGTTGCTGATAATAAGTACCTGACAGTAAGTGGCAGCACAATGCACCTAATATGAAAAACGTATATTTTTGGGGTGTCCGGATACGATTAATCACATAGTATATATATACTATGTAATTAATCGTATCCGGACACTCCATCTATATATACCGCTCTTTCTGATGGTCTAGTAGTTAGCGTGTGTGCCTGTGGTGTAATACACTGAGAAAAAAATTGTAGGTGGCGTACTTAAAAAGATAGGTTACATGCGTCATTCCTGTAGTTTTTGGACTTAACGCACAGCAGACATATAACTGAAAACACATGTTTTATAATACTTTCCGTATAAGTGTTCCATCTATACGTACTTTCTGTATGAAACAATGTAGGCGGTCAGGATCTCACATACAAATGGACGTATATAACATATAGCTGACGAAGGTAACAAAAGTATATGCATGTGATATACGGAAAACTGTTAGATGTCAGACATCCTGCAACGGTATGATGTAACATCTAAGGGCAGTGCCTATGTAGCATACGGATAAAGTATGATCCGTACTGATTTCTATAGTAAGCAAGAGGATACCGTATATTTGTACAATATACCGCTGTCCGGAGAACGGATTTTTTTCTGTGCACGTGCTAATAACTATAAATATCATAGTTTCTTTGCCAATTGCCGTATACGAATTGACTTTCGAAAGTTATTTTGCAATTTAAGGTTAAAAATAATAGGCCCTACTTGCACTATATGTTAATACTAGCAGCGTTCACCCCGCTTCGCTGCGGTCACCCCGGAACGCAATAAACTTTGTTACTTAGATAATTTTTACTTTTTCGCTTTCAAGTGATATGATAAAAACCATAGAAGATTGCAGTAAATGTTAACATTATATCGCCTGTCATTTATGTTAACCCGCCCCGCTTCGCTGCGGTCACCCCCGAACGCAATAAACTTTGTTACTTAGATAATTTTTACTTTTTCGCTTTCAAGTGATATGATAAAAACCATTATAACGCCTGTCATGTATGTTAACCCGCCGAGTGACACGGTCATGCGGGTTGCATATAAATACGTTTATTTTTATACCTATGATGAACTAACAAAGGATTTGTACGTAATGGACACCTGAATGGTCAATTATCTCAAGACACTGGTAATTGAAAATTAAAGTGATATGATAAAAACCATCTAGGGTCCAAATCCTAATAACCCCCCAAAAATAAAAGAAATTGGTTCAGCCGTATTAGCGTGATGAGCGGACAAAGGATTTGTACGTTCTCTTTTATATATATAGATGACTGAATAAAACATAATACTTGCGTATAGTTTCTTATGAAAAGTCGCACGTTACTAAAGACACACTTGATAATGGATGAATGAATAAGAAAATGAATTCATCTTCATTGTTTCAGTCACACTCGATAATACACGATAATATTTTATCTAATGTTTTATTGACAAAGTCAACATAAACTGCCTGAAGGGAAAAAAAAAATTGTCAGTACTGACGATGGTGATAGCTATAGTGACTCAGAGCCATCAGGGACTGGTACGAAACAAAGTTCCACTCATATTGTAAACCAAACCATATTGTAAAAACTATCCTCATTGCTGTATTTTAGTCCTCGAGAAATATAATTTGTACATAAATGCCTTTCCTGGTCTCTTTCTTGCTTACAGAGTTACACTTACTTTGTCTGCTACTCAGGTTTCTTGCGAAAGAAACTTCTTCAGGTTGAAATTGATAAAGTGTAGATTAGGACGTACTTTGTTCCAAGAACACTTGGAAACATTTATGCTTACGGTAATTGAAAGGGACATTTTAGTAAACCTTGAAAATTATAATATTATAGATCATTTTGAAAAAAAAAAAAAAAAAAAAAAGATATTACATTTAAAGGAAAATCGCTATTATACTGTTATGTTTGTATTCTACATTCTTCTCAGTTATTTATATTGTTTTCAAAGTTGTATTGCTTTCAAACTGAAAAACTGTAGTAAAGAAACGTTGGAAGCTGAAATTTATGTTTCTTAAACATGAATACAAGTTGCAAGTTGAAAGCCATTCATAAATAATAAAGTATTACTATTCTCACGAATGAATTGTGGGGAATCGGAAGCCCACTATGCTACAGTACTTCCGCGCCCCGGTTGCAGTACCTATACGCACTTGTATGTTGGCAACATTGTTCAGGTACTCTATATACTTTCGTTCGCGACATTACATTGGGAGTTCGGCAGTGGCTGTTGTAATGGGTGTCTCGTGTCTGGTGGTGCTCCGTGAGGAAGAGGGTTAAGTGGGCCTTGCTATACACCTGCACTACACTTACACTTTCTGTTACATTTACACGTACATACATTCCCTTCTTTTTTATACGCTTTCTTTTTTCATTTTATACTTCCCACTTGCCCTTATTTTTTTGCCCTGTTCATCTTGGCTTTTCACCCTCTTTCCCTGTCTGAACTTCTTTCCCGATTTTGACCTTTCACTGATTTTGATTATTTTCCTGACTTGTCTTGTGTCATTTCTTCTCGATTGTGTCTTGCATTTTATTCTATTTTGCTTTTGAATCATAAATCCTCTGTTTGAGGTGCACATTTGACCATTTAGCATTTGTAGCACATATGACTAGTGAGCTGGTGCACCTACCTATTTGACTGATAATAGTCATAAGACAAGACAAGACATTACATTTTCTACCATAGTTTGTCGAGAAGCGGAAGCGGCGTTAGAATATGACATCATAGCCATGAAGAAAGAAACATAACATTTGAAAAACGAAGGGCGAAACACGATTTTTTAAATGAGCGTGCGTGTTAGTGTGTGTGTATTGAGTCTGATACATTTCTTTCTAATAAATCAGCATACGGAAATAGGTTATATTTTATTTGTGTGATAGGTAGCCCCCCTCCCCCCAATGCTCGGTGACCCCGGCCCGGAGCCGAATAGCGTCAATTTGAAATTCAATGCGATCGGAGTTTCACAATTGATTTTGGTGACCGTGAAAACTATGAATTCGATACTAATATAGGCCATTTTCTACTACTTTTACATGTCCCGGTGAACTCCTTCCTGAGACTCTTTGGTTCAAATTTTGACAAAAACGTTTAACTCTGGTCTGGAGTCTGGACCAAGGTATTCGTGACTAAAATTTGATAACTCTCGGTCAATTTGTCTGGTTCCCAAGCCGGTTCCGGTAAACGTTCCCCTGAGACCCCCCGGTTAGAAATTTAAAAAAAAACGCTTCGTCTTGATCTGGGGACTGGACCAAGGAACCCCTGACCAAATTTTGGTAACTCTCGGTCCACTCATCTGGTCCCCAGGCCGCACACAGAGAGACAGACAGTCAGACAGACAAACACACAAACAAACTCTTTATTTTATTTATATTAGATTAAATTATTGGAAATTAACCTTTTTTTATTATTATTTTCATAAAATTTGTTTCGGGAATAATTGAAGACCTGAATTGCAGAATATCCCAAGTCCACTGAAGTACTTTTGTGATTTTAGAAGAAAGACAAGATGATTATACTTGGCATGCTATTCTGTTTAGCTTTTTTTTTATGCAAGTGAATAGCTCATAAAATATAGATGCTAACATAAAACACAAAAAATACAAAATACGAAGAAACAGAGTGGACTTGGGATGTTTCGCAATTCAGGTCTTCAATTACATACATTCACTATACTTTATCACATCTGTATTATATACAGTACATTATACCCAAGAGATCACATCCAATCAACTGTTTGTCTCTTATCTACTTGGGAAGTATTAAGTAGGTAAGTACCGAACCTCCTCGAAAAAAAGGGCACAGAGTTGATAAAACTGAAGTTATATCAAAGCAATACTTACTTAATTAAGGCATTTGTGCTGTATCGCCGGACCACACGAAAATCGAAAAAAGAATGCTAAAATGTACTACATTTTGTTAGATTAGGTTGAGTTATGGGGCGTTTACACTTGGTCGATTTAGTCGCACGACTAAATCGACTCGCTGCATTTGCCACTAAATCGAAGCAACTAGGCCGAATCAGATCGATGGATGTGTTCAATTATTTCAACCACAGAAAATAGAACGTCTTTCAATTCAGTTGCCAGTCGATTAGTCGCCTTCGATCAACAAGCGATTAAGTTGAAGTCCCGTTTACACGGTCGATTAAGTTGAAAGTGACGTCAATTCAACTGAATCGAACGCAAATCGACTAAGTGTAAACGCCCCATTACAAGTCAGTTACCATCAAAACTGAGGCGTTGGAACTTTTACAATTTGTAACAGGAAATCACTACTTGCTTATAAATACGGCCTCCGGATATATGGCATAAAATCTAGTGCAAAAGGCACAAACTAACCTGTGCTAAGTGTCCATTAAAAAGCACGGATGCTATCCAACAGAGTCAGGGCAGTGCCATAGCGCGATCGAATAGAGCAAGCGGGAAGGTTCTAGAACGCTGGTCTCCCATATAAGTTAGTAGGCTGGCTGGTACGTTTCCGTACCACAACTCAATTCTTAATTCACACAATATTGTCGAGCGAGTGAAGGCGGGTTAGAAGCCCCGCAGGGCATGTTTTCTATCTTTATTACAACTCGATGGAGAGGGGAGCAGTGTACTAGAACCTTTTCGCTAGAACCATGCCGAGCAAGCGCGTTGCCGACAGAGAGTACGCGTATGAACGAGGGTAGTAAAAACATTGGGTTTGGCAATGATACAAATTTCAATAGCACTTGTCATGGTTAGGTGAAAGTGGGGTACAGTGAGACACATTTTTTCCGTAGATAATAACTCTTGTATTATATATAAGATATTAAAATGAAACAAAAACTGAACAGATGGTTGGAGTTTAGGCTATCATACAATATTGGTTATTTTGGTTTAATGTTAATCACCTCTGGTTTACTTACTTTTAAACAAAATATGACAATTTGTCTCATTGTACCCCACTATTGGGGTAGGCTGAGACATACACATACTTAAATGTTTCCTTCTCTATTACGAAGTTCAACGCATATCCAAAAGATGAAAATCAACAGAAAATTATAGGAATGACATTTCACGTTTAGTTTTACAATGTGTTAGCGGTTATGGTAACTTCAGTTTGATGCCGTATGCGTTAACAGTTGTAATATCCTGAACAACTACAAAAATAAATTTTCCGTACTTTTCCCACTTTCACACAAAATTTCCCCACTTAGAAAGCTAACTATATAGTTATTGTTATCACTATCCAGTTTCAGAACCTTCCCAATAGAATACATGTCCTTTTTACAGTGAAGTTCTACCAAAACATAATCATCCTCATTTATGTTTCCATTGTAATCTTTAAAATCATCTGGCCTAATTTCGAGTAATAATTCAATTTCTTCATCTGATGAGGACAATTCGACCAATTCTTCATCTACATCTGGATCGACTTCATAGTCAAAAAGGCTTTTAAAAAAATTGTACTCGTTTCCTCTTTGTTGTTTTCTTGATGTTTCTTTTTCAGCCAATAATTTCTTCTCTGGACACATCTGTATTTTTTTTGAAGGAAGTGTCTCACTGTACCCCAACAGCATAATTATCAATGTCAATCGTATTTCCCCGGAACCACAAAAAAGCTTAATTATTAACAATATTGGGATAAATATCGACAAATAATAAAGTATATCATGCTCTGAAATTAATTTCCAATTATTTGATTAATTTTGATTTCTTCAGACAGAAAGGAAATACAGAAAATTTACTTTGCTTCACTGAAAATCACTGAATTCTCTCAAAGCCTGTATCCTTCGCATCAGCCATTTGCCTTAGTGATGGGCAAACCGATTCACCTCTGAGATCGACGCTCAATAGTTCGATCACTAAAATGAATCGATTCATTTGAACGACTCAGTGACTCACTTATATTTTTACAACGGGGAGAGTTGGAAGTTAAAAACTGAAATTGTATTATCAGATTAAATGCATTACATAAAATGAATTTAAAAGGTATAACTCCAATTTTAGATTACAAGCATACTGCTATTAACAAATTTAACTTTAAAAAATCACAGGAAGTTACACTTTTAAACTAATGCAAATTACAGTTAACAGATGTAACACACAAAAATGCAATTCAGATACAAAATACACATGCAAATTAGACTAAATAAAATTACTATTAATAAATGTGAAAATACATCACAAATGCAAAAAAGCTATATGCAAATTACAGCCTAAACGAATCAAAATACGGAATGCAAAATATTACAACTGTAGACTCGATGCTATAGCAATACAATTTTAGAATTACTGCAAAAGTGTTACAAATTTAAATTCAAAGACAAAAATATTACCGGTATAATTTTATTACATCTTGAGAAACTAAATTTTTCCTAGAAATGTTGGCTACCACATCCCCCTTAGAATACACATTTTAATCAAAGTAACGAGTTCCCACGTAGCTAAGCGGTTAGCGTACGTGCCTTTGGCGTGGGAGATCTGGCGTTCGATTCATGGTGGGAGCTCATGTAGTTCGGGTTCCACGTTTTCAGTACGTCCACGTCTCATATAGCCCCGCTGCTGAAATAAAATGAAATATATTAGTTTAATGGCAAACGATTAAGCTCTGTAGGCTAAGGAAGATGATTAAAGCAACTGAATGATGATGGAAGAATTAGTGGAATGAGAAAGTGGGAGGAAACGGAGTATTTGAGAAAACTGACGAATATGATGTCCACCATGAACTTACTTGGCCGGGGAATTAACCAGGGACCCCACGCACCAGAGGTAAGCGCTTTACCACTGAGTTACAGTGCCTCGCTACTGAAAAGGACGCTATACTCAAAACCAAATCAAATCAGGCCCGTAGCCAGCGCAAAAATGTAGGGGGGCTCGGTGGATGTTAGGGAGGGCGATCCAACCATATTATAGTTCATCACCATGTGATATGGGTCATTTGCAAGCCCACTGTGAAAATTTTAGGGGAGACAGTAAAAATTTAGAAGTGGCCCGGTCCGCGTGCCCGTCGTGGATACGCACCTGAATCAAATCAAAGTAACATGAGAAAAACTGAATTCGAAGTAGGGTTAATAACTATATCAAAAAATTAATTTTAAACGGTTCAATTGTTTTCCTTTGGCGTCTTTGCAAAATTCTTGTCATTTTTATATAATAGACATATTGTGTCAATAACATAACATTGCGGTTTAAGAACTGTTTTAAGTAGCTACAGAAAACCTTAACAGGGGCATCGACCCCACCTATCCCAACCAGGGGCGGATCCAGTGGGGGCGATCGCCTCCCCAGAAGAGGAAACTTTCTTATTTTACATATATAAATAAAACCCAACCCAAAGTTTGGAGCCCTTAAAAGTAGCAGTATGACAACCTACCGCCCCCCCCCCCCACAGAAGTCGGTCCTGGATCCGCCCCTGATCCCAACCGTGTGTGCTTCCATAAAATTCAGTTATGTTGTAGGTACGACTTACGGGAAATGCGTTTTGAATTTTGTACATCACAGTCTTAAGAATTTCCATATAGGTCTATATTATAAAAGTATCTTAAAATACCCTTAAGTAGACCTTCGTTATTTAAGCTGAAATTACCTTTTGCAACGAAAATAATGAACTAAGACAATTAGGATCAATTCTCTCCTATTATAATGTAATTATTACGAATTTATTTGAATTACATATGCTCATTTTAACATACCATTTCCCTTAAGAACTGTATAACTAACACACACTTTTGTTTAAAACTAACAGTTGCACAATATTGATGTATGAACAAACGCAGAGTGACTAATCTCTACTGCTGGTGTGCTCTCGTTTACATTAATTTCTCAACTGAATATTCACTTGTCTATGTGCAATTGCAAGAGCGGATCCAGGGAACCGGAAACAACTGGCTCTTTCGGGCTTCTACGTACTTGATCTACTCCCCCAGGGGCTGCTAAATATGCGATTCGAACTGCCATTGGTTGCTGGATGTGTGACGTCACGCGGAAGAGAGGAAATCGCGTCTTCTGCTTTTAGCATGTAATTTTTGTATACTCCGAGCATGTTCTAATTCCATTTGTTTTTTTAAACTACACAGAGAGGAAAATATTACTAATTCTTACGCTACAAATACGCAGAGTAAATTGCTATATTATAATAAATACATATTAATGTTAAAATCACTCATTTTTATAGTTTTTTTAATATTGATAGGAAATGTTAGTGTTAGTTCTAAATGCAGCCCTCAGAAGCAAGGTGACCAGACGTCCCGTTTTAGCCGGGACAGTCCCTTTTCTTCAACCGCTGTCCCGTTTTTTCTGATTCTCAAACGGGACGCCTAAATGTCCCGTTTTTAAGCAAAAATGACCCAGGTGTCCCGTAATTATTATTCAAAATATAAATGGTCAATGTAAATTCTACACTTTTCCGTACCGATACTCATTGGGAAGCTTCAGTCATATATGGAACTTCTGAATGTTCAAATGGGATTTCAGTGTTCTGTGGTTTAAGTGGGAATTGAATGGGAATTCTGAGTGTTCAAGTAGTTAAAAGAATTCTTGGATAGTACTTTAATTAGAAACACTGTGTTATCTCTCTTACTTGTGCATTTTGTAAATTGAAAACACTACTGAGTCCCAAAATGGAATCTGAAAGTCAGATATTTACTTCCCCCCTCGTCGATTCGTATGCGTCCCGTTTTTGCAAGTAAAAATTCTGGTCACCTTGCTCAGAAGAAGTCACAGAACCCAGAATGCATTGTTTCTTTTTCTTTGCATTGTGTTTCTTCATTGTTTGGGCTTTATATTTTAGGTTGAGATTGCTTACACAAATAAATGTTCTTGTTTTCAGATATGTTTCTACTATATTTTGGGTTTAGTTCGCGGGAATATAATTGAAATTAGTATGGCCGAGCCCTAATGAGGGGTAATAACCCCGAACTCAAATTAAAATGTGCCCGAACAAAATTACTAAACGCAAGTGCAAGGAGGCTAGTGACTGCAAGTCTTATTAAAGGATCTAAGCCAGAACCCGACTAAGCACGAGCCTGAATGAAGGAGTGAGCCCAAGCGCAAATGAGTACAAGCCCCACTAACGCCAGTGAGCTCTTCCCACTGAGTATAGACGTCTGCACCCAAGTAAGTGCGTGCCCGAAAGAGATCAGAGAGCGCGAGTTCCAAGGAACCTAGTTAGTGTTAGCCTCATTGAAGGATATGAGCCCGGTGCCAAATAAGCACGAACTTTAACGAGAATAAATAGCACCAGCCTCACTAAAAGTAATGAACCCGAGCCCACATTAGTGCACATTAGTGTCAGTGAGTTTGAGCTCCTTTGATGAGTGAGCTCGAGTCCAGTTGACGGAAGTGAGCCCGCGCGAGTGAGCACACAAGTCTAACTAAGAATAGTGACCCCGAGCCTAACTAATCGCCTGCTCGACGTGCTCGAAAGAGATTCGGGTACGCAATCACCAAGGAGCCTAATGAGAGCGAGCTTCACTGAATGCTGTGAGACCGAGACCGAGTAAGCACCAGCATCATTGAAGATGTTAGCTCGAGCTTGAGTAAGAGCGAGCCTTAACGAGAATAGTGAGTGCTTGCCCCATTGAAGGTAATGAACCCGAGGACAAATCATTACAAGTCTCACTGACGTCATTAGGGACGACTCCATTGATGGTAGTGACCCGGACTGCAGTCAAATTAGTGAGCCCGAGCTTCACTAAGTATAGTGAGCACAAACCCAATAAACGCGCACCCCAATGAAATTTGTAAGCGTGAGCTTCCAGCTGGCTAGTGAGTGCGATCCTCATTGGATGATGGGTCCTAGCCGAAGTGAGCACTATCCTCAACGGGAATAAGAACGCGAGCTCCATTGAAGGTAATGAACATGAACTCGTAAACTGCACATGTAGTCATTTTGAACGTTAAAGCGAATATTTAAATAAGAATAGACGTAAGGAACACTATATGTTGACATACGGAAAACCTAATGTTTTGAGCGAGCATTACTGGCGGAAAACAGAGTAGCCAATCAGGTTCGACTTGCTTAGTGTTTGGCGTCACCGAGTATGGGGACAAAATGCACAAATCCTCTTTTACAACATCTTTGCTCGTCCCACAGGATCGGCATTCATAACTCTAGTTATTTAAATTTCTTTCGTTTTTCAACTTCATATGTTAAAAAAAAAAAAAATTCTCTTATTCATCTCCACGCCAATTTGATATATGCAAAGAAGAAATTGCATGAGGACAGAGCTTTTTTCTTACAGGTAGCCTAAGAAGTTCGTGTTGTAAGTCTGTCTCATATCTTTCGCTCGGTAAGAAATTGAATAGAACAAATACGAGCATTGTTTACATTAATTCTGTCTGTTCGTTTACACCGAGAAACCACTGTCGTTGTACCAACTTTTTTGGAAAGCGGTGATATATTATATATGGAATCTTCCTTCCCCAATTCGGACATTGAGCAACAGCACATTTATTATAATTTTTATTCATTTTTGTCTCAATAATTATCCATTCTTTATAAATTTCTCACATCAACACCGCTCACTGTATTCCCTGCAATGTACTTATTTCGTGCTCTCTTCCACGTGACGTCACGTCGCGCAAGAATTCTGGGATTTTTTTTTCTCTCGATAGCAGAAAATGTGCTACCTGTAATACTCTATATACATTGCTACTCCCCCATTCTGCAGATTCGATTTTAATTGATAGTTAAAAGTTTACGCTTTATATGTAAAATATCACTGTAAGTCCAACTGCCACATCAAAGTACTAAATATTTACATTGTTGGTACTCTTTTTAATTTATTCATGCCAGAGGTGGAAATACACCAGTGTTGCCAACAAGTTGATACAAAAAGTCGCTAAATAGGAGACGAAATGACTCCAATTTTGGGTGAAAAGTCGCTAAAAACATTTCGTGGAATTTTGCTTTCATATATATATATATATATACATATATATATATATATATATATATATATATATATATATATATATATATATATATATATATATATATATATATATATATATATATATATATATATATATATATATATATATATATATAAGATACGTGATCAATTCAAGCCATAGTACTATCTACGCTGAAAGAAGGTATATGGAATACTCAAAGACTCATTGTATCATTGTATAACTAACAATAATTTCACTTTTATATATTTTTAACTTTATGATCAATTTTGCTACAACGAAATCAAAAGTGAGTTTAGAGAAACGAATTAAAGGTCTAGAAAAAATCTTACTTCACTTCTATTCACGCTTCCACAGATAATCTGTTTGCTATCGTTAATGTATTATTTGTGCCTCTAAACGGAAGCTCTGTAAACTAAAGGACATTAAAAGCTGGAGTTGGTCCCCGTTAGAAGATAAGAGATAACAGCAATCAAAGCGGGAATATAGAGATAAATGTTATGTACTTTCCCAGCTCGTCAACATCTGAACTGATTCAAATAAACAAAAGAAAAATAAACATATATCTGAACTGATTCGAGCTAATAGTACTTATTTTAGGACAAGTTGTTCGCAGCGCAAAAGTCGCTAGATTTGTAAGTAAGTCGCCAAATGGTCATTCCAAAATCACCAAAAAAAGTCGCTAATCGGAAAAATTATTTTTTGTCGCTATTCTGGAAGGCGAATTCCCTAGATTTAACGACTTTTCCCTCAAATTGGCAACACTGAAATACACTAAGGCAACACACATTTGCCGAACTCGACTGAAGAGGCGCTCGCCATAGTGAGAACAAGCGAAACTACCCCTCCAAAACAGCAACTGACTGAATCAACCAAAAAGCAAGAGGGCGGTTCGCGAGTGAGCGACGTACAAGATTCACTTTCTCCAAACATTGTCACTCCTAAAGAATCATGAGAACAGTGGTTCAAAAAGAATCATGACTCCTGAAGAACAAAATGACAAACCACGACTCCCGAATAATCATGATTCCCGAAGAACCACAACTCCCAAAGAACAACGACTCTCGAAGAATCATTGCACATTTCTAGTGAACAACGACTCACTCACTCATCCAAAAGAGTTAGTCAGGAGAGTCGGCTCACTCGCGAGCGATACATCACTAATTTGCCTGCTAAAACAACAGAGGAAGGTCAACAGCCACATGTCTGTACGTCCATCGTTTCCAACTTCATGCAACAAATAATCAAGAAAAATCCTTGTCTCACTGTACCCCCTACATACTAAAAACACCACAGTAGTGGCCACCTAGACGGAGAAGTTGGTTAGGTTATAATTCGAGAAAACTTGTAACCGGTCGGGGTTCGATTCTTTTATATTCCTGTTCGGGATGCCATTATTCATAATCGTTGTGGTTCGGATTCTGTTCGGTGCGCTATATTACCACATTGGGATTCGAACAAAAACTGTGAACTACTTAGTGATCAGTTTCTTCAATACAGGAGCGTCATTTCAGATTTTGCTTGGGGAGGGGCAAGACCCCTTGATATAAGTAAAATTTCGCGTTTTTCACTGATTTACTACTATTCTATTGATAAAATCTATATACACCTCAAACTCAGGGGGGGGCAAATGCCCCTCCCTGCCCCCCTAAATGACGCCCCTGCTTCAATAAAGCGCGAACATACTGAAAATCACAATGTGAATGACTGTATGAAATTTCGGTACGATTTTCATTGTCATTCACATTGAAACACAAACATTACAAATTTAGCGTGCAAATAGCTTAAAACTAACTATGTAAATAAATAGGAACACTTTCATCAAACAAAATCAATTTAGTTTAACACGTATATTTTCGGGCTGTCGTAGTGACTTTTGTTTTACTGCCCTCTTTACTGTTCACAAATACTTACATGTTTTATATCTCACAAGATTATAGATTGAACTTTATAACATTAATTTCCAATTCAAACCTGTATTATATGAATCGAAGTTTTTAGCCCATAATACGATACACTAACGCAACACGCACACGGACGAATACGATAACGACGCGAAATTCGCACTGTTTATTATTGGTTCACATATTCAATAAACTTTAGTGATCACTATAAAAGTACAAACAAGTTTAGTATTAACTTAGTTTGTTATAATATTTTTTCTTTCACTACTTTTACATAACGTCTGCAGTAACTTTCGTACATTTGCTCCTCCTGTTTTGCGCGTGATATTCAGAGTGAATGTATGAGCAGGATTTGTTCGACTGTATTCCTCCGCCACTGCTAAACTGCCACATCATATATCCCTTTCCGGATCCTGGCTTTTTGGGCTATTTTTTAGACTTTCAGTCAAGCAGCTACTGTATCGTCACTATTTATCCTAGGATCATGGTTCATACCTCATTCTCTTCAGAATAGAGCTGGCTTTCAAATGGTACCACCTGCATGCTCATACCATATACCAGAAGCGGGAAAAAATGTCAAAGTGAAAGTTTCGGAGGGAATTTTTTTCTCGAACTTTGCCCCCCCTGGACCCCCCTGTGTAAACGTAGCCATCTAAAAAAAATCTGAGAAATAGTACTTGGTATACTGAATGTGTGTGCCAAATTTCAAGTTTCTATCTTGAATAGTAAGGGAGGGAGAAATTTTATCAAAACTTCCCACCATGCCCCAAATTACCACAAAACACTATGATCTCAGGGAAAAAATTCCTGAGACATCCCTAATTACCCTAGGGTCATGTGTCGCCCATATTCTCTTCTGAATAGAACTGCCTTTCAGGCGGTACCATTCACATGTCTCCATCATGTATCTAAGGCGGGAAATTGCAGAAAAAAGGGATTTTTTGTCTAAATTTCCCATTTTTCAACTTTTAGCCCCTCTGGACCCCCCCTGTTTTAACACAGAAATCTGAAAGAAAATCTGTTAAATACTACTCGGTGGACTGAATGTTTGTGCACAATTTCAATCTTTTAGGTGCAAAAATAAGCCCGCCAGAAAAAAAATTCAGAAATTTCCCCATGTTACCCTATACAGAAGTATATTTTGAAAAACATTCACTGAGACGTCCCTAATTACCCTAGAATAATAATTCGACCGTCATTCTCTTCAGAATGGAACTGCCTTTCAGACGGTATGACTCACGTGTCTCCATCATGTATGTGACGCGGGAAAATCCTGAAAAACGGGATTTTTTGGTCTAAAAATCCCTTTTTTTCAGTTTTCCCCCTCTGGACCCCCCTTGTTTTAACGCAGAGATCTGAAAAAATCTGATAAATACTACTAGGTAGGCTGAATGTTTGTGCACAATTTCAATCTTCTAGGTGCAAAAGTAAGCCCGCCAAAAAAAAATATACCCACCATGTCCCATTTTTCCCTATATAGAAGTATATTTTTCAAAAAATCCCTGAGACGTCCCTAATTACCCTAGGACAATGATTCGACCGTCATTCTCTTCAGAATGGAACTGCCTTTCAGACGGTATGACTCACGTGTCCCCATCATGTATGTGAGGCGGGAAAATGACGAGATACGGGATTTTGGGGGTAAAAATATCCCTTTTTTCACCACTTTGCCCCTCTGTTTTAGCACTGACATCGGAACAAAAAATCTGGTTACTACTCGGTGGACTGAATGTTTGTACAAAATTTCAATCTTCTACGTAGAAAAATAAGCCCGCCAAAAAATATTGAACATAGGCTTAGAAAATGAGAAAATAAATTTTTGACTTATGACGTCATCACCTCCTATGTCTGGACGCAGAACGGTCTGAAACCATACGTAATGTCTTCTACAAGGCCTCTGGACTTGGAAAAAAAAAAAAGACGAAAAAGCTCAAATAGAAGAGAAATAGAACGCAATGTACCATGAAAAACGCGTATGGTACAAAATTGTACCATAGGATCCCCAAAGGGATATTCTTTACACGTGATATAACTAATTCACTAATTAGATGTATTTCTTCAAATTCGATGAATTAATATTGAAGGGAAAGGTAACTAATTTTAAAATTTTGATATAGTCCGATGATTGGCGATATTCATAAGGACTACTTTTTATAAATCATTTTAGTCCTCCGCAAGTCTACTCACTGTTCCTTGTTGCATTTTACTCACACTAATACAAATCAGTGTTGCCACAGTACTACCTCTAGAGTGGGCTGAAAAATAGTACCAAATTGAAACAAAAAGGGCTGAATTTTTATACCAATGTAATACATGGCTCTATAACACGAAACCAAAAGAGGTGAAGTTCTAGAACACCCCCCTTCTCACAAGAGTCCAAATCAAAAAAGTGCTCTTTTTAAAAATTACTTTTAAAAACGTTTTGGTGTAGAATCTTTGCAACGACACATAAATGATAGACTTACTTGAGCACACGCTGGTCTTCTTCAGAGTATTCAACTATTGATTCAACGTGTGTGTGCTTCTTTTTTTTTAATTTCAAGCGTAATCTGTTTCTCGGTATAGTTCGAATTACGAATTTTCCTCGAAGTTTGTAGCGTTATGCGGTGCAACGTCACAATGAATGTTCAACAGCATTTTTGCGAGTCCAACACACAGTATGAGTAACATGAGATGCAGGAAAGGTCTTACTGACACTTTTGAAAATGTGAGAAATATTTGTTGAATGGTGCTGAATTGGGTAGAATTGTACCAAGTTTTTCACAAAAGGGGCTGAAAATGCCAGCGTGGTACCAATGGGCCGATGAACGACAAAAAGGGCTGAATTTGGTACAATTGTACCAAGTGTGGCAGCACTGATACAAATTCACACAAGTTTAGCCACAGATTACTCGAAACAGAATATCTTGCAGTTCACAAAAAGATGTCCCTTTTCCTTACTGGTTTGCGATTTAAAGTTTTTTTTTTTTTTTTTTTTTTTGTATATAATAGGCTTCCACACTTATAAACTCAAACACGATATGTTACAACTTTGACATATATACGTCATTTTCACACTGCCTGTCCAGCTCTAAATCATAACAAGTGTACCTCTTTGCCTAATAGTTTGTTCCACTTCCACATGCAGTGCCACTTACAACATAGGCCTACAAAATAACCAACAACAAACACCTTTGTAACTTCAACTATTCCTCTCATCTGACTTCACTCATTCTTCATCAGAAATGAATATATATACTCCAATTCAACCAATAAATTTAATTGATTCCGCGACACTCCACTTACCTCCTAATAAAAATTAAAGATTTTACCGAATGGATGTCAGTGTTCCAATTACCTTCCTTCCTTGCTTTTGTTTTATTGTTCACTCACTCACCTACTGCCAATCGAATGCATGCTGATGAAGTGCTACTTAGTGCTTTACATGTGCTTTACGACGGATAAAGTAAGTGAGTGTATATGAAAAATGGCTCTATTAGGTGCTATTTTCCACCGGCAGTATATTTCTGCAGTGTACAAAACCTGAATTTTATGTTTACCGGTATATAACCTGTATGAAACCATGAAAAATACTATTAAAACTCGTATCCTTACCAAAACCCACTTCTTTCCATTACCCTCGCTTATGCACATACCCACCATTCAGGCACGTAGCCTAGGGGTGGGTCCGGGGGGTCCGGACCCCCCCTTCGAAACCAGAAATAAAAACAAATTAAGGAAGGATGAAACAAAAAGAAACGAGAAAAAGAATAATCATTGTTAAAAATAAAAAGCCACAACAATCGTTTTGTTACTCTTTCTTATAAGGAGCTTTGTGTGGAGGAAACAGAAGGGGGGCTTCAAGTTAAAAATGGATATTATAGTAACGGAGCATTCCGAATTCCATCTAGTTCCATGCTAATTCTATGGACTACATATTACGATCGATAAATCGGTTCGATCAGAGAGACTCTCAGGTAGAACTTAAGAAATTCCCCCAATCACCAATAATATGAGCCTGACAACATAGATTCCAGCTACACTTGTTAAAGAAATTTTAAATTTTGTGGCAACACTAATCCATTTTATAGGATGTCTTTACTGCCAAAAAGATCTCGTTACTATCCTTGACGGCGTTAAATGAAGATAAGAAAAAGAAGAAAGAAGACAAAGAGAATCGAATTCAAATGACTTCGGAAGACTTTTTCAATACTTTTTAAAATATTATTTTACTCGAGAATTCTTCATATTTTGTTATTAAAATACTGGCTAACATATCTTCATTTTATGGTTCTAATAAATCAATATCGGTATGATGGCAGTAAAATGGTTTGCATTGATCGAGCCCATGGTATGTAACCACAGTATTTAATTTCAGCCACCCCCCCAATTACGAAATCCTGGCTAAACGAAGAAATATAAGTTGTCAGTAAAATAGTTTAGAATGATCGAGCCCCTGGTGTGATAACCACAGTATTTCGTCCCGGACCCCCCCCCCTCTATTATGAAATCCTGGCTACGTGCCTGCACCATTGCTGACGCGCCTGCTCCATTCCTACTTACCCCGCGCGGGCCCACCAATTTCGTCCTACTCTAAATCGATTAGCTTGGTGTTCGTGTGCAAGTTAGCAGTTAGTATTCGGCTTTTTATTGCATACCTAGCCCATGTTGGTTTGTGTTTTTTGCACTGTAATTTTTATGCTACATATCCGGAAGCCGTATTTACAGACAAATCATATAATAATTGTAATATTTCAACAATTATTTCTGGTGGCCCCCTTGAATTTTTATCTATGCCAAGTGAGATATTTTCATTTCGCCCAGTGGAAATCTTTTAAGGGACAATAGGAAGGAAATTAGTGAAAGACGTAATTTTTTAAACAAGTCTTTCTAGTTGTGCGCCAAAAGTAAACTTGTACGGCAGGCCGATAGCAACCCAAAAATGTAGGGGCGGTAGAAATTGGAGGGGGGGACGAACCAACCATATTATAGTTAATTTACAAGCCTACCGCGAAAATTTTAGAGGAGGGCAGCAAAAATTTATGGGGTGCCCCCTAGACACCCCGTGGATACGGGCCTGCTGTCCTGTAAGGTTAATAGTTGATTTATCCATCTCATTTTCTCATTCGTGATCAGCATATAAATAAATAAGCTGTTGCTCTACGTTATCTTCGTTCATTGCAAAGAATATAAGTTGCTAAATCCCCAACTTATTAAATAGAGTACAATTTATTTATGTTGCGCTAACATCGACATATCGCTTGTCTCACATGTTATCTTCTATGATCGTCCCCTGCCCTGCTTTTATATTGTTTTACTTTTCTCATGACATTTTTCAACTGTTATGTTTCTTCCCAATCATGGCTATGACGTCATACTCCATCGCACATTCGTTCATTACAGCAGTGATGCGAACTCGAGGCAAACTTCCCATATCGAGGAAAAATCAGGCCACAAATTTACTTACGTGGGGAAAATACCTTTAAATAACCGAAAAACGTGGTAATTTTTCACTATCTGCAGGTGCACACTTCTCTGGAAGAAAAACCGTATTTCATTTGCAAGACAACGATATTTTTGATTGATGATTGGGCAACGCTATCCAGAAAATTGTTACAGACTACGCTGAGTGAATAACGTTAGTGATTTCAAAGGATTTAAAATTCAATTCGTGACGTTAGTGATTTCAATGGTAACTGAACATTTTCAAATTTAGAAAGCTCGCTAAATTGGTGTTATACCTTTCACATACCACCGCGGAGGCTAAGAGAATATTTTCTGCTTTAAATAACGTTAAAACACAAAATAAATAAAATAAGCAATGACATGCTAAATGCAGTTTGTATGATTAGTACCTCATTTCAAATAGAAATTATTTAGTGTACAACATTTTGTTACAAATTGATATCTAAATATTTACAACAAACAAAATTAATACAAATTGTGCGGTAGCAAGTATTGTAAACATCAGAGAAGTTTTATTTGAAAGTGAAGTGTCTTTGCATAATGTAGAATAGCCTAAATTTAAAGTTGTAAATTCATTTGTATTATAATGAAGTAGACATGTGGTTGATATTTGCGCTTTCTGCTATATTTTTTTAATGAACGTACAGATCTATAGGCTTGTTTTTTAAGATTTTCGAAGGTGGGAATTTTTGAAGGATCGAGGGAAAATTTGGACTGCACGGAGCACAGACTAGAATATTATGGTCTGTGGCACGAAGGAAGTTCTATATATCGTGGTTGGCATCATTGCAGAACAGGATGTAGGTCGGTACGAAACAAATGACATTCAAAAGGCATCATTCGTTTTCTGCTTGATTGAAGTTAATCGTGGCATATTTTGTGAGTGAGAAATACTTTGTATCGTCTCTGATCTGTATTAGTGTTAAAAGTCCTGTATCAAGATGAGTAATGCTGTAACGGTAGAGATTGAATACTGGTAAGACAAAATACTAGAGTATTTAGTACAACTTCTGCTCTCTTTATTTATTTAAGTGAACCGCGAATTCGAGAGACTTGTTTTGCCTGGATAAATTAATCTTATAGTGGAATTTAATACAGATAGTAGTTGTGATTAGCTTGGGACAAAAACCACTATGCTTCGTTCTATGGGAAGTAAACTTGTAGGACTTTTTAGATCGCCAGGAGTAGCTGTGTATATTGAATATTGGTAAGAGAAATGAAGTTACATATTTTTTTAAAAAATATTCTGCGTAAAACAGTAATTGTTATGACCTCTTATAGTAGTATATTGTGAGTGCAGATTTAGGTTCAACTTTACACTACACGCTTCAGCTACGCATCGATAAGTAATACTGCTTTAAAAGGGGCAGTAGAATAGAATTAGGAGGGTAGGGATAAGTTGGGGGCAATACTGTACTTTATGGCGACCAGTGACTGAAACCAATTCATCTGACCTGGTTCCCGGAAGAGTTCAGGAATCAGTTCTCAAGAACGATTCGATCAGTTTCTCGAAACAGACAACCTGCTACGAGGAAGTTACTACAGACTACTCCGAAGAATCAAAACATACTTGAGAATGGGTTCCTGAACTAATCCGGAAACCATATGAGATGAATTAATGTTAACACATTCATGTCAGTTAAAATAATAAGCAGCTTCTACACTAACTAAACATAACCTAACCTAACGACACGAAATTAACAACAATATTACACAATAACATCTAATTGATCAACTAAGAAAATTAAACAGAAAACACAGAATATCCACGACAATTATTTTCAAGTCTACATGGGAGCTACCGCCCCCACCCCTCACTAAGAACGTCAGTAGAATAAATTAAGTAACTTGTAATACATTTTCTACGATTATTTTCTAATCTACATGGGGGCTATATCTCCCAAACCATCCGCTAAAAGGAGCTTCACTGGAGAAAACGGAATAATCTTAAAAAAACTTCCGAAATATTACCAAAAAAAAAAAAAAAAAAATGAAACATTACTTACCATTAATGATACAGCAACCCAGCATGCCGAACAAATAAAAGTTCTTGCTCTCCAATGGACAAACCATCACAAAATTTCCGACGCCACCAATACCATACGAAGTGTAACATTAAGTTTTCTGAACCATGAGTAGATACAAGGTTACGCTTTAAATGCGACCACAAATCTTCAACTGTTTGTGTATTTGCTCCAGTAGTCGGATCTACAAAATTCAACGACTGATTTACAGTTAAATGCTGCAATTTTTCTTTATCCAAAGAATAACAACCCTTCTAACAGTCGGTGAGTATGACGAATCCTGGATGCCCATGACGAGAAATGATTTCAAATAAACTTTCGGCAGATCTAGAATTACATCCACATTCACGTAAAAAAAATTCACCAGTTTCCCTACACACCCCAACAATCCTCCTTTGCTGACGTCTCACCCTTCCACGGTTATATTTCTCTCGACCGAACAAAGATTCGTCTATCTCCACATGACAACCAGGTTCACCTATTAAACCACTTGACGACCGCACAACAGTTCCCAAACACACCTCCCGGCAAAAGGTAAGCCAATCGGACAGTTTTTCTACTTAACGAACCCACATCAGAAGAACATTCGTGAATAAGAAATTGATAATTTGTAACAGCAGCGAAAAAAAAAAAAAAAACTTTGTCCAGTGCTTAGATTTGTATTGTTCCATTACGCAAAGAAATATGTTTTCTTAAACGACCACAATTAAAATTAAAACATACATGAGAAACTATGAATCCGCCACTCACAACATATTTTGGACATACGTTTATCCTGCAATCACAACCATTACATTTTTTTTTCTCAAACTCAAACCGCACAAAGCCGCAAAGCGAAAACAATTCATGTCCGAATTCAAAATGCAATTATTTATGAAAGAAGAGTTAACACGCTCTGCATTAAATTCATTGAACCGCTTTTGAAGTTCTAGAACTAAATGCTGAGTTACCATGCGCACACACTTTGTCTGTGCGCAGAATTACTTTGTCGCTGTCATAAAGGTAAACCGGAGGGCAGAGTGAGAAAGTAACATAATTCCATTTATACTTGGCACCGGTAAAATTGTGCGGCACATTAAATTGTTAAATCTTTTCTTGGAGTTATTTTTAAAGTGTATTGGGCTTAAGCGATATTAGGAGTATAACTATTCATATCACCGACCCCGAAAACTATGGATATCGGTGGGGGTGCGGTGGCTAAGTGGTAGAGCGTTCACCTCCGGTGCTTGAAGTCCCTTGTCAGATCCCATCTCGCGCCGTGTGGACTTTGTGGTGGACAAACACCGTGCTCGTGGGTTTTCTCGGGGTTCTCCCGTTTCCTCCCATTCATTTCTCATAATCACCGTCTCCTTTAGCCTAACCGGCATAATCGTGGGACGTAAAACTTAGATTTCATTTCATTTTTTTCACTAATATCGGTCGTTTTAGATATTTTTTACATGTCAATCCTTCCAAATCCCACTCCTTGGGATGTTTTACTCCCATATGTTTTTTTTTCTGTTTTTCTTTTTTTTTATCAGATCTTGAGACGTATGTCTACCAAGTTTGGTTGAAATTGCTCCAGACGTTCCTAAGTTACGCTGGATATACATTCATACGCATACATCCACACACACACACACGGATATATATATATATTATATCGTCGTCTAAGATTCAATACCGCGTAAGTAACATTTCACCAATTTTATAGGAGAGAAAGAACTGCTTAAATACTAGCTTTAGCCTCATTATGCACGGCTACTTGAGGGAATAACAGGGTTACTTGTTGTAATATAGGTGTACTACTTTTCCAGATTGTGCGCTATCATATACTGATTCTAATGATATCAAAAACTCAAATTCGCCAAAATTGGAGATACACGATGTTGAATCTCAGACGACGATATATATATATATATATATTCACGCGGAAAGTTTGACGCGACACAAGTGAAAGCTACAACCACAAATAAAAAGACACCGAACATAGTACAAAATAAAAGTTAGAATATTTACGGAATAGTCAGTATTTTGTTGAACCTCCTTTCCTCTTCTTGCATACTTTCAGACGTGGAACACACAAGGCGAGAGTTTGGAGGGTAACGAGTGGCGGATTGTCCCAAACCTGCCTGATGGCAGCTTCCAGCAGAGGCAATGTAGAGATGTCCCTACCCTGTAAACTCTCTTCGTGATAAGACCATAGGTTTGCTATGGGGTTTAAGTCTGGACTTTGCCCTGGCCAATCTTCAAAAGTAGGACAGAAGCATCTTTAAGCCAAGATACCACACTTTTGGCTGTATGACAAGGAGCTCCATCTTGCATAAAAAAAGACGCTCCACTTTTTGCAAATGACAATTCCAACATCGTTTAATAGCTCGAAATAGACAAACTGATTCATGGTCTGGTTTCTAGGGAGAATAACTAACTCCCCTACACCACCATAACTAAAGGAACCCCAGACCATGATGCTGGCAGGTTGTTTTACAGATGGACAGGTGTACTGAGGAAGGGTGGGATCAGCACCAGGAGGACGGTACATACGCTGGCAATCATTGACACTGACAAAAAGCGTGGCTTCATCAGTCCACAATACTTTTTTCCAGTCATTAACAGTCCAGGTACCATATATTTTACAAAACGCCAGTCTTTTTTTATGATGATTCTCTGTAAGAAGGGGTTTCCGGCGAGCTCTGTAACTTCGTACCCCTAAGTCGTCATGAATTTTCTCCTGCACCGTCCGAAGGGACGCATTACCAAGCAAGGCAGGATTGTTTTCTTTTAATTCCCTAGCTGATAAAGAAGGTTGGTTCTGGAGCTGCCTTTTCATGATCTTTAGCGTCCTTTGAGACACTCCTAGGCACATTTAAATAACATGAGAAAATTCTTCCGCTCTTTAGACCCCCTAAAAGTAAAAAATATTCACTTTTGGCAATTTTCCTGTCGGTTAGTTCCGGAAAGCTACAACAATCATGCCAAATTTAAACATTTTAGCACTACAGGAAGTGCTCAATAATTTATGTCAGCTCATGTAGTTTATATATATATATATATATATATATATATATATATATATATATATATATATATATATAAAGAAAGAAAGATGTATGAGCAACGCTTTTGGCGTTGACCGTGTAAATTCGTGATCCACCCAAAGATGCCCGTTCTTACCTAAACTTGTGATTAAATGTCATCCGGATTGTCACCTAATAGTTTAAAGCAGCGTTTCCCAACCGGTGTGCCGCGGCACACTGGTGTGCCGCGAATGGGCCGCTGGTGTGCCGCGGGGAAATGAAAACAAAATTATTAATTATATAGGAACTAATTGCAAGACAGGAAATATATGTATTTAAATTTCACATTACTATGAACCTCTACAATGAAAAAATATTGTAATTGTAATATATTATTGTACATACATTACTACTACATAGATTGTATTTCGAAAACAGAATTTTATTAATATTTAAAATTGTGACGTATACTAACCATGTTAATAAATTATAAGTTTCACACTGTGTTACTTATCTGTTCATTTTTAATGTTGAAAAAAGTATTAATTATAATTGTTATGACCATTATTGTTTCTTCATTGTTACACAGGGTGTCTACTGGTCATGAAAGTCATGAAAGTCATGAAAAAGTCATATATTTTGCTTAGTGGTCATGAAAGCCATGAAAAAGTCCTTTATTTACCCAACTGGTCATGAAAATCTGAAATCTCAGAGTATATTTTTATACTTCATACTTTTATACCTCATACTGCATGTACTGAAACAGTTGTATCAGGTCAGTAATTGTGAGAATTTCTCCCACCAGTTAGTGCTGGCTAACTGGTACTTTACTGTCTTCCTAGCTGCTCCCCATTTCATCTTCTAGTCTCTGTAATATAGTAACAACTTTTTACTATCCAACTTTCTGATCTGCTATTTCTTTACTTCTAAGAAATTTAAATTGTGTATTTTTGGGCCTTTAGACTTATGCAAATAATATTATTCGTTTGAGTTTGCAGATTTTAAATTTGATGATCTATTTTTTAAAAACGAATTTCTTTTATAATTTGTTTTGTCTTTGGGCAGTTCTCTGACTGCTTAATTTCAGACAAATTTCTGCTAGATGGATAATTATATTCAGAATTAAAATTTCAAATACAGTATAGAGTGATTCACTGGTAAGAGCAGGTCGGTATTTAGGTAAGTATGAGCACAAGGCGGCAGAATTTGATTCTTTCTTTAAGATTCACAATAAGTGATATTTAAGACTAGCAACCCGCATAGTTCCTGCAAGCACGAGAAAATATGTTAATGTTTTTAATTCGCTCCAATTACAGTAGTTACTAATTAGCTATCTTATCTGAAAAAGTCTTCCTCTCCTACCCCCACCCCAAGGGGTGACGATGAACTTGAACATCATGAAAACTGATATCGTTAAACTCAGAGACCTTGAAAACTATGAATTTAACACTAATTTCGGTCGTTTTTGATTACTTTTAAAATCTCGCCCCCCCCCCCCCTCTCCCAACCTCACTCCTAGAGAGTAAAGTATGACCTTGAAGTTGAATTGGATTAAAATGTCACTATTTATCTCAGCGACCCCTAAAATTATGAATACTTTGGAAAGAGCTTAAAAGTATATGAAAGTATCCAGACTATGTAAACTAATTTTTTACATATAAAGCTTTATGAAATGTTTTTTACTAAACTAAAAAAAATTGTTTACTGCCTTTTAAATTGCTCTTGCATTTTAAAATTAGTTGTCAGCTAATCGACATTATGTACATTAGACAAATAAGAACATAATGTGATCTTCATCTTAACCGATGCACCACTGATGGTAGGGGTTTATTATTACTAATGGTAAATTTTTATCGCCATGGTCATGAAAATTTGAACGAAAATGTCATGAAAAGTCATGAAAAAGTCATGAATTTACTTTCTGGTATTCCAGTAGACACCCTGTTACAGATTATTTCGTAACTTGAAATTTTAAAATCTCATTCTAACCTTTCGACAAAGCAAACACTCATACAAATTACCGCAATTCTCTTTTAAAAGTACAAGAGATTTGTTTGTTAGTTCGTAATTTAGTGATCTTCCTTGTGAAAGGTTGGATACATTCTTCGGAGAAGAAAGTGTATTTTTTTAAAAGACTGAGTTCTATATTTCATTGGAATTGTTTTCTATTTTTTAATTTGAATGAAAAGTAAGTATAATTTACGATGGAGGAAAACCAGTGATCGAGCTTTATTCTTTGTGAGAAGAAGGTCAGTAATGAAACAAAACAAATACGACGGTATTTTCTATTTACAAATAATAATAATAATAATTATCCTATGAGTGTGCCGCGAGAATTCAAGTTAGACCCGTAGTGTGCCGCAAGTTGAAAAAGGTTGGGAAACGCTGGTTTAAAGACTTCGAAGACTATGAATTCCACACTAATCTCGATCAGTTCGACTTCTTATTTCCACTTCTTTTTACCTCCCTATGTGCTGAACTGGAATTTGAACACTATCGAGGGTGTGACCATTAGTCTCTGCGACACCTAAAATTATAGATTCGTCATTGGTATCTGCCGTTTTCGCTTACTTCTATATTTCAACATTTCCTTCGCTCCTCAGGGATAACAGTTGGGGCTGAACTTGGGTTTAAACAGCATCGTTAGTGTCATTATTTATCTTAGTGATCCCAAAAGCTATGGATTCGACACTAATATCTGCAGTTTTCGGTAATTCTTGTCTTCCACTTTCCCTACGCGTGTAATTTTAAGAGGGTCTTACCTCTACAGTACTCCTTTCCAGATTTTAAGTAATATGTGTACCAAGCTTGGTTGAAAGTGCTCCAGCCATTTCAGAGTTATATTGCAACATACGTACGTACATACATTTTTATACATACCGGTATACAGTATAATGCCCGCATTAAAACGGGAATTTTAAAAAGCACTGGGACATGTGTTCGTGAATTTGTAATTTTTGTACCTAGTTTGATCTTTCCAAGTGTGCGGTTTCTTGAGATACTCAATTTTTCGCATAACTTATGCCCGTACTCCTAAGGATACGCATTTTTAAAATCAAATTGGTATGTCTAAATCCCAATTCAAGGTAGTGATAACTAACATTATATATCAAAATCCATTACAATGGTTTAGCCATTTTCTCGAGATTCAATCATCTACAAAGTCAATTTCATTTTTAACTTTTATATTATTTAAGTGAAATTATTAATGGTAGAATTCCATTGTTTATCTAAATTTTCCCTGTCGAGATTTAAAACTGGAGATTTGTCCTGATGAAAAACGATTCGCGTACAGGTCATTCCATAGTTTCAGAGATATCCCAGCTCGACTATCTTCAAATCTGATGAAATTTTTAATAACATTCTGTAAGCTTTTGGGTGATTATCAGGGCTTGACAAATTCAATTCGTCTGCTCGGCAGTGGCGAGTACTTTTTTAACATTCAGCGAGTAAAGTATTAAGTATTAAGAATAAATAGCAGATATCACTCTTTTTTCTTATTTGTTAAGAGACATGCCAATATATATATAAGTATTGATATGTTTATTGTGTCGCAGAGTGATTTTTGTTTATTTGTATAAACACTGTGACTGCAAAACGGTCTGGCTTTTTTGCTAGCAAATGTACTTGCAAGCAAGATTTTTCAAGCCCTGGTGATTGTGCACAAAATGTCAGTTCAATACCTTCAATGACATTGCGTTTCTATGGCCTGTAACTAACTCCTATGGCTTAGGAAGCCCGGAAGTTCAATGCTGCATTTACAAAAGCTCTCTGGTTTCTTCTGTCCTTAGCCAACTTGATCCAGTTTCTGCTTTGTATTTCTGAGAGATCCATCTCAATATTGTCGCCCCGCCTGCGTGTAGGTCTTCCTAATAGCCTTTTTCCGATTATTTTTCCCTTAAAATTTTGAAAACGTTTTTATTTCCTTCTGGTCTGTG
The DNA here is from genome assembly GCF_964235325.1 of Thermobia domestica. Classification (NCBI taxonomy): domain Eukaryota; kingdom Metazoa; phylum Arthropoda; class Insecta; order Zygentoma; family Lepismatidae; genus Thermobia; species Thermobia domestica. The sequence continues at coordinate 282,774,191 of NC_137455.1, forward strand.
TATTTGACCTTCCCACCTGAGCCTCGTAGACTGAAAGCTCTGACAATGTTAGGCAAACTGTGTAAATTATGATGAATTTTTCGCCATTCTCCGTTCCTGTCCCTCTTGGGTTCAAATATTCGCCTTAGGATTTTTATTTTCAAGTACTTTCAAAAGCGACCATGTCTTAAAATAAGCGACCATGTTTTGCAGTCGTACAGTACAAGAGGCATATTTATCTTTGAATATATTTTAAGCTTTAAATTCTTAAACAGGATTCCCAAATATGAAACACTTTATAATAACATGGAGTCCCTCTTTCAGTCGACATTTAATTTCTTCGTGGATATGGTTTTGGTCTGTTAGTGTTGATCGTAGATTTTTGAAAACATTCACTTCGCCGAAAATTAATTTGATGTTTAACTTATCCATAATTTGCAGTATTAGGATCACGACAAACTTCCATGTATTTAGGTTTCTCTACATTTATTTCTAAACCCATGTCCCTACAGTCGTTTAATGAAACCTCTGCATTTCTTTCTGTTGTCATCTTATCATTTCCTATTAAGTTTGCATCGTCAGCATAAGCCATAACCTGGTAAGTGGCAATCAACTCTAGGCCCTAGTTGCTATTTTTCATTTTCCTTACAGCGTATTCTAGAGAAAAAAAAATGTATAATAATGGCGATATTACATCTTTTTGTTTCAGGCCATTCTTGACGTGAAAATTTGTGGACAAATGTTTTTCTATTCGGACTTTACTGTGGGAATCATTTAAACACATCTTACAAGGGTCGTTCAAGGTTAACCGGGACTTTTATTTTTTCAGAGGAAACAGATAGCACAAGAAGCACCAAACTATGTCAGCTTTTCAAAGTATTCTCCGTGCGCGTCGAGGCACCGTTCCCATCGTTGTGGCAACGGTGCTTCCAGCTCCCAGTGATTTAGCAGCCAATCACTGGGAGCTAAATCTGGACTGTATGGGGGATGGCGCAGAACTTCCGAGCGCATTTCGGCCAGTTGTTGTTGTCACATTGGCCGTGTGAGGGCAGGCATTGTCATGGAGAAGAATGACATTTCCAGACAAAATCCCAGGACACTGATATTCACCTCGGCAGCAATATCCCACACTGTTACTCTCCGGTTCTCAAGAATCATTTGCTCAACACGTGCGATATTCACTGGTGTGACTGCAGTCGGTCGAATGTGTCCATGTGCTTCATTTGTCGCCAGCTCCCGTCCTTCGCGAAACTGTTCACACCATTGGTACTCTCTTGTCCGTGACATCGTTTGTTCCCCATACTGTGCTTGCAATCTTCTGAAAAATCTCAGCTGGTTTAACTTTCTCCTTCACAAGAAATTTGATTACACACCGCTGTTCCACAGCCACATACACACTACTTGCCGCCATGTTCGCTGAAACTGCTGCGCATGCACCAAATACGTCATCCCGGGCGCTAGTTACTCGAGAAGAAATACATTACGTCACCCGCAAGTTTCATCATGGTCCGGCTATTCATCGATTATTTATGTACGAAAATCCCGGTCAAGCTTGAAGACCCTTGTAATAGATCCAACTAGCTCTTTAGGTATTCCAAACTCGGTAAGAATGTTATACAATGTTTCCCTCCTAACAGAGTCGTGATCCTTTCTAAAATCAATAACTAATTGATGTACCTAGTATTGCGCTCCATTTTCTTTTTGAATATTTAACGAATGGTAAATATCTGGTCGATAATTGGTCGATTTTGCGAAATCCACACTAATCATTTGAAATAATTTCATTTGCGTATGGGATCAATCTTGCTAACCGTGTGTTTGAGAGGATTTTGTAGGATGCTGACGAAAGAGAGATGTCTCGATAGTTACTCAATTAGTTGTGTCGCCCTTCTTGTGAATTGGGACAGTGATTGATTGTTTCTACTTTTGTAGCTATTCTTCCGTGTTCCAGACTAGGATAATGAGGTTGTGTATCACGTTCCACAATATTTCGCCTCCAGCTAAAATTAACTTTGGCGGAATTTTGTCTACATCCGGAGATTTTGTTTCTTTAATTTCTTTATAGCAATTTCTACTTATTTTCGGTTATGTTCTGAAATATACGGTTCTGTTGTATGCATTTCTCTTTTTTCACGTATATTATTTTTTGGCTGCGTATTGAGCAAACTGTTCAGGAAATCTTTCCATCCATTTAAAATACTATTTGTATCCGTGAGAGTTGTGTCGTCCGCATTCTTTGATATATACGCGTGAGGTTGATAGGCTTTCTTATATTTGTTGTTACCTTCGTATATATATGTCCCGAATTTGTTTTTACTATTATCTTCAAGAATTTTAGCTTTCAAAAAAAAAAAAAAATCACATTTCTTTGTTCAAAGTTTTTGAAGTTACTTTCCTGATATCAACGATATTTTGTGCAGTTTGATCGTTCAAATGTTTTAGCCAAGACAGTTTTGCTTGTTTTCTCTTCTCTGCTGGATTAGTGCATTCCTGGTGGAACTATGGTTTGTTCCTATGTATTTATGTGCGCCCTATTTTTTCTTGTGCTGAAATTTTAATGTTATCCCTAATTTTAACCCAAGTATCCTAAACACTAGGGAATTCCGAACTTTCGAAAATCGAGAATTAATTCAACACTTCATTCTGGTATTTCTTTCTCCCCTCACCCTCCTCCAGATTTTCTTTTCTCGACGATAATTTCGCTTATAATCGCTAGTACCAGGTAGTAGTCAGTGTCACGGTCAGCTCCTTTAAATGACCGAACATCAATTGTGCTTGACTGTTTCCTTTTATCTACTAAAGCGTAAGTGTGTATTTTTCCATCTGGTAAGTCCAAGCACATTTATGAATGTCACAGTTTGGGAGTTTTTTACTCTTCACGATAAGGTTTTTCAGACATTGCAGAGTTCACGACTTTAACGCCGTTGTCGTTACTTTTCATGTGCAGACTTTCGTTCCCTTTAATCGGTTTGAAAGTATCGTCTCGTTCTACATTCGCATTGAAATCCCCTAATAGAATTTTCATATGGTATCGCGAGAATTGATCATATATACATTCTACTTTTTAGTAAAAACTGTTCTTTATATCATAATTCTTATTTTTATATTGTCTTTGAAAACTTATACATGTTTACTCAACGCAGCGGGTCCAAAGTGCCAACTTCGCCTAAACCTTTAGAAAGTTGTAATATACATACAAGGCTCTGTTTTCGCACACCTAGACAAGTTTTGAGATGCATCAAAGTATATTACTGATTAACCTTTCAGACATATCTCAGTAGAGATAAAAAAAAAAAAAAATCGGAGAGTCTATATTCAACCTATCATAACTCCTTGTTGAATGCTGATGCAACCAGGATTGGTAGTGTGATACCCACCTATCCTGTCCATAAATTACGTACAATAGCGATTGACTATCTCCATCAAAACATATGCACTTGTAAAGCTGATCAGAAAGTTTTTGATACAAAATTCTAAGTATATTCGGGTGGGAGGAAGGATATCTTAACTGTACCTTCTTGCTACAGCTAGAAAGAGCACACTTTAGGCTTCAGACGCTATATAATTTAAATGTAGAGCCATGTCTCGTAATGAATAAAAAAGTGTTTCAGTAGTTATTACTTACATGATACTTTGGAATAATTTTACAAATGACTGATTTTGTTCAGTGGGCATAAAATGAGGCAAAGTCAGTGCAAATTGGTTTTTTGTGACTAAAAATACACAATTACAAGTATGCATTTATCAATTACAAAGCTAAGCATAAAAATGAAAACAAGGAATCTTCAAAGTAATTTTGACAAATATGAACTACATAGTAAAAGTCAATTCCGTTTCAGGTGAAATTGAACTGTAATCCTCTCTTGGATAGCTTTCTGGTAAATTTGTTGGTTGCAGAAACACCAATCAAAGACGACTACAAGAAACGGATCAAGAGAACTGTTTACAGTTTGGAATCAAAATACTGTATGTTACAACTGTTTGAACAATGCCAACGAAAATCTGACCTTGCGTCTTATTTGACAAGAAATGATAGAATACAAGCAGTGGATTATACTAACAGGAACACGTTAGAGGTACTTCAGACATCTGTAAAAGACTTCACAGAAGAACTTCTGTTAAAAATTTCCGGTTTGACAAGCAATTTTGTGCCAAAATATTGAAGTGTATACCTTAAGCAGCTGAAATAAAATCTGTAAGATAATTCAGTTTCATTGATGGATTTTGCTGAGAACTACTCACTTGTTGTTCAAAATGCTGTTCAGGTATTCCGTTGGGAGAATAGCCAGACTACATTACATTCCTTTGTGATTTCCTTGGTAGGAAAGAACTTGTTCAGACTGAGCACATGTGATGCGCAACTGCATTTGTCATGATGCCCTTGTTGTGAATTTCTTTGTAATGACTGATTATTTGGAAATGAAGATAAGATAAATCAGGTATTTACTATTTTAGTGATGTATCGTCTACTAAATGTAAGAATTTTAAGAATTTCGTCTACTTATGTCTGTAAGAAGACTTTGGCATTAGTGCCGAATGGAACTTCCGTTGAACAAACCATTGGAAAATCTCCTTGTGATGGAATTGGAGGAACAGCAAAACGGATAGCAGTGTATGCTAATTTACAGTCCTTTGGGTAACCAAATATTAACTCAACATGATCTCTTTAAATTTTGCAATGACAATATTAAAGGCATCGAGTTTTTTTTTTTTTTTTTTTTTTTTTTTTTTTTTTTTTGTGTGTGTGTGTGTGTGTCTGTGTGTGTATGTGTGAGAAAGAGAGAGAGACCAAGGAATAATTGAGTTGTCAAGAATGAATGTACCAGGAGGTACATAATTGCTGGAACAAGACTAAATCACTAGTCTTTGCCCATTAGTATAAACAAGATCAAAGTAAGCAGAGTACCAGTGATGTTGCAGCATTCTCAATTAATGCCTTTGAAGCAGATAATAACTTTCAGCTGTTTCAAATTGCAGTGTACATCCTGGGCAGTATGTAGTATGTATGTGTTTGCGAAATGTATGTGAGGTTTCATTTGCCCTGATCAGTTTTATACATCACATTCCTTCCATTAGCCGTCTAGTAAAGATAGCTGCTGGATTCCGGAGCGGCATATATTTAAAGCCATAGAAGCATGTTATCAATATTGTCAGCAGGAAGACAATAAGAAACTTAATACATTTACCAACAATCTGTCCAAGACAATATTACAGATCTGTGTTCATCTGAATTGAGCTTTTTCAGTGTAGCTCATACGTCCCAAAATTACTGTGTGCATTTCTAATTCATCTTAATATTTACCTTACGCATGATGTCTTGAAATTCATCGTTGACTACAATATGATCTGAACTGCAAAGTTACTCAATAATGTATCCGTGTAATTTATTTTCTCAGTGATAGTAAATGTGTTGCTTGTCCGGTCTTACACACCAACAGTTATTTGATAGTGAGTCTTGAAACTATTTAATGAGTTTTTTATAAAAGAACAAAGTTCGTGTTACCAATATTTATTTCATTAAAAAGCAAAATGCCAATAATAAGCCTTCAATCCTACAAGATCTCTCTTTTAGCTGTATCCTCAATTGATTAAACACTATTTCAAACACCCCTGTGCGTGGGTTTTCTCGGGGTTGTCTTGTTTCCTTCCACTTGGTTCATTCTGCCATTTCGTTCATTGCCACCATCACTGTGTCCCTTAACCGTAAAGCATAATCGAGGAACGGTAAACTAAACTTAAAAAAAAAAAAAAAAAAAAAAAAAAAAAGTGATCATTGCAACTACTACCAGCAGCAGACATTACCGCTAGAATTGACTATTGGTGGTAGAGGGCAGAGATCGCTTTTGATGATTCAATTTAGTTTTAGTGATTTTATAGTATGCCCGTAATTAAAACTAACCGAAATAATGCTTCTTTTTCTCGTGTTATATTTGTGTGTTTCAGGCCTCCCAGCTGTCCTATTTTCCTACTTTTTCCTATATTTTGCAAATTTTAATATATTCTATATATGCAGGGTTTACGCAAGTGGGCCAAGCCCGAAATTGGACCAACCTGAAAAAAGACATTTAAAACTCACCTGGATTTTTGAGCTTTTTGTTAGTATATTATTGATACAACTAAGGTGATCACATTGAAAGTGATTTTTATCAGATTTTGGACTTTCCTTGGGCGAATTAGATGCTTTTATGTTAAAGTATACAACAACATTCAACGTTAGACCTGTATACAATTCTGAGTGCATTCAATGAGTAAAAAAGCTTACCTTAGCTTGAAATAATTATAGAGCAAATTAATGTATGGATTGTGTTTATAGCCTATTTGAAGTAAAATATACAATTTTATATTGCTACTCTTCAAATAAGCATTCTGTAGAATCAACATCAGGAATAGCATAAAAATTCTTGTCGAATTTAAACTTAAGTAGCTTAATGCTCGGAGTCCCGAAGACTATGTAACGTTACTATTTCAAGTACTGAATTTAAACTTCCGTACTAGTGCAAGAGTCGATGTACAGTAATGAAAGCTGCATTTTTGGGGAAAACCCATCGTGGAAATTCCCGCAATTGAACTCACAAAGCATCGGAACTGAATACTTCAACAATAAAACTACGTATTCATTTTAAGCTGGAAGATATTTAATTTGATTTAAGACATTTTGAAACATTTATTTTATAAAATATGAATTATCTCTTTGTTAATTGTTTTAAATTCATTTTCGGGAAAGAACCGTCTTGCTAGTGCTAGGGAAATTCCCGTAATTGAACTCGCAAAGTATCGGAAGTGAACTTCAACAATAAAACTGTTTATTTTACACTGGAAAATATTTGCCATATAAGACATTTTGAAACATTTATTTTATAATACATAAATTATACCTTTGTTTTAAATTAATATATTGGTATTCATATTTGGCGAACGTTACCAAGGCTCCTGGGATGACTTGATCTACATTTCTTCGTTTGTCTGCCTATACCACACACAAATTACAGGGTACAACTTTCGGCTTTTAAGTTTAATTTTCAGAGTACAAGCACGAGACAAACTAAATTTTCTGTATAGATTTTGGTGGTATACCAACGTAAAATTTCAAAATGGCGGCTTTTTATTTTTTAAAAAAATAACTGGTATCTACCCTACAGAATGCAATTTTTGGTCTTTTAAGTATAAATTTTTAGAGTAGAAGCACGAGACACTCTAAATTAGCCGTATCTATATTTTGGCGGTGAGCCAACATAAAATTTGAAAATGGCGGACATTTTTTTAAACTAGCGGGTATCCACGCTTCAGGGTGCAATTTAAGTTGAAATTTGGAGGGTAGAAGCAAGAGACATTCTTAATTTGCTGTATAGATTTTCTCAGCGATCCAATGTAAAATTTCAAAATGGCGACCATTTTTTCAAAACAGTAGTGAACAGAAAATTGTTGCAAGTTGCGATAATGACAGTCTTGAAATATAAATCACATTTTAACACTTTTACTTCAAAAACATTGAAATATTTCCAAAAAAAAAAAAAAAAAAAAAAAAAAACGAAAATACCCGAAAAAACCTATATGGGCTCAGGTGGGTTGGATTTTTAAAAAAAACGGGTTTTTTCCAACCCTATATATATATATATATCCTATATTTTAATCTTGTATTTTTCAGTCATTGAACCAAAAGTGCAAGCCAAGGGCAGTTTCAGTGATGATTTAAATTGCTACATATTAGTAATATGCTGAATGTGTCTTAGCATTTTTTCTAAGGACTAGTCACTAATTCTCACTTTTATATTTTTTTAATTTGCTTTTTTCTATCCTTCCTCCTCTTTTTTCTTTATTTCCTATGTGCTTGTTCTTCCCCAGCCAAGCTTAACTGAGGAACCTTGCCATGCTCCAGTTCCTTATAACGCAAGCTGTATCAGCATTTTCTTTCAGCAGTATTGGCTGGCCATTGAGGTGTGTTGGTATTCACCAACTTTCCTAGTAGCTTCCAATATTGCTGTACATAATATGCAGATTTCCCACGCGTCCTTTAAAACCTGCAAATAAAAGTGTGTTGTGAAAACGAGCGGGAAAGTCATGGAAAGCAGAAAAAGGGTGAAGATCCAGGACATTATTTATGAACTGGAAAAGGCCTGAAATTTATATTGTATAACAGCTGTTAGAAATGTATATATATTATTTGCAGAGCTATGATGAATGAAATTCTTTTACATTGTTTATTTGAGAGGGAAATATGTTGACCATTTTTCTTTAATCAGTAAATCAAGTCATTTATTTCAGGTTTTTTTTTTTTTTTTTTTTTTTTTTTTTTTTTTTTTTTTTTTTTTTTTTTTTTTTCCCAAAATGCAGCAGGTCTATTAAGTTCAAAAAGCAAAAGGTTATGTATACTCTTAGTCTGTATTAATCTAAATCTCATTTCCAGTTGCCTATTGGGATGAAGGTGGCCTTTTCTTAGAATACATTTTTTATTTTATTTTTATTTATTTATTTATTTATTTATTTGTGCTTCAGAGCATAATATTCTATTGTATAAACCAAACTGTCTTATGTTTTTTCAGTGTCGTGCTGGGAGGCTTGGTGTTTTTATTTGTCTTAGACGGAATACTTCATGATACGTACAGTTTTAAGTTCTGTTGCATTTTATGTAATGTCTCATTGACTTTTGACCAGAGTTAATGTGTACAACTTTCTATTTATGATGTACAATATGACTGAGAGAGCATAGGGGCTTGGTTAGTAAACAAGGTTCTGGCTATTCTGTTACGTAACTGCGTTATAATATAATTTCATTGCATAATAATTATTTTAATTTTCTCTTCTGATTTTTGGATGTGGGTAGGAATACACATTACAGTTTTAGCACTTTGTACAGTATTTTGTCAACAATACAAATGGTACTGATATTCTGAGCTAAAACGTTTTTTTTTTCTTTCTCTTCCTATTTACATCAGTGTTCCTGAGATCACTCGAAATTCTGCAAGATTTTAGAACAAAACGTCCTGAATTCCACCACAAAATATGGCGGTTGAAAATATCGCCATAATCCTACTATTAATTAAAAAGACGCATAATATTTCAGTTATTTACTGTCTGTGTACTTAAGAAATTATTTTTTAAAACTTAAAAGTGCATAGTAAATGCCTGTGAATTGAAACTTTTGCTTTGCGGGATAAAATAAAATAGGCGTGTTGATTTCAAATCTAGCAACTGTTTTTCCATATGACATAAGGATTTTCTTCAATGAGTAGCGGAAATATTTAATAACCTACTGATTTGTAATAAATATTCAGTATCAATGACATTATCAAATGTTTGTAACAGGACTACTAACAAAGAAAGGAAGTGGAAACAGATATAAAACATTCATAGAAGCTTAAAGGTATTGTAAACTCACCAAATTCAAATCATTTACCTTGTCGTGCAGTTCCAAATGTGCGCAATGTTGACTTGGCGTTTGTAATCTTCAGACAGGTTTTCTCGCACTAACACCATCAAACTTCCATCATAGACACGTCGTCCCATTGACCTTGATACCTCATTAGGGGCCGGGTGGTTCAGTGGTAGAGCGTTCACCTCTGGCGCTTGGGGTCCCGGGTGCGATCCCAGCCCCCGCCAAGTGAACTTTGTGGTGGACAAACACCGTGTGCGTGGGTTTTCTCGGGGTTCTCCCGTTTCCTCCCACTTTCTTCATTCCACCATTTCATTCATCACTCATCATCACCGTCTCCTTTAGCCTAACCGGCATAACCGTGGGACGTAAAACTTAAAGATTTCATTTCATTTTTTTGATACCTCATTTTCCCTCTTTAGTATCCTGGTGAAACCTGTCTTTCTCTGTCTTTGCTCAGTGCACCTAAGCTATATAAGAAGTAGCGAAGTTGGCACTGAAGGAAACGTAACTTCAAATTGACATGACATTCCAGTGTCTTTTTTTTCTTCTTCTTTTTTTTTTAATATCGTAGTTTTTACAATCTTTTCGCATCGGTCGTGTTGGACATTGCCCAAAAGTTATTGAAAGCATCGATAAACTAGTCCTCCCATGCCTGAAAATCAATGGCAATCTTATTTTTGAACGCAGAATCTTTCATAAGCTTGCGAATCTGCAGGTGATCAAAAACGTTCTCCTTAAACTTTCCATTGGACAAGATTTTTTTTTCTTTCTCTAAATTAGAGTTTGGAAACAAGTACCACATATATCCAACGCATTGACAAGTTGCTTCATCATCCCTAACTTAATTTGAAGGTAACAGACCATTCTGAGGATTTCATATTCATAAAGAAATACACTACAGGAAAAAAAAATGTTTAAGCATATAAAATACTGTTCTACAGATGCTAATGAAATCAGTATTCTAATACAACACACTACGTATGGTATGTAAATGTATTAATTGTACAAAATCTGTATGTAATAGGACGAAACAACTAATGGGTTTGCAATCAGAGCATTAGATTTGACTTTTTTGCTATAACATATTTCGTGCCACAAAATCTTCACAGGCCTGTATTGATGTTAAATCATCGTCTTGGGCTTGTTTAGTGGAGTAAGTATCTGTTACCAGTGTATCATTACTTCGTGATATAGAAATAAACAATCACAACAGCATTATCCTAATCATCTGGACCTGACACTCAGTCTTTGAAATTTGAATAACTTAACCAATCTTTTTATATTTCTGTGAATATCCTGCTTCCCAGTTTAATCACAAATGTATGTAGAGAACACCATAGCACGAAACAAATTTACATATATATAAAAGGTAAGGAAGAAATACCAACCGATACAAAAGCAGTTAAAGAAGGAAATGACATTTGATTAACATTTACATGTTATAAGTTACAATTTCTCTTGTACACAGTTGCGAGCGTCTGCAATATGCCTGTCCTAGCAATAAAGAAAAAGAGAACAGAAACTCCTATTGAAATATCACTTTCGAAACCTGTAGCATTTTTTGATTTCTCTCGTCACTAGTCACGATTCTAAAAGCGTCAGATTTAACTGAAAACAGCTAACGTTAACAACATTGATCCACATACACGGATTCACATTTTCTCTGTATTATCATCATTTTTTTAATTAATTTTTACAATCTCTCCTTTCATATTTCATTAATTTGTACAACGTATGAAGAGAACGAAAAGATGTAGAAACAAATCGAGTTTAGATGCGTGATTACTAATCGCGGTTGTTAATATGATTAGTGATTGAATGTCTTAATCCCTGGTTGGCTACATATTTTGCTCCATTATCAATTCATAAACACTGGCAATTCTGTCACGAACAAATAATTCTAGAGGAACATTTTACATATATGTGAATTTTGTGGTTGGTGTGTTTCCTTCCACTTTAGCATTGAACTAATTGGTTCGTTATAAAGCTGCCGTATTCAGAGTCATTTTCGTGTGTGATTAGTGTCATACTAAGGGCCTGACTACTGCATGAAACATGTTAGTCGAACTCTTTAGTATGGCTCTAGTCAAACGTCAGAACGACTCTGAATACGACCGAATGTGTTCTGTATTTATTACTAATTTCTTCCAGCCTTAAGGCCTACCTGCAAACCAGTTGCATTTTTCTGTTTTTGCTTTGTTTAATCTAGTCTTTCTTACCCTTTAAAAACAGCTGTGAAACATTTGTTTGAGACATATGAGACTAAAAATAGGTAGAACTTTAATTGCAAATTTAATAAATTATAACAGTCTCTACAGTTTTATAAACTTCGTAAATGTAAACTTAAATAAAACAATTGATATGAATATAATGGTAACGTAAAACATTTTATATTTTGTACGATTAGAATAAAAAATTTCTTTGCGATTATGTATGGAAATTGTATGTAGTAGAAGCTCCGAGAAACTTTAGACTATGATTGTAACAAGTCAGTAACTCCTTTTCAAATTTCAGAACTGTTAGTTGTGAGCTATAATGTAATATTTATTCTATTTGTGCATTGTTTTCAGTGGATCCTGAGGTTACCGGGCCCGCTATGAGGAACTGGCGGAGGAAATTCAGTCCCGTGTTCCCGCAGCGGTTGTCTCTGGCAAGGAGGGCAGGAAGAGTAAGTGTCCATTTCTAAATTAAACGAACGGAATACAATCATAATCTTTTTAACTTAGCTAACCTGTAAATTGTAGTTTCATTTTTGTGTATTGCGCAGTTTTCGTCATGGTAATGTAAATAACACCAGTGTGAAGAAGGGTTTAGATTTGTGAAAATATTTTTAGGTTCCTTAACTTCTCCCTATTTAATGTATAAAATATTTCATTTTAACGAATTTCGAACTTTCAGTGTAACAAATTAAAATTTAAATTAACGTGATTGAAAAAAAATATATAAGTGAAATTCATTCCATTCTATAAAATAATTGTTTTTCTTATGACAAAAAGAAATCACTGATTATGAAATTGTGGCAAGCATTTTGAGTTATAGAAATCCTTGTGATGATTAGATGGAAAAGCCAAGTGTCTCAAAGTGGTCGGTAGAGTTTGAATTTTGTGCAGGCAACAAACATGGAACATAGTCTTCGAAATTTTCTTCTATAACTGAGTGATGTGTGTCGGAAGCTGTGTTAAATTCATTTATGGTGGTTAAATTCATTTATCCCGAGCATCTACCCTTCTGTTGATACATTAGTGCTCTTGGTTGTTTAGAAACGGTTGAGTTCATGTGGCAAGTATTGATGATGGCTCTGTGGAAAATTATAAAGAATTCACTTCTCATCACTCCTAAGCACTAGCCCAAAACAGCCCTTTTTCCCTAACAAAAACAGCAAACAAATAAGTCATTTGTTCGTATCTCTTTCTCAACAGCAGTCAGCTCATAAACACAGAACAAGCAGTTCCTGTAAATCCTGAAAAAGAAATATGGATTGATGTGCCATGGTTCCCAGAATGTCATGGAAGTTAATACACATTTGTCAAAAGTACAATGTATTTAAAATCGTCTTCGAAGTAACCAGTGAACATTGGGAAAGTGTTACGAACAAGCTGTTATAATTACTTCACAGAGAAGGAAATGTTAATCAGAAGTTTATCAAGTTATTTGCGAATATAAAGAAATATGTGTAGGGATGACGAAATAGAATATCAGCAACAGACTGAAAGAACAAGTTAGATACATTGCCAACACTATAGGTTCTGAAGCCGGTGGGTGTATTGACATTGTTTTCTGCAGTGCAGTGGAATGTTTTTTCAAAAGCGCCAAATACTTTGCCATCTTTAGTGCCTCGTTGTCTGCCTTCTATATGTCCAATACTATAGGAATTCACCGCCATTTTAAAATATTTTAAATTAGCACGGTACTATTCGTTCATAAAACACTTGCTGAATTTCTGGCATAATTTTCTTCCCATTTCGTCGTTTGTACTCAGTTCAAACTTCCAAGTATACAAACTCATAGAATGTTGTTTGAAGTTCCCATCTGTTCGAAAGGGATGTATTGTCATCACGCAGAAATGCGGTATAATTTTTGGGTACCTAATATATTTTACACAATATAAAGTGTAAAATTAGCTTAAGAACAATATAAAGTTATTTCAAATGTGTAGAGAAATAAACTACGTCGTTTTCGGAAAACAAGTATGAAACGAATGATTGCCGATGGGAACTTCTCTCTCTCATTCTGGCATCTGCAAACGTTGTATAACTCAGATAAATGAATTAAAATATACGAAATTTTATGTATTTGTAGATGACCTACCCGGCCTAACTGGTTCAGTGGGTTAGCACCTGTTAGATAAAAATAATAGAATAGATTCATTAACAAAATATACAGCAAGAAGAAAAGTTTTCGAATTACTTTCACCATTTGTAGGAAAAACAGTAAGTTCGTGACTAAAAATGTGCTGGAAAACCACGCTAAAAAACCAATGCATGAATAAGCTGCTGCTATTATTATTGTTATTATTATTATTTCACTAGGGCAAGTAGATAGCAACGTAAGAAGGCAGCAAAATTCTTATGGAATTTTATATATATCCTAAATATTGCCAGGCTTGTATATACAACAAGTAAATTTAATAATTTTACAGAAATAGGAAATACAAAATAATGATATGACTAACACGAAACCAGCAATTCCCACAAACCCTGAAAGAGAAACATGAATTGATCTACCATAGTTCTCAGAAGTATCATGGAAGTTAAAACTAGGGATAGGCAAAACCGGTTTTATAAAAACCGGAAACCGGTTTCTAGAAAAACCGAAACTCGAAAAACCGACATTTCGATTTTCTCCAAAACCGGTTTCGGTGAAAATTTTTGGAAAACATACAAAACTATTTCTGTGGAAACGGAATCTGTTTCCGGAGAACAACGAAACACTATTCTGATCAGAAATAGAACAAATTTTGGGAAAAACAGGAACCGGTTTTGAAGAAAACCGAAACCGGTTTCGGTGAAAAACCGAACCGGTTTTAGGAGAAAACCGAAATACCAATTTTTGTGCCCACCACTAGTTAAAACATACTTCTCTAAAGTAGAATGTGAAATCAGCTTTGAAATAATCAGTAAACGTTGGAAAAGTTTACGAAAAGTGAATGAAAATACTTTACAAATAAGGAAATGTTAGTCAAAAGTTTGTCACTTGCGAATGTAGAGGAACGTGTGGAGGGATAACAGAATATCAGCACCAGAGTGAAAGAACATGTAAGCGTATGGCTATATCAACATTTTCTATTACAAATACTTGTTTTAAATGAAATTTGCTGACCAAGCTTCATATCCCCCTTTTCAAGAACATGCTTAGTTTTCCCAGTGGACGATAAAGTTGATAGCATCCTGATTGACTACTCATACACAGCACTTCTGCTTGCTCAGTTACGTTTAAAACAAACTTGCAGGTGTTCTTTCTAATGCAAATATGCTGTTCCTATCTGAGCTGCAGTAAACTCTGAACCCTGATCTGCCTCTGAATGAGGAAAATTAATAGCTAAACTCGGCATAAAAATGCTGTTCTATGAAGGATAAAGGGCAATTCGAGATAGAAAAATTAAAAAGCAAGGAAGAAATAGGAAACTTCCGCTTTACCCGTACCTTAAAGGGTCAAGAAATATTGAGGGAACTATTCTAGCTTTTTCAGATCTTTAGGTTAAGCTATACACACGTATGAGATTGTATACACATTTTGCACAATGGAATAGTTAGTGTTGTACTGCATAGTACAAACTGTCACTCTCTTAACATAAATAAAGACTTACAACATGCGATGACATTACACAGACATAAGTAAAAGTTTCAATAAATAATTTTCAAGTTTGATCAACAGTTTATTATTACAAATTACAATGTTTTTTACACTCACAAATCTTTACAGACGACGACAAAGAAAGAAGGAAGAAAAGCATATTATTTATATTCAGGTTTATGGTAACAAATTTGGCATCCTTACCAGCTTCTGTGATGTTACTAGAGATTGTGCTCGATATGTAAACTCTGTCGGTTAGCTGCCACCTTGCATCTTAGTTTCCCCTAAAAGTGACTGCATTGAAGCACAGTTTGAGCAAATTTATTCCATTCCTCTTGACAAACCTTTCGTAGATCTTCAATCGTGCGCTCTTTGAACAACGGAACTAACAAAAATCCATGGGGGATCAGGGTGCCTACTGATACTGGAAATACTGGAAATTTGTATCGGTACTAAAAATACTGAAAACGTGCTGGAAATTATTTTGTAATACTGGAGAAATGTTAAAATTCTCTCTGAGAATTTAAACATGGCAGCCACATCATCTGGGTGTAGGTGGTGACAGGGCTACTGACCAACTAGCTAGTAAAAAAAAAAAAAAAAAAAAAAAAAAAGTAGTGTTCATAATATGAAAACACTATTTATAGTATAATGCAAACAGAAATGCATGGCATGAGTCACTCAAATCGTAACCTGAAAATGTTATCTGATTTTATATGCAGTGTCTATTCACTTAATATTTGTGAAGTGTCAAGACAGTAGCACATCTAAATGTGTAAGCATGAACATTGAACATGGTACCCTTTGGTATTTGTAATTAATTGGTGTTCTAGTTAAGTGTTTTCTGTACCACATGTAAAACGAATGTGAAAAAAGTCTGAATATATGTGGGCTAATACGGTGAACCAGGTGAGGAAATGATTGGGTGTGAGGGGTAAGTAGAGGCCAAGCCCCCCCCCCCACACACACACAAACAAATAAAGTGAATTATGACAGGCATTCTGGGGGAAATAACGTTCCTAAAACACTTTGTTCGATTTTAACTCTTTAGTTTCTGTTCATTAATTTTATTAATATTTTGAAGAAAATTTTGGTTCAACATATTTTACAGGCTGTTAAATATCACAGCATATAGTCGTACGTAGCTTTTTCCCACCGTAGTATACTGGAAATATCCAAGTCAACTCTAGTAATACCCTAGTGATGCATCAGGGGATTCATAGGAATGTCTGTTAAGGGGATCCATGAATTTCCGTCTTACGTTCCATCCGTTTTTTGTACGTCACGTTGACTTCGCCGTATGACTGGACGTCTTGTCCTATACAGATAGAATATCATAGCGGTATAGTGGCTCTAAAATGTTATTCTGCTGGGGTAGGCTGCACTGATTTCAGTCTTTTTGTCACTGTGTAGCGTAAGTTTGCCATTATAATAGTAACCGCCAACAACCATAAAGCCACGTGAAAAACTTTCCGCACATTCACGTATCAAGTCAGAATGACCTCTGGAATCACGAGGACGATAGAACATGGCTCTTTTGTTTGCTATATTCCGAGAAATACACCCATGCCTTGTCCAGAGTCATTGCAGTCTTCCACCTCTCCCTGCAAGATGGCGTTCGCGTAGTTTTTGACTTTGTCTTCATCTTCATATATGATATGAGCATACGAACTCGAACCTTATGCTTCTTTACCACATGTAAATCTTCAGCAGTATGCGATTTAGAGTCGCGGCGGAATCCTGTACTGTCCTTGTTATTCTTTGAGATAATGATTTCTTCTCACGTCGCATCAAGGAACGGACTTTTTGCAGTACATAGAAGATACACCCGAGCCTCCGATGTCCAGTATTGCAGGGGCCAACAACATAAGCGGTTCTCGTTTTGTTGCGATTCAACACAACGCTGATCCTTTTTTGATACACGGAAACTTTTTGTAATACAATGTTTCTTTATTAGAATGTAACTATAACGAATGTCGGAAAGGACATAAATGTAGATTTCTCAGAAGCTCTTAATTTTTTACCCATATGACTACTCATAGAACGGGCATCCTTCTCAAATCAACATACAGCACTTTCGAACTACCCGCAGTAACTTCTCGGGCATATTCACGCGTACTGCTAGCTAATGATCAAATTTGTTACCACAAATCTGAAATAACTTTCTATATACAGTTTGTGTGAAAAATGCTATTTTCTCGTGTCAGTGATTGTTCTATACATGTGCATTTAGTTGATTTTAATTTTAAATTAACAATTATCTAGGTGTTAAAATTTAAGTATTAGTGCTGTCTATATTTTTAGCGTAAACCTATCCGAGAGAATTCTCCCCTGTCCTATCTAGATAGTTTGAAAGAAGTTGACTGACCGACTACCGAAAATTAAGGAACATTAGCAAGGAGCCACTGGAACGAGAAAGCTTGACGTAAGGTCATGTACATACTTCGAGTGTGCTTCTGTTACTAAATAATACAAAAATTGTAGTATACATGTTACGTAATTTAACTGCCTGATACTTATCTTATTTCAAGTGTATTACGTAGATTTGCGTTTAATAACTTATTACTGTTTCTTTTAAGCTTCGTTTGAAGTACTGGTGAATGGAAAGACAATTCATTCCAAACTACGAACGATGGCCTTCCCTGATTTTGACGAGGTGGTTGATGTGGTTGAAGATGTCGCTAAAGGCCAGGAGATACGAGAAGTTACAAAGCACCAGTCATCGTCATGCAGTATTATGTAAACACACACAAAGCTTTAAATCTGATGACTAACAATACTTTCATCATTGTTGTAATGGAATCTTTATTAACGATTTAGTATATTGGTTATATCTTTTGTATGGTTATTTAATTTAGGGTTCAACTTCTTTCATAAATAGCAGAATTCGAAATAATGGTTACTGTGGAAAAGAAGACATTGTTGAAATAATCTCATTTGGATTTTTCATGTTAGGCGAAATAAGTAGTCAATAAGATTGAGCACAGTTTGATTTTTTATGAAAAAAAAAGTTTAAAATGTATGGAATGAAGTAAGATTACATGAGGTGTAATTTTGAATTTGAATACTTATCTTCTAACAGAAATATTGAATGTACAGTAATATTTAAATTGGGTTTTGTATGTATGTAATATATGTAAACCATGATCGGCTAAATCACCGTACTACTGATAAAATAATTGTCAAATGCGAAGACTGATTTAACAGGTTAAAAATTGTGGATTGACTAAGAAAGTAGCTTTATGATCTTCATTCATTTCCATTGTAAAATCAACTATAACGATGACATTATTCCACATGAAATTGTAAAATATTTATCAAACTCAAAAGACTAAATAATGCTTTCCTTTAATCGATCATATTGTTTTCTAAATGTAAAATACCGTGACAAATTCTTCTGCTTCACTATGAATATTATGAAAGCATGAACTTGCAGTTATAATTTAATTCTGATTTGTTTCTATATCGATTTTTTAAAAGATGTTATATTACTTAAAGACAATAGTGCAAAAAGATTCTTTAAAACGGCATTACATAACTCATACCTCCTGATATTTATGTACTTTTAAAAAGTTTTGATGTTTGTACAACGATCGAATTTATATTGAATTTTATATATGTAAAGAGTAGTTTTATGCTGAATATGCTGTACACTCAAATGAGGTATGACAGCAGTCTTTAGAAAAGGGGTAGAACCTCACAAAGGCTGCTTGATGTTTCTCTTCGAATGTATAGTGTGTTCACGCATGCAGCTACTTTTTATTGTTGTTACAGCACTTTGTTGAATAAAGGTATGTTTATATGAAACGGTTATTGTTATTTAAGAGAACTGATGTGATCTGATGATGAATTTCGTGTTTTCTGTGTAGAACAGATGGTTTGAAGGAAGTGCCCAAGATATAATAACTGCATTGCTTCGCGTTGATTTCTTTATCTGAAAACGAATAGCAGTTCCTAACTGATTTTTTCTAAATTATTTTTTCTTCCATCACGTAAACTATACTAAGCATACCCAACCTACAAAGTATAATTTTGTTAAAGTTTAGTTTGGTATTAAGATCGTTTAACTTTGAATTTTTCTAAAGCCAAGATGGTATGTAGATGAAATATGGGGTTAGACTCTTTCCTCTTTCTTAGAATATCGTTGCGTACGTTTCTACCTTATTATTATTATTATTATTATTATTATTATTATTATTATTATTATTATTATTATTATTATTATTATTATTATTATTATTATTACTACTACAAAGATTACCCTAATAAAAAAGTCTTGGTTTATTACTGTAATAGTTTATTAGATGGAATATGTGAGCATACAATAAATTACACTGGTTTTGGTACAGAAAAAAATGTAAGCTGAATTAAACACTAGACTATAAGGTGAAGTCAGATGAGAAATTAGAAAGTGTCCGTCACGTCAGGAATAAAAGCTATGAACCTCAATAATATAATACTTGCGCGATTTGCTGTAAATTGAAAGATAAAAAGAGAACGAGTATTTGACATACCAATAATCAGGCCTCGGCAGAGAAACCACGTTGA
The DNA here is from genome assembly GCF_964235325.1 of Thermobia domestica. Taxonomy (NCBI): domain Eukaryota; kingdom Metazoa; phylum Arthropoda; class Insecta; order Zygentoma; family Lepismatidae; genus Thermobia; species Thermobia domestica. The sequence goes on from NC_137455.1 coordinate 282,793,884, forward strand.
CGATTGCTACATCTGTTTGGGCAATGCTACCGGTTTTTCGAACAAGAATATTGAGATTTTTAATCTTGTCATTATACCCCTTAGAGAGCACTTCCCAATACGGACTGCTCTATCCATGTAGGAATACATTTCGATTAGTTTGCTGGTTTATAGAAGTTTAGCCTTCCTTTTCAGAACCGAGGTACTGACATGGATTTACAATTTAAAGTGGTGTCCGAACCACCGTAATAGGTTTAAATTTCTGACACTCCTACTTTGATTGAAACATGAACATATTATGGTGGTCCGGATTGCACCTTAAACTGTAGGTCCATGTCTTATGTAGCCTCAGGGCTGAAAAGGGATGCTAAACTTTCAACACATGTTTCCGAAACAGTTTCCACTTTAATAACACAAGTAAAGTTAAATGATCTACTGATCTATACTAGTAGAGTTTGTGATTTATACTTTTGAAAGGAACAAGCAGAAATTTTAACCTTTATATGTGATTAACATGGAAAATGGTTCCATCAAGACATTGTCGATCGAAAGTTGATTTAAAGGTAGGTGGAACTCTGATGTTAAGTGGCTCTTGTTTGTAGTTTTAAACGGAAAGATTTACATGGTATACGAGAATCATCGTCAAAGAGACCACTGCACCATCATCTAGTGAATGAATGATATGTGTACCATTGTATAAATTAACGCTAGACCACAGTAGTTAAACACATTTATCGCATGAAGTAAGTTGAATTGTAAGCGCTGAGTGTAGGAATGTATATACTCCACTATGTTTGTTGTTTTCAGATATGTCTGCCCTAGAAGCGCTGTAAATTAGAAGTGGAGGGGGATTTCATTATCATTTAATTACTCATTACATTTTCGCAACCAAGAGGCCTGAATTAGTAAAAGCCATCATGTTTTAATTCTATACCTGATGATTTTTTGTTTGTTTCTTGACTATATAAGGGATATATTGTGCATATCATCTACACAAAGTCTCCGTATCAGGTGAAGCAAGTGCTCAGTACATTGTAGATACCCTGAGCAAAGAACCCCATGGTTAACTGTGGAATCAATCTTCAACAGCGTCACAGACTTCAACACTGCGAGGCACTTCAAGAACTTTCTTTAGTGGTCTAAAGACGTGATAGCCACAGAGCGTCAGGTCAGGGTTGTACAGTCGATGGTCGATGACTTTGCAGCGGAAGTGCCGCAGCACATCTTCACACACACAATGGAATACGTGGTGATGCTTGTTGAGCAACACAATAAGTCCATTTGATAACATTGCAGACAGCTTATCTTGATAGGAATTTTGAGCCTGTAAAATAGTGCAGTAACTACTTGCAGTGATTGTACCTGCAACCAACAAATACAAACCCATGATGGATCATTCTCGTTGAAGAAACTAGGTGCGTTATAAAGGAATGAAAAATGTTTATGCGTGGAATAAGGGTGCCGCCTTTTCATACTTACCATTGTGGATGGCCTTTGAAGTTGTACCAAATTTCATCAGCAGTAAAGATCGTGGAAAAAACTGGTCCTCTTCTTTCTAATAACGAAACAGGTGCTACATGAAAGCACTTGTTCCCCGCGGCTTCTTGCCCTCCCAGAGATGCTTAGAGTCCCATTGTGCACAAACCTTGCTATATCCCAATCAACAATATCAACAATGGAGTATGATGTTAACTGTTACCTGCGGTCAGTTTGTCTCAAGTAGTGATTCGGAGCTTTTGCTTTTAGGTTGTTCACGGCAACAATCGAGTCCAGGGTAATGGCCAAGTGTGCTTAAAGGCGGCTTACGGCATATACTGAGTGCTTACATGTTATCAGTCATTACAAAATCTGAACAGTGCACTTGACAAATATAATACTTTCTTTAAAATTCTTCATTCGACGATAAATGTTAGCGCTACTAATACCTGCCATCAAAAGTGAAACAACTGGCATTTGGCAGGTGTATACGAATCTGTTGTAGTATTTAGTTATGTTGCTTTACAACGTGTTATCATACTTAAAACTGCAGCTACCAACTGCTTTTTGATACAGAAGAGCAACTAGCTATTTATTGAACACAAAATTCTATTTGTTGAAACAATGATTCTGATATAAAAGTGTCACTTTCATACTGTAATTACCGTATTGGCCATAGATTTAGTAGAGGGGTCTTTAAACTTTTTAGCCTAAGGGCCACACTGACTACTAAGTTCCATGGATCAAAACCTATCTAGTTGTTTATAATACTCGTACCAACATACTGTAACGCCGGTAACATCTTGGGAGCGGCTGAATTCCTCAAAATGGCAGTTATGCTTGTTAGTCGAAGTATACAGCGCTAGCTTGTAGCGAGTAGCAAAACTAGAGCATATTCTGGAAAAGTTTTGTGATCGCTTGTCAGGTAGATTCGACTACTTTCGAGTGTTTTTGAATATGTTCTACGCATCGATAACGCGTGGTATAAATACGGGAGACAACCGAAAGTTGGACAGTTCCAAATTTTGAGTTCGGAGCAACAAGTGGATCTGAAAAGCGACATAACTACCTCATCTGATTCTTCTGAAGGAATATCTTGCATAATCAGAGGTTTCGTCTGGAGGAAGTTTCTTTCGATGAGATAGTGCGACTAGTATGTTTTGTGACTATAGTTTCTTAGTAAAAAAAAAAAAAAAAAAAAAAAAAAAAAAAAAAAAAAAACAGTGTGTTTGTGAGTAGATAAAACCATTGCATTGTATTTATTCAGAACCCGGTTTGTAATGGTATTAATTAGCATTATTGTGATTTAAAGTTACGTACACCTTGTCTCAAAAAGGTTGAGCGCATTCTTTATTGCTGTTTCGAGGCAAAAATTTTCTAAGTCCAACTTCGGGTATCTTCGGGAAAAAGTAAACCAGGTTCGAACCTCGAAGCCAACCTTTGCAATCGGGAAAAATCTTGCAGATGTGTTTTTCTTCTTTTAAATATAATAAGACTTGTTACCAATTATATATAAAAAAGCAACATTGATTGAAATACTTAATGATACAATATTTCGAAACTGTATTAATGCCAGCACATGCTTGTTTGTCATTTTGCTCTCCATACTTAATGGAATATTTAGATACGTAAACGAATCTTTCCATATGTAAAAGAATGGTGAAAGTTAAGACATAGAACATTATTCTCTCCTGAGTACTAAAATAAAAGTCAAAGTAGAACAAAAACAGCGTTTGCAGTGGATATGAATGTAATTATTATCTTAAATACAGCTATATATCGCTAGAAGTAATATTCGAGGAGCGCTTATGTTAGCTCAGTGGTACGCCGTTGGATTTCAAATCGTAAGGTCGAGGGTTCGATTCCTATCTGAGTCAATGTTTCTTTTATGAAATTTTATTTTCCGCAATGCATGAAAAATTATATAAAATAATTACATTAAAATACGTCAGTTGTATATATATAACATATAATCATTGCAGAACATAGTGATTATTATGTTTAAAATATAACAGGTGTTCACAGTACGTTGGTATTCTATGATATATGTGAATGTTAAATACAAATTAAGAAAATAATATCATCGCAATGAATAAATTATGTAGTGTATTTATTTGCAGCTATTTGTCATATAGGGGTTACTTCTGAACATTCGTATTACAGCATGTCATTGATTTTCTTGAAAAATTATCCGAGGCATAAAAAGAGGGTATAAACAGAGAATCCAAAGTCGGGACGCTCGCAAGAAATTCATGAACCCCAAAGGTCACGTCAGCAGACTGGAATTGTCCTTATGAAGCATGCCACAGCAGAAAGTCTTTACATAGATTTTCAATTCAATACCTGATATATGCTTTTGCAATGTGCTCTCTCTCACTTTCTTGCTCGCTCACTCTGTATTTATATATATGAAAGTGGATGTATGTGTGTGTTTCGACATAATTCTGATATGTCTAGAGCAATTTTAACTATATTTCTTACAGTCTGGAAAAAGAGTACTGTCGGGATATACAGTATATCAAAAATGCTAGAAAAGGATCGATATTAGTATCGAATCCATAGTTTCATGGTCGCTTAGGTAAACAGTTCTACTTTCAATTCAAGTCCAATTAAGCTCCCATTAGCATCCAGGGTGGTTACGTAGCGACAAAAAAATATCGAAATCAACCAATATTAGAGTCGAAGCGTAAGTTTTCAGTGCTTCATTTCCCATTAGTCCAACTAGGCCCGTGCCTAGAGGGCAACATATTTGAAGAGCGCAAAGTTTAAATTTTTATTTTTTTCGTATGAAAAAGTTTAAGAAAATCGAGAGCAAATATACTATTTCATGAGCAGTCCTCTTTTATTATTCTAATATATTTAATGATAGCGTAAGAAATCTGAAAATAATTCAGAACATGTTTCCCATTTATTTTTTGTTACGTAATTGTAGCTGTAGCATCTAGTGAGTGGTATTTAACTGCAATAAATTCACTAATTAAGCATATTCGAATTAAGTTTTATTTGTAAGTTAGGGATCAAGGGACGGAGAAATGTGTAGTTATTGGGGGCGCCGAGAGCAAAAATGCGTAGGAACGCCGAGCTTCTAAATGCAGCACTGCTCGCTAAATTAATTGGTAGAAATTTTAATGCCATTTAAGACCAAATTTAGTCCTAGCAGTGGCAGTATCCGTTTGCTGTCCTAGGAGGAATGAAAGGGACTGACATCAAAATTATATATAAAAAAAAAGACCTACATTAGTGTCGACTCTATAATTTTGGGGGTCTCTTAGGTAAAGATTGGAACTTCAGATGCTATGTAAGTTAAGCCCTCATTAACACAATGAAGGAGTTTGTGAAATTTGTGACATGTAGAAATAATTGAAAATAACCAATGTTAGTATACAACCCATATCTTTCGTGGTCGCCAAGTTCATTGGGAGCAGTTCTGATGACCTTTAAGTTTAAGTTCAACTTCCAGTAAGAGTAAGATCCCCCAGCACATCTAATAAGGAGAGCGTAGTTCTGGAATGTCTAGGACAACCTTTATCAAACTTGGGGGACATATTACTTTCAATCTAAGAAGAAAATATTGTAGTAGTATGAAGTTATGGAAGTTGGGAGGTGTGACATGTAAAAATAATGTAAAACGACTGATCTTAGTGTTTTATCCATAATTTTCTCGGTCGTTGAGATGGATAGTGATGCTACCAATGGAGGTTACATCCAAATTCATCCCCATCTTCACAGGATGATGGCCTGGGAGAGCTAAAAATAAAATCTCAAAAATTGCTTAAATATTTGTCGAATTCATAGTTTTCGGGGTGAAAAAGCGTTTCTAATAACTTTGGAAGGTAATTTGTACCCACGTCAAGATGGGCTTTTTAATCATATCAATTTCTCACCTTAAGAAGAAATTACCATTACAATTATGATATTAAGCCAACCTTCGCAATCGACGAAAAAATTATGTGGATGTATGTTTCGTCTTTTAAATGAAACAAGACATGTTAAAATCAAAGATGGAGTGGGTCAGTGGGTCGGTTGGTAAGTGGGTGAAATGGGTCAAGATTTGTGAGTGGACCAGTGGATCGTGGGTCAAAAGGACGTGACCTACTGCGAAACACCACTCACCGTGACTCACACTGGCCCACCCGGTGGCCACCCTTTTAGTCCAAAGATATTTCGTCCAAAGAACATTTCGTCCAGAGACATTTAATCCAAAGACATTTGATCCAAAGGACAATTCGTCCAAATGACATTCGTCCAAAATACAATTGGTCCAAAGGACATTTCGTCCAAAGGAGAATTGGTCCAAAGGACATTTCGTCCAGGGATGTTTAGTTCAAAGCACATTTCGTCCAAAGAACATTTGGTCCGGTATCTATTGGGGGTCAAGGGTTTGTTTCTATTAGAAGAGTAAAAGTGATTCATATAACATTATGACTCAGTAGCTTCTTATTTCTAAAGGAAATTTGAAATAGAGATTTATTCCACAATTTACATTTTGATAGAACAAATAATACTGAGATATTCAGAAAAACGTAAACGCCTGAAAACAACATGGCCGAACAACAGGAGTGAGGGAAAGGTTGTAGTGTGAAGTATGTTGCTGTAATAACTGCTAACATGACATCTAAAATTTTCATGTTGTGAATGAAATAGTTCTAAAATAAGTACCGGTAACTAAAATTAATGGAGTTTAAATTTGAGTAAGTTAAAAATTAGGTATTCAAACCCTTGTGTTAGAAAAGTGAAAAATTATGTGTCAAGTATCTTTGAAGAAATACTGAGAATAGAAAAATACACATGTGTGAAATATATTCTTAGTGTCCAAAGATAATACTCTTAAACAGTCACATTTTTGGCTGCAACATTGTGAAAAGTAATTGACAAATATAAGATGAAAGTTGGAACATTTCGTGTAGAATATACGTATCTTTTCAGGTTAACCACAAGTCTGGTTTCCATTTGTAGACTATTGATAGTGTGTAACTTCTGACATACTGTTATTAGTACTTTTGATATTTCGTGATCAAAGGTTTGGAGGGGTCTGTGCCCCACGTAACCATTTTTTCCAGGAAAATACGAAACACGTATTCCCTCATTTTACGTCTGCAATATCTGTGCACAATTCCGTTCACTTCGGTCCACCTCTTCTTGCCTTTCGGGCCTCAACTTTCAAAATTTTGAGTAGGGGCTTTTTCCCCCCTTAAAATCACTTTTCCGCAGAAAAACACGTATTCGTTTATTTTGTGTGTAGTATCTACCTGCCTTTTTTTTTTTTTTTTTTTTTTGCAAAATCGGAGTGTTACACTTGGGAGGTATTACTTGTGAGTCATAATGTTATATGCATCACTTTTACTCTTCTAATAGAAGCAAACCCTTGACCCCTAAGTGTTACCGGACCAAATGTTCTTTGGACGAAATGTGCTTTGAACTAAACATCCCTGGACGAAATGTCCCTTGGACCAATTGTCTTTTGGACGAAATGCCATTTGGACCAAATATCTTTTGGACCAATTGTGTTTTGGACGAAATGTCCTTTGGAACAATTGTCTTTTGCACCAATTGTGTTTTGGACGAAATGTTCTTTGGACGAATTGTCCCTGGACCAAATGTGTTTGGACTAAATGTCTCTGAACGAAAATCCTTTGGACGAAATGTTCTTTGGACCAATTGGCTTTTGGACGAAATGTCCTTTGGACCAATTGGCTTTTGGACGAAATGTCCTTTGGACGAAATGTTCTTTAAACCAATTGTGTTTTGGACGAAATGTCCTTTGGGCCAAATGTCTTTTGGACGAAATGTCCTTTGGACCAATTGTCTTTTGGACAAAATTTTCTTTGGAGAAATTGCCCTTTGGACCAAATGTCCCTGGACCAAATGCGTTTGGGCTAAATGTCTCTGGACGAAAATCCTTTGGACGAAACGACCCCCAACTACCCACCGTCCCATTCTGTTCTGCGCATTGTAGACAGCATCTTCTGAACACTGGTGAGCTTGTCTACGTTTTACTTTCAATATCTCCATTTTTCTTCTTCTGAATCTCCATTTCTAATGAAAAAAGCTCAGGCATTTTTGGATTTTGATATTTGCAATTGTAAGAGTGGCAATAGCAATAGGAGTTCAATTTTGAGATACAGCTTGTGAGCTTTTAGAGGAGCTAACTGCTGGAAAAAAATTTTTGAATCACCTGTAATATATGAATTATTATACCTAGTATAAAAAACTGAAAGTAACTGCGTGATTATCACGGTCAAATTGCAAAGTCAAATGAAATGACATTTGGTATATAATAAGGCCCCAATCCCAACTGGGAAGTTATCATACTCATATCACTTTCATTATAACACATATCCTAAGTGGGGAGTAGGTTTCCGAGTTTTTGCGAAAAACTGAGTATCTTACAAGCCGTTCAACTTAGAGAGCTTAAATTCAGTATATAACTCTTTACTAAAAATAAACAGAAAGTGTCCTGGCATTTTTAAAAATGTGTTTTATGAGCGGGGGGGGGGGGATTTTCTATATATTGAAAATTGGTAGTGGGTTGATTTGTAAAAATTATCGAAAACGATTGATATTAGTTGAGAAACTAATTGAGGATGAAAACTACAGTCCTTTGCATTTTATACCCACTGCTTCCTAATATAATAATTGGTGAAGCTGGTGTATAATATATGGAGCGTTCACAGCATAAGGCAATCAAACCACAAAGTTGTGAGAAAAATAGACATAACATTTGTATTCCAAGCTTAATTTCATGGACATTTTAAATTAGTACGGCATGCTTAATTATATGGAAAACTAGTTTTTCTTTCTTTTCTTCTTACGTTGGTCTACTTTATCTTGATTTGATACTTTCAAATTTCATCCTGTTTTCTACTGAAATGTATATGTAAGCCAAGAAAGAAATAATTATATATGATAAATTTAAATTCATCTTAATTTGGAAGATGAGAAACACTTTACCATTGTATATCGCAAAGGTCAGATCCACCGGTATTGTAACAGAGCGGTGCTTGAGCGATTGACGGTAGGAATTCAAACTCCGATAAGTGAAAATTTCACAGTCTTGTTTTATTTCAAGTGTAACCTCTAGTCAATGGAGAGAAGGACGTGGATCATGGGTCAGAGTTGATTACGTTGGTGGGTCGGAGTTGGTCACAATGGTTCAGAGTGGTTCATAGTTGGTTGTGGGTCAATTCTGTATTCTACCATTAATTTCATAATTCGCAATCACCCTGTCCTTTAGCTTAAAGACATAATTGTGGAACGTAGAATTTAATATTAGTGATGTAATAAACCCATAATGGGTCGCTTCTTGTTTTACCTTGGTGCATTATACTATTGCAATGGTAAGACAAGTGTTTACCTCTTCTGGGTAGTTTCACAGTTTCAAATTTGTAGAGGTGGTCAAGGAGTTTTCAATGAAGGGTTTATTACCATCTTGAACGCTCGCTATTTTGCACAAGTTAGCATAAAGACTCGGGACTCTTACCATTCTTTTAAAAATTGTAGTAATACTTTTAAATGACATACTACTTGATTCCCCTTACCATTTTCAAATTTTGAGTTGCACCTCTCTTGAGACCCACCGGGGAACCTTGGGGCAAATCTTTTTCCTCGACACGGGGTACCTTTGAAATTATAAAATACATGTTTTCCGGTGTTGACATCTGTTTCATCGTTTCAGACTTTTATTAGTAGTCGAGTCAAAATACGGTTTGACCTAGGCAAAATTGCAACCTTTAGTTTTACACCTGTATTTGGTTTAGGTACCTCACCTAATGAAAATATCCAAAATCCGAGAAAATCGGACCACGGGAACACTCCCAAAAACGGTGTCAAAATGGCGGACCATAGTTTTTCGAAAAAATCGTAGACCTTTACGTTGGAGGCTCTAGTAGCCCCCTTAATTGACATAGAGACATGAATGATACCTCGTTGGAACGCTCATGGATCACAAATTGCAACGAAGTGACTTTTGTACCCATCATGCCCAACCCGTAGAAAAAGAAGAAGAAGAGGAAAGTCGATTTTTGTTTTTTTAATTAATATTTCTTGGACCCTGGCAACACTGTACGTCCTTATACTCCGGCAGAAAAATTCCTACGCGTAAACCAGACATTGGTAACAATAATAGTAAAAAATGAAGGACGTATGTTCATCAGTGAGGGAGATAAAATTTCGGAACCGCGGACAAAGGAGGGTCACTCTGTATATTTTTTACTGTGGTCTAACTTCTGTTTCTTAGATCTAGTATCCTCCCTAATTGTCACAGAGACATGAAGCATACCGCGTTGGAAAGCTTATGGAACCCCCTTGCCAATGACGTATCGTTTGTGCCTCCTGTACCCAACCTGTAGAAAAAAAGAAGAAGAAACCTTGAAAAAATTGGGAAAATCTACACTTTTACCTTTCTTGGGCTCTGGCAACCCTGATAATCGTTCTATGCATGAAAAAATCTTGTTTCTTTCTTTAAATCAAAGGTCGCTTTAATATAAGTACTATACATAAAACAAAAATATTCTTAAGTAAAAGAATGGGAATAACGAAAGACTTTGGGAGGCAAATTACTCATCTACATCGTCATTGCCTACGCTAACACTGTCCCCATCATATTCATTTAAAAAGTTAAAACATTCAGTTTCCTGGCATACACCACAAGCAATAGCAAATAGAAGGTCATACCATAATACAGTGTACAAGACAATTCGTTTTATAGAAACATAACACCTATATATAAAGCAAAAATATTCTAAAGCAAAAGAATGGGAAGACGAAATATTTTGGGAGGCAAATTACACATCTACATCGTCATCGCCTACGCTAACACTGTCCTCGCCATATTCATTTAAAAGTTAAAACATTCAGTTTCTTGGCACACACCACAAGCAATAGTACATGGAAGGGCATGTTTTCTGCAAGTATAATACGTTCTTGCACACCCGATAGCACAGTTGCAATGAACAATGGTGAGCAAATTCCATACCCATTAAACACGATGGTTGATGTGCCATATTTACGAACCGTATACTCAGCAAATGATGCAGCGATGTTGTCGTACGAACTGCCTTTACACCATGGAAGTCTATGTAACAGAGATCTTCCGTCTAAGACATACAGAATATTGTCTGGCTCCGTTTTCTCAAACTGTGCGGTCTGCTGCTTGCTGAACTCTAGTATCGCATGGGCAAGTGGGGCTTTGTCTGCCTTACGCATCATGCTGGGTGACTCAAATAAAGCTGGTGGGTAGGCACATAATTCATGCACTAAGGCCTCCTCTAAAGATGTGCTGCCTGCATTAGCGACAACTAACAGTCTTTGAAACAAAAGATTCGAATCGACGGACATATCGCTGCTGATTTTAACACTACTCGGGGATGCTAGAGTTTTGACTTTATCTGCACGTTTCCACTTCACAGTGAACAGGTCTTTGCCAAATAGTTTCTTCGCAAGCTCTTCTCCAACTGAAAATAAATTACGGACGCTGACCGAGGAATCTGCTGTGACGCCAGTGGCAATGTTTCTCAATGATTTGTCTCCGTCAAATGGTGAAATGGGCTGCAGTCCTGCAAGAATGCGACCGTGTGTCACTGATATTACGTCACATTCTTGACGTTTCGGCTTCTTTATGTTGTTCGCTAGTGACATATGCTGTGTGAGTAAGAGTTTGCATCGCCAGATTGTACTCGGAGCATGCTGGCATTGAGAGCACCCACAAAGATCGTTGCAACTCCGACATTCCACTCCCATGGGTTAGACCTCCAGTGGATTTTAGCGATCTCATCAGAATCTGCTCTATGACTAGATCAGAGGACAACTCAGCCCAATAATGGTTGCTTCTTCTAATAACTCTGAACCCATTTTGAAAGCTTTCGTGAACTGTTGGATTAACCGATGGCAGCGTTAACATTGTTTGCAGGTACAAGCACGTCGACTTCAAATAATTAAAGTGTCCTGCTGCAGCGAATATGGGAATGCACTCTGCTATAGCATCAAGGTGATCCTCCCAGCTTCCTGTTCGGTCTGCTGCCACAAATTTCCTTGCTGTAGTCAACATGCGCTGGTATGCAAGCCACAACTAACTTGTTTTTGATCTGTTAATAAGTTCTGACTTTCGTGCTTCTATTTTTTCTCGGGCTTCTTGAAGAAGAGGTGAAGAACTAGCTCCAGTTACAGTAATCTCACCCGACATCAGACTCTGGTAGAGAGAGTAAGCATCGTTAATAGTTCTGTGTGTTCCGTTATCGGTCTGCAAAAAAACATTTTCCACAAGCAATGCACTTAATGCGAGGTCACCCATCATGTGCGCACGGAAGGCTCTTGCTACGGACTTGCTACTTAACATATGTACAACCGAATTTTCTCCATAAAGCTCATGCAAGATTTCACGTAAGCCTGAACCATCCATCAGGGAACCAATTGCTCCTAGAAGGTTCATCAGAGTATGAAATGAGCCCAACAAGAGAACCGTGTCCTTAATACTGGTGTTATGTGCTCTGTCATGCAGGATACGTGAAGCTTTCCAAAACAGTGGTTAGTCTAAGGTGATTATTGGTGTGACTTTATATTTTCTCGCAAGATTATTCAGGTACACTGAAGTGGAATAGATGCATGACATATCAGATGGATGGAGGTCAATAATCGGTAAGCAGAGAACAGTGGATTTCCCTGAATGATGAAGAGATGGATCTGCGTGAATGGCCTGCATCATTCGTGCCCAGTTTGGTGTGCGTGACGGAAAGTGCCAGGAAAGTTTCCACAAAATATCCAGGGAGCTTTTGTTCGGTGACGGTGCTGTTACCAGTTCACAGTTGACCTTTTCAAGAATAGCCCTGGCTTCAGTGTATGCGTGAATGGGAACACTGGCAAGGGACTTCACATCAGCATCAGAGACGGGCTTCCGAAGAATGGTTAGACTGGTAGTAGTGGATGGAGTAATGGCCGCTAACATTTCCATACTATGGAATGTACCTAAACCACTCAGCGTTTGGAGATTATGGTCTACATTATCCGCTGCAAAGAGGAGAGTCTGGTCTGCTGGCATTTCGATCACACGATTACCAAATGTATTTGCAGCACAGCGTTCAAGCCGCTGCACTTCCGTGTATGAAGAACAAAATCCCACGTGATGCAGCGCGTCAATCAGGTGTTTCAATCGATAGTGGTGCTGCAGCTGCACACCAACACCTAACTGCAGAGGAGCTAACATATTTCTTGGTCTGGCTGCTTGCATCAACCACTGGCCAATCGATGCTATTTTGGTTTCATTGTCCTTTCCGGCAAAAAGTATGGCATAGAATAGTTTAAGGCTAGGTGGAATGTACTGAAGGAATTCCTGAATGGTCAAGTCGCTGGGTGAAGGATATGTATCACTTCCAGTTTGTAGTTTGGATTTTATGTCGCTTTTGATCAGTCGAGCTACGGTTTCTATTATTCTATTTTTTCCTTTTCTTCATCATACTCTCGTGGTAAATCACGACATGCCCGTAGAATGTGATTGGCAGTTTCTCAAAGTGTAATGAAGTCATTTTTTCCACTGTCACTAGAAATTATAATCTTTTCACCGAAGTACTCCATTAGTTGACGCTTCATGCGCCGTCTGTCATATGCAATGTGATCAGTCCCTACAAGAAATGTGCCCATTTTTGTAACAAGTTCTCCCACAGTTAGTTACTCACCGTCGTGCTCTTCCAAATAACTACAGATGCGCTGAAATGCTCGGATTCTCTCATCATTTGTAGGTCGGCCAGCCCGGAATTTTTTGACGCTGACTGATTGTCTGTGCAGTATTGTTGAGGAATTGCTTTACCTGTTCGAAAGTTGAAACTACATGATCTGTGATAGACACAGTCTCCTGCATGAAGATCAAACGAGAAGTACTCAATTCGACCTCGGACAGTTTGTGACCCGGTATCGTCTCGTTCATTTCAACACTAAAATGCTGTGTGGCAATGCTTGTGTTTTCACTCGCACATTTTCTGATTTCAACACGTGACGGTCGTCAAATAAGACAGGAGTTCCGCAAAACAGGCAGTCGCTGTTGCTGTTGAAGGACCCATCCGACGAGCGAGTAACTCGTTTTTGAATCGGCGATGACGTTTTTTCTTTCTAGGGCAATAGCAATATTTTTTTTATCAATGTAACGTTTGCGAAAAGAGACATGAACCACCATACTTGTAGCGGCGAGAATGTTACTACCGCGAGCCTCACTGGCATTGTTCACTCCTTCAGCTCCCTTTTCTTGAAGTGTGATGAGGTTATCATCAGGATCTAGGCTTCTGCAGATGATACACAAACGTGTAAGGGAATCAGCCATGGTTCTTCAGTTCCTAGGTTCATGCAAGACTATGATATGTAGAAAAGCTTATGGAACCCCATTTCCAACGACGTATCGTTTGTGATCCCTATACCCAACGATTATCAGGGTTACCAGAGCCCAAGAAAGGTAAAAGTACAGATTTTCCCAATTTGTTCAAGGTTTCTTCTTCTTTTTCTACAGGTTGGGCACAGGGGGCACAAACGATACGTCGTTGGCAAGGGGGTTCCATAAGCTTTCCAACGCGGTATGCTTCATGTCTCTGTGACAATTATGGAGCATACTAGATCTAAGAAACAGAAGTTAGACCACAGTAAAAATATACGGAGTGACCCTCCTTTGTCCACGGTTCCGAATTTTTATCTCCCTTACTGTTGAACCTACGTCCCTCATTTTTTAATATTATTGTTACCAATATCTGGTCTACGCGTAGGAATTTTTCTGCCGGAGTATGAGGACGTACAGTGCTGCCAGGGTCCAAGAAATATTAATTAAAAAAACAAATATCGAATTTCTTCTTCTTCTTTTTCTACGGGTTGGACATGATGGGTACAAAAGTCACTTCGTTGCAATTTGTGGTCTATGGGCGTTCCAACGAGGTATCATTCATGTCTCTGTGTCAATTAAGAGGGCTACTAGAGCCTCCAACGTAAAGGTCTATGATTTTTTCGAAAAACTATGGTTCGCCATTTTGAAACCGTTTTTGGGAGTGTTCCCGTGGTCCGATTTTGTCGGAATTTGAATATGTTATTCAGTAGTAATTCCTGAATCGAAAACTGTTTAAAAAGCTTGTGTTGCAATTTTGCCCAGGTTGAGGGTAAAATTCCTCTAGATTTCCTGGACTATAGTGTCAACGGGCTTCATGGATACCACGCTTCTTTATTCTCTTAGTTTTTAGATACAAACCCCCATGTCGTAAGCGTCAGTGGACCACGGATAGGCAACTGGCGACATTTCGCCAAAAGTTGGTGATCCCACAGCTACGATCCGTGGTGGCCCCACTTCGGTTTTGAAAATTATACCACCAGAGGCAGAGACTCAACGAAACGCCAACGAACCACAAAATTTCTCCCCCAAAATATGTTAAATCGCCCATATGCTTGATTTGTTTATATTCAGGTGAATGTAAAAAACACTAGGGGAAAAAAGCAAGTATCCCAAGGTGGGCGCGAACCTTCAACCTTAAGTTTACTTGCCGCATATTCTTCTGACTTCGCCACGGAAACGATGAAGAAAATCTCGCTTGTAGAAGGATAAATTATTGAGGTCTTAATTTAGCCAATCAAACAAATCCCTCTATCTCGAGTTCTGTGAGATGGTACTGTGAACCGTTTCAAGATTTATTGCTTTCTGGTGGGGTACTATCTATGTGCAAAATTTGAGAAAATTGCCGATGCGCACCTTTGGAAACTCACCTCTTTAGTGCAATGTTGACAAGAGATGGTGTGGGTCAATGAAACCTTGATCCACAAAATACTGACCCACTACACATTGTGACCCACAATGACTCAACACCCATCGTGACCCATTCACCCACAATGACCCACTCTGACCCACCACCAACTATAAACAACTCTGATTCATTGTGACCAACTCCGACCCACTAAAATACATCGTCATTAAGTTTGATCCATTATCCACGCCATCCTCTCTACTGACTTAAGAGGTTATATTTGTAATAAACCATTTTTTTCCAGTAGTTAGCTCCTCTAAAAACTCATAGCCTACATCTCAAAAGTCAAGCAGTAAGTCCTATTGCCATTGTTACAACTGGAAATATCAAAATCCAAAAGAGCCTGAACTTCTTTCTTCATTACAACCAAATGAAAAAAAGAAGAAAAATGGAGGTCTTGAAAGTAAAACGTAGACAAAGTTGCCAGTGTGCAGAAAATGCTATCTAGAAGGCACTGAGCAGAATGGGTTGGTGGGGCAATGGGTCAATGTGAGTCACAGTGATGGTGTTTCGCAGTGGGTCACGCCTTGCTGACCTACGATCCACTGACTCACTCATAAATCATGACCCATTTGACCCACCGACCAACTCAATCTCTGATTTTACATTTAGTATACCGGTATCATTTAAAAGACGAAACATACATCTACAGAATTTTTTCTCGATTGCGAAGGCTAGCTTGATACATATACTAGTTGAGATGGTAATTTCTTCTTAAGGTGAGAAATTGATATGATTAAAGAGCCCATCTTGAAGTGGTTACAAACTACACTCCAAAGTTATTAGAAACGCTTTCGCGACCCCAGAAAACTATTACTTCGACAACTATTTAAGTAAGTTTTTACATTTTATTAATCATATCTCCAAGCCCTTCATCCTGTAAAGATGGGGATGAATTTGGATATAACGCCATTGAGTGCCTCACTACTCATCTCAACGACCGAGAAAACAATGGATAACACTCTACAATCAGTCATTTTACACTCTTTTTACATGCCACTCTTCCCAACTTCAATCCCTTGAGGTATCTGAATTCCACAATATTTTTTTCCTTAGATTGAAAGTAATATGACTCCCATGTTAGGTAAAAGTTGCTCCAGACATTCCGGAGCAGGGATAAATTCAGGGGGTAGCCCGGGGGAATCTCCCCCCGAAGAAAATTCATTCTCCCCCGGAGAGACTTCCAAAATTTCAGTCACAAAATGTAGAAATTACTTCACCCAATTATTTGCTTTTCTTTCCGTGCACGTGCAGACGAAATCCGATCTCTCAATATGCATATAAATGACGCAGACCCATTGTATATAAATATTAAACAATTAACATCTAAGATAGAATACCAAAATAGTCAATAAAACCTATATTTCTTAACGCTATGACCGAGTTTGGCAGAACATGAAATTTTCAACTGTTGAAGAAAGGTTTGTATTTTAGTAAGTACTATACTCTCGCCCTATATTATATATTAGTACTGTAGGTAGCGTTAGCACAGATTGAGATAGGAAAGGAAAGATAGGGCTTTGATCATTCCATATGATCTCTGATGTCAGCAGACTTCATTCAGTTCTTGAAAATGTACGGTTCTTGCATTATTTGAAATAGAGCGCCTAAATTCCATGTGTTTGACGATTGTTAAACACACCTTTCTTTAACTTGTCTCAAAAAGGTTGAGCGCATTCTTTATTGGTGTTTTGAGGCAAAAATTTTCTAAGTCTAGCTTCGGGTATCTTCGGGAAAAAGTAAGCCAGGTTCGAACCTCCAAGCCAGCCTTTGCAATCGGGAAAAAGTTTGCAGATGTGTTTTTCTTCTTTTAAATATAATAAGACTTGTTAGCCTACCAAGTGTTTAAAAAAGCAACATTGATTGAAATACTTAATGATACAATATTTCGAAACCTTTTATTAATCTGAGCACATGCTTGTTTGTCATTTAGCTCTCTATACGTAATGGAGCATTTAAATACGTTAAAGAATCTTTCCATATGTAAAAGAATGCTCAAAGTTAAGAAATAGAACATAATTATCGCCTGAGTACTAAAATAAAAGTCAAAGTAGAACAGAAACAGCGTTTGTAATGAATATGAATGTCATAATTATCTTGAGATCCGTTATACATCGCTAGAAGCTTAGTCGTAGAAGTCCTTGTGTTAGCTCATTGGTAAGCTGTCGGATTTCAAATCATAAGATTGTGAGTTCGAATACCATCTGGGTCAATACTTTTTTTAAAATTATATTTTCCGCATTGCATGAAAAATTATATAAAATAATTACATTAAAATACATAAGTTGTTTATATATAACATAATAATTGCAGAACATAGTAATTATTATGTTTAAAATATAACATCTGAGATAATTTTCACAGTAGGTCGTTATTATATATGAGAATGTTAAATACAAGTTAGGAAAATCGTTTAATAGCAATAAATAAGTTATGTAGTGTATTTATTTGCAGCTATTTGTCATACAGATTTAACTTCTCAATATTCTCATTACAGTATGTTATTTATATTCGTTAAATACAGTATATTCCTACGGATATAGAAAGTGTATAAACAGAGTATCCAAAGTCGTATCCTGCTTCAAGACACATAACTTTTCCCGATCCCCTTAACGTCACGGGAAGAAACACAAATTCTCTTTAGAACGGAATGTCGTTACTTAGAGTCTCATTCGAATACGTTGAATATGCTTTTGTGTATTCATCTCTCTCTCGCTTTGTTTATGTGTGTGTGTGTGTTGCGGAATATCCCAAGTTGAATACAACATTTGCAAAGTATATGTGCAACATTGTCATCGAATACCAGAAATTGAAAGTCGTGTTTCTTCAGGTTAGGTTTGCGTGTTCATGTTAGCTCACTGGTAGAGTACGGACTTGCCACTGAAGAGGTCTTGAGTTCAAAGCCTACAGCTAATTATCATTCTTTTGTTAGTAGGATTGCACAGAAATCGGATACAAGGAGTGGTTTTCTTCTAGAAATATTTTCAGAAGCGTTTAGGTAGCCCTGAAAAGGGCTGTAGTTAAGGCGGGGACATTAATATTGTGTTCAAGACCCTTCTGAATTTATTACACGCTCCATTCTTCTGGGTATGGAATCTATTACATGGGTGACAAATCTATCTCCTTCCCCTACCTCCAGCCATGCTTCGGAAACAAGATGCCACAGGTCATCCTGAGTTCTTGGTGGATCTGCCTCAGGCCAACTTTCCCTTAGAGTACGCTTCACTTCTGCCCACATATTTTCCATGAGATTGAGGTCTGCTCCACGAGGCGGCCAGTCGAGTAAATCAATCTCAGGGTGCCCTGCGAACCATTCCTGAACCACACGGGAATTATGTATTGGTGACTGGTATTGCTGGAACTGAATTACACCATCAGGCTGAAATACTCGTACAGATGGCACCATGATATTACTGATAATGTCTAAGTACTGAGCATTGTCCAGATGTCCTTCAATTCTATGAAGCTGTCCTGCTCCGCGACTGGAAATCCAACCCCAACATAAAATAGATACATGGCCACTGCGATTGCAAGCAGCCACATATCCATGGTCATATCGGGTGCCTCTCGGACGATACACAAAACGGCGTCCCTCCTTTGATGTTGTGAATATGGATTCATCTGAGAAAACTACGTTTTCCCAATTGAGACCCACATTCGCCTGTGCAAACGCGAGACGGTAAATTTTGTGGTCGTCTGAGAGTTTTTCCTTCACGGCAGCAACACGGCCACGTAACCCAGCATGACGAAGCCTTCGCAGAGCTGTATGCTTACTACCAGGAAAGAGAGAAACTTCCCTTAGCTGTCTAGACGTCCTTAGTGGGTCTAACCGGGCTTCGTTTACTAATCTCGCATCTTGGGCTTCGGTTGACACATGCGGACGACCAGGAGATCGTAAATTACCAGTCTGACCTGTAGCACCATATTTCCGAATCCATTGGCTTCCTGTAGAGGCCGGGACACCTACTCGCCTGCTAGCTGCAGTTGCAGAATAACCTTCCAACTCCCATAAAGTAATTACTGCTGTACGTCTATCCATAGTTACCAATGTTCTGAGCTGTGAGAAGAAAGCAATAGGTAAAAGCTAGTACCTGACGTGTGATTGGTTACTTGCACGACACGCCTATTGTGGGGAACAGCGTTGCCAGATCTAGCATAATGATGCTAGATCTAGCATAATTTGCATGTCTCTAGCACCTAGCATCTTGCTTTTAGCATCCTGCCCAAATCTAGCACAATTTCAGCAAGTTATCAAAAAGCCGCGAAACCTTGAGATGAGAAAGAAGTTGTAAGAAAAAGAACGGCAGAAATGTATCCTCTTCCATTGATTCATACACTCGGTAAACCATACAGGCAGTCTTATTTTCCGAAGTAAGTTCGGAACGGCTTTGGGCTTTTTTTTTTTTTTTTTTTTGTGGCTCCACCCAGGGTTTTCTAATCCTTTAACTCCGAGGCATGGGCGGAGCAATGGGGGCCATTCTCCCCCCAACTTTTTGACAACTTCACCATCTTTACTTCTGACTTCATGATCATATTTATTCCTGAAATGACAGCTCCGAGACCGACCAAAAATCTGCCCCCTCCCCCAGCAGACGATTCCAAACTCCGCTTATGCTGCGAAGTAATTTTCTTTCAAAATATGTAAACAAAAACTTTGCATTCATTTATACGATATATACGCCATTGAGTTTGGCAGCGACTGCAGTAATTTTGTTGAGTTAAAATTTTGGTGTGTGAAGTATTGAGTTCTATCCATGCATTCTTGCTCTCTGTGTATTTTAAGTTACGTTATCGTATCTCAACTTTGTTTTTTTTTTTTCACTCCTGAATTAGTAATTATGAGGATCTAGCATAATTTGACCGAATCTAGCATAAGTTCGATCAGGTTTTGGAATAATTCCGAGCTGTGAGTCTGGCAACGCTGGTGGCGAACGACTTGGTCAACGACTCGCGAAAGAATTCTGAAAATGGTGCGCCGTAATAATAATAATAAAAACAGTTTTTATAAAGGAATATTAATACATACGAAAAGCTGTTTAAAGAATGAATTGTTATACTGACTTTACACGTATAAAAACATATACCATATACCAAACAGATTGAGCGATATGATTATAGCTGTTTTGAGACGAACACTTTCGAAGTCCAACTTCGGGTGTCTTCGGAAAACAGTAAACTAAAGCTGCTGGTTCGAACCTCCAAAGCCAACCTTAGTAATCGGGAAAAGATGTACAGATATGTTTTTCCTTCTGTTAAATATAATAAGACATGTTGAAATGGTATTAAGTGTAGAAAAAAGTAACATTGATTGAAATACTTAATGATACAATATTTCGAGACTATGTATTCACACTCTCGTTTCGTCATTGTGATTTCCATACGGAAAAGAGCATTTACGTATGAGCTCAGTTATATTTCAGAAGCAGCTTCCGAAAAGCGGTCATGTTAGCTCCGTGGTACACCACCGAGCGTTTAAATCGTGAGTTCGATACCCGTTCAGGTGAGATTCCTTTATGATATTCTACTTTCCTCAATGCATGAAAATTATGTAAAATAGTTACATTACAATTCATCAGTTGTATATATATTTTCATATCATCAGTTGTATATATGAGTTGAATATATATATTCATATCATCAGTTGTATATATCAGTTGAATATATATATTCATATCATTTCACGACATAAGTAATTCTTATCTTTAAAATATAACATCTGAGGTATTCACAGAACGTCGGTGTGTTATGTGTGAATATTGAATACAAATTTAAAAAATCGTGTAATAGCAATAAATAAGTTATGTAATATATTTATTTGCAGCTACTTTCATCGCAGATAACTTCTCAATATTCGCATTACAGCATTTAGGTAGAGCATATCGAAAATCGGATCGTGGTTCAAGACAAAAAAAACTAGCTAGCCCCAAACTGTCACGTAAGAAATTCACGAATCGCAAAAGTAAAGTGAAGAGATTGAGAGCGGTAATTCCTTAATCGCTCTCTCTCAACTCTCTCTTATCTGCATTTATACATATAAAAGTGTATGTATGTATGTTCCATCATAACTCATGTATGCCTAGAGCAGGGTTTCTCAACCTGGGAGTCGCGGCCCCTAGGGGATCGCGAAGATAGGCGGAAGAGATAAATATAGTTAAAATCTAATACCAGAAATTATTTTTAAATATTATTTTTAATTTTGTTCTGATAGGCATACTTTTATTTTTTATACACACTGTAAAGAACAATAAAAAATAAGTCTACTGAACATTTTCAAAGGGTGTAGAATTCGTGTTACTATTCGGTTCAAAGTCTCTTGTCGTCGCGAATTCTGTCGAGAAATTTGAAGCTTAAAATATACAAAACGATAATCATGCCTGTTGTTCTGTATGGTTGCGAAACATGGTCGCTTACTCTGAGGGAAGAACATAGACTGAAAGTATTTGAGAACAAGATCCTTAGACGAATATTCGGACCCAAGAGGAACGGGAATGGGGAATGGCGGAAACTTCATAACGAGGAACTACATAATTTATACGGTTACCCAACATTGTCAGGGTCGTCAAGTCTAGGAGGCTTAGGTGGGCAGGTCAGGTAGCTAGAATGGAAGAAAGTAGAAACGCTTTGAAAGTCTTGACTGGAAGACCAAACGGAAAACGACCATTAGGAAGACCTAGGGGCAGATGGGAGGACAATATTAAGATGGATCTCGCTGAGATAAGAATACAAAGTAGAAACTGGATCCAATTGGCTAAGGATAGAAGTCAGTGTAGAGCTTTTGTGAACGCGGCATTGAACCTCCGGGTTCCATAGGCCATAGAGTTAGTTAGTTAGTAGAGTTGTTTAAAAATGAATTTAAATCAAAGAGGTATGATATAAAACTAATGAGAACTGTATATAGAAATACTAGAAAAATACACATGAAACAAAACCTGCACATTGAAATACAATTAAAATTAAAACCTAATGAGATACCTAAGCATGGTGTAATTTCACTAGTGCAGCAATGCCCGGTTCAATCTTCATGACGAATATTATCAAGCCATTTTCAACTGATAAGCGATTTCTTATCTTTGTTTTAATGTTTACCATAAAAAAAACACTTTCGCACAAGTACGATATAGCAAATTGAATTATTACTTTTAAAATAGCAGATACCAGACCAGAATATTCTTCTCTCCTCATCAGGCAGAACTTGTCCAAGTCTTCGTTACAGAAAACTAGTTGCAAAGACTTGTCGCATGATCATTCTATTATTTGGTCAAGAAGTTGTGGGCTTAGATCGGATACGTTAATGGCCTCTTCAATGAAGGGGTTTAACATCCATCTTGAACCAGCACCTTCGTCGTTGGGAATATAGATATTACAGTTACTGTATCCACTGTCAGTGCCGGGCGCCGAAAAGAGGGGCCACACATTTCGGAGGAAGTGTGTTACTCAAGTTAGGAAAGTGCATTTGCACATGTGTAAAATAGAAGGAAAAACGTAATAAAATGTGCTCAAAATTAAGGAAAGGTAGGGTTTATTTTGAAAATGTTATTGAGCTTCGTGCCAACCATGGTGGCGCTTCGTAGCTAGTCTGTCGACGTCACTCATATATACGGTGACATCGTACTATACTCTCGCCCCGGGCAATGATTTTCCATGGCACTGTTCACTATAAACAAAAAAAAAAAAAAAAAATGGATTCTACTAAATAGGTATCCTTAAGGTATGTTAAAAATCCCACACAAGCTTATTATAAAACAAATTATAAAAGGGTCGCTGGCAAGAGCGTGTGATAAAAGGGGATCGTGATAGGAATTAGATTGAGAACCACTGGCCTAGAGTAATTTTAACCACATTTCTTATAGTTTCAAAAAGAGGACTGTCGGGTTACCTATGGTGAATGGGAGGGGATACATATAAAAGATTGCTAGAAAATGATCGATATTAGATTCATAGTTTTCGGGGTCGCTTAGATAAATAGTGAGACTTTCAATTTCGCTTAACTCCGATTAAGCTCTCATTAGTAGGGATGGGCACGAACGACTTTTCTTTGAAACTCGACTCGACTCGAAACAGACATCTTTGAGGTCTACTCTTGGACTCGGCGCAAAAATATCTTCCAACTCGACTCGGATTAGAGTCAAGTCGAACCAAAACGAGCCAAATCCTGTGTGTAGTCCTACCTAGACAATACATAGACAATAATTATTCTATCATCAATTATACTACTGTTACTACAAATAACAATAATAATAATAATAATAATAATAATAATAATAATAATAATAATAATAATAATAATAATAATAATAATAATTATTATTATTATTATTATTATTATTATTATTATTATTATTATTATTATTATGACAACACCGTGTACAAACATGAACGATAGATGGTTAGTAAAGAAATACTAAAAGCTAGTTGACTGCCGACGTCGGTAGTCATGAAGTCTACAAGGCAAGGACATCGTTCATTACCCTAAGCTGTAAGCGTCGGTGGACTACAGATGGTCAACTATTAACCTCTCGCCAGAAATTGGTGGCCCCGCAGCGACGATCCGTGATGGCCCAAGTTCCATTTTGAAAACTTTACTACCAGCGGCAGAGACGCGATGAAACGCCAACGAACCACAAAATTACTCTCCCAAAATATGTTAAAATGCCTATATGTGTGATTTGTTTATATTTAGGTGAAACAAAAAAAACACAAAACAAATACCCCGGTGTGGATGCGAACTATCAATATTACGATTACTAGGTACGTGTTCTTCTGACTTCCCCACGGAAACGATCATAAAAAGCTTGGTTGTTGAAGGATAAATCATTGACGTCTTAATTTAGCCAATCAGACAAACCCCTACATCTCGAGTTCTAGGAGGTCATACCGTGAACCGTTTCAGATTTATTGCTTTCTGGTGGAGTACTATCCATGCGCAAAATTTGAGCATAATAGCCGACATGCATCTTCGGTGCCTCTTATCTTTAGTACAATTTTAACAAGAGATGGTGTGGGTCAATGAAAATTTGATCCACGACCCACCATGACCCACTATGACCCACCACCCAAATGACCCATTGGCCCACTCTGACCCATCAACCATCGTGATCCACTCTGACCCACCACCAACTATGAACCACTCTGAACCATTGCGACCAACTCCGACCCACCAAAACCCATCGACATCAACTCTGACCGATGACCCACGTCCTCCTCTCCATTGACTAAAGAGATTACACTTGTAATAAAACAAGACTGTGAAATTATCACTTATCGGAGTTTGAATTTCTACCGTCATTGGCTCAAGCACCTCTTTGTTACAATACTGGTGGGTCTGACCTTTACGATATATAATGGCAAAGTGTTTCTCATCTTCCGAATTAAAATGAATTTAAATTTATCATATGTAATTATTTCTTTGTTGCCTTACAGACACATTTCAGTAGAAAATAGGGTGAAATTTAAAAGTTTCGAATCAAGGAAAAGTAGACCAACGTAAAAAAACAAAAAGAGAGAGATAGAGAGAGAGAGAGAGAAACTAATTTTTTTATATAATTAAGCATGCCGTACTAATTGAAAATGCCCATGTAATTAAGTTTAGAATACAAATTTTATGGCCATTTTTCTCTAACTTTATGGCTTGATTGCCTTATGCTCGGAACACTCCATATATTAAACACCAGCTTCAGCAATTATAAATAGAAAGCAGTGGGTATAAAATTCAAAAAGAACTTTAGTTTGCATTACTCAATTTTTTTCTCAACTAATATCAATCGTTTTCGATTATTTTTACAAATCAACCCTCTACCAATTTCCAATATATAGAAAATGCACCCCCCGCTCATAAAAGACAATTTAAAAAAATGCCAGGGCATATTCTCTTTATTTTTAATAAAGAGTTATATGCTGAATTTCAGCTCTCAGTTGAACGGCTTGTGAGATACTAAATTTTTTGCAAAAATTCGGACTTCTACTCCCCCTAAGGATATGTATTATAATGAAAGTGACACGCGTATGATAACTTCCCAGTTGGGATTGGAGCCTGATTATATACCAAACGTCAATTCATTTGACTTTGCAATTTGACCGTGATGATTACGCAGACATAGTTACTTTCAATTTTTTATGATACATATCCTTATGTCATATGTTACAGATGATTCAAAAATATTTTTTCAAGCAGTTAGCTCCTCCAGAATCTCACAGGCTGCATCCCAAAATCCAACTCCTACTATTCTATGACAATCCAAAAGTGACTGAACTTTTTTTATTAGGAACAAATGACAAAAGAAAAATGGAGATCTTGAAAGTAAAATGTAGAAAAGCTCGGTGCCCCCAATAACTCCATATTTCTCCGCCCCTTCATTCCGAACTTAAAAATAAAACTTAATTCGAATATGGTTAATTAGTGAATTTATTACAGTTAAATTCCACTCACTACATGCTACAGCTACAACTATGTAAGAAAAAATAACAACTGTGAAACATGTTCTGAATTACTATTACATTTCTTACGCTATTATTAAACATATTAGAATTAGTAAAAGAGGATTGTTCGTGAAATAGTATATTTGCTCATGATTTTTAACTTTTTCATACGGAAAAAATTAAAATATTATTCAAGTTTTAAAATTTGCACTCTGCAAATATGTTGCCCTCTAGGCAATGGGACTAATGTGGACTAATTGGAAATGCTGCACTGTTAGCGGCGCTGAAAACTTACGATTCGATTCTAATATCGGGGGCGCGGTGGCTCAGTGGTCAATTGGTTACAGACGGTTGAACGGAGCGGACGTGTGGAAGTACAGCTCCGAATACCTGTGTTACTAAGTTTGTTTAAGCAAGTGAATTTGTTTTACTTACAATTAGTGTGTGCACTCTAATTCAGTGATTTTTGTTTTGTGTTTGAGAAGTACTGTAATCAAGTTCGATATCAGCAATGCAAGAACATAGGAAAAACTCAGTCAAATTTGTTTTTGACAAAACCACGCGCAGTAAACGACCTTCGCCAGCCGATTTATATACCTGGTTATGTATACATTTCGAGAATATATTCCAGGATCTTCAAGCTTTACAATTGCACAATGAGGACTACAGCATGTACATTCAATTCAAAACTAGTGCCTTACATAAACAATTTCTCGACCACGCACCGGAAAAACTGTCTTTTACCCATTTCGATCAGACCACCAGTGATGTTTACATTCTGGATGCACAAGTACATGTTACCCGTGTAAAGATCATGGACCTCCCTTTCGATTATCCCGATGAGAAAGTGTCTCAAGTGTTAAGTGACTATGGTGACATACTCAAAATCGAGCATGAAGTATGGAATACTATTTTTCCTACACGTATCTATAATGGCAATCGAGTGTTTTCTATGACCTTGAAAAAACACATTCCTACCAGACTCATTATTGATACTGTGAAATGCTCTGTATCTTACGGAGGTCAACTTCAAACTTGCCATTTTTGTGGTTCCTTGCAACATCTTATCTCTTTCTGCCCAAAGCGCCGGCTTCCAGCTCGTCTAATGAACCCAGACATCGAACCAGCAGTGATGACGGATCTTCGAAAAGTGTCCACGTTACATGAAACAAATTCGGGATCTGCCCGAAATCCCATTTCCCTAGTTCCCAGTGTGGATGATACGCGGGACTCCGTCCCAGAACCTCCCGCTCTTACGGCCACAGAATTTCCACCGCTAATGTTGACATCGCAAACTATGGTTAGTGTACTAAAACCTCGAACCATACTCAAGGAAGTTAACGACGAAAAGAACCAGAATATGCAAAATACCAACAACGACGATCGCATCCACGACCTTCGTGATAGAAGCCTATCTCCTACTCCTAACGTGCTTCCAGAACAGACGACCGTGGCACTAACGGATGAGCATGACGTTAACACGGATATGTCGGCTCGTTCTCTCTCCCCTCCACCTTCTAGTGACGCGAGTAGTGCCGTACATAGTGTTTCTCCAATATTATCCGTAAAACATGTTAAAAAACGAAAAACAAAAGAACGTGAGTTTCAAGGTGACCTTCAGGATGTTAACTGTGAGTCTATGGTGTACGGAAGTTGTGTCTAGATAAGCGCTCTACACAACAAGAAGGAATCCAAGGTGTTTGTGATAACGTGCTTCTGTTTCTTGTCACACTGTGGCAGTGTTTTTATTCTTATTATTATTGGGGTTAGTGTTATGATTGTTCCATGGTCCACAGCCTGTACTCCCGAGCAATATTTCTTGCCTTGTTCACACACATAAACAGGTGAGTTACGATTGTGTTCTGTTTACTATTAATCGCCTCCAGTTACGGCGGTTGGACGTTTTGGTGCTATGTCTATACAAGGGTCACTGCTTTGGATAGGCGTTTTAAAACATGTTTTTGTTTATATCTTATGTGTTCATAAGATGATAGCCAGTGTTAACGGACGTTCATATATGACTTTGAACATTAATTCTCTTAGTAGCATGGCCAATAAACAGGTTTTAGCCCAGTTTTTACTCGAGCAAGATTGTGACATATATTGCCTTCAAGAACTGACCTTTAGTGATCTATCATTTGTTTACAATTATACAGCAATAACGAATGTGGCTCCCAACGTGTTAGGTACAGCAATTTTATTAAAACGAGGACTAGTAGCTTCACACATACAACTCTCCTCGTCTTGTAGAGCAATTAGTTGTGTCGTAGATAAGTTGTGTATCCTCTGTGTTTACGGGCCTTCTGGAACAGCTCAACGTGTGGCCCGCGAGCGCTTTTATGCGGAAGAGGTTGTATCACTGTTACCCACCACACGTTACCCACTCCTTCTTCTCGGGGACACAAACTGTATTATGTCCCCCCAGGACACAACTGGTATTTTTAATCCATGTTTAGCTTTCCAAAAGTTCGTCACTCAACTAGGTCTCGCTGATATTTGGTTACATACTCATCATAATCACCAAGCCACATATAAGTCGGCGCGAGTTCAGTCTCGCTTAGATATGTGTTTTATTTCAAAAGAATATCTTTCTAGCGTGTTTGACATTCAAAATTTACCTTTGAGCTTTTCGGATCACTCATCATTAAAGCTCATATTGCGATTTCCTCAGAACATTCCCCGGTTGTATGGTCGTCCTTTTTGGAAATTAAATAGTCAGCTCTTAACTGATGACGTAATACAACAACTCTTTGCTGATAGATGGGAACAGTGGACACGTACCCAGACAGTTTATCCGAATATAAATATGTGGTGGTGTCATTTTGTCAAACCCCAAATTCGTTTGTTTTTTCAAGGAATTGGCAAACAAAAACGTCAGAGCTATAGAGAAACTTTTGAATTCTTATACGCCACTTTATGCGATCTCTGGAAACAACCAAGCAGTATTTCAAATATGGCCGCCATCATGCGAGTGAAACATCACTTAAAACAGCTACAGTTGGAACATTCTCTCAGTGTCTGCGTTCACGAAGGGACACCAGGCAGAATGGTTGCGGAACCTATCTCCTTATACCATTACATACATAGGTTACGACGCCAAAATTTACAATGTATCACAGAGGTGACGTCCACGACTGGCACAACCTTTACGACAGCTGATGGACTCTATGCCCATTTTCAGGAATTTTATACCCAACTGTACTCACTTCAGCAATGCGATACCTCGTTGTCAGATCCCTTTGTTGCCAGCATTCCACACAGCCTTTCCGATGAAGAACGACACTAACTTATCACACCTGTCACGGTTCAAGAAATACAGGACGTTCTCCGCACGGTCAAGCGACGCACGGCGCCTGGAAGAGATGGATTGATCTACCAGCTTTATGTGTCATTTTTTCCTTTACTAGGTCCGACCTTATGCAATATATATAACTTTTTGTTGCAAGGTGGTCCAATGTATCAGCACGAAGGAATCATTATTTTAATACCCAAAGGAGGAAACCAAACTGGAGTTGCTGACTATCGACCCATCACTCTGCTCAATACAGACTATAAAATCTTCACTGCTATCATGACTCAACGTATCAAGAAGATTGTCCAACCTTACATCAGTTCAGCTCAAACGGCGCTTCATTCTGAACGGAACATCCATACAGCTCTTGCAACCATTCGAGATATTCTAGCCTATTTCAAATTTAAACGACTCCCAGTAGGTTTATTAGCTTGCGATTTCCACAAAGCTTTCGACACCGTGTCACACGACTATTTATACAGGGTCTTGCAAGGATACAACTTTCCTGCCCAAATAATATCTGTAATACGTCACCTATACGCAGGAGCGACCTCGCAGCTACAAATAAATGGGCATCTTCTTCCACCGTTTGAACTCCTTCGAGGAGTTCGTCAAGGATGTTCGCTTTCAGGTCTTCTGTTTTGTCTTGCCCTTGAGCCTTTACTCCATCGATTGTCGACGCTTAATGCGGGCGACACTCATCCCTTTCGGCAATTAACAGCCATTGCCTTCATGGATGATCTAACTATTTCTTGCTCAACCTCTCAACAACTCATGTGTGCGTCACAGCAAGTGGAGCTGTTCTCGCGCGCAAGCGGCCTTCATCTCAATATGCGGAAAACAACCATCCTTTCTGTAAACAACTTTCATACTTTGTTACCAGAACATTTGTTACAAGCATTTGATCACACAACTAATAAGACTATTTTAGGCGTTCCTTTCACAGCTGACCTGACTCCTTCCTATGATCACGTATGGAGCCCATTAATTCGAACTTTGCGTATGCATCTGGCAGACACTCGCCTGCGCTCTCTCACGCTTGCTCAGAAAATTCAATATTTAAATGTGTATGTCAGCTCAAAGTTATGGTTCACTGCCCGACTTTTTCCATTGCCAGAAAAATATGCGCGCCAAATTGATTCACTCTATGGATGGTTCATTTGGAAAACTTACATGTTTCGTGTGAAAAGGCAGGTGCTCTATCTTCAACGTAATCAAGGAGGTTTTGATCTTTTTAGTGTCCGACACAAATGCCTAGCATTATATATGGCCACAGCCAAGATGCATATGGACAATGAACTATTGGCACCACAGACAGCGCAGTGGCTTCATTGTTGGGTGCCTCATCTCTGGCCTAACAACAATCCCGCATATGTTCGCTTTCCAAATGTGTGTCCTTCGTATATTTTACAGTTAGCACTCGCATGGTCCACAGTGCCTTTTGAGGATATGCCGGAACATTGGACCCCAAAACTCCTCTATACTGTGTTACTTGCGCCGACTATTCAAAGTGTCATACCCCTATGCCAGCAACGAACACCAGAGCGTAATTGGATGACTATTTGGAACACAATTCATGCACCATACCTCATGGGACGAGCCACGGACGTTTGGTATGGCATTGTGAATAATCTCGTAGTTACCAACGTACGACTTGCTAAAATAGGCCGCAGTACATCCGAACTTTGTGACTTGTGTTCGCACATAGATACTCTGGAGCATCGCTATACTTCTTGTGTTGACACTCAACCTGTGTGGCAGAGGCTATGCGGCTTTCTCGGACTAATTTGCCGCTGTCCAGCGTCCGCCTTTACATCTACTATTCTCTTCTTCCCTGACTTTCAGTGGTATCCTCCTATGAAACGACGGGCAGTAGTTTGGTTAATTGGTACTACTATTCTTTTTATAGACCAATACAGACCTTATTGTGATCCTCGCCTATATGTAGAGTATCTCAACAGGGTAAGAAAAAAGACTTTCACTCAATCTCAAGAACAACAACTCTTCGCTCGCTTTTTACAGGTAATATTTGACAATTGATTTTCTCTTTGTTATTGTACCATTGAATTTCTTTGTAAATTACCATTGTTCAGTGACAATATCACGTCTACCAAGCATCAATGTGATATGCTAAATAGCTTGGTCATGTAACATGTTTTCCGGAAATAAAAAAAAAAGTGGTAGAGCGTTCACCTCCGGTGCTTGGGGTCCCTGGTTCGATCCCAGCTCGCGCCGTGTGGACTTTGTGGTGGACAAACACCGTGCTCGTGGGTTTTCTCGGGGTTCTCCCGTTTCCTCCCACTTTCTTCATTCCACCATTTCACTCATCTCTCATTATCACCGTCTCCTTTAGCCTAACCGGCATAACCGTGGGACGTAAAACTAAAAGACTTCGATTCTAATATCGGTTGATTTCGATATCTTTATGTCGCTACGTAACCACCCTGGGTGCTAATGGGAGCTTAATTGGACTTGAATTGAAATAGAGCTATTCACCTAAGCGACCACGAAACTATGGATTCAATAATAATATCGACCCGTTTCTAGCATTTTTGATATGTATCCCGACAGTACTCTTTTTCCAAACTGTAAGAAATATAGTTAAAATTGCTCTAGATATATCAGAATTATGTTGAAACACACATAAATCCACTTTTATATTCTGTATAAATAGAGAGAGAGTGAGCGAGCGAGCGAGCGAGAGAGGGCGACTCAAGGCATCACGACTTCCACATTGCAAAAGCATATATCAGGAATTGAATTGAAAATCTATGTAAAGACGTTCTGCTGTAGCATGCTTCATAAGGACAATTCCAGTCTGCTCACGTGACCTTTGGGGTTCATGAATTTTTTTGCGACCGTTCCGACTTTGGATTCTCTGTTTATACCCTCTGTTTATGCGTCGAATAACTTTTCAAGAACATAAATGACATTCTATATTATGAATGTTGAGAATTACTCTCTATATGACAAATAGCTGCAAATAAATACACTACATGATTTATTTATTGCTATTGAACGAGTTTCTTAACTTGTATTTACATCCTCATATATAATACCGACCTACTGTGAAAATTATCTCAGATGTTATATTTTAAACATAAGAATTACTATGTTCTGCAATTATTATGTTATATATAAACAACTTATGTATTTTAATGTAATTATTTTATATAATTTTTCATGCAATGCGGAAAATATAATTTTAAAAAAAGTATTGACCCAGATGGTATTCGAACTCACAACCTTATGAATTGAAATCCGACAGCTTACCAATGAGCTAACACAAGGACTTCTACGACTAAGCTTCTAGCGATGTATAACGGATCTCAAGATAATTATGACATTCATATCCATTACAAACGCTGTTTCTGTTCTACTTTGACTTTTATTTTAGTACTCAGGCGATAATTATGTTCTATGTCTTAACTTTGAGCATTCTTTTACATATGGAAAGATTCTTTAACGTATTTAAATGTTCCATTACGTATAGAAAGCTAAATGACAAACAAGCATGTGCTCAGATTAATAAAAGGTTTCGAAATATTGTATCATTAAGTATTTCAATCAATGTTGCTTTTTTAAACACTTGGTAGGCTAACAAGTCTTATTATATTTAAAAGAAGAAAAACACATCTGCAAACTTTTTCCCGATTGCAAAGGCTGGCTTGGAGGTTCGAACCTGGCTTACTTTTTCCCGAAGATACCCGAAGCTGGACTTAGAAAATTTTTGCCTCAAAACACCAATAAAGAATGCGCTCAACCTTTTTGAGACAAGGTGTACCTTTTGTGTGGATTTGTATAAGTATGGAAAAGAAACGAAAAATAAATAGTGAGTGCAGATCATTTAAATAACAATGGGAATATCAATATTTCGTGATTGAGTCAAGTAATAAGAATAAGGCAATGTATATAATTTGCAATGAAACAATATCAGTCCCCCAAAAATACAATATAAAACGTCATTATGAGGCTAAACGGTGTCAGAATACTTCAAATTTACAGGAATCCTGCAGATAAATGTGAATCTTTAAAAAGTGGTGAAATCGTAGCAATTGTTGAAGAAAGTAAATGCTAAACAAAAAGCAGCAACTCGTGCTAGTTTTCGCGTGGCTAATTCAATAACGAAACATGGAAAGTGATTTACTGATGAGGAATTAATCGAAGATTGCATGATTGCAGCAAATGAAGAAATGTGTCCAGAAAAAGTTAATTTATTTAAAAACAATTTGTCAGCAAACACTGTGGCTCTAGGAATAGATGGTATGGCAGGAAATATATTAACTCAACTGACAAAAATCAACACTTAGAGTGGCTCTCTTTGGTCCTGGATGAGTCAAGACATGTTTAGATACTGTTCAGGTGTTACTTTTTATTCGACGCATCGATAAAAATTTTGACGTGTATGAAGAGCTTCTTGACATTCATAGCATGCACGACACGACCACGGAGAACACTAAAAAGAACATCAAGTTTAAAATGCTATTCAGAAAAACAATCTTCAATGGAAAAAAAGTGTTACTACCGATGGTGGCTAAAACATACGTGGAAAAATTAAATGTATCGCTACCCTGTATCAAAGGTTGTAGAAAATGACGGTGGCTCAAAACCTTTAATTGTACATTGCATCATCCATCAAAAGGCTGTGCGGAAAATGCGTGGATATGTCGTTTTAAAGCCAGTCATGGCAGTTATTAATTATGTCAGATCACGTGTACTCAATCATCGTCGAGTTGGTGAGTTTATTCAAGAAAATCTTTCAGTTTAACGTTCCACGATTATGCCCTTTAGGTAAGGGAGACGGATGATTAAGGCAAATGAGTGGTGATGGAAAAATGGGTGGAATGAGAATGGGGAGCAAAGAAAAGTGGCCGAGAAAACCCACGGACATGATGATGCCCACCACAATCTTACTTGGCCGGAATCGAACCATGGACCTCATGCACCAGAGCAAGCGCTCTACCACTGAGCCACCATGCCCCTCAGTTTATTAGAGAGATTTGAGATGTTTGACCATATTATACTGCAGTGTGTTGGTTTAGCTGCGGAAAAGTTCTAACGCGATTTTTAAAGCTCCGAACAATGATCGAAATTTCTGACATGACTGTTCACCCTCGTCTGAATCTATTTGTTCAGATAATTCACCACCATCTGATTCTACTGAAGAAGCATCTTGCATAATCTGAGGTTTCGTCTGGAGGAAGTTTCTTTTTATGAAATACTGTCTTGAATCAAATTATATTCAATAAAAATCGCCTTGATAATGTCAAATAAATCTTGTATTGTTGACAGAACAGTGAGACTAAACAAGAGCACATAATGAAACAAAAGACGTAAAAATGATATAATACAAGGAAACCTTCAACAGTTGCAGTAGTACAAACTACCTCATAACAAAACTTGATTGAAGAATACACATGACAGAAGCTCAGCTTCCCTTAATTTAAGCCAGATGTCAATTTGACACCTTCGATCGTTTTTTACAAAACATATCATACAGTCGTACATGAATACATTAATTGGGCAATTGTTCTTTTACATGATCAACCACTTCGGAAAAAGTCAAGACGTTTGAAACCTCTAGCTTAAGAACTAAATATTTTATGCATGGTTTAAGGCGCGAAGTGTCGAAAAAATTACACCGTATGGGCGTGGGTGTTCTAGTGTTAATGATCAGTTATGGTTTATAACTATTCAGAAAAATAATGAAACTTATGCTTGACGTGACATCTGGTGGAAATGTAAGTTACGCCTAGCTAATTCCTGCTTTATTTGTGTCATTCATTGTTTTAGGAGTTTGGTTTACCAAAACTCTTTTATATATTTACCCTGTCTGTCCGAGAGACAAAAAATCAAGAACTATTTGACCAATCATAACCAAATTTGATGGAAGGGTAGAGGGTCAAAAGCTAGGAACCGAGCTCTTTTTTTTTCGGAGCCGATATTCAAACAGGAAGTGAAAGTAACCATTTCCGGTTTCAATATTGATTGCTATAAAGCAGAGCCGGTAATAGAGAGGTGCGGTTTTCTACAATCGATAAAGCGTCCCCAAAATGCATTACATCTCCATTCTTAACTCTACTGTGTCACATGCTCCACAAAACGAAAATTAAACAATAATGCTTATAATGAAAGGTTGACATTGGGGCAAAGAGAATTATGTCTCAAACTAAAGAAATAAACATGACTAAAAGGCAAATAACCTTTCTAATGATTTCCAATAAAAGGGAAAATAATCTCTATAAGAAGACGGGTAGAAAAAGAGTAGTCATCTAAATTAATTAATACAAAGTAGTAAGTTCCATTTCAAATAGATTAGTCTGCAATAAAACAATAGAATGAATAAATACTTAAGGAACATGTATAGGAATAAAAGGGCCAATAAAATATGAATATAGGATAAATGAAAACATGTAAATGATTTAAACCACAGAGAAATTTATTCAGTTAACTGATTCAAGAAATTACATGATTAGAATAAAAAAAGATCTGTCTTAATGCGGATCTCCTTATTCACAAGCAAGGCAGACATTATTAAAATGTATAAACTGTTGAGACTGTAAAAAGGATTGGAAAACAACTTACTGAGCTGCTTGACTCTCCATCGTCATTACTCTGACTACTTGTATTAGCTCTTTAAATAAGTCGAAAAAGTATTCTAATTTAGGTTCTAAGTTATGCGGAATCGTTTCTGCATAGATTTTACAACTAACACATAAACTGGTACCGTTTGGAGATCCATCCACTTCGACTCCAAAAGCAGGATGAGTCCACCGTTACAGTTGGCTGTCTTTTATACTCAATTCTTAGTTGTTTGTCTTGTTTTTCTGCACGTAGGTAGGACTTGACCTGTGTGTGATATTCTGCTTGTTTTGATAATAACGTTGTTTTCACAAATAAAGTCAAAGATATGTTTTCTTTTCGACATGTTAAATCAGGAAAGTAAATTTTATTTTTTTAGACACTTTTAACAGGAAAATAAAATAATTGAAACCGGAAGCGGCAGAAATGCACTACAAGTTCTGGTCTCAATATTGATTTAGATAGAGCAAAAATTATAGCAGATAGTGATATAATAGATAGGTTGCGATATTACCATGATGTCGGAAAACAAGTGCTTCTTACGGTACGTCATTATGACGGTTGTGGAATGTCTGCATTGGCGTCAATGTGTCGTTCTTGTTCCACAGCAATAAATTCCTACCCAGTCTACCCGTCTATCCGTTAGCATTTACATTTCTCCACAAAAAGGCCACAACTGGCATTAATTCATGATTCTTCACGTTTCATAGCAAAAATTTTTATCACCTTATGTTTCTGGGATTCATGAGGATAAATATCGTATCCCTTTCCATGGTTTATATCTCAAATATATATATAAAGACAGACCTTCCTTGGGTGGCAATTTTATTTCATTCGCACTGGTGGATCAGTAACAGGCGCAGAATTTCGGAAGTGTGGTTGAAGGTTGGGGACGGATTAAACAGAGTAAAACAAAAGTACTAATAGGTACGTGATAATATGTTTGTGCACGTATTCAAAACAACTGCACATATGGATACACGTGCCTGCAAACTATGGGTGTGTTCAAGGAAATATTTGAGAAAATCTCAAGTGCCTAAAAGTACGTATTTCACAATGTAAACTACTTAAGTACAACAAGTACAAGAGATTTTATAACTATATTCTTCTGTTGAATGGCACCACGGCCTTAAATTTTTCAATGACATATTCAAAATTTATGCTAATAAAAGTCCACTTTTCAACAGAAATCAACATAAACCAAACACAGAAAAGAATAAATATTCAATGCTGAATTGATTTTTGAAGGAAAGATAAGACTGGAGTTAATGTGGGTGCAGCTGCACTCACTGTGCGGCTATCTAAGCTTATGGTTCAAAAATTCTAATGCTCCAAAGTTCAGGTTGCGTGACTTTCCGGGCACCCTGTATAATACGAATTCGTGAAAAGTTTTTGTGGTACTATTTAACTTCATCTGTATCAAATGGCATTCTTCACTTGTACCAGATGCTGAATCTAATGGAACAATCTTTAAACATACTCGTCCGTGAGGTTCCTAGAAAAGTAATATCAAAAGTAGGATATAAATATCCAAATTTTGAGGTCATTTCTCTTGAGATCCTATGGATGCATATGTTGAAAAATAGTTCCATTGGATTCAGAATCCTCAAATTAGTATTAAATATGCAATTAGAAATGTATCCATGCTTGGGCATCTTTTGCTAGTGGTATGATTGTTAGTTTTTAATGTATTTCACTATGCTAGCACAGATTATAGAAATAATTTGAGCAAACCACTGAATACATAGGGATAAGCATCAGAAGAAGATGCAACAAAAACTAGGATTTAAATCTTAAAATTGCTTTAAATTGGTAACTTTTCCATTGTATATTTTCCAAAGTGCTTATAACATTTTATTCTGGGTATTTTTATTTCTTCCATTCAAATCATCCAAAAAATGTTTGGTCCTGTTATATTCGAAGTTATACTAATCCATACCAATACGGTATTATCATCATCTCTGATGTTGAAAAAGTAAGTATTGTTACCAATATTGACTTTTAACACTCAGAATTGTTATTTCTTTACGGTAATATTTGATGTGCAAAGTCACGTTTCGAATATCCTTCTGTTTGATCAACTTCCTTGTTCTTGAAGAGGAGCCAGTAGATAAGCTCAATTGCACTTATGAAGCTAAAGCCGAGAAATAAGCTGGAAATGCCTCCAATCGACACTGAAAGAGAAAGAAAAGATTATCTACTGTGTCACCTACAAGTTTTCTATTGCTGTTTGTTTTATACGAAGTATATCTATGTTCAATAATTTTCTTGCACCTACCGTAATTAGAGATTTCATTGGGGTAATGATTTTTTTTAAGCACAAGTGTGTATGAGAAAGAGATAAATTTTGGGGGGTTTGGCATTAGAAGAATATAATTCAACACTGAAAATAATAGCTTTACTATAGAAATATTACGTTAACTACCCTGTAGAATGGTTAGTTGTGTGAACAATCATTTCAAATTGATACTCTCCATATTAGCACAGTAAAGATTAGAGAAAATCCTTACAGTCGAGTTCGGGAAACAACGAAAAGTATTCAGTACAGATTATCAAGGCGTCTCATTACTACTCCTGTGGCTTTCGATACTAGCCATGGAATGAAAATAAAACTGTGATCAGAACAAACCCTGGCAAGAGGTTCACTAGTACATTTTAATTTGTAAGTTAAAAGTAACACATTTTATTATAAAGGCAATTCTAGAAAGATGTATATTAGTAATAACTTCAATATACAAGGTGTTTCAAAACAACACCGACAACGGTTGGGAGGTGATTCCTGACACCATGATAAGACGAAAAGTATAGACCAACCTGGGTGCACAAATGCTTTCTTTCGGAGTTATAAGCTGCCGAAAAGATGAAAAAATTGAAGTTTAAAGATCCATAGCTTCAATACTATAGGATCTACCGTAGTTGAGTCAAGACTTCGCTTAGGAACTAGTATGTACCTTATCCAAATATTCATGTTTCAGAATCCTGCGGTACTTCCGCAATAATTTTTATAGAGGTAGTTGGTAAGTACTTCAAATTGTATGCCCGTAGCCAAACTCCCTCTCTAAAAATTGTTGCGTGAGTACCTTAGGATTCTGTAACATGTATTTTTGGATAGCTCACATATTACGTCCTAAGTGAAGTCTTGACCCGACTACGGTAGGTCCCATAATTTTGAAGCTACGGATATTTAAACTTCATTTTTTCATGTTTTTGGCAGCTTATAACTCCGAAAGGAAGCATTTGTGCACCCAGGTTGCTCTATACTTTTCGTCTTATCATGGTGTCAGGAATCACCTCCCAAACGTTGTCGGCGTTGTTTTGAAACACCCTGTATAACTTATTACTTAGAAGAGCTGTGTAGTTAAAAATTCCAGACACTTAATTTTATCTGGAACCATCTGGATTTTATTGATTCCATATCCTTGTTCGAACAAAGTAACTAGTACTCAAAAGAAGCCGTTTCTCATTGGAGGAGACACAATTACATTACATATGTAATTGCTTTTTCTTTCTTTTTTTTTGTTTTTGTTTTAGCTATATCTGATGCTTGTTTCTTCCACGGGGAAGCAGAAAATATAATTTGTTCGTAATAGTTTCAAGATATATCATTGCATTATTTTGTTTTTGTCTTCGGTCTAAAATCTGAGTAGAAACAGACATTTTAATACTGGTAGGCGAAAAGTTCATTGTCAGGAATGTGACTGGTCCTTGGATACCACTTGTTGAGGATTTATTTCGAGAATTGTATTAGACTATTTCAGTGCCTGTATCTTTTGCTTTTTCATCAACTCTTCTTACATCAAATCTACTTGTCTTAATAATAATAATATGCAAGCGTAACTTACATTAAATGTATTTCTAAAACTATTAAATTGGGTTGAGTGTAATGTCTCCTTTCGGCATGTAGGCTATTTGAGACAGTCCTACAGTTTTAAAATAGAATCCAAAGCAAGTAACTCCACCAGACGGAACCAGTTTTAATATCCACGTATTTTGAAATATAAACAGTCTTGGTTTTCTGCTTGGCGAATCTGGGATTTGTAATTCAACCCATCAGTTGAGTGCTCCCGTCTTCATGGAGATAGTTTTTCTTGTTATCAACCCTAGAAGTATCAACCCCGTATCTGCTACGTGTAGTTCCGGGGGAAGGGGATTTACTGCCCTTTTTCTCAAGTGATTGTTATACTCATTTTAAATTAAACTAATAACACAAACTTTTCAAGTAGTTTTACTTTACACTTATCGTAAATGGTTACATGTGTGCCATTGTTTACATTATTAAAGTACGGATATGTGTTATGTTAAAATCTGAAGTTCGGATTTGTCGTGGCAAGTAGGTATTTACATCTACGTTTAGAAAAAAAAACATCACGCTCTTGTAAACTTCAGTATTTAAATAAGAGACCGAATTAACACTTCAAAAAATGTAAGTTTCGAATAAAACTACCCGCGGAGATGATTTTTTTTAGATAAAAATAAAACAGATGATATTATAATATAAAACTAACAAAAGTAAGCATATCATTCAAACGAACAATATAAAAAATAAAGAGCTTTTAGGAAACACTTTAGCCTGGAAACAAAAATGAAAATTTGAACGCGCAACAAAACTTATCCTTCCATGATATTTCTAAGGTTAATCCAGTTGGATCCACTTGAATAAAGATGTATAGAATTCTGGTTTAGACAGCCAAAGGGATTTAAATTACATAACTACGAAATTTCTTGCAGGTCATAGCTTTCTAAAAGTTTTTATCAACTTACTCATGGCTTTAGTTTATCAATTGACTTCAAATAATAGAGTGGGTCGTTAAGCAAACAATTATTATAGCCATATTTGTGTAACGACAAATAAACAGGAATCACGATGATTCATATAGTGGAAAGGTCTTCCCTCGGACCACTTGTTTTATAAGGTTTTGTTGCACTTTTAGAACATATACAATGTGTCTCAAAGTAATGTATATTGCGTACTCTTTAAAGCAAAGTATCTCACTAATTAAAACTAGTGATGTGTACCGTAAGGAAGTAAATGTCAAAAATGCCCACCTTCTTTCGCAATATGTCACGGACAACACATAGAATAGAGACACACACACCGATTGTGTTATTTCTAACGGCATAACATTAATGGTCTGCTCCATTTGCTCTCTCAGGTCTTCCAGCGTTTTTGGTTTTCCGGCGTACACTGTGTTCTTTACAGTTTCCCGAAAAGTCTAGGGGACTTAAATCCAGAGATTGAAATGGACACTCAGCAGCATTCCTCTTCGTCCTATCTATCTCTCGGGGAATGTACGATGAAGAAAATCCCTCACATCGAAATGAAAGTGGGGTGCCTCCCCCCATCCTGTTGAAGGTAATACTCATCTTCATTGTCAAAAACTATTTCGTCCTTAAGATACACAATACTTCAAAAAGTGCATACCTTTAATTAGCAAGATATTCTGTTTTAAAAGCGTATGCATTAATTTGAGACACCTTGTATATTATACTGACAGACATTCCTTCATCCTTTAAGAGTACTTTTAGTTGATTAGCTTACAATTCACAAATTTTTAACAACGTAATTTTCTTTTCTATATAAATATGGTAACTTAATGAACTAACAAGTAAGCGTTAGAATAGGGGAAGAAATGACATAGGGATAGTGCAATTAGAATTGGAGTTCGACAAGGAAGTTAGGTATCGCTAACGTTAATTAAATATGTATCTAGAAGAGATAGTGAAAAGAGCCTGCATAATGAAGACAGTATTTTGATAGGAGGTAGAATGGTTAGGTGTATACAGTTTGCAGATGATATGGTGCTTCTTACGGAATACGAAAAGAAAATTAATAAGATGCTAGAAAATTTGAGGAAATACTCTGAAAAATATGGGATGAAAATAAATCTTAGAATAGTTATTGAATCGAAGTGGTGGGTATCAAGTATAGAAGTAGGAAGGGAGAAAATACAACAGGTAGTTTGATTTAAATGCCTGGGTAGTACCAGCTATTATTTATGACGACATGAAATACGAACTTGAAATAAAAGCAAGACTAGGATGGCAAGAGAATCATTTAGGAAGAAGAAATACTTTCTCCTGAATCCTTTGAAGAAAAAGTTAAGAAAAGGATTCATAAAATGTTTCGTGTGAAGTATTGTTCTATATAGAGCAGAAACATGGACATTACGCAAAATCAATAAAAGAGAGACTGAAGCCTTTCTAAATATTGGTATGGAGAAAAATTTAGAGAATTGGAACGAACGGGAAACTTATCAGGAAGTGTTAAAAATAGTAAGGGAAAAATTAGATGTAATTGAAAGAGGAAGAACAACTGGGAGGGACACAGGAAGCGTATCACGAAAAACGTGCTAATAGGTATGGCGGCTGTAAAGAGAGAGAGGGAACAAAAGAGTCTGCACTTGATGTACAGTATTAAACAGAAAAGTGGAATGTAAAGACGAAGAAGTTAGCTGAAGGTCGTGGTGCATAAAAACTTCTCTGTTTGCGAAAGTAACTTGCCAGTAATAACATAATATTATGATAATTATGAAGATGATAATGTTGGTCTGAACTAGCTCCAACTATTGTCACAATCAAACTAGACAGAAGTAAATGTGGGTATATAAGCGAGTAATACACTGGTAGAAACTTACTTAATGGCACTTACTAGGAATTCACAGATCTGGCCCAAAGTTAATATACAAGGTCATTACAGGTGGTATTAACCCCTATATGGTGACCTTGGGCTATCTGAACAGGGTATGCAGGTTATTTAAAGACACACAGTACTTACAGTAATAGCACAAGTAACCACCCTGAGATGAGTTCAGGCAGATAACCAGGCGTACAGGTGCTGAATATCTGCGTAAGGAATGATATTCCACGCTTATTGCATATTCTGATGTAGTTGGCCGATCATCATCGGAGTCCGTAGTTCTACTACCCCCTAACTACCCCATAGGGTTTAGGTTCGGAGACCTAGCAGGCGAGGACGGTATGAGGACGCCATTTATGTTGCTGGAAGATGGAGTCAGGTGAAGTGTCCGGGTAAAGTCTTAGACGTCAGGAATGTAGTACGTACTAGTCATAGACTTCTGAGTAAAGCAAGTGGGGTGTATAGCTTATTGGCCCCCTACCAAAATAACAGTTGTGGGTCCTATATGGCAAATGCCAACACATACTGGGTTTTTCGCTCACCTACGTGGCTATAAACATTCATACGCCTGTCATTGTTCCAAGATAGGAATGACTCTCATCACTGAACATCACCACCCTCCCTTCACCTTGTCACTATAGTCTACAGAATCGAAAACATTCTCGTCGATGAACAAGTGTAATGCGTAATCGAGCGGTACAGAATATAGACCTGTCTCAACAGTTGACTGCTTACTATTCGTGCACTATTATAGAATCTATGGTATCTCTGACTGCATTGTCAATTAGGGAGGTTCAAACCAGGCATTCCCCGTTCGTCGCGGTTCATGACTATTTCCCATCTTGTACACTGACTCGTCATGACTCACACAAACTGAAATTTTATGCGACGATTACTTGAGAGTTCTTGCAGCCCCACTATATGGGCATGCTTCAAAGCAATTAATTTAAAATTGCATTGCTAGTGTCTTTCTGGCATTGGAGACATAGACTATGATCCACTACAGCTTAACTAGTCTTATTGTCTGGCGCTCTATAGGAAACTATGAACAACCTGCTGTCTACAGTGGTTAGCATGCTGGGACCTTCAAGCTAAAATCATCATGCCACTACTAAATAAAAATCATATGGTGCGAATTTTGTTAGAGTTCGACAATGTATTTGGTGCATTCATAAGTACGTTTCCTCTAATATATATAGTTGATAAAGTAAGTTAATCTCCTTTCATCTGAAAGTTTATTTAAAACATTGCCCATACCTAAAATATTAATCCATGAATTCGTAACATTTCTTCTGTACTTTGTAGCTCCAAGATTTTTGTAGTAGATGTCCACATAGCCAAAACTCTTTCGAGCTTCCAAAACATTACTGAAAATAAAAAGGAAAGAATAGAGCTATATTTCTATTATTTAATGTTCCATTCAATAAAATTAAATCTATCTGACATTACAATGACCTATCGGATTGCAAAGTATATTTCACAGCACGAGAATGATACATAATGAGTTACAACTAAAATTCTGCACAAAGTTTACTGAGATATAAAAGTACCCATGAACTACTAATAAATGTTGATGTTGTATAGGAACTAACTGTGATATGTAAGTATTGTATGTGAACAGTTTTTGTTTACACGTGATGGCAAAGAAGAGAACCTGTTGAAACGCATTTGTACAATTTTACCATCACACGCTAGAAGCTAGGGAGCATTTTGGTGCGGTACTGTGTGGAAGCTCTTGTGTAAAGCATTTTGGTGCGGTAGGAGTTCCAAGATGAACAGTTTCTACAATTCTGCAACTTGGAAGAACGGGGAAGCAAGCGAGAAGTGACTGAATAGTATACATTATGACGTTAAGAAGAATAAATTGAAATTCAAGAGTTTCTTTCTTTTTTTTTTTTTTTATGTCATGACAAGAATGATGTGAGTCAAAATGATGTTGCACGCAAATACAATTGCACCCAACAATACATCTCGAAAACTTTGAAATCCTGGAAGAAACGAAAGGCTCCACTCTATACAGAAGACCAAAGTAAGACTATCAAATCCAATTACTACTGCTTGATCCGAAACTATAGCGGGAAA
Organism: Thermobia domestica; assembly: GCF_964235325.1. Classification (NCBI taxonomy): domain Eukaryota; kingdom Metazoa; phylum Arthropoda; class Insecta; order Zygentoma; family Lepismatidae; genus Thermobia; species Thermobia domestica. The sequence goes on from NC_137455.1 coordinate 282,838,105, forward strand.
ATGTTGATTTTGGATGATGGAAGTTACTTCCATCTTTAGAAACTGAAGATGCCTGAAAATTACATTTATTATTCTCCTGGCAAAGACAGCACAACATTAATGTCAAATGTAAATTTAAAACAAAATATAAAAAGAAAGTGTAGTATATTTAGCCGCATCTGAGAGGGGGATTTCTCATCCTAATTTCCACTCCAATGAGTTAGCAATTAACGAAGAGGTCTATCAAACCCAATGTTTTCAAATGATTTTGCTTCAGTTTTTACGATAGTATCATTCTGACAATGTTTTCATTTTCTGTCCTGAAAAAGCCTCAACACATCATGCTAAAAAGACTTCAACTTTCTTCTCGTCGTAAAATGTCCTTTTTGTGCCCAAAGAGAAAAATTCAACCAATCTGATTCAATGTCGACCATTTCAAGGTTTTTTTTTTGGGGGGGGGGGGCGTGAAGTAAGTGTAAAAGTGTATATAAATAACTGAAAGGCAGAATTCGCAAATGTTTGCGAGAAATAGGCACAACTGGTGTCGAAAGTTCTTGTGCCAACATCGCGGCAAAACTACGTACTGTCGCTGATCAAGGATCATTTGTTATACGCCAGTAACTTCTTTTCTTCATACGTCTCTGTCTTATCAATAAATGCATTCATTTGGATTCCATATCTTCTGTGCTTAGCTTTATTGTTTCATGAACTTTGTGAAGATTTTTTACTTGTAATCCGTTATGTTGCAGGCATTAATACATAAATTAAGTGTGAGCGTTAGATAATAAAAAGAAAGTTCATTATCCATCTCTGACGAATTGAAGAAAATATTATATAATCGGAGAATAAGTATTTTAGATTTGCAGAAAACAAAAATTATTTGCAAAATATAAGAACTTGCGAAAATGAAATATATTCAATTAATTTATTTTTCTTTCCTTCTAGTATGCCTTACTTCAACTTTTAAATTATTCGCTATTGCAATTAATTCCATTGGCAAAGTATTTGAAATAAAGCATTTTAAATACGATATATTTATTTGACACTCTATCTAGTTCTATCAGAGCAATTTTGTTTATATCTTCTACCAAACTATGAGATAGATGTGTGATTAATGTATATTTATTTATTTTGTTTTGTTTATTTTGTGTTTATTTTGTTTATTTTCTCTACCAAACTATGAGATAGGTGTGAGATTAATGTATAATATAAACTGAAGGCCACTCCAACGCCTTCGTCAGATGAAGAAAAGATAAAAGCACCTAGTACAACGAAAATAAAAGTTCTACATAATAAGAAAACTCAAGTATTAAAAGGAAAACAAAAGTTCTTTTCCCTGGCCTAACGTGTTATTTTAGAATCAACCATTATGAAACATGGACCTACAGTTTAACGTGGAATCCGAACCATATTCTCCCACCTGGTACTGAAACTGAATATCCACCAAACTGAGAATACTAATTATTTATTCGAAAAGGAAATTCAAGGATGTTATTTAAATAACAGCATAAAACAGTATTTTCAGAACTGGAAATACTGTTCGAGATAAGCCAAGAGTCTTACAAATATCAAGCCCATATATGAAAATATCAAGTTTAAATAACTTGAATACTAGTAAGTCAGACAACGTAGTATGACATATCGTGGCTAAAGTCGTACCTGTTTTATCCTAACAACTATTGAAAACTGGTATCATGATCTTAAAGAGCTGCGAAAGGAATTCAGAAACCTCATCAGTATGAAATAGTGACCAATATCCAAAGTGAAGACAGAAAAATTCTGTTCCGTATCCTATCATAATAACTTTGATCCTATTATTATAAGTATGATCGAAGCACCTAAGCATGGATTTTGAGAGCACTGAAATTTCTAATATATCTGGAGAGTTTTATATTAGGACTGCTTAAGAAAACTTTACTCCCTTCCATCGTTTCCTAGGAGTGCGTATATTCGAAGTCAAAAGATTTCCGATGAAACTTTTTAAAAGTATGTTTTTAAGTTAAATTTTCATATGCAATTTAACTAGTTTGTGCATATTCTTCAAAACTATTCTTCAAATGTAATAACTTCCGTAGGAGAAAGTTGTTGATACATATTATGGCTGGAAAGCAACTGAGTATTTCATCTTTGATTGAAACATCATTCATATGGTGTTAGCAAATATATTCAAAGTATTCAAAAGATATGAATATTCAAAGTATTCTGGTGGCGTGAGAGACCCGGGTTCAATTCCCGGCGGGAGCTCATGTGGTTCGGATTCCACGTTAATCAGTAGGTCCATGTCTCATATAGCCTCGCTGCTGAACGGGACGCTAAACTAAAATCACCTCATTTCAAAGTATTCTGCAATACCCTTTTCTATTTAAATTTAAAATTAGAAGCAAAGTTTTAAAGTTTATTATTTCAGATATACATTTATTATTTCAGATTTTCCATCTATCGAGAACTCTGAATTAGATGCACACTAAAAGTACATGTCATTAGTAGTTCAAATAATCAAGCTAAGTTAGTTTTTGAAACGATATAAAGAAAAGTGGCGATCTGAAAGGCGGTGTTGACGTGACAGAACTTAAGAACGCACTTTTCAAATAGACGATTGCCACATGTAGGGTTGACTATTATTGGATAGCAAGATTACTTTCTTTTCACATTATTTTGTTCGTCAAATATAGCTATACTTACCGAAATAGCAGTCTATCCGACTTGACATTGACCTTCAAGACAGAGATTAAGTTAAATCCCTGAATTTGTATTGAATTAAATCATTTATTAGCTTCGTATACTTACGTTGCAGTGTATACTGCATCTACATCATATTGCATATCGGTACAGGCAGGAATACAATTGTCACAATTTACTGATATTTCTTCCTCTTTGTAAAAACCTTCCGTGTCAATTGGAGCCTTGATGTTGTGCAATTTTGCTGCAATAGCAGACAACATATTATCCTATATATATTCAGGACTAGAACATAAAATGCTATATAGAAAACAAATTGTGGCGGATGTTTATGACCCGTAGGCTAAGGAAGGTAAATGGTAAATTCAAGTGCATGGTTACAGTAGGACTTATGCGAAAACAAAATGGGCGAAAACGAGAGGATTTTCAGAAAACCTAAAGATACTAGGAGCAAGGGCGCCGATTCTGGAGGGGGGCGCCCCCCAAAGCTCATATGGGCCGCCCCATATATTTTTATGAATATGAAGCTTTATATGTATTTGTTATGATTATGCAACATTTGGCATAATTTGAATTGAATTTGTCTTAAAATCCTGATATATGCCTTCTTTGACCCTTGTCTACAACCACACATATCTGAATGCCCCCCAAAAGTTGCAGAGAAATTGGCGCCCTTGACTAGGAGTATAAAGTGAATTATAAATTCGAACTCTCGTCGGATTGATCAGGGCCCTCTGTACAAGAAGTGAACAGATTATCACTGAATTTTTGGGAAAGTTAAAGAAATGTTAGGAATATATACAGCTATTAATGACTGTTTTTTCTTATCACAAGCAAATTATCGGACTGCATCAGAGTAGTCAGATGAACTTTCATTCTCTCTGTGAAATTGTAAAGACAAATAACAATCCTGCATAATTATTATATTATATGGTACAGAATAGAAAATTAATTATTAACCAGTATACAAGTGTTAACATAATACTGTTTTCTTTCTATTTCAAATTTTCTAATGGAACTTCAAATTAGATATATTTTTTTTAAAAAAAAAAAGTTACTGTGAAATCCTAGAAAACTGGTTATTTATGTTTCTTCTTAAGTTGATTTTTAACTAGACAAGTGCAGTAAATAAACAAATTCGATTGTAAACGATGCTATAAGATACGAAACATTTTAATGAAATAGAGGCATTAGGAAAATTCATTAATATATTTTATTAATCATTATAAAATGCATATCTTTACTGTTTATTCTAAAAAAGAACTGATTTGCTTTTGTTTAGAGTTACATAATACTCTGTAATTAAATGAAAAAGAAAAAAAAAACACACAAATGTCCTAAGTATTATGTTTTCGACAGGTACAATTTCTACAGTTCCACTTCAAATACAGAAACTTATGCCAATTACGTTTTATTCTTCTTTTAAATTTGTTGTATGATTTGTAGTAATATTGAGTTACATTTAAATCATTTACTCTCTACTTTATTTTAAATATGTTTTTACTTATAATGGAAATGTTATTAGCTTGGTTAATATTAGTAATAATAAACTATTTTTTGTTAAAGACGTGTCGTGGAATTGCACATAAATATTAATTTTTTTGCACAAAATAAATAAATAAATAAATAAATTTATAAAACAGAGAATCGACTTTGAATATAGGAACGCCATTAAGGGTAATCAAAAATCGAACCTAACCGTACAGAATATTCTGTTCAGATTGTTTTTTAAAAGAAAACTAAAACTACAATAAAGGATGCAAAGGTAAGAATCCGGTGACGCTTTAATAAAAATTATGCTGAAGGCGTTCCCAGGAAGGAAAGGAATATTCAATTAAAGTAACAAACATGGAGACAAAGGTAAGTCATTTTTCTTATGAATATATGCCCTATAACTTCTACGTATAAGTACATATTGTTTTTACATTCTTATGACATTGAATATTATTCTTTAAGAAGCCTCAGTTTTATTTAAAATTGAGAATAACTACACTACACCAATTCTTTCGAACAGCATTACTGTATTCTAAAATCACACCTAGTCAGAGAATGAAACTTCGATACATTTTTGTCATTATAGGAAGGAAATTCATTGCCATATAGCTCCTTTGGAATGAAATTTCTTTCTCTTGAAGAGAATCAAAGTTTTTCTTGGTTGAAGTATCACTGAATGAGAACTTGGAGGCAATTTAATATAGAATGCGTATTTTAGGACACGATAGAAAAGAACTTACTCTTTTGTGTTCTGAATTTTCGGTTATTAAAAGTAAATTGTAACAATAAAATAATGACAACTTACCACCAATATCAGACAAGCACTTCATATTATTCGTACTACATATCTCAATACCTGTAGAAAGACAAAGAAGTTAACGCAAGAATCGAAAACTTAACAAATGAAATAAAATAAACAGCAGCTAAGTTTATTTGAGTAACATGCGTAATTAACCACATTTAAATACTTCAAATAACGGTTTGAAATAATGATTTTCAAATAATGATGAACTGTAAATACACTAGCTTTATATTGTGTTAATAAATTTGGAATTACTTTATGGACAATCTTATGTAATAACTTGATAAGTTAGTTTGTGCCGTTTATTAATATTATCCTTGTTCATTTAATCTTTTTTTATATTCGATAAGAATTTCTAGAAAGATGGGATTTTCATGCTTAGAATATCTTGTGTTATTGAATGAATGTACAGTACATAATGCGTATTATTTTGCCAGTTATTAGTGTACAGTTCTTATAGTTCACAATCGTAAAAAATTACAGAATAGGCTTTTCTCCATTTTTTTTTTTACATCAATCTTTATGTATTTTCCTATATTCTTTAATAAAATACAATTACTTCAATATAAATTATACCTAGCCTTTCATGACTATTAACTAGATGCCTAGCAAACACACTCGTAAGAGAATGGAGTACATTTTCCATTTTATCCGCTACATAAATACAGCTCAGAGTAGGCAAAACAAAATATTCACTTCGAGAAGCAAGATATCATTTTTCTAACACTGGTAGTAGCAATATAGTTGATTTTAATACTAGCTTTATTGAAATCATTGTAGGACATTCTTTGAGACTGAAAGCTAACTAATTTTTATTTTTATTTTTTTTATTTTTATTTTTATTTTTATTTTTATTTATTTTTTTTTTTTGTTTGTTTAAAAATAGAAAGCTGTTGTTTACAAACTGTTTTATATTATTTTGAGACAGTTTCTCCTTTCTAATATTTTAGTGTAATAGATTGTTTCAAGAATTACGAAACATTGTATCACCAGCACAAAGGATTGATTTGCATATTGTATTTAGTGATAGTGTTTATCTTTAACATAAAAAGTAAAGATGCTAGGACAGAAGCTTGTGGCATTTCATGTCTTATTTCAACAATCATAATACATATTCTTTCTATTCTGAGGATGCAAAGCAATAAAAAAATCTTACTTAACTGACCTGTATGTAAGTGTAATGTTCATTATTTCGGCTGAAAATTGACATCATTAATCACAAAGATTCGCTTTTTAAAAAAAGGGTTTTAAGTTGTGGAAAAAAATTCTAAATGAATAAATTACTTTCAGCACTATAATTTGACTACTAGAATAAAATGATGCAGAAAATAAAAGATAAATTATCAGAACATAAATAAAAATCCAGTAAATGAATTTACTAAGTAAGTACTATGAATAATGGATGAGTAGTGATCAAATAATGATCAGGAAAAAGGTATTGATTATCAGCATTCTGACACTTCGTATTTTCTATAGCTTCATTCCATTAGTAATATATTATCTGCTTTCTAACTTCTTCTTTCTAACTGATTAATTAGTTAAACCATAGTAGAATTAAAATATTTCCAATGCATGATGGACAATAGGAATCTAGACATTTATGTAATAGCTAACGCCAGTAAGGGCAAATTAACTTCAATTGATTATAAACATGTAGTCATCAATATCTACTAATGGACGCTGTAGGATATATTTCAGGTAAACAAATGATAAACTCACCTCTGTATCCTATAAAGATGTTTGATTATTATATATTGTACCATTCTTTCTGGTACCCCCTTCAACACTATTTCTATTTATTGCACTTACTCCTTTATATAATCATATTCAAGAGTTGTTTCCATGAAGTTTAAAGAAAATAGGATCATCCAAGAAACAAAATAAGTTTGGTAATACTTGTTGGTATTTGCCATTATTCACTTTTGAAATTTTGTTCATGTCATGGAGATTTCAGTTATAAATATCAATACTTTTTAATTTTCTAAATTGCTTCTCTAAGAATAATGACAAATGTGGCCGTCGTCTTTAACGATTCCTGTCAATTTTACTTATTGAAAGAAAAACTAGCATAATCTTTTTCTACTAACTTGTTGTCCAGAACACGTAAAATTGCTTGCTCTCTATTGTAGATTTTAACTTTCGATCAGGTATAACTTAAAAATAAAATATTGTAAATGTACATACTTAACAATATATTTTCAATATAACTTTGGTAACGCATTTGAGCAACTTATAATATAAAGAGAAATGAATGGTATGTCATTGTCATGACAATGCATATTAAAAACAATTTGATTGTGAGCAGATCAAAGAAACAGAATTTCTTATTAAGCAGAAAACTTAGCATGTAAAATTACTCTACAGAGTGTTAATGAAGTAAGAGGTGATTTCTTACATCAAAATAAGAAGAAGAAAAAAAAACTTCATATAGACCTGTGTGGAAAAGTGCATAGTTTCAGAGGGAGTGTATAGGGCCGTCCAGAATCGTGCTGCCTAATGTATTTTGTTGCAGTATATTTCATTTTATATATATATAAGTGTGAAACAAAACATCGCAACACGCGTTATTCCGAACATGAGGGGCTATGGTGCTGGTACAGCCTAACACTTCCGACTTCACCCAAAGTATTCCGTGTTCACTGCTGTCAAATCTTATCTTCTGCGTACTTTGGACCCACCTTGAAGTCAGTTCATATCTGAGAGTTCTGTTAGGAGATTATCTGGGAATTATGTTCTATGAGGAATCCCTTATGCTCCTATTACATATTGCTAAAACATGTACTTTTGGATGTGTATGTGTAACTTCCTTCCATTCCATGTTTTCTCGAATTCAAAATAACACGTGTTGAAATTTTACTTTTCTACGATTTTGGACGGTCCTAGCTCTGAAACTATGTACTTTTCTTCACAAGTTCATATGAAACTTTCCTTTTATTTTGATGTAAATGTACCTCTTATAGTTTGTCGGTATAGTTCATTAAGTCCAATAACATCATATATACAATTGGATAAATGTAAATTTTATATATGAAGTTGCCTATATATATATATATATATATATATATATATATATATATATATATATATATATATATATATATATATATATATATATATATAAATCTTCGATCTGCTCAAATCAAATTGCTTTGATACGGTGATGAAATATCATTTCTTTTCTTCGTATTATAGATAGCTGGAACATAACAGAATAGATGACGCGAATCAACGTTACCAAAGTTAGAATACATTGTTAAGTGTGTACATTTACAATATTTTATTTTAAGTTATATCTACTGGAAAGTTAAAATCTACAATAGAGAGTAAACGCTCTTACGTGTTTTGGACAACAAATTAGTGGGAAAAAGTTGTAGTGTTTTTTTTCTTTCAATTAGTAAAATTGTTGATTGAAAGTCATTAAAGATGACGGTCACATTTTCCATCATTGTGAGAGAAGTACTGCATAAAAGTGAAAACAGTGACATTTCCAATTGGAACTTCCACGAAATTAGTAAAATTCCAAATGTGAATAAGTGCGGGTGGTAACAGGTGATTACGACACTAGTTTTGTTTTTTGGATGATCTTATTTCTTTTAAGATTTTCAGAGAAACAATTATCGAAGGTAATTATGTAAAGAAGGAAGTGTGACAAAGAGAAATAATGCTGAAAAAGGTTCCAAGAATACCGATATATATAAACCCAAAAATTACAGAGGAGAATTCACCATTATTTATATATGATGTCATTGAATATACAACTACTAGGTTTAAATTAAACAATAAATTTCATTTTAAGTCGAGTTTTTTTTTTTTTTTTTTTTTTTTTTTTTTAAAGAAAAGTAAAGGTATTCAACTTTCTTTCAACCAGAATAATATCCGAAATTGATGGTTTATAATTTTTAAGTAAAGGAATAGATGGATAACAAGGTGATATATTTGCTAAATGGTATTCTCAAGTAAAAATTACATTCTTCGATAAGTCAAAATTTTACATTTTTAAGAAAAGAAGGGAAAAAAAAGGAAATGTTCAGTTTTCGAATTAATTTTCATTGAAATAAAACTCCAAAATTAAACACACAAGAAGGAAACCTAGATAAAGTTTAATAACTACAATTTAGAGTAAAGATAAGCGCAAAGATTGGAAACACTGAATATTTCACCATCGATTAATCATTCATTTGTATTATCTTAATTTTTGCAGTAATAAATTTGAAATCTTTTTGTCCTAGTTTCTCTCCATGGTGACAAAATTCAGAAAATGTTTTGTTTCAATTTGCCAACATTATGATTCCCACAACATTGCTTGTCTAAATGTTACCTAAAGGCAGCTTCTAGACCATATATATGTGTAGGGTATTTGTGTGGATGTAAACTTATCCTATCTTCGTGATATAAGGCTGATTATGGTCATATGAAATATCAGTTAAGATATTGCACTTAGATACGGAGTCTATAATGAAGTAAGACTGTTTCAACGTGAGAATACTCTCCATTAATCCAAATAGTATATGTACGGCGTTAATTTCAAGTATTTACATGAAATCCATAATATAACAAATTTCTTCTAATATATTTTTGATCAACACTGTCAAGATTTTTAGTTAAATAATAAAATATAACTAACGCAAAACTTTCGTTCTCAAACTCTTCATAAAGACTTCTAGAGAGTGGATTATATTGTATGATGTGCACTGGCTCCACTGGTCCACCTTTTTATCATGCTCTGAGACTGAGTTTGAATTAGTAATTTAAATACTTAGTTTTTCAAAAATTACATGTTTGAACAGTAGCGGTTCATAAGGCAAATCACATTAGTAAAAATTAAAATTTTATTGGTCCAAAACAAGGCAAGAAAGTTTACTTAATGTAGTAGTTCTCGTATATAAGAATTAGAATATTACATACGTTTGAAATGATAATATTTACATTTTTATTGATGTGACTTCTGTTAAGAGCGACCACTGTGATTAAGTGTTTGTCATTACATCTCAAAAATATAAATTTTCCTTTATACAATAAATAGATGAAGTGACAAGGAAAAGGAGCTACTTACCATCAGCAGGAAAATAATATGGCAAACAATTGCAAAGTTCTTTGATAGAATGAAGGCGACATTCAAGAAGGCAATTTTCACGTGTATAAACTTGACCTAATCCATCAATTTCTTGTCCTGCACTAGAACATACGGCGCTATTCACTAGAAATTTCATGTTTTTCGTTGCTAGTGTAATCGAAGGCGTAACAGCTAGCTTCAAAGTATGACGAGAATCTTCAGGAATAAAAGAACCTTTGCTTACATCAGGAAAACTGTCCGGAGAATGCACATATACCTAGAACACAAAAATTAGGAACTTTCATTTTAGTATTACTTTAACCTCTTACTTCTTGACGGGAGTTTCTCGAAAATTTAAATGTACTCTGTAACTACTGAGTAGTGGTTTTGTCCTGCTCCCACCCGAAACAAAAATAAACAAGTAAAACAAACATTTAAGTTATTCAATCTTCGATATTTATATGAGTTGATTTTCAGTTCAGCGTCCCATTCAGCAGCGAGGCTATATGAGACGTGGACCTACTGATTAACGTGGAATCCGAACTACCTGAGCTCCCGCTGGGAATCAAATCCGGGTCTTCCATTCAATATTTATATTTTCTACACCTATATGTGCATATTACACAAACTTACTTATTTCTGATTGTTTTGTAAAATAATACAATAAATGCGGATCATATGCTTCACATGATCTGCATATCAAATATAGAACATGAAAATTCAAAAATAATTCTTCACGTAGTACAAAATGTGACTAATGTGAAGCTTAGGGTAGAATTAATGTGTAATAGAAGGAACATTATTAACATGCATGAAACATTATTAAGATGCAAACTCGAGAAGATCGGTTAAAAATTAAGTTGTAGTGATCTACGTATTCGGGTGCAATTTAATTAGGGAATCTGAATATTGCACACGTAATGATGATTTTTGGTGCATATTGATCAGTACCCATCATGAAAGTGCTCTGCGATATCGTCAGCACTCACACTTTAACTCCTTGGAAACTTCCAAGTTTAGCCAGCGTATTTAGCTGCTAAGATAATTTGGTACGAGGTTAAACAAGAAAGCGTTATCAACCAAGTGTAGGAAATACGACAAAATGATTGCAACTTTGTGTACTAAACAAAACATATATACACCTTTTATTATGTCTTGAATAACATTATTCGCAAAATGTTTGGTAATTACTTTTTCAGTTCTCATAAACTACAACCTGCTTAGTTGAGTTCTGTCAAATACAGGCTGGCGAATGCAGAACAAAATCACGTGGGAAGGAGTATTTGTCTAACATTTATTGACTACTATTGTTGTAATTATTTCACATTTTTTCATTTATCGTACAGATCTCCCTCTCGGTTACGTGGTTAGCTTGGGGATACTAAGGTTTGATTCCTGCTGGGATGCTGTGTGGTTCGGATCAAACCTTAGTATCAAATACTACCGATCCAAATGACAACAGAAGGCGAGCATTGATGTCATCGATATCTGATAGAAAGGATATTCTAGGATTTGATTCATAATTTGTATAAGACAGAACAAGTTTACTATTGTTAGTGACAACTATAATGTTAGTGCTTTTTTTACATCACCATAAGCTTTATTTGGATTTCATTATAAACATTATAAAGATTTAATACAAGACACAAAAAAGGAAGAAAAACCAATTCTGGTCTATCATTTTCTTCCTTATTTACTGCTTTGTATATCAAGAGTGCATAGGACTATAGATCAATATGCTAATGGACCCCTGTCTAATACAAAATAAATTAAAGAAATAAATATATAAATTTGGTACAATACATAGAATAACAACACTGTTGCAGGAACTTTAATTGCATTGTTTAAGTTTCTCGTTTGTGGATTCCATGAATTATCAGCACTCTTTTCAAGCAACTTGTTCTCGCTGGTGAATACAGATTTAGACAGAGGTTTGGGTTCTTCAATGTAAAATGTATTATAGAATAGGAGGCTAATTTTAGGAAGGGAGATTGAAGAAATTGTAATTGCCAGAGTAATGGAATTAATTTTTCCTTTGTGGTTTCTAGGTGTTCAGAGGTCGAACTGGGGTCAAAAATAGGACAGGTTTTTCAAATAAGTGTTGATGTGGAATGGAATATTTGTAAGATCTAGTTCGCGTGTATAGAGTACATATTAGGTGGCCTGCAGTAGATGATTTTGGAGTGCGTAGGAATAGCAATGTCAGTTTCTAGCAAAGAGGAAAATACAGAACCCTCGAGCTTCATGACTTTCTACAAGATATGTCGAAATTAAGAGAATAAGTGATGCTCCAATCATTCCCGTTCAAGTATAAAAACTAAATATATTTCTTAATTACTTTTATGAAAGAATGGAGGTTATATGATGGTTTTGTGTAAGAAGATTTGGATTTGATGATTTTTAGCAGAAATAAGTTAAATATTTCTTACGGTTCAGCTGTTTGTTGATAAGATTCGGAAAATATATTTTGGTTGATGAGTATTGACATATAATATCAAATGTACACTATGAGTACTTTCGTTAAATAATTTCATCAGATAGAGCGATGTGGCGCGGAGAAGTTGGAAGAAAAGAGAACAATTAAAGAAGGAAGAGAAAACTGAGAAGAGATCATATCACCATCATGTTAAAATGCAGGGTTATGTGTTCACGTGATACTGTTATCAGACTTTAAGTACACTTAGTTTAGTGAGGGACGAAAAATGGGATGGGTAGGTCAATAAATCAAGAGGCCGAAAGGAATAGTATAAATGAAAATAAAAAAATAGGAGAAAAGAATCGTAAAATGGAACTTAATGAATAAATTTACAAAATAAATGAATAAGTAAAATAGTAGTAATTAAAAATTTAGAAAAAACTTAATAATATACTACATAATCAGAGTTATTTATAATAGTTTGAAATTTGAAAATAAAACTTATAATCAGAAAGAAAGCCTAGCTATGGGCAGCTCATTACTTCTGCTTTTAGCTACGCCGCTATGAATTCTTAATTTTACAGATACAAGAGCTAGGGTACTTAAAGTCTTACCGATATGCAGATGATAATTATATTATTCACAAAGCAATAGAGTAACTAAAAATTATCCAGGCTGAGTTGAATAAAATTTTGTGTTTCATTATATTGAAAATGAGAGATTTTCTACTGAATTTATTGTTATATTTTTTTAGAATTTTTGCTTTATTATTATTATTATTATTATTATTATTATTATTATTATTATTATTATTATTATTATTATTATTATTATTATTATTATTATTATTATTATTATTAATAATAATAATAATAATAATAATAATAATAATAATCATCATCATCATCGAAGTTCGAATTGTTGTTTATTCACCAACCGTTGTTATAATACTTGAGAGGATTGTCCTAATATTTCAAAAAGTATTAAAACTGAAATGTTCTGGTATTAAAGATGCTGAGATTGGCTTTTTTTTTTCTTGTAAAATTTTAAAAATTTAGTTTGTTGCTCATGGATTGCAAAATTTCTGATATTAAAGAAGTTGGAAGTAATTATTGGGTGGTAATTGTAAAGGGGATGTTATTGAAAGTATATATCATTTTAACTGTTTATACAGTGAGACTACTATTGAATATTTATTCTAAAGTAAGACATAATAGGAATATAGAAATTCATTAATACTTTCATAGAATTTAAATTATTATTATTATTAATTATTGTTTTCAAAATTTTTATTTGTTATTGATTCAGTTTTGAGACTAAAATAAATTATTGTTATTCTAGTATTTGGTGAGTTCATTTATTACTTAAAAGAGAGATATTTTTATTTCATTGTTTCCTTGATAAACGTATTATTTGTGTAATTAATATAATTTGTTAATGATCTGGATTATTAACAGCCGTGAATGATAGTGACGTATGTTCTCATTCTTCCACACCCAATGCCTCACCTAATTGTTAGTTCTGATACCACGTTTAAGAATATAGGGAAAAAATGAAATGCTAACTGATTACTTTAAAATTTCAGTTGAATGAGTCACAGTAGGCACAGGAGCGCTACAAGAATCATAGACAGTTGCTGAAATCAGCTGGTTTTGTATGCTTTTCGGAGGAAACTTTGAGGTCAGCCATTTCGACTTCTGTTTTGTAAATATATTTATATAAGGGTTGATCAAGTTGTTGTTGTTTCGGGAAAAGTGCAGAAATTCGGCTGATCTGGTTCTTTTTTTGGTAGTTAGTGTAGATAGAGTAGTTAGTTTGTGTTTTTTCAATATTATTGTTAACTATTTTGTGCGAAATTTTGTTGAAAAAGTCAAAATATTTTTTTTTTTTTAATTTTTATTTTAATCATAATTTTGTTTGTATTGATATGTCGAATGTTGACCAAAGTCAGCATTTAATTACTTTGGATGGAACTGGAATGATTGACAGAAATATTTGTGAAATTTCAATATTTTTGTGACCAAATCAGGACTCGATCACGTATGTAAATAGGGAGAATCATTTGGGTTCCCAGAGTTTTCAGCCTTTTGAGTATAGAATTGAAGAAGATGATAGCTTCTCATTTTCGTCGATGTTAATTAATGCCGAGATTTTAGAAGATCCATATATGCAGAACTTAAGCAAGGCTGCTCAACCTCCAACCCCGGTTAATAAAGATAATGATCGGATTGGGGTCGATTCAGGAGTTTCTAATTTACAAAATCATCATCCATCATCATCAAAATCATCATCAAAATCATCATGTTCCATCAACTCTTGATAATACTTTTGTTGGTTCTTCTAATTAAGTTGGGATTAAACCCAGGGCTTCTCTGTTTGAAAAACATGAACTTGAGAGACGGAAAATTGAGGATAATTCAATATCTCATCGGCAAGTTAAATTTAATCTATCGCAGAATAGTTCTATTTTGACTGAGAACAGAAGTATGGAAAATAAGTATCAGCACGCAGGAGATCATTATCAAAGTGTGCCAGCAATTAAAAATGCAACGACCGTTGGGTTATATTGTTGGAGAGTGTCAAGGCCATTAGAGGTAAATAGTTAAGGTATTAAGCCGCCTCCAGACAACGAAGAGATTGGAATTAATTGTTTGGTTGGTGGCAGGAAACAAATCTGATATTAAGGCAGCTCTTACGGTGCCGAGTTCAAATCCAGCTCATTTATACAATAAGTTTATTTAAAAAAAAAAAAAAACCTGAGTTATTAGAATCTAAGTTGAAGTGTTTTCGGAATGTAGATGGTAAAACTAGTTTAATCATATTTGAAGTTTTGCTAGCCATTGAATGTATTAAGAAAAGTACTAGTTACCCTATGAATATGCTGTATTGCACATTATTAGTGAAACGTGGAATGTGATTTCCTTAATGAAGTTCAACGAGCCATACATTCATATGCACCTTGGTTCTTGTTTAAATCAAGAATTTCTATTAAAAAAAAAAAAAAGGTATAACATTCGATGTTGGCCGAGAAATTGTTTTGTAAACAAAGATTAAATGAATCAGTAGATCAATATATTGACTGCGTCTATTATACTTCATTGGTGTTCAATTCAATTGTAGTGAATTTCAGATTGCGAATAACTTGCTTCATGGTATCAGCCCTTCCGTAAAATTTAAAATGTTTGAAACATGCGTACCAAATAGTTTGTCGGAACTTAGAAAAATAACGAAAGAGTATTCGAAGGTTTATCGGGATCAGTTGGAGTATATTAAAAAAGTCAGAGCGAAATCCAATAGTCTTAATACTTCTATGACAGTTACTAGTAATGCTATTGCAGTACCTAAGGCATCTAAAAGAATTCTTATAAAAGAAAAATAGATATTTGAAATTTGATGATGATGGCAGAAGGTTCGGTCGGGTATTGCTGTCGGACTCCAATCGTCGTCTAATTTTGTTAAACGAGTTACGGTGGTTCCTTGCAACCTTTGTGAAAGTGGTTATCAAAAATGTACGTGTCAGTGTTTGTGTGGATAGTAGACGGTCATATAACTTATCATCCATGACTTAGTTAAACGATGTGGGGTGGCGCGTTATCAAAAAAGAGACAGTGCAAGAAAACATTCGCGCTCCTCTCCTTACCTCTTATACTTGAAATAATGAGATTTTGCTCACTCCGAACTTCTCTGGATGGTTCAAACGTGTTAAATTTAAAGTGGTTCCCGAATTACCTTGTGATTGCTTGTTGGGTACTCTATTTTTTTAGGGAAATGTCATCAGTGGTGGACTATAACAACAGTAGACTGGTTTTGCGGAATAAGAAAAAAAAGTTATATTAGCCATTTAAGTTGTTTCTTGAATTTATTGGTGCTCGATAGAAGACTATCTGATATCTGAATGAATGGTGATTTGAAGGCGTTCGCTTAAAAAAAAAAAAATTAACACGTATTGTATCGTATTTGCGTGGTACTTTGTTTGATACCGTAAAAATAGTTAATGTTAAATTGTTTGCGTAACTTGTGTTACTTAATTGGAGACAATTTCAATTATTTATTTGTTGCGTTTGGTATTTCGTATTCCTAAGAAAGTAATTTTTGAAACTGGGATTTGAAACCGTATATAGCCATTGTTCGTGTAAGTTTTTCATTGGGAGAATTCCAAGTCGCATATACAGATGGTGATCAGAAAAATGGAAACACCTGAACGAAATTGCAACTTACCAGATTAATATAGTGTCGGGCCACCTTTCGTCTTCAGAACAGCCTTGATGCGACGTGGGATGGAGGCATAGAGGTCGTGAATGGTAGCAAGTGGAATTTTACACCATTCCTCGTGCAGGGCATCGGTCAGTTCTGTGAGAGAGGATGGAGGTGGAAATCGTCGCCGGAGTCGTGTTTCCAAGACGGACCACAGATGTTCAATTATGTTGAGATCTGGGGATTGGGCGGGCCAGGGGAGGTGTTGAACTTCATCCCGATGTTCCTCAAACCACGCTGCAACAACGCCAGCTGTGTGAATGGGTGCATTATCATCCTAGAAGATGGCGTCATTGTCCGGGAACAACATCCGGACCATAGGATGCAAGTGATCTTCTAAAATTGCGACATAATCGTCCGCTAAGTGTGACCATAGGACAAAATGAAAACCATGATATTGCGACCCACAGCATCACCGAGCCGCCGCCATGTTTCACAGTTGGGCGGAGACACTGCAGATCATAAGCTTCTTTGGGCGTTCTCCACACATAAACACGGCCCGTGGTTGGGAATAGGGTGAAGGATGACTCATCCGACCATATCACACGTTTCCAGTCCTCAACGGTCCAAGTTGCATGGTCGCGGCACCATTTGCGGCGTGCGAAAGCGTTATGGTCCCTGATGAGTTGTTTGGCCCGT
This sequence comes from Thermobia domestica, assembly GCF_964235325.1. Taxonomy (NCBI): domain Eukaryota; kingdom Metazoa; phylum Arthropoda; class Insecta; order Zygentoma; family Lepismatidae; genus Thermobia; species Thermobia domestica. Next base: position 282,855,421 of record NC_137455.1, read on the forward strand.
GCAACACGACCCCGTAAGTTCATGTCATGTAATTCGCGGCGGACTGTGCTTGTCGAAACAGGGTGGGGGAGGTGTTGAGTTCCTCCGTCACTTGCTCCGCAGTGGCACGACGGTTCTGCGTGACAATGCGCTTTAATACCCGGCGTGACCTGTCACTCATGATTTTCTTCCGCCCACTGTTCCGTTTCCCCGATGTGGTTTTCCCGTGTGTTGTGTAGGCCGTCATAACCTTCGACACTGTCCCACGCGACACACCTAACACAGTAGCCACTGCCGTCACACTCACTCCACATGACCGCGCACCAACAATTTGCCCTCTTTGAAAATCTGAGAGGTCTCCCATTTTACACTACCTCCGTCTGATGCAGCCACTGGACACTGCTGTTCCACTGCTTCTGACGTAGTATGGAGACCGACCTAACACACCACCACCAGCGGTCCGGCGCTGCGGGCGCCACGACACCACTGCTAACACATATATCTGACGTGTTGCCAACTACAGGTGTTTCCATTTTTCTGATCACCATCTGTATGTATGTATGTTTCGGCTCCTTTTGGCCATTTTCCGAAAAGGAACGAGCATTAGTTCGGTTGAGGTCGGCCTTATTAAAATTGCTTATTGTGCTGCTTTCTTCAAGCACACTAACAAATCGGGCAGCCACAATACACTCAGTTGTAGTGAAACATATAATTTTAAACACGTGTTCTGATTTCCGCTTAGCACTACTAGCTAAGCTAACCTATGTCGGATTAATTTTCGTGGTTTAACCTGGATTTTAATTTACACCACAGTATCTATCTCAGGGTGGATTTTTTATCGTGTCTTATCGATTATTCTATGGTGATAGGGAGTTTAAAAAATTAAACCAAAAGTAGAGTATTTTATGGATTATTATCATCATTATAGTTTTATTGAGATGCGTACCATAACGAGGAGGGTTTTCAATATTCCCCATAAACCTATTCTTCCCGAGCGAAGAACGAGTATTTCAGCTAGTGTCATTTATGGTTTAATATACAGCATAATGCAGATAACAATTAATTACTGTATTATAAATAGTACGTAGTAATAAGTAATCTATATTAATTTTTATTTCAAATCACATTAATTTTTGATTGATTATCATTGGTCGGCAAAATGAAACTTTTTTTTCGCTCCCACGAACGAAAATAGGTGATTCCTATAGGTTTTGAGCTCCTGAGTTCGAATCCATAACCCGTTTTTCTCCAGGACGTACCAGTTTTCAGGGAGGAGGGGGTGTTTCAATATCCGCCCAAAGATGCTATTCTCCACCCATAATAATTTGCACGTTATAATTTAAATATCAATATAAATTATGCAAATAAAATTGCATAAAAAGTTAAAGTTTAACACTTACGTGTCACTTGGTTTTCCTACTCCTCTTGTAGTTACTACAGGGTGTCTCGCGTGTCACATTCCAACAGAAGTCTGCCAACATATTCACACTCCATTTACCACTGTAGTGCCTCTCCATGGTAGCTATTTGCTGGTGAAACCTTCCCCCGTGTTCGTCAGAGACCTCCCCATAGCTGTACATTTCAGGGAAGAAGCCCAGGTGGCAATGCAGGAAGTGTAACTTTAGGGACATATTACATCCCATGTTGCGAAATGAAGTAATTAACCTGCCCACAATGTCTTTGTAATCAGGTGACTTATGATTCACTAGGAAGTTACTACACACTTCTCGAAAGACCTCCCAAGCCTCATTTTCCACTTCATTAAGCTTAGAAGAAAATGTAGTATCCTTGAAAATGTCTCTGATTTGAGGTCCCTTATAAACACCTTCTTTCACCTTGGTCTCGCTGAGTCTTGGGAATAGTTTTCTGAGATGATTAAATGCTTCACCATCCCGGTTCAGAGCCTTGACGAAAACCTTCATGGGCCCTAATTTGATATGAACGGGTGGTAAGAATATTTTCTCCTTATCCACAAGACGTTCATTAGCCACGCTCTTCTCCCCTGGGACCAGTTGCTTTCTTGGCGGCCATTTTGTGATGGTGTACTGATCTTTGGCTTGACTATGCCAATGACACAAGAAGCAGCAGTGCTTTGTGTAACCTCCTTGTAAACCGGTGAGGATGGCAATAACCTTCGCATACAGAAGCAGCGCATACAGACCACTGGAACTGTTCGTACTTTATTTTCTGCAATAGGCTTCGCATGTTCTCGTATGTTTTTTTCATATGTACAGCATGAGCAATAGGGATGGCTGGCTTTTCATTGCCATTGTGTAGTAACACTACCTTGAGACTTATCCTAGAGGAATCTACGAATAGCCTCCAATCTCCAGTGTTGTAGTTCAACTTCAGTTGTCCCATAAGCGATGGAATGTCACTGCAATACACCAAATCACCATCCTTTGTAAAATTAGGAACTAGGCTCACCTCTCTTTTCCTATACATCGATATATTCACATCTTGGTTTAGTAGATTCCATTGTTGAAGTCGTGATGGGAGCAACAGGGCCTTAGACTTGGGAAGATTTAAGTCTCTGATCGGATCATTCAGCTCTTCCTGACTTATTACATGTGGTTCATTAGTGTCAGGCACTGGAGCGTAATTGGGATCTGACTGTGTACTCGAAGATTGTGCAATATCCTCATAAGCAGCAGGTTCTTCATCGGATGAAACAGTGCACAGGGTGTATGAGTCTGGTGGTACGGGTACAGGCAGACAAACATCATGTTTCACAGGTCTCCTTGCGGAATCCAAGTTAGAATACTGTATTTTATGCTTCATGTTTTTTGAGAAACCTTTTATATTACTCAGGCAGAAGTAACAGTCTGAAACATGATCACGGAGCTCGCGCCAAACCATAGGTACGGCGAACGGCATCGATTTATGTGTACCTTTTAACTATCATGTGAGAGTACGCGAACACGAGTTACAACTTTGTTTCAGAGCCCAAACGCGATCCTGGTCGCCGATTTTACACCCGAAGTACAGATGGTAGGCTGTCTTCAGGAACGGGACAATGGCCTACTTTGTCCCTTGAAAATCACTTCCCAACATATGTAGCAGAATGAATCTGTCAAATTGTTGCAAGTTCTAGGCATGTTCGTTTAACACAAACGTCAACATATCACGCAGAAATATTTTTCACGTACGGTATACACAGACACAGCGGAACACCACCTTCTAACACGAAGATCAATTCGAAATTGAAATATTCGTTTCACGCGACAACGTGGTGTATATCTTGGCGCCGTTTTTCAACAATCTGTCTGTCGTCTAGACAAAAGGGAGCCGACGAATGATCGCAAGTTGATTACGAAACCTTTTTCCGTCAATAACGCCTAGGTTTTAGTGTATGCAGTGTGGAACGACAAAAAATCTTTGAAACCCAAGGGGAGGGGGTACGTTTTTGGGGGGTCGTGAGCTAGAGAAAAGAATGTTCCTGGGATATAGCCTAGTAACAGTTCTTGGATTAAGATAAAAATTCAGAATTATGCACTCCAAACACGGAAAACACATATTAAATACGAAAAATACGATTTTTCTGTCAATTATGGAAACAGCACCCCTCCAAAAAAAAAAAAATCTTACGTGCTGGAAAAGTCTGGATTTAATGGGGGTCTGGACCCCCACGACCCACCCCCTGCGTACGTCCCTGATGTGCATAAAGGTGTGTGTGTATCGTTCTTTGCCTTTCCTCGAAAGAATTATAGGCGTTTCTGAATTGTCAATCTTGTTTGTTGATTATTATACTACTCTCCATGAATGAAAATCTCTTATGTATATTTTTCTTTAAATAGGTCCGTTTTCGTTAAAATTTTGTTTTTGATTTGTGAAAGATACTCTGATCATAATAATATCAGAATATATTTAAAAAAATAGAAGAAATGTTCCAATCTCCATACAACATACCGTTACTCCTCGAAAGCGGTCATCTTCCTCCAAATATTCGTCTCCCATTTTGCGAAAAAACACTTCTAATGCGCTGCTAGGTCCTATTCCATTTACCAGTCTCAGTGAATCTCTGCAATAAATAATACATATATAATTCAATTTGGAGCTTTGTTTCAAGTAAAGGAATATGCCCTATTACGTCTATATGATAAAACAATAAATTAAAGATTCAGTTGAAAAACACTAACATATCCCACATAAAATAATATATTATTTCCCTCATCTTCCTATCTAACGATTTTGTACGGATCTTTTTTCCTTTTTTTTCAGCACTAGTTTTTTTTTAAACAATATTTTCAATACATTAATTTCACGTTTAGCATGTGCATCATAAATATAGTCCGGGGCTGCATGTTTAATATTAAATAAACCCTTTGCAAGGGCGCCCATGTTGTGGTTTCCAAGGGAGGCAAGAAAAAGCGACATTTCAAATATAGTTTCAGATTTTGCTGTAACTATTCTAAAAATTCTATTGGGTTTTCGATATTCCGAAGTACAATTTCTTCTAGGGGGGGTAAGCACCCCACCTTGCCCCCCTGATGGACGCCCTTGAGCCCTTTGGTATTTCCCATTTAATATATGTATTAAAAGTATTCTTTCTAAATCAAACAATTTTAAAGTACTCGGTAGAATCTACTTTAAATAATCAGTTCGAGTATCTAAAAGAAGTAATACTACAATTATTTTCCATGATTTTATACATTTTAATTAATTTGTTTGGGATCAGCTTCATAATCTTATTTAGATGCAGTAGGCATTTATGCATTTTATGTTAATACTCACGAGAACCCATACGTACGTGCTTTGGAAAGGAATTTGTAAATAGTCTGGATAAGAAATAACCACGGAATAGAATAGGAACACACAGTACTTATTTGTGTGTTTTATCGGCACTATTAGCGTCTTGCCGCCCAAGGCATTTTTTTTTTTAAACTCAGTTTGTTCCTATATGACAATAAGTTTGTCTCGGGACTAAAGATTACAAGATTATATGAAGATTGAGTTTGTGAACTGTGTGTGGCTTTAAATATTAACAATAGTAACTCATTAACAATCAATATTAACACAATTATAACTTCATCAAAAATTATTATCTTTTTATTAGCAAGAAAGAAGAAGAAGATTGTGCAAAAATAAGTAACATATTTCAAAATGCTAAAATAAGGACTATGAAGACCTTATGAATTTTATAACATTACTTATTTAGAACAACCTAACGTGAAAAAATCATTTTTGTAAATGAGAATATTATTTTAATAATTGTGAACAGTGAATATGAAAAAATAGAAATATTTTACAAATGATGGTCAAAGATAGGGTCTACTAATTTCTTTCACATATTTATGCTAATATTTACAATCCATAGTACTCCAGTCCCTATTGTAATGATCACCAAGTTTCAGGACAATATACACTGGGAGAATGAAAAGAAAATATATAAACTTTAATTCCAATATTAAACAAAATAAACCTGTGTTTTCCTACAAGTCAACAAGAAACCATTGGAAAAGTTTCCGTGGCTGCATTAAGACACGGAACACAAGCTAAAAATTAATTTCCCAAATAAAATTTAGTCACAGAAAGTAGTCGTGACCTGAAAATCAAGAACAGCAAATAGTATTTAAACTTCGGGTTTTGAGGTCACGAGGGTCGTTCTCGGATGGTAGGCCAAGGTGCAGGTTCTCCGACGAATTCTTGGTCAACAGGCCCCGCAAATTGATTCTTCATTCCATATCTCGAGATTTCGGAAGATACAGGTCCTGAGTTCAATCCAGTTCCGTTCAGTTCCTTAAGCCACGCAAAGAGGTTTGTTGTGGGCCGTGACTGTTGCCTACCTCAGAGTTCCTGAGATCCATCCAGTTCTATATAGCCACGCAAAGAGGTTTGCTGTGGGCTACCACTGATGTTATCCTTAGAGATCCAAAGTTCGATCTCGACTCCGTAGCCACACAAAGAGATTCGCTGTGGGCTGCAACTTGGTCACTGCTCTAGGCTTGGAAGAGGAAGACGTGATGCATCCAGTGAACTACAGTGCCTATAATTAGTGCGCGATTAAAATTGTTATCGCGTGACATGAAAATCAAACGAGAAGCTGACTTCCAAGACGAGGCTGAAACATGTAAGTAGCTAGTAATGGAATTTAGTGCATAAAATAATACATTCACTCTTAAGGCAGTTGTAAGCGATATAGCTCAAGGCTTATCGTATGGCTAGCGTATTATTTCAAATCACCTTGTTAATATGATGATCTTCTTTATAAGTCAGACAGAATTTTTATTATTTAATTTATCTCTGTTGAACTAACTTTTATGACACACAGAGTCTGGTATTGACTTACATTCAACATTAAGAGTTTGACCCTGGCCTAGCACATTTACTAAATATGAAAATAAGCAGTAGTGACCAATAGATTTCCTTTTGTTGTATGTATAGCTTATATAAATAAACAGTCATTATCATTACATATTTAGTTTCTTATTCCATGTTACAATTTTTAAATAAGGTTGACGAAAGGTTGTAAGAACTAGTAGCGTTATATTAGCGAATGGTCACCAAGTAGTTTGTAAAATAATTACTTTCTTATCAATGATAGAGTTGCAGTGGCTTAACGCCCAGCCTCATTAGGAAGAAGAAGCTACTGTTTATTGCATTGCAGACAGCATACCCTACAGGGGAATTGAATCATAGGTCACACTTTATCCACCACATTACTACCACACCGACTCTAATAAGACTATAGTAATATTTTATGATAGAACCATTGTCTTGTTTTACTACAAATCCATAGTAATTCGGCTTAAGTCGCTAGGTGGCAGTACAATTACCTTCAGACCGTGCATAGTATACAAAACTTTCCATATTATGTAAAATTTACTTTTATATGCGTATTTTGAAGAGGCTTTTGATTGGAAAGACTATAATCTTTTTGCTAAGTCCCAATTGTTATTAATTAAATGAGTTATTCAGTCTTTTCAACGTGTTAAGTATTGAATAGAAGCTTTCGTGAAAGCAGAGGACTATTTTGTTGACAGTAAAATAACGAATATTTATATTTGTCAAGATGTTGAAAAGTTCACCAGCCATTATAAGTTACGCTATTAGATTTTAGATTTTATGTATAGATTTGGTCAGTTGGATTGAAAACTTGCATTGTGTAACATATGATGTTCATTCTTATGTTATTATTCTTATCTAGGTGTGATGTAAATTCAATTTATTATATTGTGATTTTTCTTTAATATTTTGGGCAAATATATTGAGATTGATTTGTGAACTTTTGTTACTTGATCTATTTATAATATACCTCTTTCTACGTAATGTTATATGGTATTGCTCTCTGGTGGCAATTTTCATGGTTTCCGTCCTCGTCATCCATAACCAGGTCAGAATAGTGATGCCAACCCGTGGGAAAATACCATTTTGAGGGAATTTTTGGCATTAATTATTCGGAATGGGATAAAGGGAATTTTCGTTGAAATAGTAATATATATGGGATTTAGCACTATATGTATAATCCACGATAACAAAACTCTCTACGAGCAGAAAGTAAACATAATGTGTCATCAGTAGATATAATATTGTCAACTTTTAGTCTGTCTTTTCCTTGTTATTGGCAAAATCCATTCTAGTGAGGAGTCACTTAATCATATGTGATTCTTAAAAATCAAGTTATCAAGAAACGAAATTTGTGCTTCAGTATTTGAAGAAAGAAAGAACGAAACAAAACAATGAATTAATGAATGAAACAAAGGAAGTAAAATATTAAACGAGAAACAATTAACTTCCAAACGTTCCACTGGATATGCGTAGAGAGCAAAACTTTTCTAATATCGATCTGCTCAGTATAATTTGATGGTATAAAGTAATGATGGAATCACTGAATTTCTGACAACATAACAATATGTTTGTTTTCGATTAATGGAAACAGTTATTCACAACGTGGAAGATGGAAATTTATTGATACTTTGCCCAGAAATAAAAAAGTACATATGACATACATAAGTTTCAATTTCGCACGGTATATATCGTACGGTAACAACTCTTCTTCGTAAGGAACACCAAGTAAAATGGGTAGATAATATTTCTACAATTTTGTGATACTAAATAGTTCATTTGTCTGTATGGAAGAGATCTTGATTAGTTAACTGAAAAATATTAGCAATTAATGTTGGTTGAAACTTAGTAACTTTGTGTTGGCATTAGACGGATTAGTTCGACCATATGTTGTACGTGATCCAACAGAAAATGTACGTACAGGATTTTACTATTTAAGTAATTGCATTAACTAGTATCGTTGTTGAAACGTTCCGAATAATAATCAATTAATAGGTGTTATTTTTTTCTATTAGACAGACTTGACCTATTGTATTTGGTGTGGGGGAAACCATCATAGTAAATATATATCACGTGTTCCTCACCAGAATGTATCTGCGTTATTGGTTTAATAACACAACACTTACATTACAATTAGCAATCCCATAATGTTGAAAGTCGTAGCAAATTTTAAGAAGAATATCAAGAACCGTAAGCAGTATAGTGACAGTTTGCAGCGTTCTCCAAAATTCCAAGTAAACCTAGATTTTACGAATTCGGAAGTTTTAGTCGTGTGCACCATGCATCACGGATACGGTTATATGAATATTTTGTGACAGCAAGGAAATTTCTACTACGAGCAATGTGCAAATTATTCCCTTCTTTCCTTTCGCGGAATACAGATGGCTGTTATTTACCTACATAATTAAGTGTTTAGATACTCCATGGAATATTTAGTTTCATATAATAATGCTAAGCCTTTAGGAAATGCATTTTAAAAATCGCTGTTTCTAATAATACTTGTAATGTAGTGCATTTTAAGTCGGCTTAAAGAAAATATTTGATTCATTTGCGTGGAACACAGAAACTCTGGATAATACACAAATATAGACGTTTCTTATCAAATATCAATTTGAATTATTTATTCTGGAAGAGAAACATTCATATATAATCAATTATATATTTTACAAATACCAATAACTGGTTATGTTTGTTCTAATATTTTCGTTTCAATGGACAGAAGTTCCTATCACGTTAGGTTAGTTTGTCTTCCATCCCTTATTTAGATACTGTAATAAATTTAGCATATGCGATGGCCCGTAGTTTCCTCGGTTAAGTTGTTCTGTGCTAAAAAGCAAAATGTTTTCTTTAGTGAGTAAATAAAGTATCATTTATGAATGATAATTGAGTATATTGAATGTACTTGTACTAAATGGAATTCAGTTGAAAACACAGAATTTGATTTAGAAATGAGTGGATCAATAGCTTTTGTAAGCAGATGCACGGTGTAAGTAATTTTGTAGACGCATGGATGACATTAGTATTTTCTTTTCTTGTTAACAACTTTGTATGTCGAAATTTATTTCAGAAAGTTTTACTTGTGTGATCAATGACAAACGGTTATGTATTCATATAGATAAACTCAGGAGCAAAGCTAATTAATATATATATATATATATATATATATATATATATATATATATATATATATATATATATATATATATGAACATTTAATATGCTATTGTATTGCTTTGAGTTACGTTGTGACCTGAAAAGTATCCAAAGACTGAAGATACGGAATTAGGCCAACGTTTTATAACTACATAAATTGGCTTTTTCATTGACCAAAACACTTTTCATTGTTCCTTTCTGATGAAGCCTTTTAACATTAACAGGTTGACTGCCAAGGTGGTTTGAGGGTACTGGTCCCAGGAGGCCATAAATTTCTTCTTACCTTTGGTTCGATTATGGATAGTCACGTCACATTTTTGTTGAGATATTTTGCTTCTCCCGAAAATGTACCAATGGGAACCGAGCACCATATGTCATGCTCATGGTTTCACAGTAATTTGTGACAATGAGCATCATATATGATGCTCAAGAACCTGAATACGTTAGTAATTTGTGATATCAAGCATGAACATCATACATGGTGCTCATGTCCCCACAGAGAAGTAAGCTGAGCACCACATATGGTGCTCATGGCAGTTATATTAGTAAAAGAAGGTTTTTCTTTTCAAGACATGAATGTTAAGCATTGTGGTGCGAGCCTGGGTGCAACTTTATTTCTTGTGTCGAGTAGGAAGGAACTTCTAATGCAAAGATCATTATCTGAGCGCGGTGTTATCAATAATTAATGTCGATTTTATGGTTTTTAATTTATTGCCGAACTTATTTTAAATAACGGTATGTACGACGAAAAGTGGGAGCCAGAAATGACTTAAATGTTGCACAGAAAAGAGTGAAGATTCTGTGCTATTTGCGACTCTTGTGCTTCATACTGCCACGGTAGTTGCTGAAGGACTTCCAGTGAAGTTTATAAAGCATACCGGTTAGGAAAGATGGTGTGGTTATGTAAATGTAAAATTAGCAAAATTAAGGAAATTAGCAATAATAGTGATAAAAGTGAAGAGAATTCAGCAATTAATTTTGTTGTTGAATTAGAATCTCATGACAAGGGAGAATTAAATCTAGGAACGTAGGATCCAATTTAGTTGTAAGTAATAATAGCAATATGTTTCTGAATGTTGGTACTAGTGTGCGTCGATATCATCAAAACCCAATTGGTGATCGAAGTGCTCTCACAGAATAATTCCGAATTATGCTTATATATATTCTGAATCGAATACGTAGAGTGAGGTGTGGACAAATTTTTCAGCATTTTATTCCAAAATTGATAAAGAGATTTGCTAACGTACAACATGAAGTTATTAGGCCTAATGAACGTTCTGACATTAACGAGGAAATCAGTGGAACAAAATCAGATTTATTAAGACAAATTGCTAATGTACAAGAATAAAAGTTGTTTTATCAAAGCAATTTGCTGATGTAAAAATGACTTATCGAATCAGTTTACTAAATTGAATACGCAAATATCAAAATGTATGTGCCGAAATAATTTTGATTAACAATGCATTGACCATTATTGTACGTGCTGTTGCGAAACAGATAACAGAGTAGATGAATTAGCTGCGGAATCACATAAGGTTAAAATATCTAATGTTCAAGTGTATGCGATTGTAAATTATATTGAAAGTTTAAAGCAGAATTGGAAGTAGGCTCAGAGTAAGTGAACAGTACTTTTGGATAATCATGAGGAAGTATTAACGATTCATGAATGATGTGAAAATATTTTTTTTTTTTTTTAAATATTGGAGGGGAACATTCATAATTTGAATGTAACTTTGGTTGGTGAGATGGATGGGAACCCAACATTAATTCCCGTACGACGCAGAAAATTTCGTTATGCAAAATCTTCAACCAAGATATTTTGTTGTATGATAATCAAAGTAGTGGATCCAATGAGAACGATAATGTCAGGTTTATTCCTGATATACGACTGCAAATACTGTACACTATCTAGTTTTTACCAGATGTTTGTGCCCACACGACATGTACTGCAATATTTGTGTGATTTTCCTAATTTCACTTTTAATGGAAAGGTGCAGTATCCAAATAGGTGCTGGAGAATGCCGATGGGAGATATACTACAGTGAAAAGCCCTATGGTTAATTATGAGACTGTGCTTATTTTTACGACTAGCAATAGATTTAATGTAGATGGAAGATCTTTGCCTGTGGATTATAGTCATTTTAAACCAAGTGATCTGCGTACATTCTGGAAATTCTCAGATCAGATATTACAAATTATTGCTAAAAGCTATTAGCATGACTTGACTCAAAAGCTGAGAATTGTTCCAAGTAGATGATCGAATGAAACTATACGCAGTACATAAAACATTCCAGGAGAGGAATAGCTTAGTATGGACCAATTCAGAATAAAATAATCATGTATCATGACTTCGTAATAATTTTTTGCACCGCAAGTGGAACGTTCAAGACTAGTACAATTGCAATCATTGCGATATGGTAGAGCGAAACATGAAATATTCATAGAATTTGCATGGTTTCTTTTGGAAAGATACTACGAAATTGTGAGTGAACCTATGAGTTGAGGCTGTAAATTTGGACCTTGATTTCTTCCATACGATGAGTCGAGACTACTGAAAATTGTGCCACGTCAGTCTCTCAAAGAATTGATGTTTAATACGTTATTATTTCAATCCCGGAATTGGCGAAACCTTATTGCTGTTCACAGTGATTTATTTGTAGATTTTGTAGAAGGGGGGAATATTTATGCAAGATTGTGTTCCGTATAACAGAACAACTTTATTTGGGTTGGAACAACGTTATTTTTAAACCTACCTACTTTGAAATTATGGTACTCGTTTGATAGGAGACCCCAAGTTCATCAGTTTTTAAACATTTTAAGAACAATTTTATGACAAATACGGATAGGTACGTTAGATAAGATTTTGATAGGTAGATTAGATTGCATGCGTTAGTTATCTTACTACTCTTTGTCCTACTGCTAAGGACAAGTGTAGAGCACCCAGTAAGATCCCTGTAGTTGCATTGCAATCTGCACACCTTGTCATAACAAGTGTCACACTCCTACGTAAAAGGGTTTTGCTATGACAAGTAATTCTTTAGTCTGTTCTAATTTGGTCCTTAAAGACCAAATTCCCCGCCTGAACAATAAATACAACAAAAGGTAAGAGTTTACTCTGGGCAGAACAGTGATAGGTGCACATATACTTGAGCCTAATTTTATTAAATAGAAGGGGAAAGACGCTACTAAATGTCATTCCTCATTATCATAAATAAGTTTTAGTACCATTTTGCTCCTTGTACTTAGTAAAATTATATTCAGGGGTGTGTGCACTTATCAATGTTCTGCTGAAAGTAAACTTTTGGCCAACAAAACACACTGGCATTAAAATGAATCCAGAATTGAACAAAAACAAGGTTAAGCTGAAGCATGATTTACGGCATGTTATCTAACACTGTCTTTAGAAATTAACAATACTTTCACACCGTATCTCACTTTAGAATAGTGTAGCAATATGAGGTTGTTTTACATCGGATACCGTCTTTTTCCCAGTTGGTTTGTTGGTAGCAGCATGATGTCATGATGTCCATTTTTTATCCAGCTGGTCCATTAACGTTTATGAAAAGAATAAATTCGAGTGTTTTTACAGATAAATGGTTCCTAGTATCAATATGTTAGAAGTTTAGGCTGGAAAAGCCTCTCTCACACTCTGCAGAAGAAACTGGAAGAACACTGATTTCCATGTTAAGATTTTGTAGATTTGGGCAAATATTAGGTTTCATCTTATGCTCTCGAAGTTCCTGAGCAGAATTTAGGGTGAATCTTCAGAGGAAAATTTTAATTCTTTTATTTTATTTTATTTTTGAAATTTGCATTACTTCTTTGTCACCGTTTAACTTTCTTCCAGACAATTCTTCTCGCCAATTGGATTGTAACAAAACCTCGGCCCCACTGAATGTTTCGAGCGTATGTTATTTGCTAGACCCTTGCAATCTTATTTTCTGGTGCTTCTCATGAGAATTGTCCAAGGGTTTTGCCAGTGAGTCTCTACAAAACTGACCAGTTTCTTCAAACTGACGTAATTGTTCCATGAACATGCCGCTTTTTTCTTTCAACGTTTCCAGAACATTTACAGTTTTTCAATTTTGCTTATTACCTGTACAAGGAATACAGATCTTTCTTGTAGAAATAGGCTAAGGATATGTAGAGGTTTCAGCGCACCTCGGATCATGGACATTTTATAAACAAAATTCCACTTAGTGAGTTTTGCGGAAAGATCTGAAAATATTGCACGCTGCTGAAAGCTTCTCTGCACATTTGTAGAACCTTCTCGAAAGTGTTCCACTAGCGCAGTGTGGGACTTCCGCAATGCTTCTACTGAACGGTATGAACAGCGTAACCACCGTACATCAAGAACTTTAGTAATATTGTAGAAGCGAATACTTAGTTCTCGTGACATTAATTAGATTTCTTTCCTGTTCTTCGGGGACACTGTGCAATCGCTCTACAAGGCTTTGAAAATGAAATCGCACTTACAACGTTGTGAACAGCCAGTTCCAGCTTATGACCCATGCAGTGAAACACGAATAAATTGGTGTCTAATTCTCGTTGGAGTAAAGAAACAGCACCATTTACTTCGCCTTGCATGCTATTTGTGCCATCAACACAAACTGCTATAAGTCTTTCCCGTAATATCATTTTGGAAAGATTCATACTTTCACATATTTTAACTACGGAATCACAAACCTCTCTACCTGTTGTTACCTATAACTCAAATAAACCTAAAAATATATTGCTACACCCTGATTAACTACAGTACGGATATACACAATGAGAACAGATTTAAGAGACACAGTGGAGGATTCGTCCATCATTAGCCCGAAGGGTTCATCGGAATTCGCAAGATACTGGGTCATTTTTCGTTCATTTCTGTAGCTACAAAGTCAATATTGAACACGTAACATTAGAGTAGAGAACTTGTTCGAGGTTCATTCCATTTATTACTTACTATTTAATAAGATGCACGGTAAACGACAGACGATTTTGGGCAATAACACAGGCAGTTCTAAATATCACAGTTGTCTTTTTAACACGAATTTCATTCACAATTAACACGTAAGCCTCTTTCTTTGTGCATCGGAATTACTTGTCTTTTAATCGTCAGGAGCTTTTCCTTAATTAAAATATAGTCTAATATCCATTTCCTTATGTTCTTTTTAAGGTGCTTGTCAACGAAGGGACTACAAATTCACACCTGCAGTGACTGCTCATTGATAACTGAAAATGTTTATTTATTATTATTATTATTATTATTATTATTATTATTATTATTATTATTATTATTATTATTATTATTATTATTATTATTATTATTACTGTGCTACTCAGATGAAGTATGATAATCAGTGGTATCAGCTGCAAGATTTTTCTTCGGGAAACAATTCTATAAACAAGACCAGCATAGCTCGCGACAATAAACATACTAAAAAAGTAAAGAATTGTTACTAAAATATGGAGTTGAATTATTGTATTTTAAAACAGATTGTATAGCCTAAGAAAGGTGGAAAATATCTTCCCAGGATGGGAAGATTGAATTAAACCTAGAGACAGGGAAACCAAAACTTAGAAGGGGGGAAATTCCCAGGCTTCCCTGGCTACAAATAAATCCCTGGCTGTTCATAGTGTACATTCAAGGAAGGTATTTCGCGGGTATAATCGTGACATAAAACTGAATTTCAAACAAAATTTCAATACGTAGAGCGAAAACATGGATATGTGAAGGAGATAAAGTGTATATGCATACAAGATTCAACTTACACAAGAGTTGAAGCCTACAGATCATGGAAAGAGACATCAATTTGCTCAATGGGTATTGGCTCGACAAGCGGAGAACGAGAACTTCACGGCAAGAATAATTTTCTCTGATGAGGCACACTTCCATCTCAGTGGGTACGTCAATAAGAAGAACTGCAGAATTTGGGGTACAGAAAATCCGTAAGTGACTGTGGAAGAACAGATGCATCCTGAACGCACGACTGTGTGGTGTGGGTTCTGGGCAGAAGGAGTGATTAGCCCGTACTTTTTTGAAGACGATGAGGAAGCTGGCGTCACTGTGAACGGCGACCGTTATAGACACATGCTTTCAGATTGGTTTCTCCCAGTTTTGGATGAAATGGAAATTGAAAATGACTACTTTTGGTTTCAGCAAGATGGTGCTACCTGTCACACATCCCGTGAAACACTTGGTCTGCTGAGTTTCCTCAAAAAATTATCTCTTTGCGAGGAAATAAAAAATGGCCTGCCAGATCATGCGATCTTACCCCTTGTGACTTTTTTTGTGGGGATTTGTGAAACCTAAAGTGAAACAAACTACAGACAATACAACTACTGAAGGATGAAATTAAGAGGGTTATTAACGGCATCACACCAGATGTTTGTGAACGTGTCATCGCAAATTTCAATGAACGCATTGCTCATTGTCGTGCAGCCTTGGGTGGTCATATGCCGGATACAATTTTTCATACGTAAATGTGAGAAAATCACCTAATGTGTATGTATACATAAATAGGAGAAGTTACTCAATGTGTTTATTAAAAAATTCCATGTATTTTATATTAGTTTTATAGCACTTTAATATTCGTCCCTATTTTCCGGACACCCTCTATATTAGGACTGGCCACAAAGTTTCGGTTCCGACGGAACCGATTCCGAGAGGAACCGGTTCTTGGAGACCCGGTTCCGGAACCGGTTTCAGAACCGGATCTTAGGAACCGGTTCCAGACCTGGACCCGAAAACCCGGTTCCAGAACCGGATACGAAAGCCCCAAACACCCGTAAAGGAGGCACAAAGTTCACCTTCAAAACTGTAAAGAGGGCCACGCGCTTGTGCCCTCCTCGCTCAGACCCGCTTGTGTCCTCCAAAAAACATTTTGGTCCACCAGTTGGTATTTAGTCAAATGAGTTTGCCAGTTTGCCTGTTCAGCCAATGATTTTGCCAGTTGCCCAGTTTGTTTAGCCAAATGAGACAAGGGCCGCCGTCTGGGCGCCTGCCTGTCGCTACCACTATTTCATCTAACACACTGTTCACAGCCTGCCAGCAACTCGGGTTTAGCGTAGGGATGGCTACAAAGTTCCGGTTCCTGCGGAACCGGTTCCGCGAGTAACCGGTTTTTCTAGATACGGTTTCGGAATCGGATCTTGAGGATCGGTTTCAGACCTATATCTGAAAACCCGGTTCCGGACCGGATCTTGGAAACCGGTTCCAGACCTGGTCCGGAACCGAATCCGTTCAGAGCCAAACACCGGTTTCACCTGGAACCGTTCTGGTCATCCCTAACACACACACACACACACACACACAGAAATAGAAAGTCGATTGAGATACGACTCTATGTGAACAATAGAAATTTATCTTACATTTTCTTGCAAACTGATGTATCTTGAGTTACGGCAGTTCGAGAAAAATTTAATTCTCTACAATTGAGATACGATGAACATCAAATTGCTTATTCCACAGTTACATTTAGTAATTTAGATACGGTTATTAAAGAGAACTATAGAGTTTCTAAAGGGGAATTCGGGGCTGGTCTTAACTCAAAAATAGATTTTTTTTTTTTTTTAGATACGACACTTTGCAAACAAAGGGACGATATGTCAATAAGACATAGATACTAGCAGTGAATACACACTGTTAAAAATACTTTCTTAAATCTGAGAAACCATTTCTTATCTGTATACCGAGAATATCTTTCCTTAGAAACAAGAGTTTGAGACTCTCATTAATGAGAAATGAAAAGTAGATTAGGTCGTGTAAAGAGAAACGAGAAAATATACTGTTACTTTCCTTATGAATGATTTTTGCCAAATCTCATTTCTAAGAAAATATAGTCTTGGTGCACAGATAAAAAAACGGTTTCTTAAATTTAAGAAATTATTTTTCACATTGCATCATCAGTGTCGTACGGAGAATTTCATTAACAACTGAAACGCTCCTATCAATAATGGAAGAGAACAATCGTTTTTAGCATTTGATTTTGCTGAAATAATGATACGAATTATTGATAAACTAAACCTGAATGTGGAAATTACCATATTTTCTGCTATAAATTACTAACTTCAATAGCGTAGAAAATTACGTTTTGTATCTTTGTAAGTCTGTTGAAACAAATCAACTTAATAGGATTGTTGTCATTAAATGATTAGTTAATCTGATGTATCCAGATGACTGGTAATGCAACTAAGAACATAATTCATTTTATGAAAATTCCTTCTATAGTAGCAGAAATATATAAATCTCAGCATACTGTGAAACTGAATTCTCTGCTGTTCTTGAGTTGAAGGAGTAACAAAAGCCTTCCTCCGTTTTCTGCACTTTGAACCACTCGCAGCAATCCACAATATAACCCCTAAAGAAACAGGACAGGAATAACTCTCTGCAGTCTGGCATTACCTGAAAAAATAAGTAAAACATAAGTTATAAGAAACATAAATTTTTCTAATATTAAATCAGTACAAATACTTTTATTCATTTACTTATTGAGTTTATAAGTAGAAATATTAAATAGAAGTCCTGAATATCAATAATAAAATTGTAGGTACAAGTTGAACTGGCGGTAAAAGCTTAAAATTAGTTTAATTGGAATTTAATATTGATGTCGGTAGGATACTTAAGAAAACTTGCGTGGAGCAATATTATGTATATATTTAACTATATAAAAATCAATTTCAGAACAATTATTATGAACTAACATAAACAATGATCGCAACCTCTGGAGTGATTATTATGCTTATAGTTGATTATGGTAGCTAAACTATTTCCTGAACTCTCACTGATTAGTCAGCAAAAAGTTACGGGTGTCTTGTCCTGGACCAGAGAGGATTAATTGTCAAAATAAATTTTAGAATAATACCTTCAATCACCCTTTTAATTTGATAAGGATACGTTTGTCCTACCCCTTAAATTTGGAAATTGTCAGAAATAAATATTAGACACGAGTTCAATTCGCGTCAGAAGCTCGTGTGGATCGAATCTAATGTCAATCCACTTCTCATGTAGCCTCACTGCTAATGCGGATGCTAAATTAAACTATAAAAGATATATGTATTTGGTAAGAGGTCCTTGAGAACAGAGTAGGTATCTCTGAAGAGTTAAACGGCCCATCTCATTCCCTTGGGTGGGAAAAACATTGTCAAAAGAAATAATTTGGAAAATGTTGTCTTAATTTACCCTCTAAGATCTGGTTTGTTATGAAATATGATCCCGTGGATAAACGCATTGGCCCTTTCCCTTTAATAGGGCAGTGGTATCATAGTTCACCTCTCAAATTTCAGTACGGCTGTCTCACATCCTTAAATTTGATAATTATCCAAAAATAAATAAATAAATAAATAAATATTGGCAGATGTTGTATAGAACTATGGTACATACATCTACAAATTTGAGGGGTTTGCCATGTACCCATGAATGGAAATAAGTTATCAAAAATTAATGTTTTGGATGGAAGATGTAACTTAATCTTTTAATGTTTTTACTGTATTGCAGCTTATTTACATGGAATATTATAACATTATATAGAATTTTTGCTTTATTTTTACCTGAATAATAGCGCTTTGTTGTCCGTGCACGCCATTTTTAGAACTTCCGTATATATATATATATATATATATATATATATATATATATATATATATATATATATATATATATATATAACTTTTTTATATATCAAAAACGCAATAGTGCGGAAAATTTGCCAATTGATATTGATAAAATATTATAAAAATTTCGTCGCTGAAATCGAATATCTTCCGGTGGCGTATCGCCAAAAAAGATTTTGTGTCTTTATAGGGTATGCAAACCCAGTGTACACACTACTTCTTCTGTTTCTACGGTAAATGAACAAAAGTATTACCTGTATTTCTTACATTAAGAAGTCTATAAAATTTAAGAAATAATTTCTGGGTAATTTAGGCAGACTTGGACCCATAAAATAGCCCATTTTAGCAAAACAAAGTATTGCGTATCATATACTGAACTTGTGTTTTCATATAAGGTTCTAGCATTGAATTAATATGCCGATAAATGTGTCCATTGTTCATAACTTTTCCTTCAACACTTTTTTCTTTTACTCGTACTGCGTTATACAGCTTACCTTCCTCCCCTGCGCAAGAATTCAATTTGGACTAGTCCAACTGATAGCAGTATTAAAAGACATAGTATTCGATAACTTTGTTCGAATGTGGAAGACCATCTTTTCGAGGTTATTTTGCGCTCTTAACATTGCGTTTCAGTGTTTACTTCGTTGTACGTATTTGGTAAGTGTACACTGAGAAAAAAAAATTGTAGGTGGCATACTTAAAAAGATAGGTTACATGCGTAATTCCTGTAGTTTTTGGACTTAACGTACACCAGACGTATAACTGAAAACGCATGTTTTATAATACTTTCTGTATAAGTGTTCCATCTATACGTACTTTCTGTATGAAACAATGTAGGCGGTCAGGATCTCACATACAAATGGACGTATATAGCATATAGCTGACGAAGGTAACATAAGTATATACATGTGATATACGGAAAACTGTTAGATGTCATACATCCTGCAACGGCATGATGTAACATCAAACGGCAGTGCCTATGTATCATACGGATAACGTATGCTCCGTATTGATTTCTATCGTAAGCAAGAGGATACCGTATATTTGTACAATATACCGCTGTCCGGAGAACGGATTTTTCTCAGTGTATAAACAGTTTGTTTGTGTACTGCAAATTAAACTTAACGCAGTTGTTAAGTGTCAAATAGTTTATTTGAGTACTATAAATAAAACTTCATGTAGTGTGTGTGACATCTGTATTTTATACCAATATTGAAACTTTTCGAAGATAAGAACAATATCAAGAACGACTTATCCCGTGTTTGAACATTCAGCTGAGCTTTCAGATGTACAGTTCCTCACAAAATCATATGTAATGAAGCATTATTTTCATTTTATAGAGCTTGAAAAGTGGGAGAAAGGGTATGATACATCTGTAAAGAAGGTGGCGAGAAGCGTTGCTCAGTGTGTGAAATCTGTTTGGGACAAGCCTTCAATCCCTATTATGTTGTTAGAACGTATAGTTTAACTTTTACTTGCCTTGCATGGAAAGTACAAGAAGTTTGTTAAATCTGGGAAGAAGAAGAAATCTTCTGCTAGTTTCCATAAAAATGATATACACCTTAAACAAGATTGTGCTAAGTTGTTTGATATATGTTCCTGTAAATGTCGTGAACTTTCCATGTGCTCATGTGAATTAAGAAAGTGCCAGGGAAGGAATGGACATTTCTGCAAGATCAGAGAACAACACGAGTTGGGAGAATAGGGGGTTGGACTACGAGCAGACTTTAAAACTAATCGCACGCGCTAAAAGGAAATCACGAGAGACCACCCGCCAACAGTGTTCTCACAAATCACAAACGAGTACTTCTAATGAACTCCAGACATCATCTGATGGCGATGAGTCAAGTGTTGATGATTGCCTTGCGAAACAACAGGATATTAGAGAAAAAAGAGGCAAGCAACAACGACATGATCTTAGACCTCTCGTTATAATGGCAGACCGATTTGGAACATCTGATCGTGCAACTGCCTCGATAGCAACAGCTACGTTGCAACCGTTTGGAATAATTGGTCCAGAGAATGCTGTTCAGGTGATAGACCGCTAGAAAATCCGGCGAGAAATGGGAAAGATACGACAAAAGGAAGTGCTAATGGCCAAAGGAAAGGTTCTTACAGGCTTGTACTCTGATGGTCGTAAAGATCAAACTCTATGCAGAAAGAGACTGAGGTCGCTGATACACCGAAACAATTATGGAGGAGCACGTAGCAATAGAAAGGCAGCCTGAGGGAAGTTATATTGGCCACGTCACTCCTCTTTCTGGAAGGGCATAGCATATAGCCCAGTGTTTACTTGCGGAGCTTGAACTACAAAAAACATTTCTACTGATGGCCTCTGTGTTTTAGGCTGCGATGGAACAAACACCAATACAAGTGTACACTAATGAGATATTTCGTTGACTGGAAACAGCTCTCAATAGGCCACTACAGTGGTGCGTGTGTCTTTTACATGTTAATGAGCTACTTTTGCATCATCTTATAAAGCATGTAGATGGTACATCTAAGGGGCGAAATTCGTCTAGAGGTACTGTTGGGAAATTACTGGAAATATGCAAAAACTTGCCAGTTGTTAGTTTTACTTTTATAGATAGTGACGTTTCTGCAGTACATGTGGAAGAGCTTAATACTGATCAGAAGTATCTTTGGTTGATTTCCTAAGCAGCAATAAAGGATGAGTGCTCTCCACAAATTGCTACCTTACACCTTGGTGCTATGTCTCATACACGATGGTTAACCACAGCAAATCGTATCCTGCGACTTTATGTGGCTACATTGAACCCTTCGGAAGTCCTCCAGACCCGTGCCGAATTTGTTGTGAAAGTATACGTTAAATGTTGGTTTTCAGTAAAAAGATACTGTACTTGTAAAGATGGAGCTAAACACGTGTGGCTGATGATAACTTCTTCGAGATACCTACCACAAAAGGAGCAGCAATTGGTTCAAGAAGTAATCCAAAATAATTGTTATTTCGCTCACCCGGAGAATATATTGCTTTCTATGCTTGACGATGAAAAACTTGACGTCAGAAAAGAGGCATGGAGAAAGATAGTCAACGCTAGGGGTGTCATTTAGGGGGACATGGAGGGGCAATTGTCCCCGCTGAGTTTGAAATTTATATAGATTTTATCAATAGAATAATAGTAATTCAGTAAAAAAACGCGAAAGTTTACTTATATTGCAAAATCTGAAATGACGCTCCTGGTCAACGCAAGGGCAAAAGTAGAAAAAAAAGGCAAACTATGCTCTGTAATGAACCAAAAATCTAATTTGGAACGCGAGTATATGGATGGTAGGGTGGGCATGGGGGGGACCGACCTGCACCCACGTCCTCATCGTGAGTCCTGGGTTGTTTCAGCGAAACAAGCAAAGAGATGCAGAAGAAATGTATTTTGTATTAAGTAGATTGTTATTTTGATCAAGTTGGCTATTGTGTGATTCCAAATGTGCCTAAATCATGCTGAAAATATTTCTTAAATTTTATAGACTCCTTAAGTTAAGAAATGTAGGTAATACTTTTGTTCATTTACCGTAGAAACACAAAAGAGTGGTGTGTACATCAGGTTTGCATACCCTATAAAGACATACAATCTTTTTTGGTGATTCACCACCGGAAGATATTCGATTTCAGCGACAAAAGTTTATCAATATCAATTGCCAACTTTCCTGCACTATTGTATTTTCGATATATAAAAAAGTGATTTTTCGCTCTGCCCTAATACATATTAAGTTATATCTTTATTCTGGGTTTGTCCTGAATGAAATATATACCACGCCTGGTTCATTAGATTTAGTAGCTTATTTATCGTAAAATCAAGTCATTAGCTCAATTCCAGAACACAGGTAATTCATGACAGGGAATTGATACAGAATCGTATTCAGATGCGCCTTTTCCGTTAACTGAAGGAACATAGAAATTTCACCTTGGTGAGTCTAGCAGTTGTAGGAAACACTGTAATTAATTAAATATATCTGTGAACCATTCTGTATTTAACCTGGAATGAGTATTCATATGGGTGTAACAAACTAGGACGACTGAAATTAAAGCTAAAACCATTTATTAAATTTTTAGGAAATTTTTACAACTAGTCATATAGCGCGAACTATTAGCTATTTCCTTTTATCTCTGTTGCTCTAGCATAATCTATTTATGTTAAAGTTTCACGAGGAAAATCGAAGAACTTTTTAACGAACAGAAATTAGTGAAACATTTTGTCTACATTCGTGAATTATTACCGACATCTTGGTTGACTCAATGTTGTTACTTGGTATTCCCTATGGAATGAAAATGTCATTCGTATTTCATAAATATGAACCAAGATTTTCACTAAAAATTAAAACTGAAATAATGAATTCGTAGAAGTCTTGACTTAATTTGAAATGACTAAAATTACATATTATAATACTTTCTCGCAACTCTAGTCAAAGTGAGAAAACTATGAAAAACAAGAAGAATAAAAATTCAATTTAATTAGGGACGGTTAGATAACAAAGTCATATTTGCCTACTTTTTCTGTAAATTCACAAAGTTTTAACCCTTTCAGCTGATTTTTTGTTTACTCTCCGATTTTATTTTTTATTTTGTCCTATTATTTTTTTGACTAAACAAATGAAATAGAACCGTCAATTTGTTTGCGGATGTCATACTTAGAGAATTATGGTTGAAACATTTTGCGTGTACTAGGGTTGAAATACGTATGTCAAATACAAAATGACATTAAGATAGAAGATCATAGTGATCTACATAGTTTAAAAACTGAAAACACATCACTAAAGCAGAAGGAGGATTTATTGCAAATAGTTTGTTTCGCCAAGAATAAAAGAACCTACGTGGCTAAACTTCGTCCATCGTGATAGCTCTTGTAAGTACCCTACAACAGTGCTATTCAACCGGAGGTACGTGTACCCCTAGGAGTACGCGAAGATGTTTCTGAGGATACGTAATGCTACTTCTGGGGATTTGCTGAAAATGTCTGTTGACAGTTCACTGGAAATGAAATTCGATAACTTGTCAATTTGTGACTTTTGTTTTTATGCTCGAAAAGAATACAATGAAATTAGTGACAGTGCTATTTCAAAATTTCTTCCATTTCCTTCAACATATTTGTGTGAACAGGGTTTCTCTGCATTAACATCAATAAAAACGAAGCACATAAATTGCCTGAATGCAGAATCAGCTCTGATTCTCACACTCTTAAAGATTCGACCAAGAATCGAGAAATTGGCGTCCCGGAAACAAGCTGTCATCTCATTAACAGGTTAGTTCTAGAATTACTTTTAGTCTTTGAATTTTTAACATTATTCTCAGTGTACGAATTATCAGGGAGGATGAGGTGAAAATCCTCCTCAGTAGAACTGGATGTCTCCCATAAGTTTTGAAATTACCCATGTTAATTTTTTTCGGATGTGCATTTTATCCCCCCGTAAATAGTCTTTTTTGATAGGGAACCCTGTTTGTCCTTAGGTTGGGTCTCTATTTGTCCCCCCTTTTAAATCAACAGAACATGTGTATTAATTTTAATAAGTTCATTTCGACTTAATTTCTTTTAAACAGCTTCAGGGGTACACAATTGGATGGCGAACTGTGTCTACGGGTACGCGAGAAAAAAGGTTGAATAGCACTGTTCTACAAGAAATGTGTGTAGCTTTCTGATAACGGATGAAAGCACAGATAAATAGCGGAAAGTTCAAAGAATACTGACATGAAAACTCAGCTATTTTGAATCCTCCAGAGTAATTATATTAATCGTAAGATATGATGTACACAAATGTTACCACCAGATCTGAAAGGATGAATTAAAACTAAAATGTGAGCGCGACTCCGATAGGGGATAATCCGAGAAAATGTTCACCGGCCAATACTTCGTATAGGGCATTTGTTCCAGTAGATGCATCATTAAACAAGTCCGTTACCTAGGTGGAACAAGCATCTTATCGGCTCCCCTTGATAATGGCCAGCCGAGGCGAAAAATTTGGCTCATCGTTAATACCGAGCAATCTCTGAGTTCGCCCTGAAACTAAGTTAAAACAAAATCATTCTTACCGATCACTTTTCTCTTCGTTACCGGTACTTTGGAGAAAATTTTCGCACAACGGCCAAACATGGAGTCGGTGCTTCGGTATTTATGTAATTTATTGTAATATAGCTCACCCTGCCTTTTATTGTTACAGATTCGTTCTAATCTGTGTCGATTCATTGAGTATTTCCACAATTCTGGATTGACATGCTTTTGATTCCGCCTTCTCGGTTACACAATAAGGGAATTGATTGTCGCAACCCTGGAAGTTCTCCGTAACGAAAAATACAGACAGGCCTTTTCCTTTCCTATCTGAATTTTTGTCAATAGAAACAGCTATTGTTCTTCCGATTAATTGAAGGATTAGGGAATCCACAGATAATTTTTTCAGACTAAAAATCGCAATAATAAATGTATTATTCATTACTTTTTCCATCTTTCTTTCATTTTTTTAAAACACAATAATCTTTCTCTCTCCTTCCATTAATCTCTTATTCATCTCATGGGGGAAAGTAGGGCTAGGTTTTATATTTTCTAGCTTACAATTTTCGGCGTAAGCACTTCTTGTACAATTGTTATATATGCTTCATTTATTCACATGTTCACTATTCATCAAACAGCCGTTTACTAGATGATTAGATTCACACCACTTTCATTGAATTTGACTAGTACCAGTTCAATTTTCCCAGTTCACTCATATTAAAAGTTGATGAGGTTGATCTTAGCCAAGTGGTCTTTCCATTGCAATATCACAACAAATTAATCAGTCCAACTTTTGCTTTCATTTTGCAATTAACAGCTTACAAAGATGGAAAAATGCATTTCCGGATTCTTCGATATCTTTTAAGGCAAGAAGGAAGAAACGGAAACTGCGATAACCTACTTTTACTCTTCTGTGGTCTTAAAGACAGGCTTGAAGTTTTCTTTCTAGTATTTCTTTGTACGCTGTGATACTAACTTTCTTTACCTAAACTTTATAGAAAGGTCTCGATATTGTGAGATGTGATACCAAACAACTCTATCTCAAAATTCTAAAATGAAAGGTCCTGATGAGCGTTGACACATTGAAATTATGATCTAATCTACTCTACCAGCGTAATCTCTCATAATGTTCTCTGATAAAATTTGATGTGATGATAAGCTAGACCAACAGAGTCTATCAGCATGTTTCCGTATAAATTCTTGTGAAAGTTTGCTTCTGCAAGACATATTCTAAAAATTAACTTTATCTATAAATTCATTAATAATATCTTCAGATCGAACTTTGGTATGAAGTTATCATATCACAATTAACCT
Source organism: Thermobia domestica (assembly GCF_964235325.1). NCBI lineage: Eukaryota > Metazoa > Arthropoda > Insecta > Zygentoma > Lepismatidae > Thermobia > Thermobia domestica. The sequence goes on from NC_137455.1 coordinate 282,881,745, forward strand.
TATCTTCGAATTCTCTAGTAAGATCGTGTGATAATTATGAATATTCATAACTTCTTCTCTAATCAACTTTATCTGTACATTCTCTTATAAAATCTTCTGATAATTGCTTCCATGATAGGTTTCCCAATTGACTTTATGTTGTTATTTACGTATGAAATCCTTTGCAATATACTTAAATTCATATTCACCATCATATTCGTTATAACATATTTCAAACTATTGCTATTGAAAGAGTGATTCTAATATATCATGTTACTAATCCATAACATGCCTACAAAATTATCTTTTATAATATATGCATTATTTTTAGTAGCTTTTTTTTTGGAGAAATGATCTAACATGTTAATAGAAATGTTAAAGTTAATGGTATCTTCATCAGTATAATCGTAATAACTTTAATGATCACATACACAATCAAATATAGTTTTAAGGAATATTTTTCTTTAGCACACGACTTATTCAGATGAAATTCCAGTAACTTCTATTATAAGTTATAAATTAATTTTATTTTTGTATAAAATCATAATAATCAAGTTTTTATATAGAATAAATGTGGAAAAATGTTATGATTTAATGAAATTAAACTCCTTCATAATGATCTCTAAAGTAATTGAAGTGCTACTAGAAAAACTGATATGTTAAAAGGAAAAGAAAGTTTATTAAAAGAACAAGAAATGTGGATAAAAGAAAGATTTACATTAGAATCAAATTGGGGTCGTAAAAGTGAAAATGGAAATGAATCTTTCAATGACAGTGACGATTAGGATGAAATAAATCTTAGGTTTAAATGTTTAAAGAAAAATTGGATTTATATTGAATTATTATTGACTTTAATGGGGCATTCCATGAAACTCTTATTGGCAATACAACACGTTAGTAAATGGAATGACTTAGAGGGTCATATGAATACTAACTTAGTGTTAGAAAAATGAAAATGAAACACTCAAACGAAGATTTTTTTCTATAATAAATAAGAGATGAATTTTAATGATAATGTAAAAGAAAGATAAAGAGAAAAATGAAATCAGATCAAATAATCCAAGTGAAAAACAGTAATACATAGCAACAGTGTTAAGTAAGAGATGAAAAATGAAATAAGATCAAATAATCAAAGTAGAAAACAAGAAAACAATGAAAAGTTTGTGTAAACATACAGTAATTGAATCGAAAAGTTTTAAGTTATTCTGGACTAAGGAAAGCTAAACTAATAGACCGTATTAAAATATGAGGACGAACAGAACAGTTTAACATTTACCTAATCATTTCCACCTAAAATAGAAATTTTTCATAAACTAAACCAATACGTGTATTCATTAAGGTAGAAGCAAACGAAACAGCATTTAAAAAAGATTACAAACTGTTCAGAGCTGAAAATATAGATGGATATACAAACCCAATATTTTGTTTTTAATATAAATGCAAGAGTTGTTATTAACATAATCATAAAAAGAATTAAGATTCTATCCTGTTAAATTAACCTTGTTTTCATTTGTGGCTACATTGAAAAAGATAAAGAAATTTGGTGTAGTATTTTTGCAAAATATGTTTATGTAGTTATTATATATAAATTCACTTAAAAATTTACTTCATTTGTCTGTAATGAGATAGCGCAAAAATACATGTTTAAATCTATACGTAAATAATATCTTCAAAGTGTGTTCAAAAGATATGCTTTCTAATTCGTCCGGAAAACTGATGCAGTCTTATATGGGAGTTGACTACAGAACATGCATTTACCTCTAATAAAGGGGAAACGATATATACTTTTAGGCTTTTGTGTGTAGTTTGACTTACTAATACGAGCACTTATAATATAGAAGTATTATATTCATGTCACTTCTTTCAACATAAAGGTCTCTGTTTCAGATAGATGGAGTTATCATTCTCGTTTTGGGAATGGGAACTCTCGTCAACGTAAGATCGATTTTCAATAGACTTCGTTCCCTTAAGTTCCCAATTACGCGGTAACGTGTTTTATTTCGATAGTTCTTAATGGTTGAATATTCTTTCTCTGTATACTGTTAAAGTGTTTTGTGGAAAACTGGAAAAGGAAACAAATCTTTAAAACGTTTTGGAAATAAATCAGCTTGTACTGAAATTGTTTTCATATTTTTTTTTTAGAAAATATACGTTCTAAATTATAGACCACGATTGTCAATGTTTCAAAAGTATGTATCATGTTTGACTAAATAAATGAACTTAGGTGCAAATAATGACCAAACAATCGCAGCAGCAAGTAATGCATTTATATTAACGTGCGTTAGCTAGTTCAGATTTCGGCTTTCTTTCTCTTTCGATTTCATCTTCCAAGTAAATGCAGTACTATGTTCTGAGGAAGATCTGCAAATATGAGAATATTAATGACTCTAATTTCCTCGAACTTTATTTTCACAAATCTGCTTTGTATACGTGTATACAATTCTTAATGACTACTCTTAATGCTGGACAATAGACTGTGTTTCTTTCGCATGAAGTTCTGCTTAACTTCCTTCGTTTATTTAAATAAATGAGGCATTCAGGTCCCAAGAGAATCAAGTCATACTGTAAGAAAAGAGGCAAAGTTTACACGGAATGCTTAATTACATGGAAACCTCTATATTGCTTTTTATTCTTATAAGAGTTATATAGATCATCGGAACTTGAAGCTTTTACGCTTTGATGGAGCTTCAGATAGAGTTATTAAAGATTAAATATGTCCAGAATGACCAAAAGTGGATGTGATTCCCACTGAACGTCCCAAATATTGCAAAGTTTTTCAATGAACCTTTTAAAAAGAACTGGTATTTTATTATTACGTTTAGATTCTAAATTCGCATTTTAGTGAAAATCTTCATTAACAATGAAACACGCTGATTTGATGAACGACGTGCTTTTATTTCTTACCTGAAGCATGAAATCAGTTATATTTGGAATTTTGATGTCCGAAAAGTCAAAGCGATTTTCATCGAGATACATCGAAGAAAGATAGTAGTAGGGATACCGAAGATAATTCAACGCTGTTGCTACTTTTCTCAAACGATTCAAAGAATCTCCATTTTGTGAATTTCCAAGAATGCTGTAAAAAGATGGAAACATAATATGATGAAACCGAATAATTTATTTTTGTTTTACGCAAATGCATATTGTATTTTGAACTAATACAGGTAATTTTTAAGACAATGCCAAATCTATATGGGATCTGGAAGGTGGGCCTCTAGTAGGCACGTAGTCAAAGGGGGGTCCGGACCCCCTTTCGAAACCAGAATTTTTTTAAAAAATAAGGAAGTATGAAACAAGAGGAAACGAGAAAAAGAAGAATCAGCGTTAAAAATATAAAGCTACAGCAAGCGTTTGGTTACTTTTTCTTTAAGGAGCTTTGACTGGAGGGAACAGTGGGGTGTCAAGTTAAAAATGGATATTATTGTAACCGAGTATTTCAAATTCCATCTAACTCCATGCTAATCGTATGGACTACAAATGACGACCGATAAACCTGTTCTATCAGATAGACTCTCAGGCATAGCTTAAGAAATGCCCACAATCACTAATAATATGAGCCTGGCAACATAGGTTTTAGTTACACTTGTTAAAGAAATTTTCAATTTTGAACATTTCTTACCACTCCACTCTTCAGCCTTACAAGGAACGCATTAGCCGAATTACTTGCAATACGTGGTGGCGAATGAGCGGGATATTATTGAAAAGTCAAGGAATTTGAAATTTCTAGAAAAAGTTACGGAATTCTCAGAATTTCTGCTACAAGTCAGTTAAATTTCAAACTTTCAAAAACACAGTGCCATTCTGTAATAATGTGGACACTTTTTAATTATAATTTTTCGTCACCGTTTCTGTGCAGTATCAAACACGTTATTTCAGAAACAGTTTTCTACTGCTCCCTTAAATTGTCATTTAGAACAGAAGTAGTTGATGAAATAATAAAAGCATAACGTTATGTGAAAAAAAGTTATGTTAACATTTGATTCAACAGAAAAAAGAACGCAGATATTGTAAAATATTTTACAAGACTTTATTGGATATGTACTTTTTGTAATAGTTGAGGTCATAATGAAAAAAAATGTTATATTCGAATGAACACAGCAAGGAACGTAGATATTGTAAAATCTTAAAAATCTTTTTCAATATTTTTTTATATTCTTTCACTCGAGATTTCTTCATAGTTTGTTATTAAAATACTTACTAACATATCCTCATTTGATTGTCCTAACAAACCAATATATGTTGCCAGTAAAATAGTTTAGATTGATTGAGCCTATAGTCTGATAACCATAGTATTTCATGTAACCCCCTTCCACCGATTATGAAATCTTGGATAAACGAACCAATGTATGTTGCCATTAAAATAGGTTAGAATGATCGAGCCCCTGTGAAATAGTCACAGTATTTTAGGTCACGGACACCCCCTTTACGAAATCCTGGCTACGTGCCTACTGTACTAAAACCCGGCCTTCCTATTGTCCCCCTTTTCAATACTAACAATATTATTATCATCTTGAAAAACGTAGTAGAGGTCGATTACTTTATGCTAAGATTCAAAACTATTATCGATCACGGATAGATAATTCCTCAAATACCAATCCCTTTCTGTTGATAAATAGAAAGAAATATTTTCTATAATAAGTCTGAGTATATTATTCTATATAAATTATATTGTAATTCTTTTATTTATATACAGGATGTAGAATAATAAATGGAAAGTAAGTCAGGTCGTGATTCCTTGAAGACAAGAGATGCAATATGTAGCAATTGATGAAATACAGGTGAGAAGTATGGGTGAAAAATTAAAAATTTGCCCGTTAGATGACTCTGACAATCTAAATCATAGACGAGACATGTGGAAAGGTTTCATTAGGGACAACGGGAATGTATCAATGTAAAACGTACCAAATTTCACACAATTAAATCCCCACGTTAAACGGGTTTGCATATCCAAGCTCCTAACTATGAAAACATTTACGATCACTCCAACCCCAATCATCTCACATATTAAACCTGTTGTATATAAGTTATTAGGACATAAAATTGAATATAATTTATACGAAAAAGACTTTTATGCATTGCAAGAGTTGTAACGTCCAAATATTCACCACAAACTTATAGTCGTATCGACATAAACAAAAAAAGAAAAAGTGTGGAGCAGGAAACCACTTTATATAAGAGTCAAAAGAGGCTCAGCGAAAACATACGAACTGGTCGATCGGTTTGGGTCACTAGCCTATCAATCAGAGGTTTATGTGTTCAAACCCTGTAGAAAGTAATCGTTTTGTTTTGTTTTTTCTTAAAAGTGAGTTCCCACTTTCATCAGAAGATTGAGAACATTTCTTTATGTAAATCTTTGGCAACTACTTTTTTCTCAAATTCGATTAGAAGCGAACATTATATGAATGACAAATCTAAAATCCATAGCTGAGAACAAAATATTAAGTATGTTCAATATTTCATTATTATCTTTTGATTTGTAATGAAAAACTAATTATAAGCATTGACGATTTCAGAAGATTCTCCCCGGGGGATAGTCAATATATGAATGAGAGAAAACTAATAAAACATTATTAGTCCACTTTGAGCATGATCGAAGATAACTTATGTCGACAAGGCCTCAAATTCTACGACAGGTCATGCTCTGAAATCATCACCGTTTGAAAGTTTTCTTAACAAATAGAATATTACATTTATTTCTCGTTCTACGTTTTGAAATGGAAAAATCATAATTTTAAAAAGAATTATAATACGATAAGCATAAAGATTTATAGAACTAATAAAGTAAATATTCTTGTGTAAGTTATCGATTTCTAATCGGATTAAAACTCCAATATTCGTTTGCATCGCACTTTGAAGTAAATAATCTCTCTATATAATTCTTAGTGTTTTGCCCCACTTTCCCCCTCCACCCCTAATTACCAAAAAATTATGAAGCCACCCCTGACTATTGTACTTTAACACAGAGGGATACCCCAAAGTGAGATTGAATATGCTTTTATGACATTTAAAATCATAAAAACTTACATCTAAAACTTATAACTAAAACTACACTACATATAATTACATCTACTCCTCTTCTATCTTATAATGTCCCCAAGCTAACGTATTTACACCATCTCGTAGTATATATCTTTTATCGTCTGAGGAATCTAATGCTAGCTTATGAACGGTTATACTATATATATCATGCTTATAACTTCTAATAAGGTTTATGTCTTTATACGTTTTAACATTTTTAAATAAGCTTTCTTTATAATCATCAAACTGCAACTCCTTGGCAACTACGCATTTAGTTACTCCTTTAGCTTTTTTCTCTTCTTTATTTTCTACACTATAAGCATACATCTTTGATCTCAATCCAATAAACTCTGTCATTATCTTACCTTTATTCTCATCTTTCATCTTACCTATTACTTTTTTGTTTATTAGTGGTAGTCCATATATGTTATTTTCCTTGTATTCACTCGTGTCAAACTGGTCAATTATTTCTGCTATATCTTTGTAAAAGTCTTCAGTCTCAATCTCATATATAAAGCTATCGGTATCCATATAACATAAATCTATATTGTTTCCATATTTCGGCTTCATCGTGTTATAATGAAAATCATACATTAACAGTTTTGATAGTTCTAATACACTCATACCAACATATATTGGCTTATTAAACGTTAATCGCTCTTTTTTCATATGTATAGCACACAAGTTCTCACTAAATATTGTTCTGTAATCAAAGTTAGGTTTAGCAATTAATGCTTCTACCCTTTTAGGATCACATTCTAATTGTATGGGCTGTCTTTTTCGAATATTTTCCATAGTCTTTCCAAATACCGAGTTATTCCTGAGCTTATAAAAATCTTTTTCAAACTCATTTTTAGCTTGTGTCCTCATCTCTGTATTTAAATCAATGTATTTCTTTAGCCAGTTTGATTGTTTAAACTCTAATATCCTATGCACTTTCTTCAATCTCATTCCAAGTGACATATAAAGTTTTAAGTTTCTATAGTGAATTACATATCTTTCCTTATTGTAAAGCGTTGTTAATAATTTCGATTGTTTTGAGCCGGGTGGACACATGTTCTCTGGAGCTAATGATAAATCAGAATGCTTGTTATGTAAATGCTTTGGATATTCTAAATCTACTTCTAATATGTAGCCAGTTTCTGAGTCATCTGGAATGTTCTTTATATCTATGTAAGGTTTAACCCACTTAAAGTCTTTATAAGGCATGTATTGACTCATAGACCATCCATATAAGTTGTTTGCGTCTAAATATGCTAGGTATGTTGAACACTCATCCCTATTATAATCTTGCATATATTTGTTGTTAGCTTTTACATATCTTTTACTGCATTGTGAGATTCCCCCTCGTATACCCTTTTCTAACATTAGTATTTTATCATAATCAGTTAACATTTCTAAGTTAATTTTAGTCATCTTTAACATTGCATCCCACGATAGACTTGGTGCTGTATAATACCAAGCAGGATCTAATCCATATGCCTTTAAACACACATCTCTAAAGTTTTCAAATATATCTGTTAATTGAAGGACATCTGTTTTGTTATAATGTTCAGTTAAGTCCTCCAATAACTCTAGATTGAATTCTTTACAAACTCGTACATGAAGCTTATGACGTTCAGGACTCATTTTTTCTCCTGTTAATCTGTTTGTAAATTTGTCTGGAGATAATGGAACAGGTTCTTTCAATTTTTCAAATGAATCAACATAATCAAATGGATAATCACCTTTAGTATTAACTAGATCAAGTTTATCAATCGGGAAAAACTTTAATGTTTCTCGAAATTGTTCTGGCTTTAAATTCTTTGTTAACTCTGCTAAACTCTTTGCCATAAATCTAAATGAATCAACAAATCTTAAATTTATTCCATCTTTTTCTGATCCTGCTTTTACATATTTTTCATATGTTATGTACCTTTCCTCATTATTAGCGATCAGTTTAATTTTCTGTGTGTCATAAGCTAACTCCTTAATAAACAAATGTGTATCATAGCCAGTTAAGTTGTGAAGAAATACAGGAACAAAGTTGGGATTTTTATAGTTTAAATTGCAATAACTGTGAGCTGCACCTCTAAACTTTCCAGTTAAATGATCATGATCTCTTACCTTTGCTTTATTTTTATTTATCTTATACAAACATTTTTTTAAGTCATGCTTCCATTCTTCTATTTTTTCACTCATATAATCTTTATCCTTGTAGAACTGTATTTTCTTCTTCAGTATATTTATTTTTTTCTCAACTGCTGGTGGTAAGTCATTCAAGTTTTTCTCACATATATGACAAGTATCTGAACTGTTATAAGCTTTTATTTCCTCCTCACTAAGCGGGGTCATATCAACTACTCTGTTATATATTTTCATAATTTCTATTGCTTCTTTTTGTAACATTTCAATAAATACTTTCGCAGCATCTGGACCTATATAACTAACAGGAGCTTTGTAGTCTCCATTTGAATACTTGACATAGTAACAAAAACTCATTGGTTTATGCTTTTGATATTTTACTGTTTTACTACAATTGTGCTCTATTTTTAACTTACATAAGATACATTCAAAGTCAGCTATTATCGTAAATGGAACTCTTAATGATCGATTATAGTTTTGAAACTTTATTTGATTGTCGTATGGTTTAGGAAGTTCTATTCTAACAGCCTCATGCTCTTTACAATATAGCTCATGGTTTTGCAACTGCTTCTCATTTCTAAAGTGCCTTGTTAAACATCTATCACAAAAGTATAACTTCTCAGTATGTTTTGTCACTTGACTTCTTATTAACCGTGATAGCTCTTTTATCCAACAAAAATGATTGTTTTTTTCATCTTTTACATATAATAAATTGATATGAGTTTCCTGCTTATTTTTTGTGATTTGAAGTGGATATACATTATAGTTCTTGTCATAGCTGTAAACATTGATGGAGATATTACTTCTTTTTTCAAATTTAACTATATCTTTTAACTGTACAGGAAACTCAATACCATCACAATATTTCTTTTGTAATTCATTAACAAGTTGTTTATAATGAGAGGGTCTTTGAGGATTTTTTGAAACGGTTCTATCAATAGGTTTTAAATAACTTGCAATACAATATAAGAAACATTTATTATCTTTATTTTGAATATTTATTACTGCTTTCTTATCTTTAATCTGCTTTGGAAGTTCAATATAGGAAGAAGCTCTTAATGGTACATACTTATTTAATCTGATTTCTAGGTGTTTAATTTGATGTAACGTCCATCCTGATCCTCGGCCTTGAAATTCTTCCATTTCTCTACGAAGTTTTTGTTTGGCATAAGATATATATTCACTTAAGTCAGTTGATTCTAATATTCTCTCGTTTGATGTTTTGAAATTGTGCTCTTGTATTTTTTTATCTTTAATATAGTCACAAATGAAAACAAGGTTAACTTTAACAGGGTGAAATTTTAATTCCTCTTTGATTTTGTTAATAGCAACTCTTCCGCTTGTATCTAAAAAATTTATTGGGTCTTTATATCCTCCTGTGTTTTCGACTTTAATGGTTTGTAAACGCTTCTTGAGTGCTGTTTCTTCTAATTCAACTTTGATGGGTATACGTGCTGGCTTCGGTTCTTCAAATACTTCTTGTTTAAATGGGAATACATTTTTAATCTGCCTTCTGCTTTGTTCATCATCATATTGTTTAAGAAGGTCTATCAGTTCTGCTTTTCTTAATCGGGAATATCTTCTGATTCCCCTCTCTTTACATTGGCGTCTTAACTCTACTACAGTAAATTTACTATAATTACTCATCTTATTTATTATATAGAAAATGTTCAATTTTTATCTTCACCGGATTATTTCAGTTCATTTTCATTTGTCCTAGTACAACGCTTAACATTGTACACCCCTGCCATTGTCTACATATTACGCGTTGTATTAGAACATGGCTTTTATGGGATTAACCCATCAAAGTCACATATACACATATTAAAATTAAATCATTTTTGTAAACTTACTCATCATCATCATCATCATCATCATCATAATCATCACTACCATATTTATATTCATCATCACTACTCAAATCAGATGTTTTTTGCTGTGTTATTAATAATTCTTTTTCCTTTAACAGTATTTGCTTCTCTAGTAGTGCTGCTAAAAGTTTAAGATCTTCATGAATTAGTTTAAGTTCATCATGTAATAAATCAAATTCTTTCTCCATATTTATTATATACAAAACCAACAAAAATGAAATAAATTTTAAAAATCTAAGAATAAAAACAAACATGACTAGTGCTAAGGAAATATTATCTTACAAACCTATATTTGATTGTGTATGTAAACATTTAGATATTGGTGGTTATAATGATGAAGACAAAATAAATTTTAGCGTGTCCATAGGTATGTTAGATCATTTGTTCAAGAAGGCCACTAAAGAAAACAACTCATTTCTTATACAAAACATTCTCTATGCAAACGTTATGAATTTGTCTGATGAGATATTAGATTCACTGACTGATGAACAATGGTTATCTATAGGTTATGATGATTATGAGGAGGAATATAACTATGATCACATTACAGAAGACTTCATACGCAAATATCTGCATAAAGTTAATTTGAGCGAAATATGTTTATGGAAAAATTTGTCGGAAGAGTTTATAAGAGAATTAGCTGATAAAGTTGATTGGGGGATTATTTCAGGAAGCCAAGACCTATCAGAAGACTTTATAAGAGAATTTGCAGATAAAGTTGATTGGGGAGAAGTATCGTATAATCAAAACCTATCTGAAGAATTTATTAGCGAGTTTATAGATAAAGTTGATTTTGATGCTATATCTTATGGAAACAAACTCTCTGAGACCTTTATACGAGAACATGCAGATAAAGTTTCTTGGACGTGCTTATCTGGAAATCAACAATTATCAGAAAACCTTATGAGAGATTACGCTGACAAAGTAGATTGGGAAATGATTTCAATGTCTCAAAATTTAACAGAAGGATTTATTGAGGAGTTTAAAGACAAAGTTCATTGGCAAAACATTTCAATTTATCAAAACCTCTCTGCAGAGTTTATATATTTATTTAGACATTACGTAGATTGGAGAGTTATAATAAGAAAATATCATAATAATCCTGATTTAGGTGGTATATTGAATTTAGCATTCGATGTTACAACAGATGGTTTGTTTAACGCTTGAAATTGTACTTTGATGGATTAAACCATAAAAGCAATAGCATATTTAGTTTCTCGCATTTTTTTATACTTAAATGTCTCTTAACTGAATAAACCTGTCAACAAGATCTATATCACTTAAATCTGTGTTCATATGCGAACCGTGCCAAGTTATTCTATCATCATATCTTTCTTTAGCTCTGTTGTATAAGTTGACAGAGTTTGGATCGTTGACGTTAAGCAGAATACTCATACTTGGATACTTAAGTTTGAGTTGTTTAATTCTACTTTCGTAATTGCATGTTTGTACTCTTCCAACCCAATACTTATATCTTTCTATTCTTTCTTTTTGATCTCGTTCTTCTTCGTCATAGTAAAAGAGTATATTTTCAAGTTGTTCTTTAGTAAGGTTTTTCTTGATAATGAATAGCCTATGTATCTTTCCTGGATCTTCTGTATATGGTGCTGCAACTGTTTTAAGATAATCAACTTTGCTTTCTAGTTCTTGATTGTACAATCGTAATTGCACCATTTGTTGTTCTATCTCTTCTACTCTTGATTGTAACTCTTCTTGGTCTTCTTGAATCTGTTTAAAATTAGAAACGAAATAGTCTTCGATGATTACAGAACATTTTTCGTAAAAGTCATGTTATGTCCAAAAAGCAATAGCTAGGAAAATTCTTTTGTATACATATGTGCCGGAGATCAATAAATCTTTCTCGTTTGTACCTTTTGGTTCTATATAATACGTTAAATTTAGCCACCTACAATTATAGGAAGCTAATTTTTCATTGTAGTATTCCAATAATTCTTTAGAATCTTTATTTTTCAGCCAGTTGTCAAACCTCTTACCACCACTCTGACACAACTTAGTAGCATTGAAGTATCCTGTACTCTTATCTATAATCAACTTGAAGTCGCCAAAAACCCCATACCAATAGTTGTCCTTGATCTGTTCGTAACAAATGTCATTAAGACTAAGCATTGAATCCATTTGTATTTGGAAGCTTGGTGTTCACCGTACTCATTTTTTAAACGGTGTGATGTGATTGACCAACCAATAAAACTTTCTAGGTAAGGCTAACCAACTGTAAACAGTCGATTTTTTAGTTCCCTTGTTTAGTTGGGTTTGATGGACGAACCATAAAACCTTTTCAACAACGACAAATACAATTGAGACACTTATAACCTTATACTCAAAAACAAATCAACAACAAACTCATCGTCGTCTTCTCCTTCAATATCCACGTGACAACCATACGAAACAACACAGCTGTATTTTTCTTTGACTTTGTTTAGGAGGTTGACTGAGTTTGGATCTTTGGTTTCTGATAACACTGACATGCTTGGGTACTTTTCTTCGAGACACTGAAGTCTTGCTTTAACGTTACGCTGCTGAACCCTTCCAACCCAATATTTGTATGACTCGTAACGCCTAACCTGATCGTGCTTGTCTGTGTCGTACTTGTCTACTATGTCTTGAAGCTGAGTAGCCGTGAGGTTCTTTTTAACGATGATTAACTTGTGTACTTTTCCTGGGTCTTCTGTGTGTTCAGCTGCTATGGTCTTAAGCTTTGTTATCTCCTTTGCTTGTTCTTTGTTGTGTATTTTGAGGTCAGTCATTGACTGTTCTACTTCTTTAAATCTTGCTTCTAGGGCCGTTGTGTTTTGTCGGAGCTGTTTAAAACTAGAAACGAAATAGTCTTCGATGATATCATAGCACTTGTCGTAGAAGTCTTGTGATATCCATAAGGCAATAGCAAGAAATATCTTTTTATACATATATGTTCCTGAGATAACCGAAGTTGATTCTTTGTCTCCTCCTGTTACTAGATATGTGGAAATGCACTTCCCAGAATTCCGGGAGCTGAATTTTTCATTGTAGTACCTTATTAGTTCTTTTGATTGTTCATTTTCTAACCAATGATCAAACCTCTTACCACCACTCTGACACAACTTAGTAGCATTAAAGTATCCTGTATTCTTATCTATAATCAATTTGAAATCACCAAAAATACCATACCAATAGTTGTCCTTGATCTGTTCATAGCAAATATCATTTAAACTAAGAGGACTATCCATAGTACCCATATTTATTATATAGAAAATCTTTATTTTTAACTTCATTTTCGTGGGGTCCACCAGCACTGGACCCCTTTCAAACATGCATACGTCGCTTCTTTGAAGTGGTCTATATCTAGACCGCTTATCTTTTCTGAAATGAGCTTGTCTTCTGATGTTTTGTTTTGTGTCATGATGGTATATTTTGCAACCGGAAAATCTTCCGTTCGGGAGTTTCTTTGTGTTTCTTCGTTAAACGCGTGTATTCAGTGCGATGGCTTTATATAAGAAATTAACTCTTTAGATTGTTTATTTCGTTATCCAGCTAGTTTTACTGTGTAAAATGATTTTCTGAAGTTCCTAGAATTTTGTCAAATGAGCCTTTTACTAGATACTTAGAGCGACCCCTCGTATATGAGGAGTCGGTTATTTTTTGAAAGATTTGATCGGCTCGCATGTGAGCCCTTGAAATATAATCTATTAGTTCTTTTGATTCTTTATTTCTCAACAGTTATCAAGTCTTTCTCCACCTTTGATTGTGTGCATAGGGCGGTTGGTAAAATCGTTCCCATCGCCTTTCTTTTTGATAATTTCAGATACCAGCGCTGGAAATATATGCTATGAGGTGTAACGTTTCGTTACCCCCTTATCTCGTTCAAACTATCCTTTTATGGCATAATAACCATAAAAGACAAACATTTATATTTACATTACTCTTATCTATCCAACTATTATGTGAATCATCAAACCCTAGCCATTTGACATATACTTTATCACCTTTCTTTCTCAACACCTTTTCTACCAAGTATTCATCCTTATGTTTCGTCTTTAATAGTTCTGGTTCGTAAAATCTACCTTGCACATCCTCTTCTTCTAAATCTTTAATTCTATATGTAGGTGGATTGGATGGAATAACTTCACTAATAACAAATACTTCTGTTGACCAATTAGGTGTATATCCTTTCTCAAATAACCCTTTCGACTTACTTATACGAACATGATCACCTAACTTGTATTTGGGCTTAACACGCTTATATTATTTTTGATACACTTTCTCCAATATTGTTCGCTCATTCTTCTTATTAACTTCTATAGGTTTTAAATCAATTGTTCTATGAATTTGATGGTTATACTCTTTAACTAGTGTTGGCAATATCTCTATCCATTTATAATTCCCTTGTGTTGTGAACCTTTTCCACATGTTCTGTTTAAGTGTTCGATTAAATCTCTCAACAACAGAAGCTTTCTTACCACTATAGGTTGAGTAATGATTAATCTTATTTTCCCCCATCAACTTCTTAAACTCTTTATTGTAAAACTCTTTACCTTGATCTGTTTGTAAGTTACTAGGTTTTCTCGTTCTTAATATGGATTCGAATGCTTCTGTAACATTCTTACCACTCTTATCTTTAGCAGGAACAGCAAACGCATATTTCGAGAACACATCTATAATCGTTAGCAAATACTTATAACCTTTATTGATTTTGGAAACGCCTTTTAATGCTCCACTATCCAGTTCAACAAGATCAGCTTGCCAAAGATCATCGATGCCTTTTATAACTACACTTAATCTGTCAAAGTTTTTTCTAGTTGGTTTGTGAATTTCTTCTATAATGTCTTCTCTAACACCTTTACCTTCTTCTAGTCAATCAGGCTTTTTAACGAATCGAGTTTTAGTAACACCACATACAGAACAAATACCTTTCTTTAGATATCTTCCATTCTTTGTTTGTTCAATTCTAATAGTATCTTTCTTCGTATCTGTTGATTTCTTACACTTAACACAATACATCCTGTTTATTATATAGAAAATCAATAACTATCACTGTTTAATATTATGCTATCAACATTCTCACCATCATCATCACTATCTTCGTCTTCTCTTTCTACATGCATAAGAAGCAATAGTAATTTACCATGTTTCAGATCAGAACCTTTAGATGGTCTAACTGCTAATTTATCATTTATATTAAAGTGCAATGGAAAAGTTTCAACTAGAGAATCATTTAAATATATATCTATATAATACGTATTGTAAGATGATTCTATATGCATTAACCTACCTTTATAAAGAAATTTGTATGCGATAGATTGATTATGTATTAAAAAGAACGGAGTTTCAACATTTTCTGATATCAATCGACTATGAAGCTCTATAACATAACTCCGTTTGATGAAGTTAAGCTCTTCTTTTAACATAGCAATATCTTTTCTCACAACTGTATTATCTAACTCTGATGTCATTTTAACATTACCAAAGATATCCATATTTATTATATAGCAAACGTCTTTAGGAAAGCTCTCTTTCTATGTACATTACAACAAACAATAATTGTCCTTCTTCCATAGCAGAATTTTTATTTGGTTTAATCGTAATTATATCGTTCTTCTTAAAGTTAAAAGGTATATTTTCAATCAAAGTATCACCCAAATATATATCTAGAAAGTATTTATCCAAACTTAATTCCATGTGCATTATTTTCCCATTATAGAGAAATTTGTAACCGTTAGAGAGATTAAATATTCTAAAGATTGGCTCCTTAACGTTTTTAGCTCTTAATCGATATAGTAGAAGCATGGTTTCTTTCTGCATAACCAATTTAGTAGTATCCATCCTAACCTTTTGAAAATCTTCTTTCTTGGCGTATGTGTCTTGTAACGTTTCTAATGCATCTTCAAATCGTTTTCTATCGTCCTCTAATTGAGCTTCTATTGACCTAAGTCGACTTACGCTAACAACATCATTTAAATTCTCCAACAATTTTAATTTTTCTTCACTAATATCAACATCACCTTTTCTATCTTTAACATTACCAAATATATCCATACTCATTTATTATACAGAAAATGTCCATCCTAATTTTTCAAAACATTTCTTTAACATCTCTATTTGTTTAGGTGAGTGTTTAAAATCAATATCAACATGAACATCATGCTTTTTCAACAGATAGTACAATACACAATTCAAGTTAATAAACAATACTCTTTTCGGATACAGTTCTTTAAAGGTTTTGTATAAGTTTTCGAAGTCGTTTATAAGTGTTTCTTCCATATGTTGTAATTTTAATGGGTTTTGATCGGTAAGGTGATAGTGTATTAAATAGACATCATCATAATATTTTGTGTATTTGTTTTTCTTTAGTACTTCTAGAACATCATTTGTTGATATTAAATCTCTTGGTATATCTTTAAGTTCATCATTTAACACCTTGAGCACCTCTTCGGAAATAATTCTATCCTGTAAAGCTTGCAAACGAGATAACTGTAACTTAAATCTTTTTATAGTATCATACCATGGTTTTCTTACGCAAGCAGCTTTCGTTTCTTCACAAGTACTGTAAACCCAACCACTCTCTACAGAACAATCATCACAAATGTATCTACTCATACCTTTTGTTAATGACTTACTACCACAATTACTGCATTCTAATGGTCTAGAGCTATAATTTGACAGCAAGTCCTTTAAAGTAATTATTGGACGTAACTTTTCCAACTCTTTTTCCGTGTACAAAAATTTAGGTATTAGCATTTTCCATAAATCAATAACATTATATACGTTGTTTCTATCTTTTAAGTCTATCTCATTAACATCCTGAAAATTCTGATAAAAATTAAATCTATCTAGTGCATCTAGTTCATCCTCATGCTTCTCAAAATAATCTAAAAATCTATTGTGTATAGCTTCCATATTTATCTTAAACAAAACTTTTATGGATACAAACCATAAAAGCACTTAAACTTAATCATTTTTAATCATATACATAACATCACTAAAAGAAGACCCTTGATTTAGAAGATTTAAAACCTTAACACAAAGATGACCACATATAACTGAATTAAAATCTTGTATTCGTTCGTCATTGTAAAATAAGTTTTCAGTACCAAGATATTGTGCCAGTTGTTTAGGAGGAACACCACCATAAGAATCGAACACGTACTTTATGTTGTTATCTTTCCAATAGCATATCCAATGAGTACCAATGTTTTCTGATTTATCAAGGTTAACTACACCACACTCATGTACATAAGGTTTTTGTGGAAGTTCATCACTCATAAATACACCTCTAAATCGTTTTATCTTTAATTCTCTAGCCAACCTCTCTATATCGAAGTTGGTCAATGGTTTTAGTTTTTTGACTTCTTTGGTTTACCTGCTCCCTGCTTTTTTTCCATAGCCATATTGTGTCTCTTTTGTTCTTCAAGTTCTTGTTTATTCTTCTTAGCATCAAGTACAGTTTTAGTAATCGCTGCTGCACCACCTGCTAATGAGCCAACTGCTCCTAAAGCTGCTAGAATGGCTGGAATTGTAAAGATAAAACCGCCCATATGCTCTTTCTTAATCTTTTTCATTTGTGCAGTAGTTAAAGTTAAATCCATTCCTTTACCTTCTTTAATTTTCTTAGATTTATCACTAAGTTGTTTCTTTGTTAATACATGATCAATATTTAGATCCTTTAGTTCGTTATAAGGAACACTAAACATACAACCTTTAATAGAACACATCTTCCTATTTATTTAAGAGAAAATCTTAGTTTGTAAAAGTACAGTTGTTGTTGCTCCACCAAAATCAATTAAGGAATCATTCTCATCTGTTATCCTTATCTCAAAATTATCAACCTTGTCTTTGGATATAGGGAAAAATAATGGATAAGTAGGCTCGTAAATAATACTATGTTTGAACTCAGCATCTGTTTTGAATGATGCTATAATTCCTGTTTCTCTATGTGTGTATTCTGTATCTTTAACAAACATGCCATCTGCTATATTACAGTGAACATTTATAGTATCAAACGGATGAAACTTTGGCAACTTACTTCCAATATGTGTTTTGTTCTTTTCTAAAACTTCAAAAACATTAAACCCGAGGACAGTGCCTATACTCCCAATTGTAACATCATTACTATCAGTTTCAATTTTAACTCTATTTCTTAAATAATCTTCTGATAACGTTATGTTGATGGATTGAGATTTTAAATATTCATTAAGACTGTTTAAGCTGTATTGCCCTTCTGGTATAAAAACTTGTCTATCACCATATGAAAAAATGTTTTTTTCTGTTATGTTTGGTGTCAAATATGTACTGTAAAACCCAACTAGTCCTATACTTAAATAGTTGCTCCTGTTGTCTAATTCGTAATGGAGTTTCTTCTTTAAAACAGAAGTATCACTCGTTAGCTTAAATACCTTAGCCATTTATTATATAATAAATGAATGAGTTTGATTTACCTAGAGATATTCCGAGAGAGAAAGTAATCAAGTTAATAGAAGATGTCATTCAAAAGTTAGAATACAGTTTAAAGAAGAAAAAGAGAAAACTACGAATTGTTAAATATACATACTACACTTTGATCACGTTGTCGGTTATACTCTCTGCAACAACTGGGTTTATTAATATTTTTATACCTGTAACAATTTACTCAATATTAACAACGTCTCTTGCAACTGGAAGTGCTATAATAACAGGTTTGTCTTCGAAGTTAAACATAAGCAAAAGAAAAGACGAATATAAAACCATTGTCACTTGTATTAACTCATTTAAAGAACAGTTAGAGATGATAATAACATTGAATGGTGAAATGGATAGCGAATATATAAAAGATACGTTGCTTAAGATCAGAGAACAACTTAAAGATATAAGATAGGCTATGTAAATACAAGTCAAGTCCTTAAAGACAACGTAAGACCTGGTGACTACAAATGGCGTACGCATTACGGACACCCTTCCAAATGAACAACCTCACACAACCTTCATCAACGAACCCCGGGCCTGTACTAGTACTATGAGCAGAAAATTAATCATCGGAATTCCGAGGGTTTTTAAACAAGCATCATATGAGGTCAAATTAGCAGGTAATCAATAACACCATATCAGACACATACGTTTACAAGAGGGCAGTCCAGACTCATTGATGAAGGTTGTATCTGGATGTGTTTTTGGTAAGGGCGGTGAATTGCCGCCCTTAACTTCTGAAATTTTTTTCTTATCTTCTTCGTCTACATGATCTTGGATGGCGTTTCTAGGTTGTGAATACTCTAAGACAAATAAGATCATAGGTGAGCGTTTTGCTCACCTTCAGATTTTCTCTATAATAAATGAGTAAGAAAACTATTAATTGGGATGTAAAAGAGATGATAAAAGAAACAGCAGCTAAGAAAAGAAATGGAGAGCTTATACCTGATGATATTCGTTGTCTTATCATAGGTTCATCTGGGTGTGGTAAAACGTTTTTGCTATTTAATTTTTTATTACAGCCAGGTTGGTTAAACAATAATTACTTCTACATATATTCTAAAAACATGAATCAGCCAAAGTATGAGCAGTTAAAAGATCGATTTGAAAAGGCAGAACTAAAGTTTAAGAAGCAAATAGCAACGTTCTTAAGCGGTAATGATTCTATTGTACCTATTGATGAATGTGAAGAATACTCTGTTGTTGTGTTTGACGATTACATTTTGGAGAATCAGGATACTGTTAGAAATTACTTTACAAGAGGTAGGCATAGACATTTAGACTGTTTCTATCTTGCACAAACATATTCAAAAGTACCTAAACAGCTTATAAGAGATAACGTTAACTTCCTATGCATATTCAGACAAGATGATACTAATCTTAAACATGTGTATAATGAGTTTGTTGGAGGAGATATGTCTTATGATAAATTTAAAGAGATATGTTCAAAATGTTGGCAAGAAGATTATGGTTTTATAGTAATTGATATGACAAGAAAGGTAAACAATGATAAGTATAAGAACAAGATAAAACGTTTGACGTTTATAGACGTTAACTAAACTTTATAGACGTTTGACGTTTTTTGATGTTTGACGTTTTAACGTTGGACGTTCTTTGACGTTTATTGACGTTTTTTCACGTTTATTGACGTTCTTTGACGTTTATTGACATTTGTTCGTTTTCTATACAATAAATGGATGAGAAAGAAATTGATAAGAATATCAAGTTAAAGGAGTTCTTGATAAAGGGCTTCAAATCTTGGAAGAAAGAAAGAGCAGGTATATATGATAAATTTAAGACACAAGAACAGCCTGTAATTGATGCTATTCAAAACTTGGGAAGTGAGATCAAAGAAGTAGCAGAACAAAATAAAAATCTAATAACTGAACTTGTTCCAGTTGCACATAAGACGGCTTCAATAGATCCCAGTCTACTAGAAACACCTAAAAAGATAACTTATGATAGTTCTCCAAGTAGTAGTGATACGCCTATAACGGGAGAAATAAAACAAATGAGAAAACAAATTAAAGACAAAGTGGAAGGAGTAGAACCTTTAACAACAGCACAGTCATTTGGTAAGATTGCAACGAAATATTATAGTAAAAGAACTGATACTGTGTTTGGAATAAGAACTGTAGAAGAAGATGGAAAAATAATAAACAAGATAGGAAATTTGGAAGTTAAAGTGAAAGGTGATGATTTGATAATTAATGGTAAAGCTTATAAAGGAACAGAAGGTCTATGGGAATTGTTAACGACGAATACTAGTAAAACCATTGAAGATTATGATGATGATGATTTTGAACAGTACAAGGAAATAATAATAGAATCAGATGCTGCCTTCCAAAAATATAATCATTTTTCTTTTACCTGTTCTCAAAGTTTCTCTTTGTATTTCTATCGGATTCGATTAAATAGAACTTCGAATAAAGACTACGTTGAATTTTATAGACTAAGCCTGAAATTCTGATGAAGATATTATTATTATTATTATTATTATTATTATTATTATTATTATTATTATTATTATTATTATTATTATTATTATTATTATTATTATTATTATTATTTAAAGTAGGAAGTTTCAAATCAAGCGATGCAGTATTTACGTAAACTAAAAGATAATTTATTTGATAATATTCACTAGTTCACTACAAATTTGCGAGGGTTTGGTTTGGGAAATGAAGCGTGTACAACATTAAATAGTAAACGTATTACAATAAGAATATATTATTAAAAATATTGATTAAGTAATTGGAGTTAATCATGCTTTCCAGTAAGAATTATATAGAGAGATGATTTACTTTAAAGTGCGATGAAAACGAATATTCGAGTTTTAATCCGATTAGAAATCGATAACTTACACAAGAATATTTACTTTATTAGTTCTATAAATCTTTATGCTTATCGTATTATAATTCTTTTTAAAATTACGATTTTTCCATTTCAAAACGTAGAACGAGAAATAAATGTAATATTCTATTTGTTAAGGAAACCTTTCAAACGGTGATGTTTTCAGGGCATGACCTGGGGCAAGATTTGAGACCCTGTCGACATAAATTTCCCCCTTCGTGGCCATAAGTTATCTTCGACCATGCTCAAAGTGGACTAATAGTGTTTTATTAGATTTTTTCTCTATATTGATTATCCCTCGGGGAGAATCTTCTGAAATCGTCAATGCTTATAATTAGTTTTTCATTACAAATCAAAATATAATAATGAAATATTGAACATACTTAATATTTTGTTCTCAGCTATGGATTTTAGATTTGTCATTCATATAATGTTCGCTTCTAATCGAATTTGAGAAAAAAGTAGTTGCCAAAGATTTATTCAAAGAAATGTTCTCAATCTTCTGATGAAAGTGGGCCTCACTTTTAAGAAAAAACAAAACAAAACGAATACTTCCTACAGGGTTTGAACACATAAACTTCTGATTGATAGGCTAGTGACCCAAACCGATCGACCAGTTCGTATGTTTTCGCTGAGCCTCTTTTGACTCTTATATAAAGTGGTTTCCTGCTCCACACTTTTTCTTTTTTTGTTTATGTCGATACGACTATAAGTTTGTGGTGAATATTTGGACGTTACAACTCTTGCAATGCATAAAAGTCTTTTTCGTATAAATTATATTCAATTTTATGTCCTAATAACTTATATACAACAGGTTTAATATGTGAGATGATTGGGGTTGGAGTGATCGTAAATGTTTTCATAGTTAGGAGCCTGAATATGCAAACCCGTTTAACGTGGGGATTTAATTGTGTGAAATTTGGTACATTCGCAGGTAAACGATATGACACACTAAAACTATTATCCTAAAACTAATAACATATAACTTCGCAGAGTTATCCACAAAATAATAATCTACACAATATATTCAATCATTTTAAATAAACTATCCCATTAAGGCAAATCCTATACAGGGTGTCTCAAATTTCACGAATCATGATACTTTAGTCAAATGTATAATGTATATAAAAAACGCTTAGTCTTAAACATACGGTTTAGGACCCGCTTAGATAGAAAATAAAAACGCAACGTGTTACATTTTATTTGTTTATTGAACAAATTCTCAGTTATAGCATAACTTCGCCATTTTACACACGGAAATGTTAACAAATAGGAAAAACAAAACAAAAAAAAGTGTCAACAAGGAGTACGAAGGTAATATTATTTTGTCAAAACTCGTTTAATTACACTACTAAACACCGGGTAGCCCGAAAAATGTCCACATCAGTTGTTAAATGATTATAATAGTTCAGTATTCTGTTAAAAAAAAGACCTCTATAATTTCTAACTTAGGGCGGGCAAGATGGAATAGGTGCGTATTCCGGGTTGTGAGGAAAAGGACACGTAAGGACAGTTCCTGAAGTAGTGTTTCCGGTATCAAGTTTTCACTGCCTATCTTTTGAATGAATTTCAGGTCAGAGTTATTTCTGAGTACTTCCGGAGTCTGGATATTAAGATTCCTCAAGAGTTCCTCCTTAGGTAATATTGGAAGCGCGGGGACACGAAAGTCTACTATAGCAATAAAGAAATTGAGAACAGAATCAAGTCTAGAGAGATATGTAGATGCTTCCATTGCCCATATGGGAGAGCAATATTCCATCTTGAATGCTCTTTCTCATTTGTTGAGTTGCGTTGTTAACTGTGTGAGAAATCCTTTCCTCTAATAATAATAATTAAAAATGCACTAACTTATGTATATAAAAAACATTTTAGTGGCGTTTAGGACTATCATTTCTCGCATTTATTAAAAAAACGTAATAAATTGTTTTACTAAATTAAAACGAATGACGTAGAATGTCCAAGAAAAACGTAAAATGTGCCAAGCCTACTTTAACTTACGTAAACTCAATTAGTTTCGGTGAGACTATACTTTTAGGGAGCCTGAATTGTTTTTTAGGGGGGCAGGCCCGCACACCTATCGTTACGCTACTGCCCGTAGCCTCTACTCTCTGGACTACTGCCGCAGCAATTATTTCCCTTTTATATTGGACACTATATCTCATTGTTCAATCGAGATCTATAAATAATAGTTTCAAAGCCATGACTATTAAGGGTTCAATAAGTTTTACACAACAATGGATTGAAGTATCTAGGAAACATATTTAAAAAAAACAACTAATTTAAATATCGTTATCGGCATGCATCTCTGAAGTCAAGATGTCGTAAGTTTAAATAGAATAGATATGTAATAGTATACGGTACAAAATTTCAAATGTCGAAATTGTTCATTTCCAACTGAATGCAACTGTATACCACAGCATTTTTCCATTAATGACTTAAACTACTTTATCAGGACTTGTAACAATATATGAAATGTTACTATTATATTATTTTGACAATGGCGAGTAATATACCGGTATTTGTATTAGTCTGTTATTGGTATCTTCCGCCGTGACTCAATAATACAGAACTCGTCTTTCTGAGAAGTGTTTTATGTTCGATTCTAAGCAGGTCCGTGCCCAGAACAGTAAGGTCAGGCAACTGAGATAATTTTCTTGGAGGCACGGAATTAAATTCAGTTTAGCTAACATTCACTGTTTGTACGCAGAAAAATGTTATTATGAAATAATATTTTGTTTGATGATCTACGTAGAAGCAAAAGCATTTGAAGCAATTCTCGGTGGTCTAATGACTAATGAGCGTCTTTAGTGGACGTGATTGCTGGTCTGATTCCCGGTAGAAGAACTTTAAGATCTGAATGTTTTATAGTGGTTTGGATTCCGCCTTAAATGGTAGATAGTTTAATGTGATTTCAACAGTTTCTCAAAATTCTTCCGACAAAATACTTCAATTTCTGGGGGAAAAAAAGAAGAAGAAGAAGGGGGGACTAAATCCATCCTTTCTTCGGAGATACAGGAAATCTCTGTCAAGTCAAAGGGTTGAATGCAATAACCAGGTAAGTCCACTTTTAGAATTTTTTCCGCAGCTGCCTGCTTCTTGCTGTAACTTCACGATGAACACGGTTTGTAGAAGGTATACCTCCTTTTACATAATAAAACTGAATATAATCATCGAATCCACATGATTCTTGCACACAATGATTTTTCTTTTTAAACTGGAACGTCAAAATCTCAAATTCGCACCTATCTGGTTCTTGCATCCAACCCTTCTATTTCCGTTCGCATACATTTTTTCGAAATTCTCTGATCTATCTGCATTTTCTAACGTTCCTAATGCGGTCTATCGTATTGGTAACAGCACTCAATGAGGAACGGAAGAGTTGGCTATCTTACCATACAATCGCTAAGATAGTTTTTTCTTTTTTTTCCTGTTCTTTCCGTATCTATGCTTCCGATTCATTCTGTAAGCTTTGATATGTGAACATATTGACGTATTTAAATTGTTATATCTAAGTGCACTGTGATTTTAGTAAGGTAACCAAGAAAGTTCTGTCGGTTTTTTACCCACAATCTTCGAACATCAATATGTATCCTAAGACAACCTGGTAGATCAAAAATAGTCCCCATCAGCATCGACGATCTTCTGTCAACGTTCTGGAAGGCCATGGATTCCATCGCGGTAGAACTTGGTGCGCCGTGAAGCGAAGAAGGTATCAAGTGCATTTTGCACCTCTAGTAGGGATTTCAACTGGCGTCCTCTAAGGTGATTGTCCAAGGAATGGAACAGGTGATAATCGAACGGTGCAATGTCTGGGGAGTATGGTTAATGCAATAGTGCTTTCCATCCAAGGCGTAGAGTGTCACGGGTCATCCTAGCCACGTGGAGCTTAGAATTGTCCTGTAACAGGAGAACCCCTTTGCTATTCAGAAGTGCTTTCTCCAGAGTTTTGAGTTTTTCTTGAACACAGCTCAACTGCTAACAGTACACAGTTGCATTGATGTTCTGACCAGCGGTAGCAGTCCCGATGCGCGATACCACGAGCAGTCCACCAAACACACAGGATGACTTTCTTCTGGTGCAATGCTGGTTTCGGCTGTTTTTGAAACCAATTCATGGGATGTTAACCAATGATGATGCGCCGTGGAGCTTCATACAAGACCTACTTCTCATCACATGTCAACAGTCTGTCCAGAAATGGCTCCTTGCTCAGACGAGACAGCAAAGAAACAGGTGTCTGCTCGCGTTGCCTTCTAACACGGAGTCAAATCATGTTGGACCCGTCGACCCAACTTGTAGTGCTTCTTAAGTTGATGGAGGTGCTGCCGAATGGTTTCTGCACTTACACTGAATTGTAGTCCCAGTTCTTCTTATGTCTGGCCACTGTTCGCCTCAATTGCTGCCTGAAGATCTTCATTTTGTACATGTGTTGGTCTTCCGGGACGCGGTGCTTCTTCGAGTGTTTCGTCACCGTCCTTAAAGTTGTTAAACCACCGCTGCACTGTCCGCATAGTCACGACACCCTCACCAAAGGCCTGGCATATCATCCGCCGCGCTGCAGCGGCGTTTGACCCCAGTGTAAACTCGTACAGCATACACGCCCTTGCGATGCTCTGTGGAGGTCCCATGTTCCCTCTGTCCTTACACAAGTTCACGGTGTAACTGATCTGCCACAACCAGATAGTATGTTAGATACTCATACCAACAATTGACTTTCGCCTTATCTCCATTCGCATTCAATTCACGGTGTGAGTGTCAGTTGAACACAAACCTCCACAAAAAGCGACAGAACTTTCTTGGTTACTTTTATAGTACCCATCGAAGTTCAACGCACGTGCTCCAACGTGTCCCCAGCTTCACGGTTCCTACATGGAAATGAGTTTCTTCGAGGCTTTCAAAGTAAATGTTACTTCCTTTATGATCTCTTCATTTGACTCAAATTTTTGTCGTGTTGAGAAAGTCTTAAATTTCGGAAAGATGGTGGAGCTATATCTGGTGAATTGGCAGGACATGGAAGCAGTTCATATCGCAGCTCGGCCAATTTTTGTTCAGCGACACGTCTTTTTCTCTGCTCTGGAGTGAGTAAACACAGCACCCATCTTTATGATTATGAGGAAGCAAACTTTATGATTGCATAGACGGATGACGGTAGCGCCATTATCAGCATGTGGACCAAGTTACTTATTAAACTGATGTAGATAGAATGGATTAACCATTTAAAAATTTTTGAAAATAGGACTTGAGTCGGGGTGAGATTTTAGTATTAGGATGACGCTAGTGCGCTTCATAGCATTATAGCATTATGAAGTTAATATTTAACTCCGTTACTCCCAATAACTTGAACTAAAGCGAATTTCTGAATCTGTTTTCTTCGGAATAGACTAAATTGATAGCTGGTTGGTAATTGAAATTTCGTTTGATCTTTTTTACTGCCTTGGCGGAGTTTCTCCAAGCACTATCCACTATCCACCAGTTGAAATAATTGATCATCAAAATATTTTGTTTTTTGTTTAACGTCCCACGATTATGCTCTTTAGGTTAAAGGAAACGCTTGATACCAAACTGTCCACTGCATTACAATGGAGCCAGTTTCTCATTGTTGAGCCTGGTCACTTCGCTTGTGCATTGATTTTAATTTCCATAGAACTTTCACCAACGTTGAGTTGAGTTGATTTTGAAAATGAAAAAAATAAAATCTTTGAGTTTTACGTCCCACGGTTATGCCGGTTAGGCTAAAGGAGACGGTGATGATGAGAAATGAATGAAATGCTAGAATGAAGAAAGTGGGAGGAAACGGGAGAATCCCGATTAAACCAACGCATGAGTTGATTTTGAGTTTAACGTCCGTTTCAGTAGCAAGGCTATATGAAACAAGCATTAAGCCACGCAGTCTGCTCAAAGTTTTCTTGTTTTGCTATTCTCACTTCCAAGATATAACCTAAGACACTCGGGCTATTTTTCCCCAGCAGACGAAAACTCACGTAAATGTGCAGATACAGTGTTTCCATCAATTTCTTTTCTGACGAGTGTTTCTGGTGTTAATGTGAACTATTTTTTCAACGACAAACTATTTTTTTAAACAAATGAAGCTTTTATAAAACTAATGGAAAATAAAATATAGAATGTTTATACAAAAGTTGTGGCCCTACTAGGGGTACAATATGAAAGTAACGTTCAAAACAAGTAGTGATAATTTTCTAAATTATTTTCAATGATCAATTATAGATGAGGCAAAAATTTGGCACGAAAGAATCATTTATTTTTATTTAAAACGTAGCGTCTTCAAAACTCTTTAAGTTCTCGTAATTAGTCTTGCAACGAATGTACGACCTTAAACTTAAAGCAGTGGTTCTCAAACTTTCCGACAACGCGGACCCTCTGTTCTTTCGGAAAGTGATCTGCGGACCTCCTTGCAATGCTATCTGAAATTTTACATGGTATTTAAAATATACTAATTAGAATTACCAGTGACAAGAAAAAGATGAAGAAACATAATGCAATAAGTAATTTATTCCAAAGATGCATCACTGGTACTGTTTCCTAGTGAATGAAATTTCAATTGAAAATACAATAACTTTCAAGACTAAAAATCAATGTTTTTTTTTTTTAAATCCATTTGATAAACAATGTTCTCAAATGTAGGATCACTAATGTGAAGAATGAAATTCTTTCTGTTTTTCCATAATTATATTGAAATCTGGAATAAGTTCTGTTACCATCAATCTTAGGTCCGATTCCAGATTAAGACGATTTCACTTTAATGTTTTAATACTGCAAAGAGCAGAAAAGATCTGCTCACATAAGTAAGTAGTCGGGAAAGGCATCAACTGTCGCAATGTCTTTTTAGACAACTCTTCATACTTACAGGGCAGACACTTAGTAAAGTAGGGAAATATTTAAATTTACAAGCGTAGGTGTAATTTCTAATTACTTTCTTTTAAGTAACTGAAAAAAATACTTCTTGTATAACAGCTGTGAGTTCCATTTTATTACAACACATTTCAATTTTTAGGCGTCGCGGACCCCAGACGCCACTTTGAGAACTGCTTAAAGAAAAGGAGTAAGGAAAGTTGTTTGGACCTGACTAACTTCTGCTGCTTGTATATATGGCGTTTCAAAATGTCATTTAAGCTTGCTTTAGTACATTTTTTTCTTTGTTCGAAAGAACACAGAAATTCCACTCTGACATAAGCTGTAATGAAAAATGAAATGAAAGATTTCAATTTAACGTCCCATGATCATGCCACTTAGGCTGAGGGAAATCTGATTAAGGCAAGTGGGTGATTATGGAAGAATTGGTGGAATGAGAAATTGGAGGAAATGGGAGTACCGGGAGAAAACCTATGGACACGATTAATGTAAAATAACAATTTTGTTATTATTTAATTGTAGAGCGCTCACCGTTGGTGCATGTTATTCTTGGTCCGATCTCGTTCACACAAGCTAGTGGTGGTGTGGTGTCTGTGGATTTTTTAGAAGTTGTCCCGTTTCCCCCCACATTCTCATTCCTCCAATTATTTTTACAATAAATCACTTTCATTAATCATCCTTCTACTTTAGCCTAAAAAGCAGATCCATACGATGTAAAACTAGAAAATTGATTTAATATAATAATAATAATAATAATAATAATAATAATAATAATAATAATAATAATAATAATAATAATAATAATAATAATAATAATAATAATAATAATAATAACATTCTGGAAACTAATGAAATTAATGTTTTGTATTAATATTGATCTGGGTAATCGCGTTTTGCTTTGTTTGGTTTGCTTTCAGTTTATTGTCTTTTATCAGAACTAAAGCTACATGAAACATGGATCTACAAACTTAATGTCGAAATCAGAATCCGCATGTTACACGTGAAGGCGAGTGTGCTAACTATATCCACGAAAAACCTCTTTAAAGCGTGTTTCTAAATTAGATCTAAAATCAAACTGTTCTCAGTAAAGTGGAAATGATGTATTAAAACATGAAGATATCTTTGGTCTACTCGAAGTAAAACCAGAAAATGTATAAAAGTTTCGTACTACAGTAATTTGATATTCTTTTAATGCAAAACTTAGGAATATTTCTACGAAGTACAGTTGATCCCAATGTTGCAACATCTTACAAAAATGAGATCCCGTGGTTGGTTGTAGACCAGTCCCACTTTCTCTAATCGTCATTGCATGCGCCCACCACTGTCAATCAAATTGTTCGTAAGAAATGTGTTCGTTTGTGCGAGTGAATGTGAGGTTAGACAATACTTGTAGAGGAGAGGGAACAATGACGAGGCTAAAAGATTCTGCGGTTTCGAAGGTTGCTCTGAGATATAGTCCCTTATCATTTATAATTCTTTTACTTCGCCTTATTATTTTCTTACCATTTAAAGCTTTCCCATTAATTTTCATTCAACAAACTGTAAGAGATACAGATTTCATAACCAGTAGCGTACCCAGGAATTTATTTCGGGGGGGGGGGTTCAAACTAAATATGAAGCTATTTTATATTAAAATTGCTAAAATTGCCCCTAAAATTAGGCTAAATTTTTAAAAAGTCGAAATTTCGGGGGGGGGGTCCGGACCCCCGTGTCCCCCCCCCCCTTCCGTACGTCCCTGTTCATAACGTTTTCATTTTTCAACATACTTCTCTTGTAAATGCTGCGATGCTGAAGAGCCCTTATCCCAGCAGTATAGGAATCGCTGATCGCTGTAATAATGTCAGCATCAGTTGTGAAACCTCGTGCAGCTTGAGCTTTTTAAATATTCGGGAACAAATAGAAGTATGAGAGGCGAAACCTGGTAAAAATGGTGGATGAGGAAAGAGTTCAAATTCATATTTATGAATACTTGCCACAAAACTTCTGAGATGTGGCCTGAAGCATTGTCGAATGTTAGAGAACTGCTCTGGTCGGCAGTTGTGGTCTTTTTCCTTGGATTTGATATTTTGATTTTCTTCACAAGCATAATATTGTCTCCTAACACTACAAGCATAATATTGTGATGATGTGACTCCTTTGAATGTAATCAATCAATAGCATACCTTGAGAATCTCAATCTCATAAAATTAATGCTATTACCTTGACAGCAGAAGGATGGTCTTTGTCATCTTTTTGGGGTAGGGGATGAATGGTGTTTCCACTGTTTGGAATGACGTTTGTTTTCGGATTGATAGTGATAAACCCAACATTCGTCCATAGTGACGAATCGCGACCGAAAAGTGTTCTACTCACATTCAAACAGTTTAGAATAACCAATGATGTGATTTACCGAGTGCGCTTTTGTTCAAGAGTCAGAAGACGATTTCTGCGACAGCTAAAGGCACCATTATCTATTCAACTGTTTCTGAACAAAGATGGATACAATTAGTTTTCTTCTTACAGATTGTAACCTCATTTGGGTCAAAAATTTAAGATAAAACTACTGATAGAAAAATAACAATTAAACGCATCTGACTACGATATGAAATGTGAATTTCTTAAGAGAAAGACAGTTGGTTTATCCTAACACGTACTGATTAAAAAATAGGGTGTATTTTTTAAGTGTTACTGATTGAGTTAGCCTTCATAGTGTCACTTCAACTGTAGAAATTATATCTTTGGATGATGAACTGTTGTGACAAGTGAGACAAAAAATGCACTTGTTTTTTAAGAAAGACCACCTTAACCTTGAATGGTAATACCAAATTTGCATGCATAGTGTAAATTTTTTAAATTTTTGGGAGGTAAATGTCTCCAAGTAATAGATTCTTCCCACACCAAAACTTTTACCATGAGGAAATAGGTTGAAGGTACGGTAACACAATTATATTTAATTAATCCATTGAACACAGAAAACTACGTTTAAATACAATTAAATTTGTCAAGATTTTAATTATATAATCTCAAGTCGAGAGTTGATGATTGTCATTTTACCTATACCAAACTTATGACCAAAGGGGATGGTTAGGGGGGAGGAAGGTCTATTCCAACATTTTTCGGTTTTGACCAAAATCATTTATCTAGTTGTATCATTATAAAAAAAATCTACTCAAATTCCATTTTTCGACATATTTCGTATAACTTTACTACCAGATTTATAAACTTTTATCTACTTTCCTCACTATATACTACACTTTGGACAGAAATGCAATAAAAATATATTTGTCGAGATATATCTGATTTAGTGCAAACCTTAGTATGGTAGCGAAAAAACTCCATAAAATAAACTTCATGGTCCAAAGTACTGTATTTCCTTTTGGTATCAGTTACTACTCTTTTCACTTTAATGATAGCAGAAGGGACTATCGAAACATGGTCGCTTACCCTGAGAGAAGAACTTAGTTGGAGAGACTTTGAGAATAAAATCCTGAGACGAATATTCGGACTCGAGAAGAACGGAAATGGGGAGTAGAGGAAACTTCATAACGAGGAACTGCATAATTTGTACCGTTTACCAAACATTGTTAGGATCATTAAGTCTAGGAGAGTCAGATGGGCAGGTCATGTAGCAAGAATGGGACAAAGTAGGAACGCTTTCAAATTTTTAACTGGAAATTCAATCGGAAAACGACCATTAGGAAGAGCTAGGTGCAGATGGGAGGACAATATTACGATGGATCTTGTAGAAATAGGAATACAAAGTAGGATCCAGTTGACTAAGGACAAAAGTCAATTGAGAACTTTTGTGAACGCGGCATTGAACCTCCGGGTTCCATAGGCCATAGAGTTAGTTAGTTAGTTAGAAGATACTACTACAAATGACCATTTACACTGTAAAAAATTTCGCCTTAAATTTACTGACCGATTACCGTCAACTCTCGCTGCCATCCAATTATCCTAAAATTTACGGACCACCGTTTTTTCATAAAAACGGCAGACCGTATATTTATAAGCAAAATAATATTGACCGTGTTTAGAAACAAATTTGGTACCGTATATTTTACAGTAATTTACCGTAATATTTAGGGGTCACTTTTTTTTTTTTTTTTTTAAAAAAAAGAACATTTGTGTTATTACCCTACAACATTTACGGTAATTATCACACCGATTTCCTATCTAGAGGTCCTTGCCGGTTTAGCATGCCCTCTTGCTAGATCCAGTAATAATTCGTGCTGGGCAATATGTATTGACCCAATTTCATCGAATCGCTGGAAACTGTATCAGTACACACACTGGCTAGCAATAATTTTTCCTGGATGGATGCATCTAGAGTGCACACTGGTCCACTGATGTTAAAGACTACTTAACTTAAAAAAACACAAAAGTGAACGGAAGAAGCGTTGCACCTACGACGTGCATATATCCACAAGAATAAAAGTTGAAATTAATTCTTAGTTTGTAATATCGAACCCTTGTTCTGATATCATCTTGAACATGCATTGCTTTTTCTTTTCAAAATTACCAATTTTGTCATGTATTGAACAAAACACCAGAAGAGGATTCGATATTACATACAAAAAAAAAAAAAAAAAACTACTTCTTGAATTTTATAGCTGAGTTTTCGCACGCTTTGAAGATGTAGTTGGAACAACCATCCATGTCCTTTTAAGATATTCATAAATCGATATTCTGTTGCAGTGTTAAGACTAGCTTTATTGCTTGTATTTTCGCTATGAGCATCAGTAGACTAATAGATTTCAAATATTCTAATCAGCGATTCATTCGATTAGTCGCATTATTACGGTTTCAGATAACCAAGCAGGCACCCGACAACATAACTTAGAATGACCAGAAGTACGGCTAAACAAATGTAAAACCATATGACTTCTCACAACACTGCCTACAGTATCCAGTATCCGCTATCCCAAATTAATAAATACGTGTTTGCGTAATTATGTAACAGTGGCATCAATGTCCCCCCCCCCCAAAAGTCACCAAACTTCCAGAGTATCGAACTTTTGCATATTTATTAAGCGCTCAAATGTATTAACAAAACACCAGAACAGATTATAGGTACCCAGAACAAAATTAAAGATAAAAACATTTATAGAAATATTTTTCAAATCTAACGATTCATTTATCCAGAAAAAATAATGACAGAATGGGCTCCCGATGAAAATTTTCTAGGGGAGTCGTCTCCCTGATTACTACCCTATTACATTTGATATTTTTTATTTGTATTAAGAAATTTAATACGTTTTCATTAGCTAGGGAGCGACCCCCTGCCCTCCTTCGGGCACACATGAGTGACAGTATACTTATATATCTGTAACATGAAAAATTCCAGTTGATGCAACACAATTTATGTAATGCTGTACTAAGTACGGTAAACTACGAAGCACTTTTCCTAAAAGTTTTTTTTTTTTTTTTAAGTATTTCAGCATTGTAATTCTAATTCTAGCTTCACCAACACTCGTAGTTGGCTACATTATCATAAGACTTTAATTTATACATCCAGCAGCTTCTTGGTTTCGAATGGTTGCACTTTGGAGCGATCTGCTTGCCACGATAGCCAACTCAAGTTTTGTTTGTCACCGAACAAAGTTCAAATATTAACATGGTGCTTTCCCATACATTACCTTGCTTAATGTTGAATTTCCAGGATATCTTCAACAGTAGTAGATCTACTGTATATATCACACACGAAAACCACAGACTAAACAAAAGAAAGAAACAAAACAAAACAAAGCACAACACATCCGAACCTGCGCGCCATCAATCCTCGCTTCGAACATGTGCTTTTTCTCTCCAATGCGCATGCCCGACACAAGTATCTGACAGGAAAACGGTGTCCTACCATTATTTTAGAAAAACGGTAAACTGTATATTTTTCATGGTAGGAGGCACTTATTTTCACGGTTATTGGTTACAGTGTAGTTATCATTATTGTCATGCCATAAGATCTGTACCTAAGTTCACTAGCGCCACACGGCCAATTCAACTGACGTTCGCGATCAACTTTATTTAAACAACATCGTGCCAAACCTGTAGTGCAAACCAGTCCCCAGTTTGTGTCGTTCACTCGTCCAGTTAACATGGATTGAGGTATCAAAGAGAATCGTACCGCTGTGATCGCGTTGCATAAGTGCAACAACTCGCCGGTAGAGATTTTCAATCTTCTAAAGAATTTGCAAATCACGCAAAAAACTGTGTATCGGTGCATCAAACGGTTCAACAACACTTCTTGACCGATGACAGAACAAGAAGTGGCTGCCTACGCACTTCAAAAACGCCAGCAGCTGTGAAAGCCGTAGCTGCGAGAATTCGTCGAAATCCTCTTCGAAAACAAAATCATGACACGAGAGATGACTATACCGAAGAGAATGATGTCCCGCATCATCAAATAGGCTTATAGAAGAATCACAGAACAACTGTTGACAGCAACTTTAAAGAAGTTACGAGCCACAAGAGCCAAGAGGATACTCCAGCGGCACGCGAACGGAAAACACAGGCGAATCCTGTTCACCTATGAAAAAATATTCAGCGTACAATAAAAATTCTACCGATAAAATTACGGAATTTATGCCCACAGTTCTCCGGAAGCTGCCGAACAAATTCTTAGGATCCAAAGAGACCACCACCCAGCTTCCGTGATGGCTTGGTGGGGCGTGTGTTGCTACGGGGTGTGCCCAGCTGCACTTTTGCGAACAAGGAGTCAAGATCAAGGCAGCAAATTAGCAGAACGATGTTTTGGAGAAGGTAGTGAAACCATTGAATCACACTGTGTTTTCTGGCGCAGAATGGATATTTCATCAAGATTCCGCGCCGGCACATAAGGCGAAGATGAGCCAGCAGTAGTTAGCCAACAATGTTCCCCACTTCATAGCCGTTGAGGATTGGCTTTTAGACGCACGGATCTCAACCCGCTGGACTACCGCTTTTGGGACTACTTAGAGAAGAACGCCTGCAAGAAATTTCACAACTATATTGAGTCCATTAAGGCCGATTTGGTAAAAGCAGCCGCTTCCATACCCTAAGATGTGGTGCGTGCAGCCATTGACGAGTGGGCTCAACAATTGAAGATATGTGGAGGCCATTTTGAATAGGCTAGTGTTTTTTTTTATTTTTCGCTCCTTTGGTACTAAAGTACACGTCGCAATAAAGATTTCAATGAACTATAAAATTTGGTTTTGTTTCGCCCATTTGAATAAAAGACAGAACATATGGCACGACTATATACGATGCATGCAGAATAATAAACTTCGATATGGAAACCATCAGCATTTGCGAAAGCGTTTGGGCTATCAATATACAACTGCAACAAAACAGAAATAAAGATACTTTCTAAGTCTCCTATATGGGAGATGAATCTTTTCTACAATACAATTAAAAATAATATCTTATACTTCTAGCGCGGGAGACCCGAATTCGACTTCATGTAATTTGGACTCCACGTTAAGTTGTAAATCCACGTCTCATATAGCCTTGGTGATGAACATGAACGCGGTGTTGAAAACTAATATAGATGTTTCCAGAATTTTCCTACATTGGATAGAAATTAATCCACTTTGAAACAGATTTCCCTTCTATTTTTGTTTTATGTAGATTGAGTCGATTAACTCTCAAAACACCACATTATGATGGAAAAAGTGGCGTAAGAGAAGCCTGAAGAGAAATTGTCTACCGTAGACCTGGTGAATTACTATAATACTTGGAATTTACAATTGATAACAATCGTTAAATACATCGTCAAATGAAAGATGTATTGGATGGTCTTCAAAAATACTTTCTGCTATGCTACTGGGAGGAAACATAATCTAGTTTCGTCTAATTGAGGAGCCACAATTACTGAATTGTATTATAATTAATTTTAAATCAAGAAATATCAATCAATACGAGTATCAATATCAATCAATAGCTGGACGAAGATTGTTAGAAGATTTAATATAATTAGTCAGAAGTATTGGACGTAAGTACTAAATAAACTATCATGTATAAAGAATAATTTGTCTTTGATAGTATAACCATTACAAAGTTCAGAGGATGATAAAGCCTTTTGTTGCATATCACGTTCTCCCTTGTTTGTGATCTAATGTAAGCGTTCAAGTTAAAGACAAATTACGTAAGAACGGTAGTGTAAATCACTTTATCGATTATATTTGATAATTATTGTTTAATATTTTTACGATTACTCTTTTAATTTACTACGATTTACCTCTTGTGTATCAGAAACATACATTTAGACATCATATCACATTTATAAAATGCATTTTCCTTGGTATAATAATGGCTAATAAAGGAAATAAGTAACGTTCTTTATAACACTTAACAAAATCATGTATTGATAGATATTAATACCTATATTCCTAGGAAAATCACATTTTAAAAATTTTTTGGTTGTCATAGAAGGAACATTTTAAATTTTGGATTATAACGGTTATTTTAACAAAAAAGATATAAAAATCCTTATTGCTCAAACTTCTCCACACAGAGCTAGAAAGTGGTCTTCCATAAACAAAATTATTTTATACATTTCAGAAATAGTTTTCAATAGAGTATTTTTCAATAAAATCTACTTAATAAAACAGCTCTCAAATATAAATATACTATGTACATCGACCATGTAAGAATATTGCAATCAAACAAAAATGCTAAAATATAACAAGCCATTTGAGCATCTCCTCTAAATAGTAATAGGTCATATATATTTTAATATAAGAATGAACACAATGTAAAATATAAATTATCAACTGTACTTTGTTCCTTTTATTCAAACAGCTTTCTAAAATAGAAGATCACCGAAGGAAAAAATGACACATAATTAAATAACTGATATTATAAACATCAAGAAGATAAACAAATATGGATCATTCACGGGAAGTGAAGATATTAACTCCATCAACAACAAAAAATGTAACAACAAAGTGAAACAACCTTGTATATGCATCTAATCACAAAACAGGAAGATTCTACGTTTAAGTAACTGTAGAGGACGAGGACTGAAGTCCAGAGAATCCTAGCTTCAATGGAAGCGAATTAGGAGGAGGACCAAGGTCTGTTGACGCCTCATTATAGAAGCAATAAGGACGAGGGCAGGAGTTCTGAGACTCCTAGCTTCTGTAGAAGCACATTAGGATGAGGACAAATGCCCGAAGACTCCTTGCTTCCAGTTACGCCATTTCAAGAAAGAAGAGGACATTTTATATATGGAAGAGGAAGAAGAAAAACATTAGAAGATTCTACGTTTAAGTAACTGCAGAGGACGAGGACTGAAGTCCAGAGAATCCTAGCTTCTTCGGAAGCGAATTAGGAGGAGGACCAAGGTCTGTTGACGCCTCATTATAGAAGCAATAAGGACGAAGGCAGGCGTTCTGAGACTCCTAGCTTCTGTAGAAGCACATTAGGATGAGGACAAATGCCCGAAGACTCCTTGCTTCCAGTTACGCCATTTCAAGAAAGAAGAGGATATTTTATATATGGAAGAGGAAGAAGAAAAACATTAGAAGATTCTACGTTTAAGTAACTGCAGAGGACGAGGACTGAAGTCCAGAGAATCCTAGCTTCTTCGGAAGCGAATTAGGAGGAGGACCAAGGTCTGTTGACGCCTCATTATAGAAGCAATAAGGACGAGGGCAGGCGTTCTGAGACTCCTAGCTTCTGTAAAAGCACATTAGGATGAGGACAAATGCCCGAAGACTCCTTGCTTCCAGTTACGCCATTTCAAGAAAGAAGAGGATATTTTATATATGGAAGAGGAAGAAGAAAAACATTAGAAGATTCTACGTTTAAGTAACTGCAGAGGACGAGGACTGAAGTCCAGAGAATCCTAGCTTCTTCGGAAGCGAATTAGGAGGAGGACCAAGGTCTGTTGACGCCTCATTATAGAAGCAATAAGGACGAGGGTAGGCGTTCTGAGACTCCTAGCTTCTGTAAAAGCACATTAGGATGAGGACAAATGCCCGAAGACTCCTTGCTTCCAGTTACACCATTTCAAGAAAGAAGAGGACATTTTATATATGGAAGAGGAAGAAGAAAAACATTAGAAGATTCTACGTT
Source organism: Thermobia domestica (assembly GCF_964235325.1). Taxonomy (NCBI): domain Eukaryota; kingdom Metazoa; phylum Arthropoda; class Insecta; order Zygentoma; family Lepismatidae; genus Thermobia; species Thermobia domestica. The sequence goes on from NC_137455.1 coordinate 282,919,925, forward strand.
TAAGTAACTGCAGAGAACGAGGACTGAAGTCCAGAGAATCCTAGCTTCTTCGGAAGCGAATTAGGAGGAGGACCAAGGTCTGTTGACGCCTCATTATAGAAGCAATAAGGACGAGGGCAGGCGTTCTGAGACTCCTAGCTTCTGTAGAAGCACATTAGGATGAGGACAAATGCCCGAAGACTCCTTGCTTCCAGTTACGCCATTTCAAGAAAGAAGAGGACATTTTATATATGGAAGAGGAAGAAGAAAAACATTAGAAGATTCTACGTTTAAGTAACTGCAGAGGACGAGGACTGAAGTCCAGAGAATCCTAGCTTCTTCGGAAGCGAATTAGGAGGAGGACCAAGGTCTGTTGACGCCTCATTATAGAAGCAATAAGGACGAGGGCAGGCGTTCTGAGACTCCTAGCTTCTGTAGAAGCACATTAGGATGAGGACAAATGCCCGAAGACTCCTTGCTTCCAGTTACGCCATTTCAAGAAAGAAGAGGACATTTTATATATGGAAGAGGAAGAAGAAAAACATTAGAAGATTCTACGTTTAAGTAACTGCAGAGGACGAGGACTGAAGTCCAGAGAATCCTAGCTTCTTCGGAAGCGAATTAGGAGGAGGACCAAGGTCTGTTGACGCCTCATTATAGAAGCAATAAGGACGAGGGCAGGCGTTCTGAGACTCCTAGCTTCTGTAGAAGCACATTAGGATGAGGACAAATGCCCGAAGACTCCTTGCTTCCAGTTACGCCATTCCAAGAAAGAAGAGGACAAATTATATATTGAAGAGGAAGAAGAAGATTAGAAGATTCGACGTTAAATAACCGCAGATAACGAGGTATTTTTGACTCCTTGATAAGCCAATGAGAAGTTTGACAGGAAGATTTTTATGTTTAACTAATTCCAGAGGATGTAGATCCGGAACGAGGAGAGAATTGGTTGTTAGTAAGTATAAAATAGTATTGTATATACATTTATGATTTTGTATTTTATATTTCGGTTTCAGTTATGCATGTATGAGCCTAGGGATTATTATTAAGGAGAGAAGTATGTTAGAAATTTTGTACTTGACGTTGACCTTTGTCCCCTTTTTACATCCCTTCATATCTCAGAGGTGTTTAACAGAAACGATAAGCCCGGGAAAAGCTCTTACAACCTCTGGGATACAACAGTATGAAGTGCATTGTGGGTAACCTAGGGAAGGAGCTGGCCGCCTTATTATAACCCTAGGCAAGAACATTTTCTGTACTCAAACCTCAACTTTGCTAAGAGGTTCTGTTCTTCCCACTTTGCATGGAGCTTTGGATATATGTATTTTATCTTGAATATCTTTCATTCATTGAGTTCTGGAATACTTCACTAGAGCTGTAACTTACGCTATTGTGTATGTAAGTAGAGTATTAACTAGTTTCCCTTTGAGACGAGACAAAACAGAATTTTCCCGACGGGATAGAGACGAGGCAGAGTTCTTCTAACATAAAACATTTCGACGGTACACTACTTTCAGGACGCCTTAACTGCTTTCTTGTAGGGAACCCTGCATAGGGTTGCAAATTTAACAGTGATTTCTTTTTCAGTGTTTGGGATAAAAAGATCTCACTTGCTTGCTTCAAGGTGTAATCACGGCCGGCTCTACCATATGTGAAACACGTGTATTTGCACTTAGCGGCAAATTTTGAGGGACGGCAAAATCTGCCATAACTATATTATCTGAAATAAATATTTCTTGACAGAAACAGACTTCATGATGATGGTAGTTTGTTACCTCTATTTGAATACTACATTTATAAATCATGTTTAGGTCGCATTAGTTTAAGGTCACATGGACAGTGCTAAAACAAATGGTCAAATAAATCCCAGCATGAATAGCTTAATTGATGTCAAATATAAGAACTCAATTCTCGAACAGTAACGAACACTTGTTCCATTTAGTTAGTTATCACAATTTTCATATGAAAACTAGTCTTGTCTTTGTCACAAACAAATTCTTTATCATTGAAGGTGGAAACAAATTTTAAAACATTAAAAGATGTATTAGGAAGATCAAGAAATAAAGATAAAAGAGCTAGTTGCACTGGAATTGCAATCTGATATATTGAGATTGAAGCTCGATATTGAATTCTATAAAAAGGATTACCATCTTTCCTCTGCAGGCGTGTTTATCTTTCACTAATATAATAGATTATTATTTATAAAAAAAAAACATACAACGAGGTTGTATTTGTAATGTTTAGGTCTTTCTGAGTGCGAGTGTGTTTTTCCTCCCATTCGTTATTCATGTGGGGGGTAGCATACTTAAAATTGTGTCTTTTAAGATTTTTTTCTTTCTAGAGAATGGGGGAGGCTGCAAATGATGCCATTGCACGGAGCAGCAAATTGCCTAGGACCGACCCTGGGTGTAATTAGTTATAATTCGAGATAGTATCATGAATTCTTACTAGCATTCACTCTACAAATGCCCATTGCGTAAGAATATATTATTATTACATAATTAAATTATTATCAAAATATGCAAAGATTACACTTGTTGTATCGTTTCATTTTCGGAAAGAAGTTAACTCCATTGGAATACCAATCCAGAGTGAATATTTGTGACGTCTGTATGCTTTATATAAAACACTTTATAAGACATGTTTGTTCTTTTTGCTCAGTTTCAATTGATCATTATAAAATCAAGACATGACTTCCAGTTGTGTGCCTACTGAAATGAAATATCGTATTTACTGAAATCTAATTCATCTTATAATTTTATTTATTTATTTATTTTGTTCATATTAGTATCCAAAAGAAAGGGCTGCATTAAAATCGATTGCGTAGTTAAAATTAATTCCCTAATTTTATTTCTCGTTCTACGTTTTGAAATGGAAAAATCATAATTTTAAAGAGAATTATAATACGATAAGCATAAAGATTTATGGAACTAATAAAGTAAATATTCTTGTGTAAGTTATCGATTTCTAATCGGATTAAAACTCGAATATTCGTTTGCATCGCACTTTAAAGTAAATCATCTCTGTATATAATTCTTACTGGAAAGCATGTTTAACTCCAATTACTTAATCAATGTTTTTAATAATATATTCTTATTGTAATACTTTTACTATTCAATGCTGTATACGCTTCATTTCCCAAAGCAAAACCTCGCAAATTTGTAATGAACGAGTGAATATTATCAAAGAAATAAATCATTTAGTTTACGTAAATACTACATCGCTTGATTTGAAACTTCGTACTATAAATAATAATAATAATAATAATAATAATAATAATAATAATAATAATAATAATAATAATAATAATAATAATAATAATAATAATATCATAGCCATATCTTCATCAGAATTTCAGGCTTATTCAATAAAATTCAACGTAGTCTTTATTCGAAGTTCTATTTAATCGAATCCGATAGAAATACAAAGAGAAACTTTGAGAAATTCAAATTGCGATTTTTACATTCATTTAGGCATAATATGAAAGTAAATGATAATAGAAGAATTTTCTTAGCTCAGGTTGTGAAAAAACGCCCTTGTACAAAAGTAGCTGTATATATACAAATGTATTAATATTTATAGAACATTTAAACAAAATCCTTGTAAAAACCTACATTTTACTACTTTTTTTTTATCTATTTCACTGTGATGTGTTAATCTGGGGAGTTAAGAAGTACCCTAACCTATAGCTTTCTATACCCTTGTACTTCCTTTTTCAAAATTGCGCAAATACCAGTTTCACAGCGATACAGAAAATAAAGTAACCGTGGTCAAGTTAAACATTAACAATTCCGTAATAAAAATCAGTATTAACATCAAAACATGAAAAATTTATACAAATACCTTTTTGTGCAAGAACTACACTGCAACGTAGACAAAAGTTTCAAGTGATCCCTTGTACAGGATTATGTTTATTTTATTTTGAGCGTCTTCGCTTGGCTTGCCTTTTGTAGGTTACATCTGGAGCATCTCTTGCAATAGTCCAACAGTAGTCGGCCAATATGTTAGAACTTCGCTTTCCCTCATATCTCTTCTCCATGGCTGCAATATCTTGATGGAAACGCTCACTATGTTCGTCACTTACTGCTCCACAATCTTCGGGAAAGAAGTCTAGATGTGAATGAAGAAAGTAGAGTTTCAGAAACATATTGCAACCAAGATTTTCGTAGCACAATAACAACTTTGCTACCAGTTGTTTGTAATTTGTTGCTCGGTGTCTTCCCAAGAACTGTAAACAAACACTCTTCAAGCTTTCCCACGCAGCTCTCTATTTACCTTGGAGAATTTCGTCGAACTTGTGATCTTTGAATAGTGCCTAATCTGTGGCCCTATGAAAACACCCTCTTTAACTTTGGCATCACTTAATCGAGGGAATTGTCCTCTTAGGTACTTATAGGCCTCATCCTCTTGGTTCATGCTCTTAACAAAACTTTTCATAAGACCTAATTTAATATGTAGAGGGGGAAGCAAAATTCGGTTACGATTTACCAGTGGTTCATGCTGCACATTTTTCACTCCCGGCTGAAGAGTTTCGCTGGTACTCCAATCACTTTTGCGGTAATGAGATCCACGATCTCTACTTTCCCATTCACATATAAAGCAACAATACTTTGTATACCCTAACTGCATACCTAGCAACAGTGCTATTACTTTAAGGTCACCACAAATGAGCCACTGAAAATCGTAATATTTAATGGCTTCAAGTAAACGTTTCAAGTTTTCATAAGATTCCTTCATATGAACTGCGTAACCTACAGGAATTGAAGGAAGTTTATTTCCAATATGTAAAAGCATTGCCTTTAAACTCCCCTTGGACGAATCTATAAAGAGCCTCCAATCCGTAGGTTTGTAATTAATTTTAAGTGCCCTCATGAGACCATTTACATCTGTACATGCCACAAGTGTGTCTTCCATAGTAAAAAATGAAGTGAACATCTTCTCCCTATTCCGATACACTGAAATATTTACTTTTTCCTGCAATAAATTCCATTGCTTTAAGCGTGACGCTAAAATTTCGGCTTTGCTTTTCGAGAGGTCCAAGTCCCTGATTAGATCACTTAGTTCCTCTTGAGTAAGCCTATGTGGTTCACATGGAGGTTCTTCTACAACAAACGTAGGGTCCTTCGAAGTACTTGATTCAGGAGCTTCAACTTCTTGATCATCATCAGAAAAAAGATCGTATTCTTTAGGTGGGTCAGGAACAGGTAGTCCTTCTCCATGTGGAACAGGGCGCATTGCAGAAGGAATGTTACGATAGATCAAGGCCCGCTTCTTCTTCGTGGAAATTCCCTTCTTGACGGAAGGAACCATACAAAAATAACAGTCTCTGATGTGGTCCCTTGGCTCCCTCCAAATCATGGGCACTGCAAAAGGCATTGAGCGCCCCTTCCCATTAATCCAATTTCTTAGATTGCTGGCACAAGTGTTACACACAATGTGGGGTGCCCAAGATTTATCTTGGTCTTCAATTTTACAACCAAAGTAATATTGATAGGCTTTTCTTATTAGTGGTGTTATAGTCTGCTTTTGTGAGGAAAATGTCACTTCCCCACACACGTAGCAGAAGCTATCCGCACTGTTTACACAATTTCGCGGCATTTTTGTTTATTGAAATCCTCAAAATGTCACTTGAAATAGTTCCGACAACTATTTGAAAATATACATTCGAAATACCAGTATTTTGCGTACTTGTAGTTGTATTTTTATGTCCTGCACTACACAAACGTCACATCCAAAACGCTGATAACTGCACTAAACCTGCATTTTCTAACAATAGCAGAACACTACTGAGATAAGGAACACAATGAAACCACGCGTTCATATAGTTTCTCCAGTGTTGCCAGATCAGTGTAACATTTTACCCCAAACGAAGCGAATATATTTATTTTTAAAGCGTTATTATTAGACATGCATGTAAAACGAAAAGTAGAGCTAATATTCGAAAATAACTTTCAAATTCGTGATCAGCACCACAAAATCAATAAGAATTAGCTGATTTTGTTCAATTTACATTTTCGCTGTTGAACAGTGATGTATTCATATTCGTCAACAAATATTATATAAATTATCAGAATTATTCATGATCTTCCATGGAAATTCATAGGTGCATGCGCAGTAGAAACAGAAGAATGCAGTTTACAGATACTAGTCAGAATGCAAATTTATAACAGGCTGTCAGAATTTCTTAATGGAAAGCAGTGATTCCCAACCTGGGGACGCGAAGCTTCCTCCTGAGTAAGTATGAAGAGGGAGTAAGGGGGCGAAAGCTACTGGCAGAAATGAATTGTGAAATAAAGCACCACTTATAATGACTTTTAAAATTAAGCTTGACAATTTTATAATGACCGTTTAAAAACATAATACTGCACTAGGAGGGTATGCAAAACTCTTGCTGGAAATAAATATAAATTCCTGAGATTATTATTATTATTATTATTATTATTATTATTATTATTATTATTATTATTATTATTATTATTATTATTATTATTATTATTATTATTATTATTATTATTATTGGTCTCCTACTTCTTGGCCGAGATGTGAAATATTCACCACCTTCTTCACACCGCTAAATCGATTTCTTCACAGTTTTCTCGTCATAGCCCATGCTTCTAGCTATCTGAATGGCAGTTTGTCCCATTGTTGCTCGACCTATGATTTCCCCTCGCATAGTAACAGATAGTTTTCTACAGCCTTTAGAGCGAGGCATTTTGGCAGCCTGTAGAAATTTGCATTGTGATTCGTATTAGCAATTAATGTAAAGTGGATCTTTCTGTTTCTGCCGTGTATCATCAGCATCATTATATCAGTAGCATTCCACCATGACAAGCGGGTCACTTACCTAAGCTGAGAAGCTACCATGCTCCACGATCTTCTATTAACCTCTCCATCTTCACATACGATTTTTCTGTTTCGATATCTCCAATACTCTAATTCTGTTTCTATATAGTCTAATCCATCCCCTCGCTCTCTTTCCTGCCACCATACCCTGTAGCACATCCCTCATGATACAGTTTCTTCTTAACCAATATCCCAACCAGTTTCTCTTCCTCTTCTTAATAATATTTTTCTCCTTCCATTTCTAACACCCTCTCATTTGTTTTCCTCTCGACCCAGCTATTTCTCCCCATTCTTCTCCACGCACATATTTCGAAAGCCTTTAATTGTTTCTCATCATTTTTGTGTAATGTCCATGTTTCTGTCCTATAAGTACAGTAAAATACAGTACACGAAGCATTTTATGAGACTTTTTTCAACTCTATTCAAGGTCCCACAAAATAGTATTTTTTCATCCTAAAGGCTTCTTTCGCCATTTCTATCCTTCCTTTTATTTCACGTTCGCATTCATATCATCACTAATAATACTACTCAGATATCGAAAACTAATCACCTGTTCTTTTATCCCGCTTCTACTTCTATATTTGACACCGATCGCTTCGTTTCAATCACCATGGATTTTGTCTTTCTAACATTTATTTTCATCCCATATTCTTCACAAGCTTTTCTCAAATTTTCTACATCTTAATAATTTTCTTTGTAGATTCTGCAATAACAACCATATAAACCCCAAACCGTATACACATCATCATTCTATCTCCTACCGAAATTCCATCTTCATTAGGTAGATTCCTTTTCGCTATAGCTGTTAAATAATGTCGGCGAAATATATCATCTCTGTTGAACTCACCTTCCAATTACACTGTGTCTACTGTGCATGCACCAGTGAATTTCCATGGAAGACCATGAATAATTCTGATAATTTATATAATATTTATCGATGAATACTTAATAGACCCCATATGAATAACATATATCTCATTCCTCAAAGTAACGAATACGGTAAAAAATAGAACTTTAATAAACATATTATATCAGGGCGAAATAGGCGTAAACTTCAGACACTACCTTATATATTTAGCTCTTCCCGCTGGTCTAGTAGCTAGCACGTGTGCTTTGGGTGTACTGGGTCTTGGGTTCAATTCCCGGTGGTGAAGGCTGAAATTTTAATTGTCCTAGATGTTTTCGTATTCGTGTTCCTCTCGTTCAAGATTAATGGAAATGATTGTAAAACGTGTATAACCGAGTAGAAATTAGAGACAAGTAACTCAGATACGTTCGATGAATCAGTTAACTTAAAGAAAAGAAAATGTGTCTAAAGTATTTGTCTGTAAATTGTTAAGAACTCTTAAAAGTTAGTTCCAGTTCCACCAAAGCAACTGTTTTCTTTTACCTGTTTTCGAAGTTCCTCTTCGTATTTCTGTCGGATTCTATTAAATAGAACCTCGAATAGAGAACCCGTTGAATTCATTTATTGATTAAGCCTGAAATTCTGATAAACATATGGCTATGATTTTATTATTATTATTATTATTATTATTATTATTATTATTATTATTATTAAAGTACGAAGTTCCAAATCAGGCGATGCAGTATTTACGTAAACTAAATGCTAATTTATTTGATAATAGTTACTAGTCCACTATAAATTTGCGAGGTTTTGCTTTGGAAAATGAAGTTCATATGACATTGAATAGTAAAAGTATTACAATAAAATATATTATTAAAAATATTGATTAAGTAATTGGAGTTAAACATGCTTTCCAGTAAGAATTATATAGAGAGATTATTTATTTCAAAGTGCGATGCAAACGAATATTCGAGTTTTAATCCGATTAGAAATCGATAACTTACACAAGAATATTTACTTTATTAGTTCCATAAATCTTTATGCTTATCGTATTATAATTCTCTTTAAAATTATGATTTTTCCATTTCAAAACGAGAAATAAATGTAATATTCTATTTGTTAAGAGAACTTTCAAACGGTGATGATTTCAGAGCATGACCTGTCGTAGAATTTGAGACCTTGTCGACATAAGTTATCTTCGATCATGCTCAAAGTGGACTAATAATGTTTTATTAGTTTTCTCTCATTCATATATTGACTATCCCCCGGGGAAATTTTCTGAAATCGTCAATGCTTATAATTAGTTTTTCATTACAAATCAAAGGATAATAATGAAATATTGAACATACTTAATATTTTGTTCTCAGCTATGGATTTTAGATTTGTCATTCATACAATGTTTGCTTCTAATCGAATTTGAGAAAAATGTAGTTGTCAAAGATTTATTCAAAGAAATGTTTTCAATCTTCTGATGAAAGTGGGAACTCACTTTTAAGCAAAAACGATTACTTCCTACAGGGTTTGAACCCATAAACTTCTGATTGAAAGGCTAGTGACCCAAACCGATCTACCAGTTCGTATGTCTTCACTGAGTCTCTTTTGACTCTTATATAAAGTGGTTTCCTGCTCCACAATTTTTGTTTATGTCGATACGACTATAAGTTTGTGGTGAATATTTGGACGTTACAACTCTTGCAATGCATAAAAGTCTTTTTCGTATAAATTATATTCAATTTTATGTCCTAATAACTTATATACAATAGGTTTAATATGTGAAATGATTGGGGTTGGAGTGATCGTAAATGTTTTCATAGTTAGGAGCCTGAATATGCAAACCCGCTTAACGTGGGGATTTAATTGTGTGAAATTTGGTACCAGAACAATGATTCCCATTTGCTAATACGTCCAACGTAAAATTAATAGCAATCACCGAAACGACAAAAACAGTTCCTTTTGTGAGTAGTGGACAATACACAGTAGAGGCACGGGGAGCGCGCTCCCCTGAAGGGTAGACATAACTCTTTTGTGTGATTTTAACGGGACAAGACAACAGTTTATTTTTTCTTTATATCTGAACAATAATCTGCTTTCTATCTACTATTAGTACAAACTAGTTAATATTCTCAAATGTTACAGTAGCCAATATTTTGCGCCCCCTCGAAGGCGAGCAGACGTCCTGTTTTAGCCGGGAAAGTCTTTTTTTTCCAACCGTTGTCCCGTTTTGTTTTGACTGTAAAACGGGACGCCTAATTGTCCCGTTTTAAAGCAAAAATGGCCCAAGTGTCCCGTAATTATTATTCAAAATATAAATGGTCAATACAAATTCTACACTCTTCCGTACCGACACTCATTAGGAAGAGTGTTTAGAACTACTGAATGTTCAAATGGGAATTGAGTGTTCTGTGGTTCAAGTGGGAATTGAATGGGAACTCTGAGTGTTCAAGTAGCTTAAAGTATTGTTGGGTAGTACTTAAGTTAGAAACGCTGTGTTATCACTCTTACATGTGCATTTAGCAAATTGAAAACACTACTGAGTCCCAAAATGCAATCTGGAAGTCAGATATTAACCCCCTCCCCTATCGCCGATACGTATGCATCCCGTTTTTGCAAGTAAAAATTTTGGTCACCTTGGTCCCCTCCAAACTTGCATTCGCCTGACGAAGAATGAACACATATACATCTACCGTGGGGGGCGCGGTGGTTCAGTGGTAGAGCGTTCACCTCTGGTGCTTGGGGTCCCGGGCTCGATTCGCCAAGTGAACTTTGTGGTGGACAAACACCGTGCTCGTGGGTTTTCTCGGGGTTCTCCCGTTTCCTCCCACTTTCTTTATTACACAATTTCACTCATCTCTGATCATCACTGTCTCCTTTAGCCTAACCGGCATAACCTTGGGACGTAAAACTTAAAGATTTCATTTCATATAAATCTACCGTGGCCCAGTGACAGATCTAGAAAGGGGCGCGCGCCCGTAGAAGGAAAGCAATACCCTTTCTGTGTTATTTCCATAAACGACAAAAGTACCGTAATTGCGGGCTACTTGGACCCATACCAAACACTCGTTTAAAGTCTCATATGCAATGCAATAATGAGTGAGTTCAGAGTTAGATCCGTTAGATATTGGTAGGCTACGATTGAGCAGCATTGGTAAGAAAGGTCGTTGACGAAAAGAGTGTATTTATTGACCGCCAAACTTTTATGTATGGACACTATTTGCAAGGAAGTGGAACCAATGCTAAGTTAACACATAAGTAGTTACATATAGGTTAATGAAACTGACATGGTAAACTTTCTCATATACAATAAGATGTGTGCGTAATTGCATTATTTATGAAGTGTGTACATATGACCTGGAAAACATGGATATTTTGTCCCACCACGTCTTTTGTTATCTTTATCCCACCCCATCCTTTGTTATCTTTATCAATGAAAAATAAAGGTCTGTTGTCACGTGTCACACAAGTTAAGGACTTTTCATTGTTTCCTTAAGGATACCGGTACAAAATGGTACATCAATATAAAAGATTGCCTGCAGGTCGAAAATATGCTGATTTTCCATAACAGCTTGAAGAATGTTTACCAGCAATTCAGTCGGGGAAATTGTCGCAAAAAGAAACAGAAGCTCATTTCAAGATAAGTCGTTCCACCATAGAAAGAAGATTAAAAAACAGGTCAAGGCAGAATCAGGGCCATCTGAAAGTGTTCACTGAAGAAGAAGAATTAGCCTTCGCTAGTCATCTTGATAAAGTTTGTGATTTCGGATTCCTCGTTAATTAACTTGATTTCAGATTTATTGTGAAGTCCTATTTAGCCATGCATGGGAGAACTGTCATTGCTTTCTAAGACAATCTTCCCAGTCGACACTGGGTGAAGTTATTTTAGAAATTGCACCTCCAGTCAACGACTAAATTTGCTGCTAATATAGATAGGGCTTGTGCAGCTGTAGAAGAAAACGTAATCAGCTATTACAGTCATTATATTTGATAGTACCTCTTAACATGTTCTCTTTGTGGTTTGCAGTAAATAAAAAGTGTTGTTCTTGGAACACCTACGTCCAACTTAGTCTCAGAGCAGATCTCAATGGTTTTCTGTAGGAAAGTATGGGGGTGGGTTCAAGTAGCCCGAACGCGAGTCTTACTTGGACCCATTTTTTTTTTTATAATACTCGCCTGTGCTTTGTTTTAAATATATGTAACTAAACTGTCCTCGATATGTACAATAAAGCCTGTAGTTTCACTTAATAGGGTTATGACAATAACTTTCGAGTTTTCGTGGATGAAAACAGGCCGAGAGAACGAATTTATTGCAAAATTAGGTTCAAGTAGCCCGCATCTACGGTATTTCTTTTGTCAATACATTAGACCAGTGATTCCCAACCAATGTGTCATGTATTCCCATAGAATGTGTCGCAAAACTTTAAATTTAAAAATCACGACGTCGTGGGCATTCAATAAAGTATGTCGTCAGCTAAAAAAGGTTGGAAACCACTATATTAGACCAATAATTTGCTCTCAATCTATTGTCATTTCAAACTAACTAATAACCCCATGCGTTACAGCTGGTATCATTTTGCTTCCCTCTGTACCTTCCATCCTTTTGTGCAAAATTAAAAACATATAAATCTTCCGTGCTACAGTGCGGTGGCTTAGTGGTAGAGCGTTCACCTCTGGTGCTTGGGGTCCCGAGTTCGATCTCAGCCCCCGCCAAGTGAACTTTGTGGTGGACAAACACCGTGTGCGTGGGTTTTCTCGGGGTTCTTTCGTTTCCTCCCACTTTCTTCATTCCACCATTTCATTCATTTCTCATCATCACCGTCTCCTTTAGCCTAACCGGCATAGCCGTGGGACGTAAAACTCAAAGATTTCATTTCATTTTTCCGTGCTACAGTGGCGGTCTAGAAGGAGGTTCGTCCCCATGAAGATTAGATATAACTGTTTTATTCCAATGAGACGAGACAAAAATATCGTTGTATTAGACCTGTAATCTGTTCTCAGTCTGTTGGAAGTACAAACTAGTTAATATCTCCAAGTATCATAGCGGGTAATATTGTGCACCCTCTCCGAACCTTCTAATCTCTGGTACAGATACATGAATTAAGAAATATAAATCTTCCGTGACCCAGTGGCGGATCAACAATACAAAGGTGCACACACCACTCTCAAGGAAAATATTTCCCTTTCTGTACTATTTCCACAGACGACAGAAGATTTTTGTCTATATATTAGACCAATTATCTGCTCTTAATCCATTGTTGGTACATACAAACTAGCTAATATTCTCAAGTGTTACAGCGGGTAATATTTTGTGCCCCCTCCGAACCTACCATCCTTTGTGCAAAAATGAAGAGATATAAACCTTCTGAAACCAAAGGTCTAACAATACTGAAAAACAATATATAAAAAGTATTAGAGACGATTTTAGTGACGATACCTTTCCAGACTGCCCAAAGATACATATTTAAAAGATAAAAGGTAAAAGATTAAAAGTAGATAAAAACTAAAAGATAAAGTTTGACTTTTAGGACTTCAAACTGGATTATGCAGAGATCTTCAACAAGTTGTAGAACACTTCAAAAATTATTCAATGCTAATTACCTCCTTTCAAAATTTCTGGCGCCACATCTGTTTCAGCACGAAGATGTAGCTAGAAACAATCCCTTCAAGCAGCTGAACAGACTTTCTTCCAGGAATTTTGTACGTGGGCAAAATCAAATTGTATAGAAACTACACTAGAACATGAGTGGCTGAAATGTGTATCCTGCACAAGAGCGACATATATAATCGCAGTTTAATTTACGTTACCTTCTGCTAGGGGAAAAGGAGTTGGTCAACTTTGGCAGACTTCAGGTTATGCTTGGAAGTAATATTGCAGCTGAACAATTTAATGTTTGTCTCGTTTTTGGATCGAAAGATCCAATTTATTTCAGGCAAAACTTTTCTTGTAGGCCTTATATCTGGACAACTACATATAGTGTAGCCAAACCCAAACTATCACTTAACTCAGTATGATGTGCTTATTCCATAAAAAAAAAAAAAAACGAAAACTCGATTTAGGGGCCGTTCAAGAATTTTGTGTCCCCTGATCCAACATTTTCTTGAACGCCTTATATATAGGCGCAATATATTTTATTTGAAAAATTCTGAAAAGTAAATAGTGTGCTTAGATTTTATGCGATGACTGTATATCTTCCTTTCTGTTGCAAAGTATTTTCGCTTCGTTTAAATGAAACAGAGTCGTATGCCAGAAAACTCCGGATAAACTCCTCTAGGATGGAAGCCAGGTTTTGAACAGAGGAATAGTGGAATGAAAACAGTGGAAAGAAATGGGAGAAGACTGCGAAAAAACTAACGCACGTGGTGTTTGTCTACTATAAGGCTCACTTAGCCCCAGTTTGGTGATCAAACCAAGAACCCCACGCAGAGAGGTGAGCGTTATATCACTGAGTTACCGTGGACAATGTTAAATCAACAATATACCATGGCCTCTTAATATGTATTTCTGACCACTAGACAGTGGGAAGGAAGTGTTGTTATTTTTTTCCCGTTTTTGGTGTTTCTGTACTTAGAGGAGTGAGATATAATGGATGTTTCAAATACTTTTTAAACTGAGATTTATTGTCATAGGTGCAAGAAATAATGTGACGTAAATTTTGTACCTAATCGAAGTTTCATTTACATCCTAGTGTGCGAATATTCAACTAAGATTAAAATTTATTACATACTATGTTATACATTGCACAAGTAATTTTCATTATAGTGTACAGACTAGCACATAGGTAATGGTAATAATTAGTTACTGTATTGAAAACGTGTTTAATATAAACTTATAATCTGTAACAGTGTTTGCTTTTAATACACATATTTTCCGTAAGTTTACTACTTTTCAATGAAACTAGTGATCGTCATTCTAAAAAGGTTTCATTGCATTAACATCTCTGCTCATGACTGATGGACACGGAAGTTAAAATTGAACTGACTTTCTTTTCCTCTGCAATCTTCACCAGCATTCAGGAAGAACCTATTATAAATTTCCCTTCTTTGATTTTATATTTACATTGTGCAGTACTTACTTGTTTGCTAGCCGAAGAAGTTTGGACTTCTGAACTTTGTTAGTATTGCATACTGTAACAGCAGGAAAAGGAATTTTATAAAGTGGATAGTCTGTGTCTTCCGTAACCATAACCAAATAACTGTCATTGTATTTATTACAAATAAACCATGTTATAGTTATGGCAGATGCTACTCCTATACAGCAAATAACTGCCCAAATGAATCTGAAATACCAAATAATTAGGATATTTAATGAAAAATGCTGGATTTTGCAGAAAATATACCTATATAATGCTCTATTATACTATACCATTATTTTGCCATCACTGATAGTTACTTACCCTAGTTAAAAGCTTCCATGTTATATTGTCTTCTATAGTTTCGAATTGAAATAAAGATTTAGTCCAATAATCACAATCTTCTCCATCATAATGTTTTACCTTCTATCGCAAACTTGTTAGGTCAATTTCTCTCAAGAAAACACTCGAATCAACGTCTTTTCTCCTTTTGAATAACTTTAATATTGTTCTTCACCCTCGAATAAGGCAATTGGCAGGTGTCCTTGTAATCTAGTTGCCAAGATGAAGTGACCTTGGGGCGTTTGAATATCAGACACTCCCACTTCATACACTTCTATTTAGTGTGACTCCAACCATCCGTATTGTGAATAACGTATCGTCGCACTGAGTATTCGGCAACTTCTCGTAGCATCTGCAGAATACTCTGACCTCGGTATGGGTAAGATTATTAAGTATTAGAAATAATCTTAATGTAATAATACTAGCTGAAATGCCCGTTCTTCTCATGGGGAAAATAAGTTTATGGGAAATGTTTGAATCCCCTTCCTCCTTCGAACATTTATTTCAATGAAATTGTAGTGATAAAATTACAGAAGATATTCAATTTTCAGCATAAATATTGAAACATCCTACCCCTACACAATATTCTTTAATCAAATTGACATGATTTAAAAAAAGAACTTGAAGTGAGTACTATCTCTCTTCCAAAAATCGTTTCAAACGGGCCAGATGTTTTTCCGATCCTGAAAACTATGAATTCGATACAAATCTCAGTCATTTTTGACATTTTACTTTTCACTACCTCCATCTCACCCCCTATAAATAGAGATGTACTTGCACTTAAACGGCATTTAGAACGTCACTACTCATTTCAGAGACCCCTAAAACTATGGATTCGACACTAATATCAGTCTTCAGTTATTTTTACACTTTACAATTTCACTTCCTCCCAGTGTGCTAATAGGGACTGAATTTGAACATACGTAAATGACATATAACGTATCATTCTTTATATAAGCGACCCCGAAAACTACGGATTCGACACTCATATCGGCCGTTTGTGATCATTTTTATGTCACCCCTCCTACTTCCCATAAGTGTGCTACCGGATTCTACCCTCACTGGAGGGCTAAAATTGGACTTATAGGACATTGTAATTGTCACACATCATCTTGTGGACCCCGAAAACTATGGATCCGACACTTATGTTATTTTTATTTGTTTCTCCCTCCCTAGGTATGTTAGAGAGTTACCCCGACAGTACTCTTTTTCTAATTAATACGTGTATCAAATTTGGTTAAAATTCTTCCAGAAATTACAGAGTTATACTGGAGCATACACACAGATACATCCATTTTTATACATAAAGATTAGTAAGCTTGTGTGAGATAAGCTGCTATAACATGACCATATTCCCACGTTTGTAAATGCAATTGAAATATAAAAGTGAATCATAAGTCTGGGAAATAGTGTGGTATACAACATTTCAGTTCAATAGGAGCAAGTTAATATTCAAAGTACAGCCCTCCTGTTGATCTGTCTGCAGCCACTTTTCTCAGTTCAGTGCAGTGCTTCTCAGTGTATATTCACTACAGTTCAATGAAAGGAAGTTAACATTCAAAGTGTAGCCACTCATGTTGGACTGTCTGCAGCCACTTTTTCCCCAGTCTCTCGATTCCATGTCCATGTCGATTTCATGTCTTGTTCTGAGAGGAAAGAAGGCAGGCACTGATGTTTGCACCTCATTCTTGTCGGTAAAGCTTCCAGACTTCAGGAAGTGCTTATGGACCGAAACTAATTCGAGGTATTAACTGCGAGGTACTAATTCGAGTCAAAGTCAGAACTATATACTGGGTATGGTATCAAGACGATGCAGTCAAGTTTCGTTGTTATTTTCGAGTGGTTTCGCATTATCCTGTGCAGCAACAGCGCGTTTTCGGTTCACTAATGCAGGATATTTTTGGCGTAGTGCAGTATACATCAACTCAAAGTGTTTGCAATAAAGATCGGGAATGATGGTACGACTGTTAGGAACGAGCTGAAAGTGAATTAGCCCTTTGTACCACATAGTGCATGATTTTATGCTCAAAACATTCCTGTTTGACGACAGGTTCTGGAAGTTTGTCTTTGCTTAATCAGTGCTTTTGTCTCTTTCGGCTGTAGGAAAAACACCAACTTTTCGTCACATGTGTCAATTCGTTTCAGGAAACACAAATCAAGCAAATTTTGCAGCAGTTGTCATCACACATTCACCCTTCTCTGGGTCTGAGCTGGAATCAACTCATGTCGCACAATGTGGCAGCTGCTGATGGTTTTCCCCAGTTCGTGAAGGTGACGCACTACAGTGAACTGGGGCATGCCGAGTTGATATAACAATCATCGCGAGCTGGTAGATAGATTTTCCTCAATGTTACCTCAGAATGTGTTACATTACAGGTTACTAGGGCGGCTGGATCTTGGCTGATCTTCGACATTTTTACAACTTCCACGAAATTTCCAGAGTCAACGAGTTGCTGTACTGCTTCCCTGTATCTTCCTCTTTGGCACAACAAATATTTCGGGTTGTTGTTGAAGAGCTTGCCCCAGTTCAAAATCATACAGTAAGAGTTAACATATCAGACGTTGTTGAGCACTCATCGTCAGTCATTAAAAACTGACTGAAGAAGCTGACGATGTGGCTAACTCTGTGTTAAATAGTCCGCTTGTCACACCATCTTTTGGTCCAGTTTGACCATATCCTTACGGTTGATCATGGCGTATACACGTGTGTGCTGTTCAGATTGGGTAAATATTGCAAGACATATTACTCATCTCTGTAGTTAAGGTTCTCTAGGGGTAATTACTTTTTCAAAACTCTTGTCAGTTTGTTTTATTCCTATTTTCTTCCAACATGTTTTCTATTTTGTTATCTGGCCATTTAGCTTTCTCGCAACCTATGATTTACCCTTCGTAATTTTTTGGCAATATGAAGTTGGCACCCTCCCCACATTCGAAATTTAAAAATAGATACTACCAATAAGGTCATTATTTGTTCCATGTCAATATTTAGGTTACAATTTGTTCTAATTTGTCAAATATGTCCCATTATTTGTTCAGACTTATTTATAGTTAGAGTGAACAACACAATTTAGGAACCAATTCACGTTTTCATATTCAATATCAGAGAGTTAACCAGAAACTGCGACTAAAAATTCGGGAATAATTTGTCCTAATTTGATTATTAAGTCCCTTTATTTATTCAAGTATATTCATAGGGATAACGAACAATACAATTTGTGCAACGAACATAACACTTACATACTCAGTAACATTGAATTTATCAGAAACTACTACCAAAAATTCGGGTATAATTTGTTCAAATTGTTAAATATGTCTGATAATTTATTCACACTTTTAATGAGACAGTCTATAATTAGTGGTAAATTAAAAGAAAATTATTCTGCAAATTTACAGTACCATAGGGATACCTCACGGAAATGTTAGATCACAATTTGTTCCAATTTGTTCAAAATGTCCTATAATTTGTTATTTTATGACGCTTATTGTCGGACATAGCATGCAAAGAAAAGTAAATTTGGATCAAATAAGTAATTGTATTTTGGAAATTAATGGGATTTAAGACACTTCACAAAATGTTTAGATGATGATTTGTTTCAATTTGACACATAATTTGTTCAGACTTACCTATGGAAAGTGCGTCCTACACAAAATAGGGGGCAAGCATCACACATACATACTTAATATCAGAAAATTAAACCAATGAACCACCAGTAATTATGTCTTAATATATTCCAATTTGTACTCTATTTCCCAAAATTTATGCACGCTTGTTTAAGGAGAGAGAGAGACAAAACAAATGAGGGGCCAACTTCACACTTGTATTCAATGTCACAGAACCAATCCAAACCACCGCCAATTAAGTTATAACTCGTTACATTTTTTTCGATATGCTCCATAATTTGTTCAGCCTTAGATTGAGACAGAGTGATCAATTGAGGATAAATTTGGGACTAGAAATAATTTGAATTGATTCTGTGACATTAAGTATGTAAGTGTGAAGTTGGCCTCTCACCTTGTGTGGGATGCTCTTCATTAATAAGCGTGAACAAATTATGGCAGATAGTAAATAAATTGGAAAAAGTTATGTCTTAATTATTGATGGTGATTTCGTTTTCTTCTGTGATATTGAGTGTAAAAGAGTAAAGTTGGCCCCAGCAATGTGAAAATAAATAAATTCACTACACGGCATAACCTTGGGACATAAAACTGGAACATTTCTTTACACTTTCTCTTCAAATAAAGGTGAACCAATTATAGGACATAATGAACAAATTGGAACCAATTATGATTAATTATTGGTGTTGTTTTGGATTAATTCTGTGATATTGATTGTGTGAGTGTTAAATTGGTCCTATCAACTTATGTTCAACGTTTTCTCTATGAATGATACTGAACAAACTGAGTAAATTATAACCTAATTATTGGTTTGTGTTTTGCGATTGAGTATGTAAGTGTAACTTGACCACACCAAAAAGTGCTAAGTGGTCTTTCTACAAATAAGCGTGAAGAAATTATGGAACATAATGTATACATCGGACAAATTATGACTTACTATTTACTATTGATTTATTATGATTTAGTGACGTTTCCTGTGTTTCTTTAAATTTCCAACTTAAAATCCAGTCCTTGTCCGATTTTAGTCCTTATTGTACGATACGTTCGATCACAGCCCTGAAAATAATATTATTTTAAAAGTGACCGAATGGGAGCAAATTACGGTTCCCCTAATTACGCGTAACGAGATTTTAATATTGTAATTTAAAATTATATTATAGCTGTGAATGGCAAAATTGACCTTCTAAATATTTTCATACGAAGTAAATAGACCTAATTTCCATATAGATCTTTTAGTTATTGTTCATTTCCATATTTGATTTAAATTTGTTACATATTTAAAGATTATGTACGTATAATGCTCAAGTGTAATATTTGCAAATATACAAAGTTTTCTAGACTATAAAATGATTCTGTATTTGAAGTGGCCTCAATTATGGATTAAGTAGAACAAGCTTTTAATTTAGTCCCAAAAGTACTCTAAATTGATCGCTATGCCCCAATATAAGAATAAACAAATTATGGTGTATACATAGTTAACAAATTGGAACAATTTATGTTTGACTATTGGTAATGATTTGCATTGATTCACTGTGCAAGTGTGAAGCTCATCCCATCATCTTGTTTTGGTTTCTCTCTCCATTAATACGCGTGAACGTAGTGAAAAAATGAAACAAGTTATGACTTAATTGGACCATTTGGATGCCAAGTGCCTAACTCCAAAATTGAAATTTTCCAGGAGTAAAATTTAAAGTTTATATCTCATGAACAAGTTATGTTTGTGTTGTTTGCAACTAAAACCATGACAATGTAGTTTCCGGTATAATTTACTGTTTATAAAAATGGTTTTAGAAAGATATCCATCTATAAAAGTGAATGAATGCATTAGTCCATTTTTTCTCTTTCTGGAGTTAAGGCACTTGGGATCCTATTATTGGTAGTACTTTGGATTGATTCTGCGGCATTGAGTATGGAAGTGTAAAGTTACTCTCTCCACCTTGTTTTGATCTCTGTCTCTCTCCTTAAATAAGCTTGAACAAATTATGACCTAATTGTTGGTAGTGTCTCGGATTGATTCTGCGATATTGAGTACGGAAATGTAAAGCATTCCTCTCCTCACATATCTTTCTCCTTAAATAATCACGAACAAATTAAGGGACATACTAAGCAAATTGGAACAAACTATGACCTGATTATTAGCCGTGCTTTGAATTGCTTTTGCGTAATTGAGAATGCCAATGTAAAGTTGATCCTCTACCTTATTTTGGTCTCTTCTTAAATAAAGCTTGAACAAATTTTGGGATATATTGAACTAATTGAAAAAAAAATGTCCTAATTGTTGGTAGTGGATTGGATGTGTGAAGTTGCCCCTCAACCTTGTTTTGGTCTCTCTCCTTAAATAAGCGTGAACAAATTAAGAGACACTCAACTCATTGGAATGAATTGTAACCTAATTATTGGTAGTGGTTTTTATTGATATTGAGTATACAAGTGCGAAGTTGGCACCACTATTTTGTGTTGCTCTTTAAACTTAAATAACGTGAACAAATTATGGAACATAGTGAACAAATTGAAATTAATTTATTAGCCAATTATTGGTAGTGGTCTGAATTGATTCTCTGACATTGAGTATGCAAGTATGAAGTTGGTTTCGGCTTGTTTTTACCTCTCTTTTCTTAAATAAGCGTGAACATTTATGCGAAACTAATTGTGACGTAACTATTGGTAGAATCTAATCTTTTAAATTTTGATTGGGGGGAAACAGTGTGAAGTCCGCTCTCCACCTTGTTTTGGACTTTCTCTCTCCTTAAATAAGCGCGAACAAATTATGGGACATAGTGAACGAAATAACTCAGTATACCAACGTAATGTAATAATGGTCCAATTTAATATACAAAATATATGACATTTTGATTTATATATTGTTGTTTCAAGTTGTCGTTTTATACTCTCCATGTTATTTGTTCAATATTACGTATTTACTTCATTTCGTTGGTACAGTAAGTTTTTCTTTTCCCTCTTTCTGTCAATTTACAGATAAAGTAATCATTTAAATACTTATATGTTTACAACATCGATTTCTATATTGCTGATCATTCTGTGGTTTTAATAGTTAAATATTTTGTAGTTTTAATAATTACCTAGAAAAAGTTGAAATGTTGGCATCTACAATGTATTTGATTCCATGAAGACTAGAATTTGTAAAAGCTTGTTTAATGGTGGACTTCATTACATTAAAATCATGGGATGAATCCTCTTTCCAAATCCTTTCTTCTAAACTAGGAGTCACTTTGTTTGACTTCATCATGCAACAAAACAAAAATTATGAAGTGATCCTGAAAATTAAAGTGATAGAGATTAAGTAAGACAACATGATACCAACAGAAATAGTATTTATATGTAATTTTAAATTACACGAGTTTTAGTCAGTATTTAATGGGTCTATTTTAAAAATAGTTGAGGTATTAATAGTTATATTTGGTACGAGTAGTGATTGATGTTTGTTGTTACAGATCGACAAGAGGTAATATTTTAAAGCATATTAGAGAAGGACCAATAAGAAGACATCAGTAAGGCGTGAAACGTCCTGTACACTGGAAAGCGAGAAGCATGGCCAAGGGTGCAGGCCTGATTATGGAAGAAGATGCATCAACTCAGATACATACGAAATATTACATATAGTGGTGGTGATGCAGGCCCAAGCCATGCGATGATATTAAGATAGATTGAAAAAAAAAATAAGAGAGAACATGAGCCAAAGCTCAAAGGAACGAGTTCTGAATGGCCTCCTAGTACAAGAACTTTTAGTGTGATTGAAGTTACGAATATAATCGTCATGAATGACAAGCACGTAACAATACACAAAATAGTGTCAGAAACTGGAATATCTCTTGAAAGAGTGTCCACAGTACTACACGAAGAGCTGAATTTTTAAGAAAAGAGAAAAGGAAACATTTTCCCAATCTGATGAATGGACAGAAGGAAACACGTGTAACGAGTTCCCGGGAAGTCTTGACCCTGTATCATAGGGATCAAAACTTTTTTTTCTGCAGACTCATCACTGGAAACGAGTCTTGGTTTCATTACAGCACACTTGAGTCAAAGAGTGGCTCGAAAATGGTAACATAATGGCAGTCCTTGACTCTAAATTATCGGAGTTACACCTGTTGATAATGAAATCTTTACCATTTTCTGAGACGAGAAATTAATAGTGCTTACTTCATGGCTTCTTACCTACCACATAGTGAATAATGCAGCATATTCTGAGACACTCACAGCGCTTTGACCCAGAATATACTTGACCAGACACTGCAAATAGGAAAGTGAAGTTTTGCTGCTGGTTGATATTGCACGGCTACACACGAGTAAGGTGACGTGTCAACATTTTCAAGATACTGGATTTACAGTCCTACCTCCTCCATTGAATATAGTTGAGTCCTTGTATGTCACATACCTTTAAAATATTTTATATTTCTTTTCTAATTTGGTTACATTTATTTTGGAATATGGATTCCATATAACGTCTGCGTATTTGAGCTTGGTACAAACGCAATATTCATATATCTTTTAAATAGCTTTGAGGAGGAGTATGAGGAGGTTGTGAGGGTGGATTTTGATTTTGGTGAAGATTTGGATTTGAAACATCAGGTTGACTGGAAGTTGAAAGTGGTGGGGAAAGGTTCTGTAGTTGCGGTGCGGTGGTAAAAGTAGTGAGTATTGCATTTACGAATAATTATGTACTAGTTGAGAGGGTTATGCACGGTAGAAATGGGATTTTGTATGTGGGTTAGCATTGAAGAATTAGGTATCGTATAGTTGGTAAATTCGCTTAAAAGAAATGCTGACGGCAGGTACGGTTGGCCCTATATCGAATCCATATTCAAAAATAAATGTAACCAAATTAGAAAAGAAATATAACATTTTAAAGACATACAAAGAAACTCAACTATTTTCAATGACATATAACAATCAATCGTTAAACTTTACTACCTTCAGTCTTAAGAGAGGAGAACCATATAGGAAATATTATTTAAATATAGACTGCTTCACAATAATATGGATTACATGGACCTGTTTAATAAATTTAGAATTAATGTTCCAGTAAATGTAACCCACCCGGAAAATATAACTTGCTTTGTTGTGGCAGACCCCACGCGAATGCTACAATATAAGAAAATCACAATATGACGACAGAATGCAACTTACAATAAGTTAGTTAAAGCTAAGATTGAACTGAACATCAATGTTAGGAGCAAAACAAAATTCAAAGATGTAATTGTATTATATATAATGTTTCTGTTTGTGGTGAACACTTAGATAATATTTAGATACTTAAGCAGTGTGTGTTACGGAGCTGTAATTGGATACTTCAACATGTTGTGTCTTGCAATACATACATAAATAAATACTTTATTTTTGTTTAACTTTAATATATAGGATGGTTGTAAATTCAATACTTATGATTTCAAAAGTTGATACAGTGAAAACCGCAAAATGGCTGGTGTACACAGCGTACAAGACAGAGCTAAGATTGCTGCCAGGTTTGAAGTTTCGAAGTCGGTGCTGCAAGTGCTGAGATGATGGAGGCAAGAGCGAAATAGGAATGCAAAGCTTAACGCTAAGACAGTTTTTTAAAAAAAAAGTCATAAGAAATGCATAAATGGAAAAAAATGCAATCAAGACCAAAGGTAATCATCTGATGGAGAATGACGTCTACCAGATTCATTGATGCATACATGCTACGCAACGCCATGAATGGTGAACGGTACTTGGAGATGCTTCGAACAAAAGTATGGCCTGTGATTCAAGAATGGGAAAATGGAAGGGAATTACTGTTTATGTAAGATGGAGCTCCGCCCCACTATGCAATTCCAGTAAGAGCGTGGCTTGATGACAATTTCCTTGACAGATTGATTGGCCGCCGGGGACGAAGAGAATGGCCTGCAAGCAGCCCCGATCTAACCTCATGCGACTTCTTGCTTTGAGGTTGGGCTGAGGAACAAGGTTACAAGTTAAAACTAAGGGATATTAACAGTCTTGAACTATATATCCATGAAGTGTTTGAAAATATTCCAGTTGAAATGCTAAGAAGTTCCGTGTATTCTGTTCCTAAAAGATTCTAGAAGTGTGTGGAAAATACGGGTGTATACGTTGAAATGTAACTTAATAACCAAATAGTCCTAATAATGTATTCAATTTAAATAAAACTGTGATAAGTTGTTTACTTTTTGAAATATTCATTGTTACAAATAGGTACTGGACTTTACAGCTACCCTGTAGTCCGAATATAAGGAATATATCAATTGAAGATCACACCAAATTGGGCAAAATGATTTGATAGTAAATTGTCATGCGTAGGTTTCGAAGAATCAAGAGAAACAAATTTTTATGGCGTTAAAAGTATTTAGTTCGTTACTGTAATTCAGTTGATAGTTTGTATTCTGTTCGAACATATCATTTATCTACTTACTTATTTGTATACTGTACATGAAAGATAGAAGCTGTTAAGTAGCAGATTATTTTTTGATTTGTCGTAACACTGACTCAATACTCCTAACAGAGTTCCACATAGTTACTCTTTGTAATGTTAACCTTCACATAATTTAATCTAAAATATTAAAAACACTGAACAAGGAAAACAAATTAATCCTTTAATTCATGTTTCTGGTGTAACCGTTCATAAGATTGACGTTACCTGATACAATATTCAACAAGCTGTCTCTCTGTGACATAGACAACGGAGTCTGATCCAAGGAATATATTTAAATTACAGTTACATGTTTATAATATATGACACATTTTATATCTATTTTAAGTTACTATAAACAACTATTCAAAGTTGTTTATGCACTAAGAAATCAATAATTGTAGAAAATTCCATATAAGATTTTATCAGTGTTTATCTACAGCTAACAAAGAAGACAAAAAGTGTGATGGAAGTTAGAACACCTGCTGGATAGCTGTTATTAAAATATTTCGTCAATAGAAGACATTTTAAGTGTATGTATTTAATGATGTATGGATGTTAGATGAAGTGAATAACATCCATGGAAACGAAATGTCAATTTAATTTATCATGCATGCATTCCTAAAAAGAAAAACCTCTAATTTTGTTTATATTTTCATTTACTTCTATTTACTTTATTCCCATTTGTCCTAATACAAATAAAATATTAAAAATTGTTTTCAAAGACACATGTATCTTATTTTGAATACACTAGCTACATTTTTATAAGTGACTAAAAAATCTATTTGTTTTTACATTAACACAGATGACATTGAAAGTACCAAAATTAATAAAATAAAATAATATGAAATAAATTTAGACTCTAGTTGAAAGCTATAGCTATAGTTTCACGTTCCACCATTATGTCTTGTAGGCTGAAGCAATGAAAGTGAATTTTTAAATAAAAAATTATGGAGTGAGATTGTGGGGGAGAAATGGGAAAACTTCGAGAAGATTCATATTCACCACAAACATGCATGACTGGAATCGAATCAGGGACACCATGCACCAGAGGTCAGCGCTCTAGCACTGAGCCACTATGCTTCCACAATTATAATAAATTTAAATGTCATGTTCTTATTGGAATATGTTTCCGAAAGCGTAAGTGGTTGTATTATATTTATGAAATATGAACTATTTACTAATTTATGAACTTTGAAAAAAAAAAGTTACACTAGTTTTACAGAAAATTGTCAAAATAAAGACCTTCTTGAGCTAACTCGCCTTATCGAAAGGGCATAGCCGGATAAGGGGGTGAAAAGTGCCCTTACACAGATTACTGTGACATTTATACCAAAGGTAGCTCACATCCTTAGATAACTTTGGCCAGAAAATTAACTGCAAATTCTTTCGAATTTCGAAGTTATTGTTGAAAATTCGAAAATCAAAAATTGTTCATATCTCGGAAAAGATTTAAGGATTTAGGATTTAGATTTCTGTGCTTTCGGCGTCTAAGACCATTTAGATCGTCACGTATGAGGGATAACGTCCCTTGGCGAGTCCCTTCGTCCGGGGAAGGGGAAGGAAGGAAGTGGCCTGGGACCTATAATTTAGGTATGATGGCGACATTTGCCTGGTGTCAATGAGAAAAACTCAGGAAAACCTCATTCAGGATGGCTGGTCTGAATAAACCTTTTTACTCTTTTTCGACCGAGTGCTCCCCCCGGGAATCGAACCCGGGCCCGCTTGCACCGAGGAAACTACTTAAGTTACGAGGATGAAGAAACATCAATATTCTTTGCTTGAAAGGTCTTACCGAGAACAAGAAACAATGTATGTCACACACCAAGTTTCTAGCGAAAATCGCGTCGAAAATATTCAAATTCATGTATTTTTGCTTTATGTTTGAGTAACCACCTTCCATTTTCCACCATAGAAGCACCATCAACTCGCCTATAATATATTTTGAACATTGTTTGATACCCTTAGTGCAATTTGTTGTAAAATGAGGAAAACCATAGTCGGACCGCCTGGAAGATATGCAAGCGCGTTACGTCATAAATATTTGGGAGTCACGAATACTGTCAGAAGTCAAATATGGTCGAGTTTCAGTTTCTGACTCGCCATAAATGGCTCTACATTTCAATATAAGTCTCATAATCCTACCTCTACCAGAAACCACGTGAGAAGAGCTCATAATAATTGAAAAAGCTATTGTGGCAACAAAACTTCACAATACTATTGACCATTTGGTATTAATTTTTGATGGAAGATATATTCGACACGGCATGAAGTCGAAAAATGAGTACAAACGAAAATCGTATTCTGAAAGCAAGTTCCCTGTATGTAAGCCATTCGCTATTTATACTACGACTGGTTATATTGAAGATATGCTGGGGCCATATGTTGCAATCACAAATGAAGCAGCAATAGTAAAACGCGTGTTTCAAGATCAAACGGGCTAGCGATTCTTATGACACAAGGTGCTAGTTACTGTGTGAATCACGGCTTTTGAAATACAACTGAATATTTAGAAGAAAAAGGATTTATAGTTTTAATGCCTACACTGAAAGTTAAGTGCAGGCAATTGACTACGACTGAGGCAAACTTTTCCTGCTATGTTACAAAAATTCGCTGGCTTGCTGGATCCAACTAACATTGCTCTAAAGTTAACTTGGTTGCATATCTTCTACAAAAGGAATGATTTTATGTATTTTAACAACATATAAGTACGGATTGATAAAAAAAGTACAAAAGTAGGCTATACTTGGGAAGTCTTCGTTCCTAGGTAATATAAACCTAAAATTAAAAAAAAAAAAAAAACATGAATCGGCTACCGATTTATATCAATAATTTCTATACCGAAATACTCAAAAAATGGATGAAGAACAATCTGAAACATCAAATTTACGATCATAGGTTAACCAAACAAAAATAAACATAATTGATAAATCAACAAAGGAAGAAAGTGGAAGATTTACTCACAAAATCACAATAGAGGAAGAGAATCGTCCGATAATAAGGATAGTAAAAAGAAAAAAACAGCGTATCTGTACTCTCACACAAAAAACATAACTTCATGGAAGAAAAAAAGATGAATATGAAGAGAATAAAAAACAAGAAGAATAATTAACAAAAGGGTATGAAATAACTCTATGTTTTGTAGCTTTAGTTATAGAAAAAGTAAAGCAAGTTCGGCAATTATACATAGCATCCATAGAAACTGATTGACTAGGTTATAAAACAGTCAACAGTAGAAAGACTAAGTAATCACTTAAAGATGGATAACAGAAAAAGCCAAAGATACGAAAAAACGACTGAAAGAAGAGATTGGAAATTTAACCAACAGAAAGAACAAATACAGAAGGAAAATCCCTATATACAACCGTCGGGGTATAAAACAAACACCAGAATAAGTAACAAAAAGGATGCAAATGATTAAAAAAGTCACGAAAAACAATCAGAAACCCAGGGCAAAGGCAAAGGGAAATTAAAACATTGCCAGAGTAAAGTCAAACTTTTTAGATCAGTAAATCATGCCAAAGAAAAGATCAGAAAAGACGATGCAAGAAACAAGAAACACATAAATTGCAGCGGCGGCTGGTACTATATGTTGCATGGTTGTGCAACCGGATATTTTTTAATACTAAAACTATTTTTAAGTTTTAAAGTAGTGTATCAGTAAAAAATAAACCTCTGCTCTTGAGCGCAAAACAGTATTGATGCATTTCTGAAAAAAGTCAATTAAAAAAACGGAAAGAAAGAGAGAGATTTACATTTCCGGTGGCAGCGAACGTTGCCACTGGAAGCAGTAACATTGAGCATATGGCAGCGAGCTCCTATCTCTTAACATGGGGAAGTGGATTTATTCTTGCATCGCTCCTATCTTCCCGTATTGGTCTCATGCGGTTGCCTTTTTTCCGCAACTGGTCAGCTTCTGTAATAGTTACGAATTCCTCCGCTTAGCAGCGCTTGACTCAATTGATAGGGTGAGCGAGATACAGACGTCTGGAAGAAAGAAGTTATTCACAAAACATAAACTCGCAAAGAACAAATATAAGTCTGGTGGTAGCAGGGACGGATCCAGGCTGAAAGTTTGGGGGGGGGGGGCGGTCGTTCGAAGTCAATGGATTTTATTTAACATTTATAATACAAAGGTGAAAATTCTTGGGATAAGATTTATTTTTTAAAAAATCCTATTCTGGGGGGTCGATCGAGTCTCGAAGAAGAAAATGTCTTACTACTGGTCTAATTCCTAGCTCTGTGTCTTTCGTGCACATGATTCTGTGTTCGATTTCCGGCGGAGAGCATAAATTAATATCAAATCATTCACTTCCAATACTCATCTGTCTTCTTTAGCCTAATTTGCTGGAATGTTAAAGTACTTTACTATTATTTTTTTTTCATTTTCGAAGGAAAACATCTTAGATTTCATGCTTCT
The DNA here is from genome assembly GCF_964235325.1 of Thermobia domestica. Lineage (NCBI taxonomy): Eukaryota > Metazoa > Arthropoda > Insecta > Zygentoma > Lepismatidae > Thermobia > Thermobia domestica. The sequence goes on from NC_137455.1 coordinate 282,949,441, forward strand.
TTACAGACAAAAATATGTGGTTTCTGAAAATGGACTTTTTGTACCGTATATTTATACAAAGAAATGCTAACAAAATGCATATTGTCGGAGGAGAGAGGTGTTTCTGGACCCTAAAGAAAATAAAGCGAAAAATATTTGCGGTAGCGATGCTTTCTATTCAGAGAAACTTGGCGAGCAGTATTTCAGATTTCAATAAAGTCATAGAAAAATTTGAAGCCTAAAAGATGAAAGAAAGACCTTCCATTCTAAAATAATGCATAGTTTATAATAATTAAATACTTTTGTTTAACTGCGTGCATGCAATTTTCTTGCTTTTTTTCTTCTTTTCGGCTTAACGCCATCATTCATGGTTTATAGCACATACTATATATTCGATTTATCTCGTGTTAAATAACATGAGTGTAGAGGTTTTGTATATAAATAGTGTATAAACGTACATTGATAGTAGTTGTTTGAAAAAAAGGAAATAGCTTATATATTAAATCAATATTAGAGAAATAATTTAATCAATAACATACAAATAGAGCTTAAAAGACTTTCCTCTTCATATTTCCTGAATATTTTTTGGATAAGAATCAAGAATGCTGGGGGAGGTGAACACTTGCGCGTACCTACATACCTTTATATTGCAACATTGCAACCGGCGCTTGTACAGACTACGAGCCGCTACTGATAAATTGTAAGGACAGCCTCAAATACGGATATGGATAAACTATCGAACAATAAGAACTTACATTAGACAGTCAAGATACAAAACCCGAAAAAGAAGAAACCCTGTTTGATAATCTACGATGTTTCAGTGGGTTTTAAGAACGAAGAGTTACTGGAAACACTTATCGAACAGAATTTTTGAAGAAGAAGAAATAAAAAAAACGAGCGCAGACATAAGAAAGAAGATAAGTCGAGAAGGTTATATATATATAATGTATGAGGGCCACGAAATCAAGGTTTTCATTATTTTATTGTATCCCAGGGTGCCCTTTTCCTTAGACTATTCGCACATTTCCAAACACTACGATGAAGAAGAAAAGTATGTTCATAATATGAAAACAAAGATTATTAACTTACAATATGTGGGGAAAAGGATAAGGCCAAAATATAGATACCATGTAGGAAGAGAAATAAGTAGTGTGAGGCTAAAATAGAAAGAAACTGCGAGACGTATAAGACGTTCTATGAACGTATCATTGCAAGAATACATTTTTGGTGGGATAAATACTCAATAGATTCGTTAATAAATCAAGAAAAAAAAGAAAGAAAAGCTAAAAGTAAAAGCAAGTGCAATAAAATAAGGGATAGAATTAGGTCTGAAAATTGAATCACGAAGTTCCCCAAAGAAAAATTTAAAACTAGCTGGAAAGAACAACTCCAATAAGCAGTGCTGAAAACAAATTTATAATAGAAGAGGTATATATTGATTTAGAAGATATAAGCACCATACGTAAAATGCGTATAGTCAATACTGATAGGACATTTCCAAGAGGTTTTGTGGAGGACGTTTTTAAAATAATAAAGATTTCAATCTAAACAAAATTAACTATATAGACATAAAAGAGAACAAAAAGCAGTGAGAGTATATTACTTCTTAAATAAATTTTGTTTCAACTTTTTGCATATAAGATCAAACAAAGAATTGACACTAGACAACCTTGAAACAATTCTAAAATTTATCCTCACTCTGCAGATAAGCAAAGAAAAAATTAGGAAAGAAATGTTGGTCCCCTTACACGCGATGGGGCTATGGGTAAAAAAAAAACACAAAAAGTGTTTCAAAGAATATCCCAAATAACAAAAAAATCAAAAAAGATAACCCTTGAGATGAAAATAATAGATAAAAGACTTCTTAACAACGCTAAATTGGCACTAGAATATTACGAAAAGTAAAGCAGCGATATAGTTGATCACGATCGTAAGGAAGAAAGGACCTAGAACACCCACACACAAAAATAATAGAAGAAAATACAAGGAGAAAGAAAAGAAAACAGACTGTAATTCAATTGACAAGATGGAGACTACTAACAAGAAAGGAATAACGTGAAAGTAAAGAAATCGGAACTTGCGAAACTTTGCAAGAACACTGAAACTCAGATTATTATCGAAAGATTAGAAGAACCTAAACTATTAACAACAGCTTTGAGATATCTGGTGCGACAACATGTTCGGAAAGCCATTGTCTTGTCAGATTGGAAGACGTGAATGAAATAGAATTTGAGGCAAATTGGATAACATATTATCCATATATAGAACATACCAATAAAGTGTATAAGAGAAGAGGAAAACATTAAATTTGAAATGGGTGTACAGAGTATTCGCTAATCAATATGGAAGAATCGTCTTTGACCATAAACCAGAATGGTCACATTGTGATGTCAAAATTAAAATCCATAACTATCGTAACGGTTGAACTAACCACAGAAAAGTAAATCATGCAGATTAACCCAGGAAAGTCAATTGGATGATATTCAAAACTTAGCAGTGAAAGAAGTTATAGACATTATCTTCATTCTGAAACCTTACACCAAAATAACAAACTATCTATAATGGGATCAATGATGGTTACTTACTCAGGAGAGGAAATTATAGAAAAAAATAACGCAGGTGGAAAAGCAGGCACCAAAAAGAAATCAAACGGTAATTATACAGGGGTGAAACCGGGGCAATAGCAGTAATAGTTAGCAGAAATAGAAATTTCAAAACATTAAATTTGATTCCAATTAGAAATCCGTGGAAAGTCAGCATATAACACAAAACAGATATAAGAATTACAAAATCATAAGTTTCTACTGTTAGGTTAGTCTGAACCTTCTTTTAACAAACCTAACAAAAATTTGTGAAACATAAAAATGACGAAATATTAATCTGTATGGATGCAAATGTCAAATCACCAAAGTAGGACAGTAGGTTTACGGGTGGTCACGAAGTAATGAGTCCGTAATTTTGAATGACGAAGGGCACCCGCAAATATTTAAAAACAATCAAGGCGTGGAATCCAATATAGATGTAACATGAGGAATGTTACAATAAAGGAACAAAGTCAGTAACTAAACAGTTCTAGACGCAGCGATCTTAAGTGACCACAACGTAATTATTTTCGAGAGAAATAATATAAATACAAATGAAGAAACGAATACACAAGGAAATAAATTAATCTACAATAATTCTTCTTCTTGTTCACCTCAACTATAGGTTGATGGGCAATATGGAAATTTTAAAACTTTTCTCTCTTTTTGGAGAGCTGTTTTATACTTTGATAAGACCTCTTCTTCGTACTAGAAGACTAGAAGAATATTTAATGCTAGAAGAATAAAATGGAAAAAACTTCGGAAAACAATAAACTTACCAAACAAAAACAATAACGATAATGTTGACGAACTGTCAGCAAAAATTGAAAACGAAATACGAAACGTCATTTAAAATTCGTCAAGAATGAAAATACAATATGATGTTGAAAACAAGAAATTTTTTGAATAGTTGCACACACGTCGAACATGAGTTGGTTTAGTTGGCGCAGTTCTTGCCCAGGCTCTGAGTACACGATTGTGTTGAGATGACCTCACACACAATAATAAAGTAGGTTTAAGTATGGAGAACGTGCAGCCCATAAGCGAAAAACATCCCAAAGTAGCCAACTTCTAGGGTACGTCAGATCGAAATGTCAGCGAACAGGCCTGAAAAAGTGCACGGAAGCTCCGTCGCTCAACAGACAAATGTGTCGTCGTACATTTGGCGACTTATCCTCTAGAAGAATTGGTAAAGTATACTGAAGGAAACTTAGGCAACTCGGACCCGTCTGGTGTTGCAGTAATACGTGTTGCCCAAGTAAAGTATTATCTAATATCGGTCCACACAATAATACGAAATTAGTTTTGGTTGGGGGATTGAGCATGTGGATGTGGATTGTCTTCTGCCCATACATGGTTGTTATGGAAATTCGTGATGCGGGACCAAAGTCGATTCATTTGTGAAAGTTAATAATAACAAATTACTCATCAGTGATGTCCTGCTGCTAAACCCTGGAGGATGTGTTCACAAAATTGGAGACAATGGAAAGGAAGATGAATGGCCTGTACGAGAGCAATGCTGAATTTTGTAAACGGTTAGAAGGTGTGCTGAGTGAGTTAAGAGAGGTAAGAGGAGAATAAAAGACTTAGGGCAGAAATTGTAATGAATCGAAATACAATAGATAGGCTTGAGAATTTTTCGCGACGGAACAATCTAATTTTTACAAACTTACAAGGGAAGAACAATGAGACTTGGGAGGATTGTGAGAATGCAGTGAGACAGTTTATTCAAGAACGCCTCGGAATTGAACTCTCGGAACACGATATTGAGCGAGCACATAGACTAGGCAGAGGCAGGAACAGGCCCATCATTGTGAAATTTCTCTCATATAAACGGAAGTTAGAGATTTTAAGAAGTGCGTATAAGGCAAAAGGGACTCCCACTATAATATTTGAGGACTTTTCCGCGCGTGTTCGTGAAGTGAGAAAGAAACTGACGGTGCACATGAAAAAAGCGAGAGAAGAGGGTAAACGCGCTTTCTTAAGATTTGATAAAGTGTACATTGATAATAAACCATTTGTGTTAGAAGAGCTGGAAAGTGTTAGTGATGTGTGTGATCAGAGTGAAATTTCTTCACAAGGTGGTTCAAGTGAGTTGGAAACAATGCAAATGGATCACTGTTCAAGGACAGGTGATGATGCGTCATTTCCTCAACTATGCAGGAGAAACACAAGATTGACAGCTACAAGAGGTCAAGGGGGGAAGGTGATGCCCTGACATAGAGAGGACTTAAGCAAAGGTAAGGAAGTGAAGCATGAAAAATCTGGTCACCTGCAAGAAGTGAAAGTTGAAAATACCAAGGGACAAAGAAAAGACACCAACACACTCCTAAATATCTTTTATCAAAATACAAGGGGGGTGAGGACCAAAACTTACAATTTCTATTGTAATATCTTGTCATCAATCTATGATATAATTGGAATAAGTGAAACGTGGCTGAAAAGCGACAACTATGACACAGAACTCTTTGATGACAGATATTCAGTGTTTAGATGTGATAGAAATCTAAAAGAAGCAAGGAAACAAAGAGGAGGGGGAGTGTTACTAGCTGTGCTGAAAAAATATAAGGTATTTGCTATAGACTGCTCTGAAATAAGTACAGATTGTATATTAACAAAGATTACAACTGATAAAATGACCATATATGTTTGTATTGTATATTTTGTACCTAATTCAAAGATAGAGCAGTATGAAGAGGTTTTTCAAGGTATAGAGTCAAAATGTCAGCCAGGTTGCACTATCCTCTTATTTGGTGATTTTAGCTTACCAGAAATCACAGGCACAGATTTTAATTTTCTGAATACCTCAGCCAAATATCAATGCTTACATAATTTTATGTCGCTGTACAATATAGCATCTTTTAATAATATTAGAAATAATCTTGGAAAAACTTTAGATTTAGTACTTTCGAACTTAGACAGCGTAACAGTCACTAGGGACATATTTCCTTTAGTTAAGGAGGATGTGTACCACCCAGCATTATCCATAACAGTAAAATTAAGCAAATTATTAGGTATAAACAAAAAAAGTAATATTAGCACATATAATTTTAGAAAAGCTAATTTTAGGCAACTCTATTCTGAACTTCAAAATATTGACTGGACATTCCTTAGCGGTTATTCTGAGGTTGATACGGCTACAGAATCATTTTATAATACAATATGTAATATTTTTGATAAGTGCATTCCTCTCAAAAAAGAGGTAAATAGAAAGTACCCGTTTTGGTTTACTAAGAATATAATTAGGAAAATAAAAACAAAAGCCCACCACCACAGGGCAATTAAGCACAATAGCAGAAATATAGCTTATCACTTCCTAGAATTTAATAAGTTACGAAATGAACTGAAAAAAGAAATTAGAACAGAATATAGTAACTTTGTTGCGAATACAGAAAACACGTTACAAACTGATCCTTCCCAGCTCTGGACTTTTGTTAAAACTAAGACCCAACACCTTAATTGTAACACGCTGACATACAATAGCCAAGAATTAGTTAGTAATGACGAGATTGCAAATTCATTTGCTAGATATTTTCAGTCAGTTTATAATAATGAAGATATCATGGATAGCAGTAGTAATAGTAACAGCTCATATGAGACACTGGACAAATTAAGGATTCTAAAAATTGAGATGACTGAAATTTAAAAAAATACAATAAGAAAACTGAAGGGGAAAGGAACGGTAGGACCTGATGGTATTCCAGATTATATAATAAAGGGATGTGAAGAACACTTTCTACTTCCACTCTATATTTTATTCAACCTAATTACTTCTACTTGTAAATTCCCCAGTAAATGGAAAATAACAAAAGTCTGTCCCATTCCTCAGTCTAATAATGGTAAAGATATTCAAAATTATAGGCCTGTATCAATATTGAGTACTTTTGCTAAAGTGTTTGAATCTATTCTTTATAAACGGATTGAAAATCATATAAAACTATCAATTTCAGAATACCAGCATGGTTTCGTCCAGGGTAGATCGACAGTCACAAATCTCAGTATCCTTAACAATTTTGTAGCAAGAACCCTAGATCAAGGTGGTCAAATAGATATTATTTACACCGATTTTACGAAAGGATTTGATAGAGTAAATCACAAGGTACTAATAGAGAAACTTCGTCAAGTTAACTTCTCCGCAGAGTTAATTGGGCTGTTCGAGTCGTATTTGAGAGACCGAAGGCAGTTCGTTATATATAAGGGATACAAGTCAACCGAATACTTGCAACTATCTGGTGTTCCACAAGGGTCAAATTTGGGTCCACTACTATTTGTAATATTTATAAATGATCTTCCTAGATGTATAACGTATTCCCACAAATTGTTGTATGCCGATGATCTCAAACTTTTTAGATGTATAAATTCCGTAAATGACTGTAATCAACTTCAACAAGACATAAATTCAGTGGTGCAATGGTGCCAAAGTAATTTATTGAATGTAAATATTAGTAAATGTAAAATCATGAGTATTACAAAACGTAAAAAACCAGTGCAATTTAAATATTCAATTAATGAGACTCAACTACCCGTTGTAAGTACTGTCAATGATTAGGAGTAATGTATGATACGAAATTTACATTTGAACCTCATATTGATAACATAATAAATGAAGCGAACAGAAATCTTGGGTTTATTCTAAGAATTAGTAGGAAGTTTCGTAAACCTGCCACACTTCATAAATTGTATAAAACTTACGTTCGATCCAAACTCGAATACGCGACGCTTGTATGGAACCCAGATACAAAAATTAACTCACTAAAAATAGAAAAAATCCAGTCAAAATTTCTTAGATATCTTGTATATAAGGAAACAAACATTTTCCCAAGAACTGAGAACACTAATTCATTAAATAGGAATTTTGAAACTCTAACCCTCAAACAAAGAAGAACGTTATTTGACATGATATTTTTGTACAAGGTACTTAATAATAAGCTAGACTGCAACAAATTGCTTTCGAGCTTTTAAATAAACGTTCCAGGTAGAAAAACACGTCCAGAAAACTATAACTTCTTTTATTGTGCAAAAGCAAGGACTAATATCCTAAATAAGTTGCCAACATGGAGGATTAGTGCAACCTACAACAGAATCTTAAAAATGACAAATAATATAGATATTTACGCTGATTGCCTCACAAGGTTTAAAAGGAAAATTATAAATATATTATTTCATGAAAGATGAACACTGTAATTGGGTATAATACCTGTTGTGTTCTGTTTCAATAAATAAATAAATAAATAAATAAATAAATAAATAAATAAATAAATAAAACTCTTACTTAATCACGCTGGAAAAGACGTTAAACCCTTTCTTCATGGTACGAATCCCATTGTTTTTATGAAGGACACGCTTCGCATTGTTCGTACCATTGCACTGTTGGTGGCTAGTGCTTTTTCAAGTTATGGTTCAGAAGAGAGAACAAATGTCCCCATAGCAATGATAAATTAAACTGCAATTACATCACTCATGTACAAGATACGGCCTCCAGAAAATAGTGTCCCAGTACAGCCCCTTCACATAATGATTTACTTCTCTTCGGATAAAATTTCTGGAGGAAAGCCTATTCCTAAATGCGACTTGTATGCATGGTTCGGAACCATGAGCTTTTGTATGCGGTTGATAATGCAGTGACTACGTGTTTCTCGCAGTATATCAGTGTTGTATTGATCTACGTTGTGTATTGGTTGTTCAAGAGTGGTAGCATCTTCTGTCTGAGTATCATGATCAATCCCTCTTTTTGTTTCCGCATTATGTTGGTTGCCCCGGTGAGCTTCTGTTCCTATATTGTTGTCATTTGTGTACCTGTTTATTACTCTTTCTCCGGGTATTTGTATTTGGTGACTATTTTCATTAGAAAGTCCCCACCTGTTTGTTGAATCCCATGGCGCAACGACCGCTTCAATCGCATTTGGACGTCATGCAATTGTCAGGCAAAGCTTTCTGTGTAATCTTTTGACCCGACAGTGATATTTTTCGACGTTAGTGAGATATTTGGGATTACATAAGCTTTCACCCTGTTTGAACGTCTCTCACGGTAAAACAATGCCTCTATCTACCCATGTTCATTCGACACTTTCCCCTTCATTTCATGGCTATTATCATCGTTTCAATTTGACGGTTATTATCGTTCCAACCCATATATTATTTTTTAATTACACTTTTCTCGTAACTACTGTCATTTGCCTAATTTTAATTTTCCATCATGCTTCACTCCCTAACGCAAAAAATATTTTCTTTGGATACAGGTGATGAACTATTAGTTCGTACAATTAAAAATCAATGCAAATACAATTAAACAAGGTAAATAATTTGTCTCTCTTGTTCCAACATTGAATTGAGGAAAATACCTATTAAAGTGTGATAAATACCTAGTAGGTATATGTTTTTCTGTTTCAAAATTACGGAAGAGAATACGTCTTTTGTGATACTTAATTTTTGTTGAACTACAGGATTGAAATATTTAGTCCGTACTTGACGAAACAACTCAACTCACACATTAAAACAACTCTTCAAGTCAAGTAAGGAATGTTTCGGAGTAAAAATTATTAAATTAATTTATTTTTACTACTATTTTATGTGAAATTTGGTTAGATATTTTGTGTAAACATATTCATACTGTTTTATGTAAATGGTATGAATACCATCTTGGATATTAGAAGTAATTATCGAATATGAAGTTTATAGTCTATTGTGCTTTCATTAATCAGAATAAGTTGGTAATAACACATTATTTAAAAACACACCGTAGTTGCATCAATTTACTCATCATAGTTCTAAATGCAGTTTTTTCTAAACAGCCCATTTATAATTTATCATAGTTATATTATTATTCACCTCGAATTTTTATATGCACATTATTATACGTATTTAGTTCTTTTACTTGAATAAATATGAATAATTTCAATGATTACTGTTGTTCTAGTAAAGCGAAAGTAGTATAAAAGTAGAATTAATTATAAAGAAAGTGATACGAAAACTTACGTCACATATAATAGTACAAAATAGAAAATGAATCAAATATACAATTTAATATTCGTAGATAGTATCTGCGTGTTGCTTTCGATGTGGAATTGAACTATCATTACAGTATGTAGTATGATGTTTCTTTAACAGCTGTCGGTCCTCCCATGACCGTAACATGTGTCTTATAACATATGATGGTGAAATAAAATGGCCAATGCACGTCTGAGAAACAAAAAAGTATTTTGAAATGATATTTCAAGTTTGAAAATGTCGCTGAAGTTCATGGTCATTGAGAGCATGAATTTGAATCATGTTTGACGATTACATGGCTTTTTTTGACTAGGTTGAAACCTATGGATGTAACAATTCATTATGTGGACAAGAGAAGATCCGGGAGACCTCGTACAACTATAAAGATGGGGAGATTCTCGGGGCTGAAAGGTAAAACCTACACAAACGGGGCATCCCTCAAAATTATTCAGAAATCGGCACCACTTGCTACAAGTCCCGCTTCTTCAGCTACGATTCGGCTACAACAACTTTGAATATCTTCAGTAATTGTGTTGGTGCAGGTAACTTGTAAATTAAGTTTAACATTATGGTTGGCGTGATATTGAGCAGAGAAAAGTCAACAAAGCTGAGGCAGTGAATTGCAGGAGAAGTTTCCGGGCAGAGAAGTGTAGGTACGTTGACTATGTGTCTCATCTACAACAGCTTTTGTCTACCAAATACTATAGTGGATATGTGGTACGAGGCTTTGTTGCATTACTCATAATACTGAACCTTGGCTCAGCTGTCCTCTTTGATAAACATACGGTCATCCTAACAAAAAATAGAATTTCATTCCGTTAAAGTGTGAATACATTGTTATTGACGGACTTTTATACGTAATAGAATTAGATACATACGTACAGAAGAAAAGACTTGCCTGCTTGGAGTCCTTATTATGTGTTTTAGCAGAAATGATGCAGATATTAGTTTCTATTGTCAACAACACTATATTGTATTTGTAACCATGTGAAAAATACTAATGTTAAATTCCTAATAATTCATGATTTGAATATCCAAATAAAGTACTTATTTTATTCTAATTATCCTAATTATTAATTATTTGTTACAAGAGTAAATATCAAGTTTGGTGCATATAGTTCATGATTTTGATGTTGGGCGAATTGTATATGGTGGTAGAAATGTATTTACCACCTACCAGTAGGATTTCATGGGTCTGTTCAAAAGTTGGTACACGAGAAGGTGATAATAATCCAAACCTTGAGTAATTAGTTTGTTATTGGCTTCTTAATAGTAATTGGTGAATCTTTATAGAATAAAGTATAGCGGTGTTCATTGTGTTTAATTATCTCTAGTAGAAGTGCTTTTGACCGGACACACTGGAAAGTGTTTATAGGAGTTCTCAAGGACCTTGAATTGAAATGAAAAGATCAAAGAGGCATAACAATAAGGAAGAGTTAGCAGAGAACAATAGTGTTGGATGAGAAATTTGACGATGTGATCTCTCACCAATGTTATTTAATATATATCTAAAAGAAATAATGAAGAAGTATGTGTATACGAAGATGGAAGAAGTAGGAAGTGGAAAGAGAAGATGTATACGGTTTTCAGATTATATCGTGGAATACGAACAGAAAATTAATATAACGAAAACTTGTTGGAAAAGTCCTATAAGAATGAAAATAAAAGTTAGAAAGACAAAATTACTTGTGATTGAATCGAAGCGGTATCAGAAATTGAAAGACCTAACATATTTTTAGCACCAAAATAGTATTCGCCATGAACACATGAAGTGCAAAATGTAAAATAAAATCAAGAATATAAGTTGTGAAAAAATCATTTAAGAGAAAACATATACTTTTGAGCTCTTGAATAGAGAGTTAAATGAGTCAATTAAATGTTCTTGGTGCAGTATTATAAGATAAAGGGTTTTAAAAAAATGGATACTAAGTGAAAGCGAAAACGAAAATGAAAGAAAACGACAAAGTTTCGAAATGTTTGAATATATGATGGAGAATATACAGTATGCGGCAAAACAAACAGTACTGAAATCACATCGTTGTAATTTATTTATTTTTCTACAACATAACGAAACATAAGAAAGGTCAAATGGATGTCAACTAAATGTTACTTAACACATATTGTAAATTTACAAGGAATCACTCCTGTACATCATTTGAGGATTATGTCACACATAATCTTCATAGCGGTCCTGTAGATCGATGAACATGTTAGGGAACACGGTTTGCTGGAATGACAAAGCAAATGACCGAATCTTTTCTCTTAACTCCGGTATAGTGGTAGGAAGTTATCTATTCGGAAAATTGCTTCCTTCAGCATTCCCCGTATGTAGGCATGTGGAGTCATGAGATGAGGAGAGTGGGAAGGATATGGAAAATCTGTTCCACAGGAAATCAAGCGATGTCCAAACTCTTGTGAGCAGAAGGGCTCCGTCTTCCTGCATCCATTCTTCTTATAACGACAGATTTCTCGTGCGGTAAAAGTCGCACAAATCATGCAAAACAGGGTCAATTATTAACTGTCAATTGATGTGGCGATCAAAGTACACATGACTTTTCATCACTGAACCATGTGTTACTAATGAAATCTTCATTTTGATATGCCATAGTTAACACTCCAGAGCAATACAGTAGACGTCCACGCTAATCTGCTGTGAGATGCTGCCCCACACCGTATGAGCGGAAATATTGCTCGAAAATAAGTACCTCCTCCTCTGGAACTGTTTGTTTTGTCGCATACTGTAATAGAAAAGGCTAGTTGAACTTGCCGATGGAAATAAAAGGAAAGAGAGAAACTGCAATTTGTAGAGGGTCCAAAAATAGTTGAATGCTACGTCCAGATGTGTAGAGTAGCTCCATTGGAGCTTCAGCCTTGAGACAAGTGATCTTCTAGTAATGACAAAATACCTATAGTGATGACACTGAAAAGAGCAGCAAATTGTCCCAACTCATTAGCTTTCCTTCGAGCATTTTTTAAATTTAAGTTTCAGGATTTAATAAATTGTATGAAAACAGTAAATAATATTTGTGATTAATGAGTGTTTAAATATGTCAAAAAGATTTTCAAGCTTTTCTAAGACTGAGTATCAATATTTATTATAAACGTTTATGATATATAGCATTTTCGAGATTATGGTTCTTTTGTTCTGTTTGTAGGATCCAAAATGAATTATTATCATTTTAGAAGCAAAGGAAATAATCAATTTACTGACAGACAAATGATGCGGAAGAATATCTTGAACCCTCAACCTGCTTTTACAGAATCATCCTCACATGGTGAATGGAAGAAGCTTCTGAAACGTTTCTTCACTAAGACGACTCTTCATGGCTTCTCCTACATTATGGACGAGAGTATACAAAAATACGAGAGGTGAGAATCATACATGCATCATTATTGTTACATACACATTAGAAATCCCATTTTGAATTATTTATGACACAAATCAGAGAATAATATTTAGAATGGTCAATAAAAAACCGGACAAATGGCGTGAAAAATCCAATTACCGTCTCACAGTGATGTACACTCATGTCCAAAATGATTGTCGCATGTCCATAAATTTGTTGTTGTAGGAATATAATTTGATAACGAATTCGCCCGGTATTTCTTATAATGTTAGTATGTGTATAATCGGCAAAGGCACGTATGTGGCAAGTTTCATATCAAAAGAGCAGTAAATAAGAACAATAAAATGAAAATAAAATTTTCTTGTCCAATTAGCATCATTTTGTTTTACTCATTCTAATTTTCGTATTTATAATTCTTTTCCTATGAAATTTACCACAAATATACATTTCCCGATTAAACAATAGTATCAGTATTAAAAGTACCCTGCAAAATCATGATCAAATTATATTCTTACAAGAAGATAGTTATAGACATGCGACAATCATTTTGGACATGAGTGTACCTTACGGAACTTAGTAGTCCATATGTGAACACGTCGCATATTGCCAAGACAAGTTCCAGGCGAGCCGCTCGGCACACAGCCGAGCACGAAATATTTTGTAAAGGAAAGTTATTTTCAAGACGTCAGTCAGTTAAATCATGTCATTCACATTGTTATGAGAACTATTTTATGCCCAGTGATCCATGACACGTTTTGGCGGCAGAGGGTAATACACCAGGTAAGGTTTGAACTCCGAGGATATATGGTTATTGCACGCGACTTTGCGACGGGAGACATGCATTCGGATCCCACGTTAAGATATAGGTCCACATGTGACATAGCCTTGAAGCTGAACGACACGTTAACAATAAATCAACTAATCAACATCCAGATAACATTTATGAACGTGTGACCACTGTGATCGTATTTAGTGCGTATTCCAAATACAAATATATGAGTGGTCGGCTTGCTTTCAAATAGGACACATAACAGTACCTGATGCGGGCGTAGTTTGCACCCTATACACACCATTATGAATGACACCATTTATGTCATTGATGTCACTATACGTGATAGTCGGGGTAAGAGTACCTAATGCAATCGAACTTGGTATGAGTCGTGGTGTGTCGTCTCTTAAAAAATTAAAGATTGTTTTTCTTGATTAGGAATAGGGAGTTGTATGAGTTAAAGATTAAGAAATGATAAGGGTAATGATTTAGCTAGAAGTATTTAATTGACAAACTTAAATTGATTATACATAACAATGAATGAATAAGAATGTTCTTTATAGAGGCATATTAATAGATAATTGATTCACTTTATTTTCAGTGCCTTTTGCTAATTGAACATTCAGTCAATACACAACAAATTGTACTCGCTACTTAAGAAGAAAATCCTACTGACAGCAAGAAACAAATTGTACTTGCAATTAAAATACATGATATTTACATGAACAGGAAACATTTGGTAGTATAGTGGAATATTTTTTAAGAAAATAAAATGCATGATAAATTACAAGTGAGTGCTTATCGGGAATCCAACCAAATCACATCAACTCAGTCATTCCAAACAACCATGCTGAGACCAGAAATCGAAGCAAGTCAAGAAGAGAATAGATTTAGCTTCTAGCATCTAGCATAACTCGTGGTTCTCGAGCTCAGTATTTATACATAACGAACTGACTCGACTTTCACTTTTAATACATCATTTGTTTTTACCTCTTTGTATTCCTCTCTAATTTAATTTTACTTGTAAATATCCAAATTTCAGGTCACAAATTACATAGTATAAAATTTTATTTTTTAATATTACAAATAAATGATTTGAAAGGTTTATTAAACGTGACAATGGGATAGCATATATTATCGTCCATGAACACCTGGAATATCGAAAGGTGTGAGCACCCTGAGTGTCAAAGACACTCACATATAAACAGAAGGCTGCACTACAAATAGGGATAAATCTGATACATCTCCTACCTTACTCCAAAGAGGGCGATGGATTTCTGAAGTGAATTGTGGCAATGGATGAGTCATATTATTCCGGTATAAGCCCAAGACTAAACGTGACATCAAGGGTAGTGTAAATATACCTTGTACTCACCATCCAAGAAGAGCAGACGACTGGGCTTCGTTGACAAGATGATATGGTTCTTGTTTAATTATCTTGGTCCAATTCTCATTCACTTCATCCAGCAGAGTGAGAGAGTTACGGCTACTCTACACTCTGACATATTGCAAAACGAGATGAGAGTTGCAGTCAAGAACAAGCTGCGTGTCCTACTGTCTAGAGGTATCATCCTACTGCAAGCTAGTGATATACTGCTAGAAGCACTATGTATATACAACATCGCGGAAGTGGGTTAGGAATGTTTGGCTCTCCTTGTGAAGGTCATGTATTTAGCCTTATGAAACCCGCCCTACGTGGAATTCACTTTGACACTGAAACTTAACTGTATGAGGCGGACTTAAATTTGTGCTCACAGTAGTATGCAGAATATGCCGATCAGTTTTTGTTAAAGGTAAGCCGGTAAAAACTACTGTCCAGTTAACTATTCATCATACCAAATATTAAGATGTCCATAAATAATTTTCTAGTAGCTAATAAACATTATTCAGAAAATTATCTTGATCATCTTCAGATCATCTTTGTGTTCTACAGTTTCTCGTCTAAATATATCGTAATTTATTAATTCGTTCTATTGTTTCGTTTGACAATGAGGAAGATATCGGTAACACAAACTATTTCACTAACTAATATTTTCTAAATACTAACTAATGGTGCTATGTATTGTTGTAGCCAATAGTCTCCCTCTCCCCTCTCACTAATATCGAAACCCAAACTATAAGAATGAGTCTCTAATCTCCAACAAAGCACTCATTATGTTCTATAAAAATGTTAGATATCTATTAAATGTTAACTTAAAACATTTTTCATAAAATCGGGGATAATACACTTCCTTATTATTGATCCGTTTCGACTCCAAGCAGTAGAGACATTGGGATCTCTATATAAAAAAATATTAAGCCATACTCCAGAAAAATCGATTTTCGTTATAAATTTTTCTAAATTAAGAGATGGTAATTGGGAAACCTAAGACAGAATATATGATGTATCGCATCAAAATCAAATAGCTTTTTACAAATACTAACGAGAAATATTTATGAATGCGGGGAGGGGGTATATTCACCCTTTCATTCTTAACAGATAGTAATCTCAAACTGAGAATATGGTTGAAATACTGTGTTTTGACACAATCCAGTAATTTTTATGTGGTTTATGCTGGAAAATTGTTTCAGTGACGTAAGTTATTTTACTCACTTACATGTCAGAAGTTTATAACTCAAGTGTCCTATGTACTATATATATTATTGAAATATTCGTATTGAATACACTTTTACTTTCCCAGATTAATGTGGACTTTAGTATGTGGATGTGGCATAGCAGGTGCTTTCCTAATGATGTGGTCGTTTCTTGAGAGCTATTGGGAAAGCCCCATAATGACGGTAGTCGAGGACACTCATTTCCCTTTGTACAACATTCCGTTCCCAGCTGTCACCATATGCAGTGTCAACAAGGTTTATCGTTCCAAGGCAATTGAACAGCTAAAACAGTAAGTAATAGTAAAAGATGCGTTGCTTATAATGATTTTACATATACTGAACTTTTTCCTTTTAATTGTTACCCTTTATAATGTTAACTTTATCTTGGAAGTCTATATCTCATATTCCTCTTTAACATGTAGCTTGTTTTGTCTCCACTCTTAAGCATATATTAGTATATTCTTTCTCTCTTTTAAATTTAGCAATATAAACTATCCAGCGACTATCTCTAGAAACATTTTTGAGGGTCCAGTTTAACATTCCAAGTCGCACACTAGTCAGTTAGTTTAGCGAGAGTTTGTTGAAGTCGTAGGGCATCGTTTATGGAAGAGACTTTATGGAGAACTTTACAATCGTCAGCAAAGAGAAGAATGTTTAAGGATGGTAGAGAAAGGAAGGAAGAGCGATCACCCATATAAAGAAGAAATAGCACTGGCCCTAGAAGACTACCCTTGAGAACTCCAGAAAGAACTGCGACAAATTTGGATGATGCATCTGACATAACAACACGTTGCATACGATCAGTAAGATAATCCGTTAGCAGAGACAAGAATTTGTCATGAAGATTAAATTTATTGGATAGCTTCTGAAGAAGCAGATGGATGCCAATTTTATCAAAAGCTTTTGTCAAATCTATGTATGTTCCTTCCAGTTGAAAAGTTCCTGAAACACAGTTTATAGCATGAACAAGAAATTCTGATAGCGGTAATGTTGGTAACGAATGATTTGTGTTGTAGGAAGCCATGTTGTGCGATGTTCAAATAAAGGCTGTGAATTTGTGAAGTCTATCCTTCAGAATTTTCTCTCAAAATATTGACAACGGAGAAAGAGGAGAAATGGATCTATAGGAACATGAAAGGATAAGCAATTGACGCTGCTGTATTGCTAAGGAAGATCGTCTAAAAGCCCCACAAAAGTATTTTCCACTCTGTTCTTGGTGTATTCTTTAGTAGATTTATAACAGACCCACGGTAGGTGAATGAATTTTTGTCATAACTTATTTAAAACAAGATCTACAGATGGTGATCAGAAAAATGGAAACACCTGTAGTTGGCAACACGTCAGATGTATGGGTTGGCAGTGGTGCCGTGGCGCTCGCAGCGCCGGACCGCTGGTGGTAGTGTGTTAGGTCGGTCACCATACTACGTCAGGCGCAGTGGAACAGCAGTGTCCAGTGGCTGCAGCAGACGGAGGTAGTGTAAAATGGGAGACCTCTCAGATTTTCAAAGGGGGGCAAATTGTTGGTGCGCGGTTATGTGGATTGAGTGTGACGGCAGTGGCTACTGTGTTAGGTGTACCGCGTGGGACAGTGTCGAAGGTGATGAGGGCTACACAACACACGGGAAAACCACATCGGGAAAGCGGAACAGTGGGCGGAAGAAAATCATGAATGACGGGTCACACCGGGTATTAAAGCGCATTGTCACGCAGAACCGTCGTGCCACTGCGGAGCAAGTGACGGAGGAACTCAATCAGCACCTCCCCTACCTGTTTCGACAATCACAGTCCGCCGCGAATTACATGACATGAACTTAAGGGGTCGTGTTGCACGGGCCAAACCGCTCATCAGGGACCATAACGCTTTCGCACGCCGCAAATGGTGCCGCGACCATGCAACTTGGACCGTTGAGGACTGGAAACGTGTGATATGGTCGGATGAGTCATCCTTCACCCTATTCCCAACCACGGGCCGTGTTTATGTGTGGAGAACGCCCAAGGAAGCTTATGATCTGCAGTGTCTCTGCCCAACTGTGAAAAATGGCGGCGGCTTGGTGATGCTGTGGGCCGCCATATTATGGTTTTCATTGGGTCCTGTGGTCACACTTAGCGGACGAATCACTGCCAACGATTATGTCGCAATTTTAGGAGACCACTTGAATTCTATGGTCCGGATGTTGTTCCCGGACAATCACGCCATCTTCCAGGATGATAATGCATCCATTCACACAGCTGGCGTTGTTACAGCGTGGTTTAAGGAACATCGGGATGAAGTTCAACACCTCCCCTGGCCCGCCCAATCCCAAGATCTCAACAAAATTGAACATCTGTGGTCCGTCTTCGAAACACGACTCCGGCGACGATTTCCACCTCCATCGTCTCTCACAGAACTGGCCGATGCCCTGCACGAGAAATGGTGTAAAATTCCACTTGCTACCATTCACGACCTCTATGCCTCCATCCCACGTCACATCAAGGCTGTTCTGACGGCGAAAGGTGGCCCGACACCATATTAATCTGGTAAGTTGCAATTTCGTTCAGGTGTTTCCATTTTTTTTGATCACCATGTGTACGAGAAATTTAGTCAGAAAAATAAATTAATAAGTTTATACTTTAACCTAGACAGTTCTAAAGAGCAAAAATTGCAAAATGAGAAGCTTATACAAGATATAACAAAAGATACGCACTTATAAGCACTTGAGATTTTTAAAAGGACACTTTGATTCAGTGTGGAGCGCTCACATCTGGTGCTATGGTTCTTGATTTGATCTCAGACCGTATCAATTTGTAGTAGACAATGTCGTGTTCGCAGGTTTCCTTGGGTTTTTCCTATTCCTCCCACATTCTTATTCCACCACATCTTTCATAAACATTCACATCATGTAATCATAACCTCCTTTAGGATAAAGAGCGTAACCGTGGGACATAAAACAAGATCTTTAATATGTTTTTTATATATTAGTTTATGTGTATCAATAATAAACGTTAATTTGACATTTTCTCTTGCAGAATCTTTCAAAACGAATACAACAAATCAGAAGATTTTTTCCTTTCTGTAATTACTACATTGGCGTTGACTAGATTTCCGTTTTATTTTCAATCTCTTCAATATATACGAACAAAGACCAAAGCTTTGGAAGAACTTCACATTCCAGATATAACTGATGTAATGCTAAAGGTAAGATATTCTATATTGACTACGGTATACCGGGTAAACTGAAAGTTCTTTAACTCTCTACATAAATTTCGGGTAATGATATTGAAGGATATGAAGTGAATAGAGTATAATAATAATAGAAGGTACACATTATCTGAGGAGGATATAAACAACACTATCCCAGAGTTTGTGTGTACATATTCATTTTCATAACAGAGTTTTTCGTGTCCAGTAGCGGTGAAAAATTGTCCGCAGCAGAACTGGAGTTATCATAGTGATTGCATTTCGAACAACAAGTTCGTCTGTTGTGTGGTAACGATTGTTGTACCTTTTAGCTCGTTCGTCTATGCTGTCTACAACTCTTAGGGCTCAGTCGCCAATTTTAGGGGGAAAATACCAAGGGAAATGTAATAATCTCATATTTCGATGCAAGATTCTAGTGTTTAATTCACATACTGTGTAGTGTGCACGTAAATCAATGTTTATTACTGCAGGAAGTATTGGAATACTGCAGGTAATATCTATAATAATTTTATGACAGAAATATATTATATATATATATATATATATATATATATATATATATATATATATATATATATATATATTGTGCCATGAGCAGACTATTGTAAATGGGATACTTAGTGTTTTGTGATTTGAAATAGTTTTATTTAGTCTTTGTTAAAAGGAATTCGTTGAAAAAGTTTTTTAAGAGTTAGATATGCTTATTTCTAAAAACAATAGCTGTTAATTAAAAGCGATTATGTGACTTAGGAGTGCACAAATTAATTCAGTTGCACTTGTGAATTTGTTGTCGAGTGGCGTTGTCTTACAGAGATTGCTTCGTGGCTGAAGTTTGACATTGCTCGGCTTTCTATGTCAACAGATCGCAGGAGAGTAGGTATTGAGAGGAAATTTATTTGGATACAAATTTCCAGCGGAAAGTAACATTACTGTTCAGAATTGTGTTGTAATGAGTTGGAAAAGATATATTGCATAAAATAAGGCATGAAGTTGATTTATTTATTCAAAACCGAAAGAAATTTGAATTTACATTTTAAAAACTTCATGGAGTATGTTGTCCAATGAGTGCCATCCAGCAATAGCATTATAATTCGTTATGTGTAGAATGTATCATTTCACTATGTATTACATGTAAAAAGAAAAACAATGATCATACACGAGTTAGAAAATGGCTGAAATTAACTAAAAGTATGAAATCTGGAACAATTGAAAGAAATAAGTTTGTAAATCTTTGTCTCCATTCATGGACTTATTCCAGTTCCATTAATTTCGTCATTCGAGCATCTCTTTTTTCCTCTTCCACATGAGAAGATCCTGCATATCACACTGTGTATGAATTGAAATTGATATCGAATCATGGTGGAAATTTCAAACCTGTGCTGATTCGAATCCGGCCCTCCTGGTTAGAAATCCAATGTGTTAATCGTTTACCTTTGCTGATCACTTACTTTATGTTCCACTAAACATTTAGCTATTTGGAAACCTTCCATAGAAAACTAGTTTAGATACTAAGGCGTGTATGAAAAGATGATTATTCGTTGAGCTTCTCATCATTTCCTTCTTCAACTCAAAAGCAGGTTAGATAAACCTTTCTCAATGAGAGAAATGTGTCTAAATGTTCTCAAGTTGAGGTGGTATTTTAATGTTGGTCCCGCAGACGTTATTGTGTAAATTTCTTAAACTGTATCAAGACGTGCAGGAATATTAGTTAGGTTTCGAGATATTTTAAAGTAACTTTTGATGCACAGCACAATTCCAGGTGGATGATTCGGAAAGGATGATATTACAATCACATCCAGCAGATGTGTAAAATGTATGCACTACTAGTTATTTTTGAACATTATTCTTGTATCTACATTGTTACGTATCTAACTTTAAATGCATCTAGCCATAATATTGGATGTTAAATTCAAATACAAATACATATTCTTGTTTCTTTCAAAGTAGCCTTATATTAAGTGAAGAGCCACGGTAGTATATTCAGGAAGATCAATGAGTCCGATCCACCGTAGGAACGGCACTAAGGTCTACCCTGGCGTTGTGAAATTGGTACCTAGGACAATCTGAATATCGGCTGTGTGTTGTGCTTACCAAATCACTCCCATTACATGCCATAGTTAAGGAAGTGTAAAAAGTACCTTCACCTTGGATCTATTAGACCTGTCCTGCATAGAGACAACACTAAACGGTTTACATGTTAAGTGGAAAGTATTAAATGACGAACAAAGAAGGAGTTCCCTGGTAGAGCTTCCAGATTATTTCTAATGGAAATGTGGAATAGTTGTAATAGAAGTTCCAGGCATATTTTCTGGAAAGGAGAATAAAAGCTCCTGGAGCGATATAGATGGATATAAACTATACACGTTGGTTGATTTATTATTTTGGAGTTTTGCGTCCCTTTCAGCACCAAATCTTTTTGAAACGTGGATCTACGACGAATAACTTAATATGTGATCCGAAAGCATGGGCTTCGCCAGATTATCGAATCCTAGTCTCTTTCATTAAACGCGCGAATCCCTGTTAAATCGTATACGTAATAACGAAGTTGTATTCAGATATATACCGGGGAGTCTCTTGTCCTTCCTCAGCTTACGCTCTACCCTCTGAGAAATTATGAAGTTTATTATTTTATATAGCCTTTGTATGAAATCATATTTATACATAATCATAATCATTTGGCCACATAGTAACAAAAGGAATTAAGGAACTAGAAGTTTATTTTCAAAACATAAAGCTTGTGGGGATGTCAATCCGGAAAAATAACCAACGCATTGATTGATGTTTAAACTAAGGTATGATTTCACGAATTCCTGTGTCAATGAAAAGCATAAAAGTGTTATCTTTTTGATTCATGGACTGGACAAAAGAACGAAAAGATTAAGGAAAAAGTCATACTAAAAGACTTCAATATATAAAACTGAAATACTCTGAGAGTCCCACTGCTACTACACAGCTATTAAATATGGGTCCTCCTAATGTGATCTCAAAGGTATTGAAAATCATTAAAATAACGGAAGATGTGTAATCTTGGTTAACTTGGAGTCTTTTGCTGTTCTTCAATGACCTGCCTTTATGAATCCAGACATCGCAAGGGACTCCTATCCGCATGAATTCAAAATAGACAATTGCTTCAATATTCGATACCTACGTAGCGTATTGTTCATTTTGTTACTCTCTCCCGTAATTTCTACTTTGGGAATGTAGTTTGGTTTGTATCTGGTCAAAACTTACACGTGCATTATATATTTACTTACATAACAACGTAGCCAAGTTATTATAAGGTAACCGAAAATAATTCTTGCCTTTTTTGACTTCCCATTCATCATGTGCTCACAGAGAGAAAAAAAATTACGCACGTACTTACCAAGCGATCGGGAGTTACTCTGACCATCGACTTCCAGTAATACACGCACATTGTGCACATACAATAATCATAACTCACCCAATGTCGAAGAAAATGGAGGTATTGAAGCAATTTGTTTGCATATGTTTGTTGTTGAACTTTAAAGTGGACCTGTTAACTGCCACATCAAGTCGCAGCAGATACCAGGGATTTAAGGAGAATTCCGTGAACGAACTCATCGCCAAAAATTTCGTCTGGGAGATGTGAGTTTTTCGGATGAACCTCGCACTGAACAACCACATGTGTTGGATGACAAGGCTCTGAAAGCAGTCATCGAGGAAGACAGTGGTTTAATGTGAGATGAACTTGCAGAAATGTTCCAGTTTCCGCCAAAACAGTCAGACTACACCTGCAGAGGCTAGAGAAGCCATACAGGTAAAGCACGTAGGTACTCCGCACATTGTCGGGAGCCAACAAGGAATAACGAGTAACACCCAGTTTGTTTGTTGCTCATTTGGCACCTGAACACACACATCTTTGATCACTTGTTCGCTGGTGACGAAAAGTGGTGGGTCCTCTATGACACTTGCAAGTGTACCAGACATTGGTCGTCACCACATGACCCTGTTCCTCACACTTCAAGACCACCGTTGCACTCATAAAAACTCCTTGTGTTCTCTATATGGTGGAATTGACGGCAAGTGGTGCATTAAGAGCAACTTCCACCTGGTCAGATCATCACTGCTGCCTCTACTATCAGCAGCTTCAAAGGGTGCTCCGTGCATTGCGACACAACATGAAGGCATTGGTGAATCGCAACGGTATGCTATTCCAGGACGACAATGCCAGGCCACATGTGACAGAGGACCCGGGAGGCCCTTCAGCAAGTTGGCTGAGGGACGCTGTGTCATGCATCATATTCACCGGACTTTGCGACAACAGATTACTACGTGCTCCATTCGTTCGACAACCACCTCCGTGAGAGGTGCTTTACAAATTATGTACGCCTGCGAAACATACTGACAGACTTATTTGCACCCACAACCACCGACTTTTATCACCAGGATACTGTACAGCTGGAAGAACGCTGGCAGAAAGTGTTGGAATCTGATAGAGATTACTTTGAAACCTAAAGGTATCTACTGTCCAGTGTATTGTTCTTTGTTTATCACTACTCTAGAAAGGCAAGAATATTTTGGTTACTTTGTATTTTAATTTATTATAATATGTTTGATATTAGGATTTCACGATATCCCGCACGTCAAAATTTTATGTTCTCCAATGTTTATCCCTATTGCAAATTCAAAAGTTCAATAATAGTGATAAGTGATATGTATAAGATTCGAACCGTAGTCTTCGTCGAGATAATCCGGTACGCTAACCACTAGACTACGTCGAGAACTTGTAAAAGAAATTAATTTTAATAATGATACATCAGTCTCTCTTCCTGCTTAATTCTTTGATGGTTACAATTAACTGTGTAATTGTATGTAACTGCTAGGAATATGTATACGCATATGTACAGTATACAAATGAATAATCTATTCCAGTGAAATAAAAGCTCTCAATTATAATGGCAATGAACGACATACTGTTAATACCGCAAAATATTTTAACGATTTCGTCGAAAACTATGTATTGGAATTTTCTTTGAAGAATAACATTTTTCAGGTTGATGTTTTTTATCAATTCATAAGTCTCATCTCTTCACACATTCGTAAAGTGATTCAGTTTCATATTTGTGAAGTAGATTAAAAATTACCGATCTGGTCCAGCGCCTAGACGTGGAATCCCTTTTTTTTTTGCATGTTTTTCTCAGTGATTCCTGATAGCATGTACTCGATTTCTCAGTGTGGCACGATATGCCATGACCCACGTATCATCCAACCATGGAAAATTGAGTACCCCATGAAAAGCGTTCTCTTTTGCGACACCTTTTTAGGGGTGTACTCGTTCCCTTTTATGAGCACTTTTTTCAACCCACATTTTAACATAGCAGAAATTACATACGACTATGAACACAGAGACCCTGACCCGTAACCCTATGTAACATAGCAGAGCTGTTAAAAGAGTATGGATTATTTTTCAACCCCTGTTTTAACATAGCAGAAATTACATAAGACTATGAACACAGAGACTACAAACACCTATTTTCGCAACCCTTATGTAACATAGCAAAGGCTATTAACATAACAGAGAATAATGGGGATATATTCGTTCTCTTTTACGAGCACAGTTTTTAGTGATTTTTATGACTTGTAACTTTTTGTACTTTAGTCTTTTACGACCCCTTTTTTCAACCCCTATATAACATAGTAGAAATTACGAACATAAGGCTAAGACCATCTCACACGTATCGCCCAGTTATGGAAAACTGAATACCCCCGTGGAATTCGTTTTCTTTTTCGACCCCTTTTTCCAACCTCTATTATAACATAGCTAAAATTACATAAGAGTATGTACACAAATTTTCGGAACACATAGCAGAGCTAATAAAAGAGTATGGCTTATTTTTCAATCACTATTTAACATAGCACAGATTACATGAGGCTATGAACACATTGTCTTTTAATACCATTTTTCCAATCCCTATTGAACATAGCTGAAATTACATAAACATAGCTTCGCTTTATTTTACTTTTTCGAGGATAGCTACCCCCAACTGTCCACCTTTCGCATCCAGGACTTGGGACTGGCAATGGTGGAGTTAAAAACATAGACTATCGCATAGTAGAGCAGAGATTGAATAAAAATAACAACCCACACACACAGGTTTACGGAGAACTTAATCTCGCTCCAGTGACAATCACATTCTCATAAAGAAATAAAGCATAATATCATTAGCATCAGTAGTGGTGAGTGAGAATTTGTTTTAAAAAATGTGTAATGAATAACCAGACGCTCTACATGCTAGATATAGAAAACAGTAGTCCACAAAATTGTGACAAGTCACATTGAATAGTCTATTATTTCATGTATATAATACAAACAGTTTTTTTTAAAAAGAAAATTTATGACATTGTATGTAGGGGTTATACCATAGCTATCGAAATACTCTCCCACACGCATATTAGATATATAAATTGCAACCCAATGTTCACCAGGCTTATCACTAGGATGAGTATTTACTAGGATGAGTTCCGGATTTTATGACTGCTGGAAATGTATAAATAAACTGAGGTAGCTCATCTGCAGCATATACACATATAAAATCATTTTTAGGCAAATTTTGTTGTAATGCCTAATAAAGTTCAAGGGTATTCAACATTTTAATTAATTAATATATATTTTTCTCTGGAAATCAATTTCTAGTTCTGAGGAGAATTCACCATAAATAATTGCTGTTGGAGGAGAGAACAGTGCTTCTTTAAAATGAACCTCTTATCGTACACTTCCTTGACGTTGTGGGCTAGTATGAATTGCAGCACTAGCACTAGAATCAGGAGTTAAACACAAGTAGAGTGTAACCATTAGGATATTCAAGGGAAATATCATTACCTCGATTACAATAATACATACCAGAACTTGTAAGTAACGTAGAATATGCTTGTATATGTAGCTTATTTTCAAAATCTGATTGTAGTTGTTTGGATAGTACAAGCGTTCCATCAGCATACAATGTAAAGAATGACATACTAAAATGCTTAAAATTAAAAGAAATTGTCTTTAAGGACCATTAAAAGCTGTGTTAGTAACAAACCCAATAATAATGCGTTTAGGCACAATGCCAGAAAACGAATCTGGAAGTGTAATATCCATAATTTCTTGTGTTAAAGTTTCTGTCTTCGCCTTCACATTTGTTATAGGATGTTTTCTTATAAATTTTTGATTTTGTAATACTTTATTTTGAGCTATTTTAACCGCAGGTGATACATCAACGTTTTTCACAAGCAATGTTGCATCTGTAATTACAAACTTTCCCTCATCATCTACTTCATTCATTAGACAAAATGCAGGTTTAGCTGGAATTAGTTTAATACGCAGTTGTACGCCATTCAATAGAAATTTATTCTGATTGCAAATACCAGCATGAATATAACTCAATAATTCAAAGGACTGACTGAAAATAGTGAGAAGAAGACGTTGTTTAAATCCTAAATCACCTATTAGTTGTGGTTCTACAATATCACTATAAATATACATGAGAGTGGGTAGCGATTTTTGTAAATCTGGTGAATAACGAGCACGATGCATAACTGCAATATCGTCTTGTTTTGTATGATCAAAACCTAGTATTCTGAGTAATTCGGGGATAGGCGTACTTCTATAATGCTTTTCCTGATTTTTTCTTAGTTTATTAACCTGATGCTTTAATCATAAATTTAATGTATCACTTTTATGATTAATTTGATATAAAATATCGTCAACCGGATAATAGTGTCCTGGTAAGATTTAAGTTATGTTTCAGCTTTCTTTATTCATGATATGGTATTAAATATTATTAGTATAAGCGGAAACATTCTGAAATGAACTTGTATAATGTACTACAACATCTGTTTTCCACATTTCCTTCTCCAGTACAGTAGGATGGAATAATTTAGTAGTATAACAAGCAAGAGTATTTTGAGGAAAATATTCCACAGAATTCTTGCTAGGATTTATAATTTATTTCGTATTTCACAACAAAATATCTAGCTAATATCTACAGCTCTACTTGATTTAGTATAAGAATAGCATCGGGAAAGTTGTGTACTTACCCGTATCTTTTTCTTATGTTACTCGAAGTTTTAAAAATTATAATTATTTTTACGGTGGAACGGGTTTGATGCCCCGCAGGGGTTCGTTGGATTCTGTTCTCGACATGAAATGAGCAAATTAAAGACTTGCTCAAAATTTTCTGTGCATTTTACAGTCTATGGATCCGTATAATAAAACAAATGTACCTCTCCGCGAGATAGTCCATCCGCTACCACATTCAGTGCCTTTGCAACGTCAAAAACAATCAGCAAATACAACTACTTTCTTAACTTTTACTATTCCCCTTACCTGACTTTCACTCATTCTTCCTCACAAACTTAAATAAATTCTCCAATTGACCCGGTAAATTTCCTAAAACTGGTCCGGCGATACGGCAGTTAACCCAAAACCAAAATCATAATTTGTTATCAAACCTCTTTTGAGCGGAATTCTCTTCGAAAAGGGTAACTAAGGGTAATAGCTTTACTACAGTGGTTCGACTCGCATTATTAGCATATTTAAAAGACATTAATTAAGTAAATACCATGTTATGGAAAAGATGTCCATAATAATTCTTGAAGATCACTGCATTAAAGACAACCCAACAATTGTGTAAATAATGTTTAGCTATTTATTCCGGTTGGGAGTGTAGTAATTTGCAAATGGAAACTAATTGTAATATAGTTAAAGGCTTTATTTGTATTACAAAGGAAGTAAAGGTATTAAAAATATGAAAAATGAAGAAGCTTACGAGCTAATATAATCAGAAAAGGATATATTTAATAAATAATAGTTATAATAAGTATTTGTCTTTACTGCATCGTCAGTCTTTGTTAATGTAGAAGATATATCCGTTTCCGGCGCCTGGTTTTTTTGGGCTATTTTTTAGACTTTCAGTCAACCAGCTACTGCATCGTCACTATTTATCCTAGGATCATGGTTCATACCGGTACCTCATTCTCTTCAGAATGGAGCTGGATTTCAAATGATACCACTTGCATGCTCATACCATATACCAGGAGCGGGAAAAATGATGTGAAAAGGAAAATTACGGAGGGAAATTTTTTTCTCGCACTTTGGGCCCCTTTGGAGCGGCTCTGTCTGAACGTAGACATATAAAAAATGTGATAAATAGTACTTGGTATACTGAATGTGTGTGCCAAATTTCAAGTTTCTATATTGAATACCAAGGGCGGGAGAAATTTTATCAGGAATTCCCACCATGCCCCAAATTACCGTAAAACACGATGATTTCAGGTAAAAAAAAATTCCTGAGACATCCCTAATTACCCTAGGGTCATGTTTCACCCATCATCCTCTTCAGCTTAGAACTGCCTTTCAGGCGGTATGACTCACGTGTCTCCATCATGCATCTAAGGCGGGAAAATGAAGAAAAACGGAATTTTTGGGTCTAAATTTCCTTTTTTCAACTTTTAGCCCCCCTGGACCCCCCTGTTTTAACGCAGATATCTGAAAAAATCTGATAAATACTACTCGGTGGACTGAATGTTTATGCACAATTCCAATTTTCCAGATGCAAAAGTAAGCCCGCCAAAAAAAATATACCGACAATGTCCCATATTCCCGTATACAGAGGGAAACTTTTAAACATACCCTGAGACATCCCTAATTACTCTAGGGTCATGTTTCGCCCACCATTCTCTTCAGAATAGAACTGCCTTTCAGGCAGTACCATTCACTTGTCCTCATCATGTATCTAAGGCGGGAAAATGAGGAAAAACGGGATTTTTGTTTAAAAATTTCCCTTTTTTTCAACTTTTTGACCCTCTGGATTCCCCCCCTGTTTTAACGCAGAAATCTGAAAAAATCTGGTAAATACTACTCGGTGGACTGCATGTTTGTGCAAAATTTCAATCTTGTACGTGCAAAAATAAGCCCGCCAAAAATACTTTACATAAACCCCCCAAAAAGTATTACACGAAAATATAAATTTTAGACTTATGACGTCATCACCTCCTATGTCTCGACGCAGGAAGGTGTGAAACCATACGTAATGTCTTCTACAATGCCTCTGGACTTGAAAAACAAACAAACAAACAAAAAAAACGGATGAAAAACCTCAAATATGAGAGTTATAACGCAATGTACCATGAAACACCCCGTATGGTACAAATTGTACCATGGGATCCCCAAAGGGATATAAGCTAATCTACTTCACGATGGGAAACTGTCAATTGATACTGGTGTTCGGGATGGAACCATTATATGGTCTACGTTTAAAAGTTTGAATAATATGTCGTGTTTGATATGCAGTCGAGTACTTTTATAACTACGTGTTCCTTTTGAAGATGAATGTTTTCCTACATTACAGCAACCGCTATAATAGAATATAATATACCTAGGTAGTTTGATACAACTGAAAAGATAAACATCTTCATTTATCTCTGCGTATATAAATTCATTTATGTATATAATTCACCAAATCAATTGAATTTATCTCAATTACATGTATATGTTTAATGTGCATATAATACATAATCGGTTTACTTCAAATCAGTGTCATTGATATTTATTTGCTTTGATTTTAAATTAGTTCAATAGGATAGCAATTGTTATTGTTCAAAAACCCAGTTTTTCAGGGTTTTCTCTACTATACCGCTACAGAGCAGTGTGATAAAAGAATCTTCATGGTTTCCTTTACCGTCGTGTAGAAGAATTTGAAACTATAAACGAAATTTTCCACGTTTTATGATAAATGTGGTGCAGGACAGGATTAATCCATCTGGAGCCCCGAGGCTAGCAAAAAATATGTGGCTCCTACTAACTTCGCCTAATACTAGTGAAAGTACAGTATGAAAGTTAAGGGAATATGTTACATATTATTGGTTATATTTTATTTTATGATGATTTATCTTCATGATTCTTTATAGATAGCCAGTTGACATTTTAATCAGAGTAAAAGTCCCTGTCTACCTGGAGGCCCGGGGCTACAGCCCCCTAGCATCCCCCTTAATCCGGCCTTGATGTGGTGGCGACCGAATTTTCATGCTTTACGGAAAAATATATATAATATACAAATATACAGTCAATGCGTTACAGTTACAGTTGCACCAGTTTTGAGGCATTGCATATTCATTCAATTTGGTACTGTGATGAAGATCTGATCATCATGAAAAACGTTTATAAGAATTCTTATAATTTGTATGGCTTCATTCTTGTGAAAAGTATGGAAACGTAAAATGTTATTCACTGTAACTCTTATAATATTAGGTAGATTGTGGTATCAATAAACTGAGAGTAGAAATTTTAGTCTTTTATATTAACAGAAATAATACTCTTGCCGGCTTGTGCCTTTGAAATAAAGTTATATTTTCCATAAGGGGGCGAATGTCCTCTGATTTCATTTCCTTTGAGCAGAGAAGTATGTAATTTTTACTGGACTTTGCACGACGTAAGGTGAGCAATTACATCCACTTGCTCTTTAATGAGAATTTCATTCGATTTCAGAATTAGTCATTACAAAACTACTTTCATTGTTCTCATTGATATAATTTCTTGCAGGAACTCCACCAGCGTACTATCCCGAGCTTATTTTATAGCTTGTAAACCACAACACCGTAATAGAGGTCAAATATACAGATTTATAATCATAACTTTTTATTACTTTCTATAATAACTAAAAACCATAATTTATTTAAAGTGTTTCTGTATACTAAGAAAATACGAGTATATATCATCTCAATGGTATATATCTAAAAATTTCGAAATGTTCAGAAAATATAACACAGAATTATATTTCTTTTAGGAAGAAGCGCACTCCTCCGTTCCTTATGTTTCTGTCATGTTTTGAGATACAATTGAGTTCGTGGCTTATATATTGCGATTTAAACTTCTTCAAAGTATAAACATATTTTTTTTCACAAGTTATATTTTATTTCACACCATAGTAACAAATGCAAACTGTTTGAATCCGTGAAATGTCAGGGATTGCAATGATCAATAATAATAATAATAATAATAATAATAATAATAATAATAATAATAATAATAATAATAATAATAATAATAATAATAATAATAATAATAATAATAGAACTACAATAACAAGTTCCTAAACAAGAAAATTTGATGAAAATTAATTGAAATGATGGAAATCGAAGCAGTGTCTCGTACTTAGTATTTCTTTATATACCGATGCACTACAAGTTCTTCATATAAAGTTGACATATTGAACTAGTTAGCTACGTAGGAGGTAGCACACACAATTTAAGAAATTATGAAATAACGCCTACCATGTTTACTTCTGACTAGGTTGCGGAATCAATATTAAAACCTCAACTTCAAATTGGGGAACATTTCGAGATATTTCCCTCAGTGAGGAAGTTCTGTTTAACCTGTTTCTGAGAATGAAGAAGGAAATGATGAGTAATTCAGCTAATGATCGTCTCTTCATACAGGCCTTAGTATCTAGACTAGTCTTGCATGAAAAAGTTTCTATTATCTAACAGTTTTTGTGCAAGATTGTATAAGTGGCCGGCTTAGATAGTGGTTATCACATTGGATTCTTAGCCAGGTGAACCGGATTCGAAACCACGTAGTGCGAATTCCTTAATATGCTTCATTTTCAATTGTAGTCCATACTCAGTGTCATATGCATGATCTTCTTCTGTGGAAAAATGAAAAGAAGGTGATCGAATGCGAAATTGATGGGGAGTTGGAATAAGTCCATGAATGGAGACAAAGATATACAAACGTATTTCCTTCAATATTGTTCCCGATTTGATACTTTTAGTTAACACTTTCGATACTAAGCCCGAGTCAAGACTTGGGTTGTCTGTTTATTCCAAAACGCCGGAGATCGAGTCCAGCTTGTTTTTTACGTAATATCCCCAATGTAACTTATTACGAGTTGCTGTCGGTTGTCGGAATACTATTGAAGGAATACTATTCACCTGACATCAAGCGAAGAGTAAACGAACTTTTGCAGGTTGATTCTGCGTTTGAATGCAGCACGTTCGATAATATAGTGGAATACTTTGTTTCGAAAACTATTTCATTTTACAGAAGTTGTGTTCCCGCAGATTTCTCGCTCCTTATTGTCACTGCTCGCACTCCACACGCGGCGGAAATATAATTTTCCTATTGTAAAAAAAATATCGATTATTCAAAAAGCACATACATCAAACAGCAATGTAGCAAACCGTAGCTTACATCAACAAATTCGTAATAAAATCTAAAATCCAAAAATTTGTTTGCAATTTTTTTAGTGCGTCTATTATTATTTAGCAATTAACTATAATATTTCTAAAAAGACCTAGAAAAAAACAGGATGCTGGAATAAACAAGGTCAGATTAGCTCAGGAGAGAAAGTGTTAATTTCAATCATTTTTCTAACTTATTTATGTATCAGCATTTTTCTTTATTTTTATGCAGTATGTAGTGAAATAATGCATTGTACATACAAGCAATCATAATGTTATTGATGTATGGCACTTTTTTGGACAATACTCTCCAAACAATAAAGATTAATCTTAATTTATAGTATTTCCCGTAAATCAACTCCACAGCAAAGCTTATTTCAGCGTTCCACAGGCTTAACCCAACCGTCATCTTCTGGTTGAAATGCTAGGTGTAAAGTGGATTACATCTCTTCAGCCGTTTGTGATAGCAACAAAAGTACTGGACCTTATTTAATGAGGCGATAACAGTCAACGGAAAGACACTTTTGCTACTGACTGCACATAAAATTGACAAATATATTGAAAGTTATTACTTATTGACTAAACAACAAAAAACAATTCCAAGTATTTCTTGGCTATATGTTTAGCATTTTCGTCTTTGACGCAAGAGGCCAAGGTTCGGTTCCACGTCAATGTTCTTGCTGAAAGGAACGCTAAGCTCTAATCTAACCAAGGAACATATTTAACTATATGAAAAACAAAAAAATTGATATCTCAAATACACCGAGGTAAGTGGATTTATTTATTGTGACCGGTTTTACTGGTGGAATATCTTTTTCTGTCGTATACTTACCTTTCACAAGTATCTTAAAAAGTATTTTAAATTTAACAAAATAGATAAATTGTGATTAAGTATATGTATTATTGGTTTGGAAATAACAACAACAGTCTCACAGTATTTCAATTTCGTTTTAGGTTTTGCCATCATGCAAAGAACTTTTCGTAGATTGCTATTACAAAAGCCTAAGTTTGAATTGCTGTGAAGCATTTCATCTTCAGAGAACTGAAGAGGGATTTTGCTATGCTTTTAATTCGAGAACTTCAGATGGCTTCAATGAAAGGTACACACATCTCTTTCTTTACAATAATTTTGCGTACATGTCTTTCTTTAGAATAATTTTGCACAATTTAGATTCGTTACGGGTGTTGTAAAATGCATTAAATTTTTATAGGATAGGTTCAAGCTTTAATTCCGCAATTATAGTGTCGAGATGTGTTAATCAAAGATGATCGAAATTTCTAAGTTGGAACAATTTTATCTGCAATGCAATTAAACTAAAGAATGATTAAAAACAAGTCTACTGACTATCATGTTAATATCCAGGAGGGGCGTTCCATATTGATTTACACTTTATTTTTTACACTTATAAGAGCCTCGGCAGATACATCCACTTTTCTAACATGGTCTCTATTGAACAAATATTTCTTGTTGGAAACAGACTTCATGATGATGGTAGTTAAATTTGCTAAACTGACCTTCTATTTGAATACTACATTCATAAATCATGTTTAGGTCACATTAGTTTAAGATGACATAGACAGTGCTAAAGCAACGTGTTCAAGTAAATCCCAGCATGAATTGCTTGATTGTTGCCAAATACATACAAGAACTCAATTCTCAAACACTAGCGAACATGTGTTCCATTTAGTCAGTTATCACAGTTTTGATATGGAAACTAGACTTGTCTTTGTCACAATCAAGTTCCTTATCATTGAAGGCGGAAATAACTTTTTTCTTAAAAAAAAATAGAGATATTAAGAGCTAGTTGCACTGGAATTGTAAATTGATATATTGAGATTGAAGTTCTATAAAATTGAATATATATTGAATTCTATAAAAAGAATTATCATCTTTCATGTGCAAGTGTGTTTGCCTTATATTCCACAAACATAAAAGATTATTATTTAAAGAATAAAACAGACACAACGAGAATGCATTTGTAGTGTTTAGGCCTTTCTGAGTGTGAGTGCTGTTTCCCTCCCCTTCGTTGTTCAATGGAGTAGCATACTTAAAATCGTAGTTTTTATGATTTTTTCTTTCTGGAGAACAGGGAGGCCGCAAATGATGCCATTGCACAGGAAGACAAATTGCCTAGGGATCGCCCTGCTGCACCGGCATTTATTAGGTTAGAAATGGACCTTCGGTGTTGTCGTGGCGGTTTTGCTACATATTTACGTCCACGTTTACAATGAAATTTATCAGTAGAATCACTAATATGAGACTGTTACTTTTTCCACTAGGATCATCATAATCCTTTCACTAAGTCTCGTCATTTTTCTTTACAACACTCACATCATCGGTATCACTGTCCAAGGGCATATTCTGTACCTCTTCACTAAGATATTTGCTGCACATGTTAATATACAAGGTGTTTCTATTCACGCTACAAACTATACTCTAATGCACAACTACGATCAACCACAAGGCGATAACACAGTCAACTGTTCCAAGTGTGAACAGATCGTGAACCCATTTTAGTACAGAGGTTGTGGCATTTCCATTAAAGAACATAATATGAGCCTAAAGGAAATCAATAATATAGCTAACACAGAAAAAATATTTTTGTATGCTATCCACCCCGACCGCCATCTTGGATCCGCCATATTGGATTCAATTTTCGTTTTTCAAATGGGAATAGGTGCAAGTGATATATCAAATTCATGTACGTTTTCTCGGAAATTCATTGGTATAGGGAATTTTAACGTAGCTTGTACCGTTTGGAAGGTATTGCATGTTAAATATCAGGGACTTCACGAATATTGAACCAAATAGAAAGTTGTGCAGAGCCCCATGTGTATATGTAACCGTTTACGTGATTTATCGTTGACGAAATATTCTCTGAACGTACATACATACAGACACACAGACGTCGATATGGAAATCGTAATTAGGTCTTCACCCAAATGTGGTCGTATCTGGATTTACGTTAGGCATTTTGAACCTAATACAATACTTCCTTGTTATAGTATAACATGGAAGTAATAACAATCACTCAAACAGATGTAATACGATTATGACACCAATATTGTAAGGAGTTTGTTTATACCTACAGTATTTTTTCACTTAGAAATTGTTTTCATTTGAAAACATCAAAAACGTAAGCATAACTGATATTACTCTGCAATGTCTATTCGCAAAGTGCCTTGAGGGATTTAACATGCAATACCTTCTAAACGGTAGAAACTACGGCAAAACTGACTACACCAATGAATTTCTGAAAAAAATGTACATAAATTTGATGTATCACCGAAAGTGGAATCCAATATGGCGGATTTAAGATGGCAACCGCAGTGGGTATAACCTGTGTCAGAGAAGAAGTATTTGATCCAATTTGTTTTACATATGCCCACATTCATGTCCAGTTACATCTAAAGAAACTAAAAGCAATTTTGTCCGAGCGTTATAGTAGTGTATGATTGAATTCCGGATATATGAAGGCAGATAAATCTGTATATTACCCGCATGGGCCGCTAGAATTACTACAATACACATTGGGGTGCGGAGAACTTTGTATTTGAATAAATTTTACACGAATTCCTTGGGGACACTTTGCGACTGTACCTTGTTAGACCTATATCTCCTCACTCATCGGCGATGTTCCAAAGATTGGCTGCTTCCGCAGGCTGAAAACAATGCGCACTAGGATCATCTACATACATGCATGAAACCACGCCTTCCTAGCAATATTCATTTACTCCAAAATACTACTACTACTACTACTACTACTACTACTACTACTACTACTACTATTATTATTACTACTACTACTACTACTACTACTACTACTACTACTACTACTACTACTACTACTACTACTACTACTAATAATAATAATAATAATAATAATAAGGTCTGATATTTATCGACGAAATCTCGTGTGTTTTTATAAGAGAACTATGCCAGATACCACGCATATATTTAATATATAGCTTGTTTTACAAAAAAGATATAACATTTTAAGGCTGGACTTTTTAAAATTTTAGGAGCAGAGGAAAGCTCCCCTTTCCAGAGAAAGAATTTTTTGGTTTTCATTTCCTTGTGGCCCAAGACGTGTTTATCCAAACTGAAAAACTTTTATAATTTTCCCCTATTTTACCTAATTGCAATAGGGGTCGTCCACATATTACGTAACGTGGCAAAGGGGGGAGGGGGTTTGACCTTGCGTTACGAAGTGTGAAAAGGGAGTTTACGTCTTCGTTATAACACTTTTTTTCCTGCTATAATGTTTATATTTATTCTCAGATTTTTATGCAATCATTCAAACAAATAATTTCATTCAGTTCTTTTCTTTTTTTATAAATAAAGTAGCAAAATATCTGTTCTTCGCACGGGAAGAATATGTTTCAACTTGGACATAAAAGGCACCAAAACTGTCACCAATCACCTTAGGGATCCCAAAAGTGAAATCGGCACTAATATTGGTCATTTTCGATCATTTTTATGTCCCTCACTCTCCAAAGTTGCGGCACTGAATTTGGACTTAAACGACATCGGAAGTGTTACTGTTCGTCTCTGCGACCCCGAAAACTAAGGAGACGCGGCACATATATCGATCATTTTCGATCATTGATATATATATATATATATATATATATATATATATTTATCCTCCTTCCCCATGTTGCACCTTCAAAGTTAAATCATAAAAATCATTCCAGGCCCGAACATTACCTATGTTGAAAGTTTGATCGAGATAAGTCGGGTAGTTTAAAAATTATTAAGTTACAAACATAGTCACTTTCATTTATATAGTTATAGTAGATAAACAAACATTTCTGTTGTTTTAGAAAATTGCGAAATATATCCTATATAAATTGAATCATACAGAGGGGATTCGAAGACGCACTAGACACCAGCATGACAGGGTGACGAACCCTGCGTATATTACAATACAATAAAACTCCGTGTTGTGGCTATCATAGCATTGCATTTACGGCGTACTCTTTTCTGGAGTTAGTTGTTAGTGATCGTAATCACAGCCTGAAAATACCCTTGCGTTCCCAGTCGTATCGCTATTTATAAGAATATTATTTAAAACTTTTGATTTGAATCATTACCCACTCTTTCTTCTAAGGAGTTTCGCATATGAAGCAAAAGAAAATCTTTTTTGTGGAGTAATATTTTCCACGACGGAACGATTCACGATTTGTAGACCAAAATAAGATATTGAAAACATAATTCGTCGGATATTCATCTCGTCCTAATTTTTAATTTTTTTTTATTTAAATATTTCTGAAGAAATCGAGTTTATTCTCATTCTTGCACTGATGTGGACAAAAAGAATTTGAAAAAAGGGTAAACTGAAATCCAAAGGAGATGTTAGAAAGCTTGTTCACCAACGAGATGTCCCTGCTCCTTTCCCGTGTGCAACCATTTCGAATTTGTGGTCGACGAGGAAGAGAACTTTGCAACGTCGACATTGGCGAACTTCAAATACAGTAAGCATCCTGGATCCCTGAAAAAAAGAGCTCGATGTCACTTCTCTAGATCCTATTTCACTTGGATCTTCCGACAGTATCTCCTCCTTGTTATCATTAGTAACCAAAAACTATGGGTTCTGTCTCCTTGGGGAAACGACAGTATGCAGTTTCAAAGAATTAGGTCTCGTTAATTAAACAACCTTATGGGGTTAATATATTACTACGGCTTTACCATTTTCTAATACTTTGATTTGTTGGTCAAAAAGGCACTACAAATATACTCAGATTACAAATTTTTGTAATAAAATGTTCTACCATAAATATATTTTTTATTGTAAGAACGCCAAAATAAACGAAATCAATGAAAAAACAAAACATAAAAAGTGTTACGTAATAAAGAGGGGAGGTGTTCGGTCTTGCGTTACGGATTGTGACAAGGGGGTGGGGTGGGGGTAAAATATGTCAAAAATAGTGTTACGTAATATGTGGACAGCCCCATAGACTATAATCAGTTGTAAAAATTGATTTCCAAATAGGGTACATTAACAATCAAATTTATTTAAACTGAAATTAGACAGATTGAAAGTTTTTATTATTCATATTTTGCTATACAATTTAAGATCATTGTTATTTCATGGTTAACTTTAAATAATTAGCAATCAAACAGTTGCTAAGAAATCAGTTTCTTTTGTTTGTGCGGTGTGATTATACGTAGTTTATGACAGGTAAGTCACCCCACTTTTTTTTTCTAGTAACGTTGAGGCTAAAAACGTTACTAGGAATATGTGATACCCTTTATATACTAGAACTACCATGAATTTACGTAAATATGGTAGTTTGTAACTTGGCTGTTAAGATTACTTAGGGGCAACGGAGGGAAGGGGAACAGCGCCCCGGAACAAGACCCTCTATGAAAAGGAACCTTCGACGGTTGTTTACCTTAATGGTATCTTCCTCAGGTTCCTTTCCCCTTTGTAATTTGCAGGCCATGGGCGCTGAGGGCCTATATACAATCAATTGGCATCTTTTCAGGCCCGACAAATTCCCGAAAGATGCCTCGCTAGTTAGTAAATATAAGAAATTTAACTATGCACAGTTTCTTAAATTAAAGTTACATTCACATTTAGAAAAAAAAAATCAAGAATATTAGTTTTAAAATGTTACACTTTAGTAGCACAAAATGCTAAATAATTATTATTATTATAAATAAAGTTTATTATTATTATTATTATTATTATTATTATTATTATTATTATTATTATTATTATTATTAGAGACCGGATGTTTAGGCACTAAAAACCTGGAAAATAGGCAGGCAAATAGGCACTAAAAATTTAAAAAATAGGCAGTAAAATAGGCACTAAAATGTAATAATGAAGATAAATACTCAATACCATTAAAAAATAGATTCGTCATAGATAATGTTCAAAGAATATAGAAACATATTTGTTTGTTAATATCTTCTTTTATTGTATACATAAAAACGAAGCTTGTTACGCATTTCATACATACTGGGTGAACCTGAAAAATGTGCACATACTTCCTGAGCTGATTCATGACATCAAAAGAAGACAAAATGTCCTGTTGCATGTTGTCGAATTCCGCGTCGTGTACGAGTGACAGGGGGGCCAACTTGGAATCCAAAATCGAATCCTGACAATTGGAACGAGACATAAAGGTGTTCACATACTTCGGGAGGTGATTCGTGACATTAAAGAGGACTTTTTGTCTTCTTTTCATGTCACGAATCACCTCTCAAAGTATGTGCACATCTTTCGGTTCCGTTCCAATTGTCAGGATTCAATTTTCAATACCAAATTGGCACTCTGTCAGTCGTACAAGACACGGAATTCGACAAAATACAAGAAAACATTTTGTCTTCTTTTGATATTACTAATCACCTCCCGAAGTATGTGCACATCTTTGAAGTTCACCATGTATATATATCGTAACGTACCACGTGCTTGTGTTTACAAACACTTAATATGTGTATATTATTTATGTTATATAAATTATATATTTTCCCAATGAAGGCTTATTTTGAAGAAAATGCATAGAATAGGCAATATTAGGCACTAAAGGTCAAAATAGGCAAAATAGGCAAAATAAAATTGGCTTAAATCGAAAGTATAAACCCCCATATAAACTTTAAAACGTTATTTTTGATCATATCTTTAATAATAAAGAATAGGCATTTTGCCTAACATCCGGTCTCTAATTATTATTATTATTATTATTGCTAGTATGTGTATGGTAGAAGCAAACATCAATCTTCACTTCTCTCTTACTAATTTGAACCCCAAACTACACTATAATTTCTAATCTCGAACAAAATACACATTACGTTTTGTAAAAGTTAGAGTACTGTATTTTAAGAAAATGTACGGAATATTTTATTTACAATTGAAATAGAGGGATTTCAGTTAATTAATATTTAATCTTTTCAACACCAAGCAGCAGAGACGACTGAGAGTGCTCAGAAATGTTTACACCATATTCCATCACAATCGAATGACTTTAGTTTACGAATAGGGTTACCAGATGCTCTCTTGTATATCCGGATTGCCGGATATGTCCTCTTTTGTGAGCTTTAAAAAGTAGTCTGGATGAGTTTTTAGAAAAACGTGGTTTTGTGACTACACAGAATTGCTTCAACTTATAGATCTTATTAAACGCTTGCAGGGACATGGGTTTAGAAGTAAATGCAGAGAAAACTAAATACATGGAAGTGCGTCGGGACCGTAATACGGCAAATTGTGGAGGCGTTAAAATATTAAATAATACTTTTGATAAAGTGGATACTTTCAAATATTTAGGATCAATATTAACAGACGAAAATCATATTCACGAAGAAATTAAATGTCGACTAAAAGCAGGGAATTCGTGTTACTATTCGGTTCAAAATCTCTTGTCGTCGCGAATTCTGTCGAGGAATTTGAAGCTTAAAATATATAAAACGATAATCATGCCTGTTGTTCTGTATGGTTGCGAAACATGGTCGCTTACTCTGAGGGAAGAACATAGACTGAAAGTATTTGAGAACAGCATCCTGAGAAGAATATTCGGACCCAAGAGGAACGAGAATGGGGAATGGCGGAAGCTTCATAACGAGGAACTAAATAGTTTATACGGTTTACCCAACATTATTAGGGTCGTCAAGTCTAGGAGGCTTAGGTGGGCAGGTCATGTAGCTAGAATGGAAGAAAGTAGAAACTCTTTCAAAGTCTTGACTGGTAGACCCATAGGAAAACGACCATTAGGAAGACCTAGGCGCAGGTGGGATGATAATATTAAGATGGATCTCGCAGAGATAGGAATACAAAGTAGAAACTGGATCCAATTAGCTAAGGATAGAAGTCAGTGGAGAGCTTTTGTGAACGCGGTACTGAACCTCCGGGTTCCATAGGCCATAGAGTTAGTTAGTTTTAGTTAGTTATAGATTGGTAATCTGTATTGTAAATGACTCTATTGTTTCTTGCTATGTCAAGAATAGATTATTCCATGTAATATAGTATAAACCTTATAGTGAAATTTAAATGTCCTTTCCTTAAAGCGTCATATTAGGGAATCCTGTTTACAAAAGTTGTATTTGTCTCAGTCATGATGATGCGGAGATAAAGTGACTCCTCATTTTCCATCGACTTAAACTCCAAAGATTGTGTGAAAGCTGCAAAAAACATACACCTTATTGAGACTTAAAAAAAAAAAAAAAAAAAAAAAAAAAAAAAAAAAAAAAAAACCGAAGGTATCCTGGAACATACGCAAGTCTGAACACCGATATTCATAACTTCACTTCAATGGATTTCTCCAGGAGGGAATAGGAAACAAGGCTGTCTTTGAAATACTTGGCATCGCACTTCGTCGACATCTGGGACTACTACAAACAACCGTACTCACTGCAGGAAACTTGCTACCCAATGTGTTTCACACAGAACCTGACGGTAATGATTATTATCGTGGAAACACACACACACACACACACACACACACATATATATATATATATATATATATATATATATATATATATATATATACCCTCTTAAGGTCCTCGGGTCCATTTTGATCCATTTTTGTTTTCAATGTTCTATAATCCCTAAAGTGTATCATTTCAAATTGTCATACTTCATGACTCTTATTAATTTTACTATGTCTGCATATATAATTAATATAATCGCCGTAGGTGTTTAAATTTAGAGCGCTATTGGACCCATACAATTTACTATGTGGATCTTATGCTGTGTTCGGAATAATGCTCACTAAGAATCACTTGTGTGTGATCACTTTGCTTTGGTAAACTCTTGTATCATTTTTGACGTTGGCGGGAAATTTCCCACAAAACGGGAAATTCATAGAGGCGGCAGAAATGAAGGGAAGTTCTTTCAAATACAAGTGAGAAGTCGGAAAATTCTTGCCATCTTCACTCATTTGTATACTATATTTGATCAGTGAGGTTATCATCTATTCTAGCGCTCTTGCTTTCACTTTCCCCCTGTATCCAGTGGTGCAACTACAAATTTTCGTTTGGAGGGGCAGGTATCAGTATCATTGATGGATATCAGTATCAGTGTCAGTGCTTGTGCAGGATTTTGTAGAGTATATTAGAGTCAGGAATCGTTTCCACCTACCGGTTGTTTATTATAAGATGCTCTATAAACACTATTTTACAGAAATACTACAATGATGTAACTTCTTTAATATAGGTAGGCATATGTGTCCCGTCGATCTGATGGTCTCGGAAAGGATTCATCAGTAACGAACTACGGCAGAGGTGTAGGACACTCGCTGCTACGCTGCAAAGAGAGAGGGGTTAGAGATCCCGACAAAGCTCCCTGCAAGCTAGGCCGTGTTTTGATTAGGAATATCTCGCTGCTCTAATGGAAGCAGAGAAGTAAAGTTTCTCATAAGGCTCCACTGCAAGCCTGGAGGATAAGAAACAGTTAGCTCCACTACAAGCTAAGGCTTTGGATTTGGGTGAGATACTTCCTTGGCTCCTCTGTAAGCTAAGAAAGGAAATTTGACCAGTCGAAACCCATGGAATCCTGTCGGGTATATAGGGGCTCCAGGTGAAGGAGCGGCGCTGCTGTTTCCTTGTCTTCACCCGACCAATGGTATCGCTGTCGTCTCCGTTGTCTGCAGCTGTAGTATTCCATAGTAAGGTGCACATAATA
The DNA here is from genome assembly GCF_964235325.1 of Thermobia domestica. Classification (NCBI taxonomy): domain Eukaryota; kingdom Metazoa; phylum Arthropoda; class Insecta; order Zygentoma; family Lepismatidae; genus Thermobia; species Thermobia domestica. Next base: position 282,992,691 of record NC_137455.1, read on the forward strand.
GTTGTTTATAAATAGGAACTCATGTGGGGTGTTTGTATACATAAGCACCGGGGACATTACAATATATATAATTTCCATTTTATATTGCATGGATATAAGATTGATGTCTGACGATCCCCCTGACCCCTGTGGTTGTACCACTGCCTATATCTCTCCAATGCCTATATTTTCGCGGATTGTTTTAAATTCTTCCATTTACATTATAAACCATAATGTTTTACTTTTTACGGACATAAACTTTCAGATTTGTTGCATTTTTGTGTATGTGCACATTTGTGGTCCGAGGGAAATATTGAATGAGTATTTTGTAACGGATTATGTATAACATTATTTCTTTTGTTGTAGTTTTCAATAAGTAATTACGTAAAACTACTATGTTAGAATATGTGTATAGGACTACGAACGAAATATAAACAAACGTTTATGACATAAATCAATATCTTGACGACCTGTGCATGAATGTATAAATTAAAAAACTCACAATTGTGTGTGTGTGTGTGTATACTCACACTCAGTTACACAGGGGTGAGGAAGTGAGATGCACATTTTGCTTCTACTTCGTTGTATAATGTGCAAGATTTTAGTATACAAGTCAAGGTATTTTAACGATAACACGTAAATAGATAAAATCAGTTTATTACTCCAACATTTAAGCACATGTATGAAAAAAAGACGAAATGCATAATGGGTCCAAATGGACCCGAGGGCCTTATGTGTGAACACCAAACGAGGACTATAAGAGGATTAAAAACTACACACTTGCGCCACCGATGTGGCAACTTCTCTATGCCCTCTGTAAACCACTTTTTCGAAGTCTGTCACATCCATGGCCGGACAGCGTCTTGCAGTTCCTGGAAGTCGGCCAAGTGATATCCACGTAGCGGTTTCTTCAATGTCACAAATAGGTGGTAATCAGAAGGAGCCCAAGACAGGAGAATAAGGTGGGTGTAGCAGCACCTGCAACCCGAGCTCATTAATGGCAGTCGTGGTTGCCCGACTCCTGTGGGAACAAGCGTTGTCGTGTTGCAGGAGCACACCTTTATCCCATTTTCCTGGTCGTCCCAGAAGACTGCGGCATGCGTTTGCCCATTGCATTCTTGTCCTAGAAGACTGTGGCATGCGTTTGCCTAAAGAGTGCTATGTAGAAACTTCTTTGGCGTGGGGCTGCCTTTATGCTTGCACTGCATTGATTGGGCTTTGGTCCTGGCTCATGGTGGTGCAGCCAAGTCTCGTTGCCAGTAACGAGTTTGAACATGAAGGCTTCTGGATCCTGGCTGTAGCGTTGCAGAAGATCACTGCTTACGTCCTCGCATTGCTGTCTTTGAGCTGCATTCAGGGATTTGGGAACCCATCTGGCAGACATCCATCTTAAGGCGTTCGTACACTATGCAGTACAGAGTGATTCTAGTAAGTCCTCGAGTTCCGCGAACGTGATGAACCTGTTTGTCCTGAATAATCCGCTTCACTTTTGAAATGTTCATTGGTCTTGTCACAGTCACTTTCCTTCCAGAACTGGTTCCGTTCTTCGTTTTTATGCTGCACTTTTCCAGTCGTCTAACCAGTTGTATAACGTTTTGCGTGACGGTGCGCACTGTCTACACACACACACACACTCTCTCTCCATACACACAAACACGCAGACACTACCTGTGAATTTCCGCAGTCTGTACACCCTCTTTTCACAGAAACTACGTTGTCTAGCGCTGTCCGTGCTGATCACCTTCCATGTTGTCCGCTCACGTACTTACAGCTGTTGATAAAATGTCTGTAGTTTCCAGGAATTGCACTTCTCTGTATTGTTCTTCTACTTGAAGGCAGACCTGTATGCTAGTTCCTTCTAATTATAATGATGAGCTCAATAGTGGACCCTGAAAGAAGAAAAAAGTAAGTGTAACTCAATATGGAACACCCCTTGTAAACATTTTATATTAGAAAATTTATTTCGAAGTCTTACTTTCTTTATCTGTTTATTTTGAAATGATATTGAGAAGTTAGAATATTTACGGAAACAATAAATAAATAAATAAATAAATAAATGCAAGTTTGCTAATTTGTACCATGTCAGAGTACACTTTAGAAAATAAAATTATTTTTGAGAACAGTAAGTGAAAAGAAGAAATATTTCAACTTTATGAAAATCTAACAATACGTAGATTCTTTTATCACAGAGTCAAACACGAAGTCTCCGACACTTGACGTATAATCACCGTCCATTCTCTAAAAGCGAATTCTGGGAAAATGGCCGACCTCTAAATAGAGTTGTTAAAATTTCACCTTTAATACAAGGTTTCAACTTTGAAACATATTTATTTGAAATCTTTTGTGTTTTGTCTACCATGCATATTAAATAAAACAACTCGGCATCAATCTCAAGATCCTTTTACTAACAATTCAAATGTTTAACCTAAACGCACCAAACCAAAATCGTCAACGTTGTTTACCAAGCTGGAGTCCTCTAGGGACCCCAAGTATTATTTTAATTTCTCAATTTATTTATTTCTTTTTTTTTTTTTTACTTTTTTTAACGAACGTATCATTGATCTAATTATGTAGCAGATAAACCAAAAGGATGCAAGCACATATAAAAAACGAGAATATATTGGTTCTTATAGTTGCAGCAGCATCACCAAATATAACCCTCTGGGGTCCCTAGAGGACCCCGCTTGGTATGTTAAGGATTAAATCTGACACTTTTGAAAGAGGTAATCTCGCATTTACTTACATTCATGCCATCTTGGTTGCAGTTTGTAATGTAGATATTGAATTTTTTTTTTACAATTTGATACAATTGACTTTGACAGAATTTGAAAACCATTGATTTATACCCATAATAAAAAAAAAACACCATCTTTTATAGGTGTTAAGGAAAGAAAGAAGGATTCTCTGAATAATATAATTATTTCGACGAACGTTTGAGTGAAGTTTGCTTATAACTAATATAAAGCTATTTTTTCTTTCGATTCATACAAATATCAAATACAAAGACGAAACTTAAATTGCCACATCTCGTGATACTTTACAGTGAGGTGTTTATTTGTTTCTTGCATTTTTTTATATCTTGTTCACGTTTCATATTTTACATTTTAATGAATATATATATATATCTTCTAATCTTCTAATATGAATAAAAACGTAAAAATAGTAGAAAATGACCGATTACTGTTGAATTCATAGTTTTCGCGGTCGCTGAAATCAATGGTGAAACTCCGATCTTATTAACTTCCAAATTCACGCTACCCGGCTCCGGGCTGGGAGTCACCGGGAAGGGGGGGGGGGAATTACCGAGACATATAAAAGTAATCCAAAATGACTGATATTAGTGTTAAATCCATAGTTTTCGCGGTCGCTGAGATCAATGGTGATACTCCCACAGGCGTTGACTTCCAAATACAGCCCCCGTGCGAAGCATGGGTATATTCAACTAGTATATACAGGTATATACTATTCATACTATTCAAGAGTGCATACTCAAATAATACTTAATTTTAATTTTTACTTTTCTCTTTGACAATATTTTACATCAACATTTTTTATACCAAGTGTGAAATATATACATAGGCACATTAGTGACATGTGGAATAAATAATTAAGTACAAAGCAATTACCACATGCAACAGGCAATTGAAATAAGGCTGTGCAATCATTTTTTAAAAACTTATGCTATAATTTCTATTTTATTTAAAAATTTACAAATAGACAGTTAAATACCAAAATTTTTAGGTTGTAGATCACTAGGTCTTACTATCTGGAGCATCACTACTCACTTTTAATTAATGAAGGTTTGACTCAATAAGTCAATCATGCGTGTTGTTCTTTATGGTTGCGAAACGTGGTCGCTTACTCTGAGGGAAGAACATAAACTGAAAGTATTTGAGAACAAGATCCTGAGACGAATATTCGGACCCAAAAGGAACTATAATGGGGAATGGCGGAAACTTCATAACGAGGAACTAAATAATTTATACGGTTTACCAAACATTGTTAGGGTCATCAAGTCTAGGAGGCTTAGGTGGGCAGGTCATACATCTAGGATGGGAGAAAGTAGAAACAGTTACAATGTCTTGACTGGAAGACCAATCGGAAAGCGACCATTAGGAAGACCTAGAAGCAGATGGGAGGACAATATTAAGATAGATCTCTCAGGGATAGGGATTCAGGGTGGAAACTGGATCCAGTTGGCTAAGAATATAAGTCAGTGGAGAGCTTTTGTGAAGGTGGCATTGAACCTCTGGGTTCCATAAGCCATAGAGTTGGTTAGTTAAGAGTTAGTTGACTCAATAAGTTTTTGAAGGAATTTCAATCAAAATGACATAACTAGAAGCCAATTTTGGGTGTTCTGAGGATTTTGCATAAGATGTTTCCGTAATCTGGGGACAAACTAAGAATGATAATAGACGATGACCCCCCCCCCAATAAAAAAAGCAATTTTAGAACAGGAACAAGTCTTCAGAAGCGCGTCGTTCCGAAGATAAAGGCCACCGAATATTTATCGCAACGGGACAAATTGGACATAGATTAAGATCGAAATGCCAGAGTAAGGTCTTGTCAAAGGCAATATCCATTGATTGTACTTAAAATCTCATTATTGTAGGAACGGTTTGGAAGCAGGGGCGGCAAAAAAGATAGCTTTAAAAGAAAAGTAGGATATTTCGTAGCTCATTTATTTTACTAGTCACCATGAAACTTGTTTAAATCTGGAGTGAATTTTATTCTTGATCTACATTGTCACCCAAAAGCATTAAATCTCATTTGGAAATTTCTTAAAGATCGTTTTATTTTTTCATTTTTTTAGGAAAGTTATGGTTAACAAATTATTTCGATAGATGAGATGAACTCACAAACTCACATTTGTCTAATTTCTCAAAGCAAATGTGTAAGCCTCTAACCTCAAATACCATGAAACAATGTTTCATAAAATTGAGAGACTTCAAACGAAATTTTATTGGAACTTATTCTTTTAGTTGAGGGGATGTATTTTCATTCCTTCATAATTTATTGATTTCAACTTCGTATAGGAATTGTGAGAAAGCCTCAAAACACTCACCATACTGTATCAAAATCCAATTATTTTCACAGAAGTTTTCGTTAAACATAATTCCTAAATCGGGCGAAAGGCAGGGGGAGTTTAATTTACTTCCTTATTCTTGACTGATCTTAAGCTCAAGCAGCTGGGATGATTGGGAAGTTTTTTTTAAAAAAATACTATACTGCGTCAAAATCTAATCTCTTTTTACGAAAGTTATAGTGAAATACTTTTTAATCGGGGAGTAAGGGTAATTTAACCTGAATCAAAGACAAATCCTCCGTCATTCTTATCTGTTTTCAACTTAAAACACTGCGGATAATGGAAAAATCCTAATCAAAATCGGTTTTTTTTTACGAAAATTAAAATGAAACTTTTTTTAAAAATTAGGAAGAGGTTAATTCATGCTAAATATTCTGGACTGCAATAATGTCTTTTGCATCAGGGAATTTTAACAATATAGTGCTAGAACGTCTATTTCACATGATCTGTAGGAAATATTGCATCATATCATAACTTGGGTAAAACACGACCCTAGGTTTTGTAATTTAGTTTCGGCAGAGAGAGTACCTTATTTTTAAGCATCTAGCTCTCCCGTTTGGACACTTAAGATGCCAGATGGAAGATCTGTAGTTGAATATTTCAATTGTTGCGTGAAAAGAATGTACTTCTGACATCATTGAATCAGACGATATATTTTGGAGTTTCCCGCGGCAAATGGCACATAATGTGTTGGATCACACAGAGGATATAAGGAAGATGTTGAGGGCAGGAAGAGCAGATAATCCAATAAATATAATATTTCTCTTGGTCCAAACGGTCTTGCTATTTCACAAGTAATTACTGTATAGATGTGTAGATGGCAGAAATGTGCTACTACTTGTGGCGCCATCGCAGCAGGCTAAGAACTACATAAACAGAGAATTCATGCCGACACAGCCAATCGTTTTTATGTAAGACTAATCGAAATACTCGTTCATCATACGAGAAGAATTTGTTTATCGTATTTGAATTCCTTTCCCCTTAGGATGTGCACGAGAATGAATTTTGTCTTAAATGGCATGAGAAGTGTCAGTATTAATCTCAGCAACCCTGAAAACTATGGATTACACACTGGTATTTGTTGTTTTCTACTAATTTTACATGTTGCCAGTTCACAGCTTCACCTCTCTATCAAAACTATATTGTTAAGAGGTTTTATTTCTGTCAACAGGTATATTATTAACAAAGAATGGCATTGTTGTTTTTGGCGACCGAGGCTAAGGGAGACAGTGACGATGAGATGGATTATAGTGATGGAGTGAAGAAAGTAGAAGGAAACAGAAGAGCGCAGAGAAAATCCACACTCATGGTGTTTGTGCACCACAAAATCCACTTGTCGCATGCTTGGATTGAACCGGGGATCCCCTAACCAGAGGTGTGCACTCTACCAATGAGCTACTGTGGCTCGCAAAAATGGTTTTACGAGTGTTGACTTGTACTAATATGTTAATTTTTTATTTATTGTAGCCAACCTGTGGAACACATAAATGCTGCTGGAATTACTACAGGTTTAGAGATTTTTATGAACACTCCACAAAAGGAATTTACGCCAGATGATTGGCGCCATGAAGGAGTTACGGTAAGAAATAAAAAAAGGATTTTATAATTAGCCGCTTAAGTGAATAAAATTTTTCTTTAATTTTCAAGATTCTTAGAAAATTGTCCTTAATTTTTGAATAAGAAAGCATCAACACTGAACTAGTAAAAAGGAAATTAAATTTTCGTCAACACACTTTCAATATATTGTAATACTTTAAAAATAATTTAGCTTATAAATCAACTTGTATATTTTAAAAAAATGTAAGAAGAAATCTCATTGACAACAAGTTGAAAATGGAGAAAGATATACCTTCTTATCTTTCTCTGACACCTCTAAAAACTATATACAAATTGAGAAACCATGTCGTGTTCTGATTATCTGGAATTCTTGCTGATCAAGTATGTTATATGCTCGAATACTACGTGGTATTACGACTCTTACTCCTTTCATTTTTGGTATTTGATACGAAAGTAAGAAATTGTGATAGAAATTTGACGTTCGAGTTGGTTATATAAATAAGGTAGCATTATCTTCTTGACTGCAGTGCAGCATATAGCTCTTCTAATCGGCAACCTTTATCTGTAGATATTACTCGGTTTCGAGTAGTTATTCGTTGTATTGAAACGACCTGGTACTATTTGTTTTTATGAATGATGTAAGTCATGTGATTTCATACTTGCAATTGGATTGGTCATTTTTGAAATTATGATCTCATCCAATGTGCAAGTAACCTGGTCTGTCATTTGAATTGGAACGAAGTATGCGTTAGAGGTAACTTTTTTTATTTACTAATTATTTCATTAATATTTAAGTTTGTGAAATGTGTATACCATAAACTTGAGTATGAAATTATATTAAATAACGTTGTAAACAAAATCGAAATTGGAAGAAGTACAGAAGCGAAATTGTAAATTCATATGAATAATTTTTTGGATGATTCTATGATACTTCGCATTGAGGCTAGAATATTACATTTTGCAGGGTGAGACATATTTAAGGAAATTTCCTTCAGGGAGTATGTATAAGATTCGTATTAGTATTTCTTTAAAATTTCTAATACAATTCAAGAGTTCCAAAGACATTTTGGGTCTTAATTCTAAATATAAGAAAAATTACAGCATAGAATCTAATTACATAGAATTATATGCATAAGTAGGCAACATCCTAGGGTATAAGCTTAATGTTTCGGTACTTCCCTTGTTAGTGTATACAGTATTAAATTCTTAATGTTAAGTATTTAAAAAAGTTATAACCAATTTTCAATAAGAAGTTAATTTTGTCCAGCCGCTATATAGGCTATTTTTCAATATCGCAAAATAGGCAAGTGAAAATAGTTCATAATTTTATACAATGGCTAACCGTATACATATATTGAAGTACGTACAGAGCTTTCGTCTTAATACATTGTTATTATTAATATGTATTATATATTCTGCCTTTCGCCAGATCCTAGGACTAATGAGATTTTATTTTGTTTGGGACCCGTTTTTTCGATTTTCAGCTTCCTCTTTTAACTCCCAATATTTTCTTCTAGTTTTCAAATAATTGATCAGTTGTATTCTTCTTTTTCCTACTCCTCGCTTACCTTCCATCTTTCATAGCAGTATGAAGAAGACAATTTCTTCGGAAGATATGTTTAATGAATTGACCTTCCTACGAAGGGTGCTGGCTAAAGCGTCCTCTTCTCTTCTATTCGTTTTAAAACATCTTCGTTTGTTACTCTTTCTGTCCGTTTTATCTTCCCCATCTTTCTCAACACCACATTTCAGAGTTCTTTAAATATTTCTTCTCTAACTTCCATAACGTCCAAGCTTCTGATCCACACAGTCCAACACTCCATACATAGGACTTGACCAACTTCTTCCTTGGTCCAATGTTAAGCATGCTAGTTAAGACTAATGTTTTCTTGTTGAATGCTTCTTTGGCTAGGGAAATTTTTGACCTGATATCTTTGGTGCAGTAGGCGTCTCTCGTCAAAATACTTCCCAGGTACTTGAAATTATTGACTTCTTCAAGCTCTCTTTGTTCTACTCTGATCCGTAAGTGTGTATTTCCACGGGATATTCTCATGACTTTTGATTTTAATACATGAACTGATAAAATTTAACAACCGTTCGTTTTAAAAAACTCGTCCTTCTTTTAATTTTTATTTGCATAATATCATGCCAAATTTGATCCAGATCGGACGAGTTTGGTTAAATTCGTCCTTATCGTCGATGTTTGAGGGGAAAATCAAATAAAGAACAAAAATGTATATTCCAGATGAAACGTGAGTTAATGCAAGGTGAGGTCAGCACTACATATAAAACATACCAATGTATCTTCAATTTAAGAGTTTCTTTCTGTTGCTTGTCTAGGTTCATATTCATCACCCTGATAGCTTTCCGGACGTAGTCAGAGGCTTATTTGTTCCTAGGAAGAGAGGATACGATATGCAAGTAGCTGTCTCACCTAAGATCACTGTAGCAACGAGTTCTGTTCGACGTGTTGAGAAACGACGAAGAGGATGTGTGTTTCCCGGAGAAGCAACTTCGCAGTCAAATAAGACCTACAGCCAGGACACATGTCTCATGAAATGTCGTCTGAAACACATTAAGCTATTTTGTGGGTGTGTACCTTACATGTTCAACGACACCGAAGAAGGTACATCACATTTTTATTTCTTTAAAATAAAAATTTATATCAAAATAAGTTTTTCATGAGAAGTTATCTTGTACAGTGCACAGCGGAAAAGAACTACAACATGAGCATGTAAGTTTATTGTGAAACGACAAAGACTTTTGCTCCAAAATAAGTGTGCAGGGGAGGACGCCAAGATTTCTCCTGGCGTAATTCGTGCCACTTAGACGTTATGTTGATTCCCTGTGCTGTTAGGCGTAGCTTCACAATAAATGTATATGCTCATGTTGCAGGTTTTTTGCTGCGGACTGTACAGCATTTACATATATCTTCCTTCCAACATCTAGGTATTTCTAAGATTTGATAGTCCTATTAGAAGGCGTTTGAAAAGTGCTTTAGAGACACGAAAAAAAGCAGGCTTTTATATAAAAAAATAATAACTTTGTTAAATACCATTTTTTTAAAATATCATGAGATGCGGATATGAGATTGAATCTTTATATCACACAAAAATATTCTGTGAAACTTTCATATTTTTTTCTTGCCGTGACAGTAACAAGGTACGTAACTTGAGAAAGTAATGTTTTCGTTAAAATAGAAAAAATAGGAGCGGACTTTAAAGAAGATTTAAAATTTGTGTTGCTGTAAAATTTTAGTGATCTTTTAATTAGTTTAAGTTACGTTTTGTGAAGTTTTTATGTCCCGATATTTAGGAAACCACATAAGATATTCAATAGAAAACTGCTTGAAAAATATTGTGAACTGAAAACTGGACAACTGTGAAATTAATTTGAACTCTTATCTGAGTTTTTTTTTTTCTAAAGAATATTTTTCTTCCTTTGGTCATGTGGATCATATGGTACGGCAGGGACAGTTTTGAATGAATGATTCGGAACAATGAGGAATCACAGAATGGGAATAGAATTCTGACTAATTTGTTTCCAAGAAGTTTGAGGCCACGTTATGGTTCACCTAGCTTAATAAACAAAATCATATGACTAGATGTTTTTTTTTTTCAAGAAAAAAGTTATCTTAGAATATAGGCCTATACACTATATTTTGCATGATGTCACTTCAGCAGATTTTACGTTAATACGTAATCCTTGTTTTGGAGGAAATATATTATTGTAGTCATATCTAGAAACATTTGTTTGTGCAGGCTTATTTAAGTAGAAGTGATTACCATTCGGAAGATTTCAAGCAATCCATTTATATTTGTATTGACTTTCATATATTCGCGTGAGTCGTCGCAGAAACACCATTTACAGGTATAAATCTTTTGTGATTCCAACAACCACATTGTGCCATATAAACTGTGAATTTATGCTGCTGAATGGACACATACACACAAATTATAATTTGTAGGCTCAGTTTTGTTTCTTTGTTGAAGTTTTATTTCCCTTTTTCAGCATCGAAGCAATATGAGATGTAAGCCCACATTATAAGGTAGAATCCGAACCACCGTAATGCATTCAATACTCTTTGCTTTGTATTTGATGGATGTCAGAAATGACGAATAAAGTTAGTTGCATTATTCCATGTTTTAAGTTTGATGAAGACACGAACTGTGTATAGTGGGTTTAACACATGTATTACACCATGTGTTAATTCAACCATGATTAATATTTCATTTCAGGTGTGCCACCTTGCAACATGAAGAACATCCAATGCCTTTCTGACCATAATTGTAAGTTTTTATTTAGGATATATTTTTTATTAATTTACTATACTTGATTATTCGTTAATTCAGTCTAAAGAAAATAAAGTTTAATTGCAATATCAAAGTTTTCAGAATATACACTAAATAATATGCCTCTAATTCTGAAACTGTCAAAATATTTCTGTAAAATTATAGTTCATAGCTTTTGTTCACATCACATTTTCAATAAATTTCCTTAATAAAGCATGTAATTAATGTAACAAATATCAGGAGGTAATTTCTGATACCAAGATAAACGAGAAAGGTCCTACGAGAATATGCATTGGACATATTAGCATTAGAGTGGGCCGAAAGCATGAGAACAGAAAGTTTGAAACTGTAGATATCGAAAATCAATAACCTTACAGATGAGAGTCTATGAAAGTCTAGAGATGGTGTGTAATATGAAGTTGCTCGGTTCACAAACATAGGTGGCGCTTGTGTTCAAGACGTTACAATACAGGAGTGCAGTAATTTTTGCGAGTGTTCAATAGGATAAGTGGCAGTGCTCCACTAAAACATTATACAAACTGTGAACAGGCCGACATGCTATTGATGTACAGTAATGCATATAGCAAAGGTTGTGAAGCAGCCTGACTCTATCGCAAGCGTTTTTCTAACAGATTACAACCATCATAGAGCATCAACGGTCCAAATCTGTCTTCAACATTGGGGGAGGGGGAGGTAAAGCCGCTCCCATATTTTTTTCTAAGCAATATTCAAAATATTTATGAAATTGTAAAACAATGCTGTGGAGGATCAGGGAAGCAGAGTTGTCTTCAACATTGGGAGCCGTGCACATTTGAGGCTTATTATAAGGGAACATCAATTTAAACTCACTTTCCTTTGTGGCAATCGGACACAATTCATCGCATTTCTTCGAAAAAACATTTCAAATGGGATTATTGGGGGGACAATCCCCCCGGTTCCAAGATTGGAAAGGACCGGTCCCCATCATCCCCGTCGGGATTTGCGCCAGTGTACAGCACGTTTTATGCAATTTATCGGCTCCTGTGTGGAACAGAGACCGAACTAACTGCCCAATTGGATACTGGTCGACCCGTCGTATACGACGCGGATTTCCAATCATATGAAGCATTCTGCCAGTGGTTCATTCAACAGACCATTACCATCATGCTATTTCGAGCATCACTACTGTTCACTGACGAGGCCGCGTTTGGAAGGGTTAATATCAACATGCATAATACACACACGTGGGTATATGCACATCCCCATGGTTCAGTTGTCACTCATCATCAATACCAATTTGGACTCAATGTATGGTGCGGTATTGTCCATCATCAGTTGATCAGCCCATACATGATACCCCGAAGACTGAATGGAGCACAGTATTTGACCTTCCTGCAGAATGCACTGCCCAAATTAGAGGAAAATGTTCCCATAGCGATTCGTCTCAACATCTGGTACATGCATGATGGGGCTTCTGAGAAATTCAATATGAATGTCCGACGGTGCTGGTTGAAAATAACTTCCCAAGACGTTGGATCGGGCATGACGGTTCAATGTATTTGGCTCTTCATTCTCCAGGGCTGAATCCATTAGATGTTTATCTGTGAGGACATATTAAAAGTAAGCTGTATACTATTCCTTTCAACCAGCGGCGCAAATCTGTCTTCAAGATTGGGGGACGTGTAAGACCGTTCCCATATATATATATATATATATATATATATATATATATATATATATATGGTGTTTCAAAACAACACCGACGTTTCGGAGGTGATTCCTGACATCAAAATGAGGCAAAAAGTATAGACCAAACTGGGTGCACAAATGCTTTTGGAATTATAGACTGCTGAAAACATGAGAAAATGAATTTTAAAGCTATGGGACCTACTGTAGTCGGGTCACGACTTCACTTAGAAACTAGTATGTGTCCTATCCAAATATGTTTCAGAATCCTAAGGTACACATACAACGATTTTTATAGAGGGAGTTTGGTTATGGGAATATAATTTGAAGTACTCACCAACTACTTCTATAAAAATTGTGGAAGCACCATAGGGTTCCGAAACTTGAATATTTGGATAGGGCACATACTAGTTCCTAAGTGAAGTCTTGACCCGACTACGGTAGGTCCTACAGTTTTGGAGCTGTGGAGTTTCAAAGTTCATTTTTTCATGTTTTCGGCAGCCTAGAGCGCCGAAAAGAAGCCTTTGTGTACCCAGGTTGGTCTATACATTTTGTCTTATCTTATCTTGGTGTCAGGAATCACCTCCCAAACTTTGTCGGGTTTTGTTTGAAACATTCTATATATATATATATATATATATATATATATATATATATATATATATATATATATATATATATATATAAGCGATGTTCAAAATATTTATGAAGTTGAAAAACAATGCTGTAGAGGATCAGGGAGGAGCAAAGTTGTCTTCAACATTGGAAAACGGGCAGATTTTAGGCTTATTCTGGGGAATATCAATTTCATCTCACTTTCGTTTGTAGCAGTCGGACGCACATCATCACATTTCTTCCCTAAAAGCACATTTCAAATCGGTTTATTGGAGGGGACATTCCCCCCAGTTCCAAGATTGGAGGGGACAGATCCCCTTACAACCCCGAGATTTGCGCCAGTGCTTTCAACGATGTCAACGACTTGGAACAGCATATCAATAACGTCTTTGCAATTGTTCGCCAGACCCGAATATCTACCACTTGGAACTTACTGTTCCCATGCTTTGGGCCCTCGCTAACTCTACCAATGTGCTCAAAATACTATACGTCGACTCCACATAAGTAGGAAAAGATAGAAAAAGTAGAACGGCACAATTTGGTAATAGTAAAATATTAACATTTTCGAAAAACTATTTACCGGTAAATACGAAACATGTGCCCATTTAGTACAACATGTGAATTAACACAAATCAAAGAATATAGTAGTTTAATAAATGCAAATATCTTGCATAGTTGTTGAATACGTGATCATATATCTAAGTAAATATTTTAATTTGTACAAAATTTCAGTTTAACAACTATGATATGTTGTTCCGATATTTGGAATGCAATGCAGCAAAGCAGTGCCCAGAAAATAATTCATGGGAGCAGTCTACACCTAAAATGAACTTCGAAAAAGAGGGATTCTGACCCAATTATTCTTTTCTTTACGTCTTAGCAGTGGATTACTTGATTTGCAATTATACTCTGACTAGTGATGTAACAATCTGATCAGAAAATAATATAAGGAGAACAACTCTTGCAATACATGCAGGAAAGAACATACGCGTACGTACATCTCGTAATTACAGTGACCATATGTCCTCTGATGACAGGGGCGTCATTTAGGGGGGGGCAGGAGGGGGAAATTGCCCACCCAAGAGTTTGAGGAACACATATACTTTAATCAATTGTATACTAATATACTAGTACAAAACATGAAAGTCTTATGTCGGTGGTGCTCTTGCCGCCCCCAAGTCTGAAATGACGCCCCTGCCTGATGAATCAAGATTATCTCGTTTCGAGAACACAGAATGTTGTCCCGAATTTTAAAAAAGAATAACGCATCTTATCCCGAATTTTATTACATGTATAATCTTTATTATTTACTTTGGCATAATTACTAATTTAAACTAATCAGTAAACAAGTTTCTGGCAGCCAATCAGTAAAAAGTTTCCAGATAGCTGTGTCGGCTTTCTAGAATGCTGCAATTTAATGTGTTACTTGGTCTGATGAGCTATTTTGTGTTTCCTATATTTTCATGGCTGTTATTAAGAGAATTACCAAATTGATTAGCAGTGATACAGAACATTGGGATAAGCGTTCGCTCTTTTCTCAGTTGTTTAACTTTTACCTTTTGAAACTATGGTCATCCTACTCTTAATGTAATGACGCAAAAATAGTATTGTAATATGACTGAAGTGCAGATCTTTGAAATCACTTTATACTATACATTGAAAAGTGATTAGCATTTTATTTTAATTTCCAGCGTTTCTACGCAACAGCTTACTTCCAACGGAATCACATATACCATCTCTAGAGCTGTTGACGCAGTCAGAAAATCGCGCCATTCCATGTGATTGTCCACCTGCGTGCAATGAGGTCAAGTACAATTACGAAAGTACTTATATTCCTTCGTAAGTATTTATGCTATGCAATGATACATAGTATTTAGATTGAGGCAATAATTTTAAAACATTTTACGCCTTAAGGAAACTTATGCATTTGTGTTAATTAGATTCAAGGAAGGAAGGGTCATTCGGTCAAACGCACAAATACGGAACCATCATAATATTCGTATCTGGGGTACTAAATAAAATAACGCTAATGTGCAACATAGACGAGATTTTCTAAAGGTGAATGTGTTTGCTGCAGTGCCGAAATCGAAGTTATATGTCTGTTTTTATTTACGAAGAAATCTCTGAGAGGCATGTCATTCCTCGTTATGTTACACTTGTAGTTGTTTCCGCAAGTGAATGAGTATTCCAATAAATTCATATTCCAACTTGATGGGGCATCGCCCTATTTGCACATTGAAGTGCGCCTCTACCTGAAAGAAGAATTCCTAAGACTTTGGATTGGAAGATGACTTAACGCTCTTCCCATAGAATCCTAGATCTTCCGATCTGATAATTTGTGATTTTTTTTCCCTTTAGGAACGTATGAAAGTCACAATTTATGTGCCTCCACTAGTACATCTTTGGTTGAGCTCCAGAATTTCATTAAAGCTACATTTACAACCATCCTAGAGTGCGTGTGGGGTGAACCAGACGACCCATAGTGTGTCATGTGATGAAGAAAGCCGCATCGAACATTTGTAATAGTACATTTGAAACTTGGATAGTTTCTGTATATTTTCATGTATCATTCGTTAATGTATGTGTTTACGTTTTTAACACAGCCCTTTCAAACCCGATGAATCATTTATAGGGATAGGAACTAGATTTCTAGACTTTCAGCATCTATGGTCATTTAGCCCGTCACACATATGAGGGATGACGTCCCTCGGCGATCACACTTTCCGGGAAATTGTTAAGGAAGAAAGGAATAGCCAAGGAAAAAAGCTGCCTGGGACCATTATTCTAGATACATCCTGGCATTTGCCTGGTGTGAATGAGGAAAACCCAGGAAAAACCTCATTCAGGATAGCTGGCCTGAAAAAGCTGTTACACCTTTCCGACCCAGTGTCCCCACCGGGAATTGAACCCGGGACCTCTCGCACCGAAGGCGAGAGCGTTAGCGACTACACTACACGGGGATACAATGAATCATTTATGATCACTCTGTATATTGTAATTTTTCATTTATATACATAGTATTCTTCTTTCTCTCCGCCTTCTCCTACTTATGTGGAGCTCTCATTTTTGATGAGCCTTCTCTATGATAATCTGACATTATTTCCCTGTTAGACCTTTCCTCTTGGAGCCATTCTTAACCATATTTATCTATTTCCTTCTTAGTATCCCTCTATCTTTCTACCCATTTTCTCATTAGATAGCATACCACTTCCGTCTTCTTCCTTGCGTCTTCTTAGACATCTCTATTACCTTGGTTGTTTCCCTTACTCTCCCATTCCTCACTGCGTCTTCTTGTTACAGCATTTTCATTTCGATAACCTTCAACCTTTCTTCCTGTGTCTTCTTTATTGATCATATTATTTTTCCGTTATTATTGCCAAATGAACATTCTTGGTAGCAGATAAGTCCAAATACTTCAAAAATTTTCATTTCATTTAATCGCTCTTCTTGTAGTTTTACTTTCCCATTTCCTTCTCCGTTAACTGCAAAATATTACATTTTGTTCCTAGTAATTTTTAGACCCTATCTTCCAAGGACCCCTTACAACTCTCTGTTTTCCTTTTAACTTCTTTACTATTTCTATTTCATAATAAGATATCACGGGCAAACTTTATACACTAAGGGTCTTTATACCTCACATCTCAAATAATAACATCCATGACAAGTTGAAGATGTACAGGCTTAAGGCTGAGCCCTGGTGTAATCAAACCCTTACAAAGGTTTTGCGTGTTAATCTCACACTACTTCTTACTTGCATCGTAGGTTCTGTATATATATCTTGAATTATGCGTACGTATTTCTCTGGCACTCCTTTCTTCCGTAGATATCTCCATACTTGCTATTGTTGTAGCTCTTTTTGAAATCAATGGAAACCAAATGCAATCCTTTTAGTTTATCTTGATGCTTTTCATAGTTTGTCTAACAAGGAAGGTCCATAAACCATGAAGTTGAATTTTGATGAAAATTTATGACGAGATTTAGTTCGAGTTGCTAAGCAATGTAGTAGTAGTCACTCGATGTGCAAATGCTTCGTTGAGCTGCTACACCGTCGCCATCTTCAAATCCGGTAAACAAAGTCCAAGAATACACTTTTAACACAAAAATGAAAACGCTTTTGTAGATCTGACTTCACCATTGTAAACCGTGATAAGTCACTTGTATGTAGGGATTCTTCCAGTGCATGATCGCTATCCTGAAAGGCTCCATATTGAATCGCAATCAAATATGATAAATGGCAAGGGCGCCATGTGGAGGTATCAAACAACACTGGAATTTACTCCTAAATCCATTTCCGTAATCAATGTTTATATATCTGTTTTCGCTTCAGACTTAAGAGCTCTCTCACCCACAGGAATACATAAAAACTGTGCGAGTTAGATTTGTGTTATGAAATGCGGCCGTGCGAGCAGTTGCAGGGTTTTAACTAATGTACAATAGCCATTATAGCAATCAGGTCTTGAGCCTAGTGAGAGAAATCGTTAATTAAATTGAAATGCCTATAGTGAAAAATGGAATATCAGCGCTGCATCAAATTATACCTATTTCAAAGCGCGATGGAATAGATTGGTGGACGATAAAACACACGTTTAATAGTATTAACAAGCTGAGAATACCAAAGGGATTATTCAGATATATATATTAGAAAAATAGTATAAACTGGTACGCATAAGCAAATATTGACCTACCTAGATACTAACCTTTTGCTTTCAACTGTGATGATGGAGATCCATAACGAAGTGATTAGCACACAGCATTACAAAACATTACAAAACTTTCAGCAGTACAAAACATTTAACAAATGCACTTTCGTCACAATGTTCATGACCACAGACACTATTTTCTACTCGCAACGTAGTCTTCATAACATTTGTAAATGAGTCACTATTGCTCTTGTGAGTATCCACATTTCTGCCATTCATATGCAAGTATGTCCTTTAGAACTGACACATAAAATTGATGGTACACAACAGAATGCATTTTCATTACGAAAGTTTTGTCATGTAACTTCTTCGGTGTACCTAGGTAGGTTAATATTTGCTTACGTGCACCAGTTTATATTATTTTTCTAATATGTATCCGAACACTCCCTTTGGCATTCTCTACTCGTTAATACTATTAAACGTGTGTTTTATCACCCACCAGTCTATTTTATTGCGCTTCGAAATAGGTATAATTTGTTGTAGCGCTGATATTCCATTTTTCAACACAGACATTTCAATTTAATTAACGATTTCTCTCACTAGGTTCAAGACCTGATTGATATAATGACTATTGTACATCAAGTGACTACTACTGCATTAGTTAAAACCCTGCAACTGTTAACACGACCTCGTTTCATAAGACAAATCTAACTCCCACAGTGTTTATATGTTCCTATGGGTGAGAGAGCTCTTAAGTCTGAAGTGAAAACGTATATGTAAACATTGGTTACGGAAATTGATTCAGGAGTAAATTCCAGAGTTATTTGATATCCACGTGACACCCTTGCTATTTATCATATTTGACCACGATTCAATATGACGCATTTCAAGGTAGCGATCACGCAATGGAAGTACTCCCATATATAGATGTCCTATCTTCATTTACAATGGTATAGTCAGATCCATCAAAGCTTTTTCATTTTTGTGTTCTTGGTGTATTCTTGGATTTTGACTACCGGATTTCAAGATGGCGTCGGTGTGGCAGTTCAACGAAGCATTTGCGCATCGAGTGATTATTACTACATTGCTTAGCAACTCGAACTTAATCTTGTCACTAATTTTCATCAAAATTCAACTCTCACGGTTTATGGACCTTCCTTGTAAGTAGTTTTTCATAGTTTACATAGTTGTTTCATAGTACTATTTCCTGGCATCAATTCAAATCGTTCTCCTGTTGCTATTTCCCCTCCTAATCGCCCTTATACAATTTTCTCGAAGATTACATCCTATGTGACATTACTTTGATTCCTCTTTAATTTCCATAGTTCTGTACATATTTGTTTTCTTAATAATAGGTATAATAGCACTATCCCTTGATTAACTTGGTATTTTTCTTTTCATAGATTTTCTGAAAAAGATCTTAAAATATCTATAACTTTCGGTCAGCAACTCTGTCATGCCTGCACTATTATGCCATCTGAACTTTTCCAGTCTCCATTTTCTTTAAAGCTTCTTCTACTCTTTTCCGAAAATTATTCTTGATGTTGCTTCAAGATTTGGAGATCCATCGTTGAAAACTTCCTTCGGCTTTTCTTCATTTAAAGGCTCTTTGATATACCCTGAACCTCTTTTATCTTGTTTTTCAGGTCATCTTTTATTTGTCTAACATGAGTAATATTCTTTGTTGCCTTATTTCTAGTTCTTGCTTGACTGTATAGCTTATTTACTCCACCTGGTGTTTGAGGTTCATCATAAATTTCATCCCAGAGTAGCGCTTTTGCTATAGACACTGCCCATTTGTTGCGTTATTAGCCTCCATGACGCTCCATTTATTCTCTTCTGACCTCGAAGTATCTTTCTTTTCCTTTGCTTCTCTCTTTACGCTAATAGCTTCCTGCGCGCTTTCTTTCCACCAGCACTCTTCTTTTCCTGCAGAGGAACTCTTTCCTCTAGCTCTAACCAAAATCTTCTCTGGTGGCCGTTAGTATGATCCTATTGTTTATACTTCATCATTTTTGTAAATTCTCTTCTTCCATAACACTTTCTCTTTCAGTCTTTTTTTGAACTGCATTTTACGATCTCCTATTATATTATTCGCGAACTTCCAGTTTACGCTCCTCATTATACGCTCCAAGACCATGCTTTCACCATTTGTTATCTTACGATTGTTAACTTCCTTCAGATATTGTCTTCGGTACAAAATGTAATCGATTTGAATTTCTTTTCCAACACTCTTGAAAGTCAAAAGATGCTTCTTTTTCTTCTAAAAATAAAAATTCCAAATCGAATACCGTCGCAAAGTCTATCACTGTCTTTTCTTTCTCACTCGTTCCTTGTTTACACATGCACATTCAAGTGACCGCCTACAATGACTTTTTCCTCAATCGGTATGCTCCAAAGTTCGTGATCCAAATCCTTCAAGAATTCTATATCTTTTTCTCTCTCGCATCCTTCTTGTGGAGCATATGTGGCCACTACATTGACCATTTCGTTCCTGTATATCTTGATATTCATTGTCACTCTACCTCTCCTCCTATTTACACAATATGTCAAATCACTAGGAAGAATAATAACCACCCCATTTCTTTCTTATCGATATGATCCACTATACAACCACTTCTAGCCGCCTTGTTTCTTCCATGCGCAAGATCCCCAACTTTCTAATTTCCATCAGATTGACAATCTTTGCTCACCCATTCATCGTCTCTATATTTACTGTTCCCATTCTTGCCAACACGAGGAATAGTTTATTTAACCAAACCCGTTCTCGGCTCGGTAATCCTTGCTAATTTCTCACAGAAGACGAGCGAAGCTTCTGCGTGTAGCCTACGGCTAACGCATTTTCTGAGGATTTGATTAAAGGGCACATGATGATGGTTTTGGCGCAAGTTTTACGTCCAGATACCCTTCCTTGCAACAAACTTTCTCATTTTACAGGCTGGATTGCCCTCCCAGTGGCTAAGTCCTGAGGAAGCTCTGGAAGACAATTTCTTATATCAAAGAAAAGAAATGATGAAGTTCTAATGAACATGGTTCGGTGTTATAAACCTTTAGATTTGTAAACCGTCAAAAACGTGGAACATAACGTTTCAAAACTCTCTAAATTGAAAACTTCGGGTCCTGACGCAAATGGTTAAAGACATTAAGCAGGTACTAGTATACGTTCTATCTAAGTATCCTTGTTCCAGGAAGGATGATCAATCGGTACTTACAACCGTATTTCCGTACCTCAACTTCTTTGATACAATTCGTGTCGGCACTGTGAAACATGAATATTTAGAATTAGCACACTAGCTCCTTTGTAATTCCTTGAACTTCTTACGAGAGATTTCATGGTTTTCCATCTAGCGCATTTCAGAACATGATGTTTGGCATTTTCAGTGCTTTATAACTCTGAAAGGGAGAGCTTCTTAATACATGTTTATATATGTTGAGAGGAACTTGCAGTTTGTTTAAATGAACTAATGTCATATATAAGTCAAAAAAACTCTGGGAAAGAATAAAACAGGACGGGCACGTAGCCAGGATTTCGTGAAGGGGGGAGGGGTCCGTGACATGAAATACTGTGGTCATCACAAAAGGGCTCGATCACTCTAAACTATTTTACTGGAATATATATTGGTTCGTTTAGCCAGGATTTGGTAACGGGGGGGGGGGGGGGACGAGTGACATGAAATTCTGAAGGCTCAGGAGCTCGATCAATCTAAACTACTTTACTATCAACATATATTGCTTTGTTAGGACAATAAAATGAGGATATGTTGGCAAGTATTTTAATAAGTTATGAAGAAATTTCGAGCAAAATAATAATAAAAAAATGTATTGAAAAAGATTTTACAATATTTACGTCCTTCTTCTGTTTATTCAAATATAACAATTTTCCTTTCGTTATGACCTCAATTATTATAAAAAGTACATACTGAATACTGTCTTGTAAACTATCTTCTAATATAAATAAAATAAAGAGTTTGTTTGTGTGTTTGTCTATCTGTCTGTGTGCGGCCTGGGGACCAGACGAGTGGACCAAGAGTTATCAAATTTTGGTCAGGGGTATCTTGGCCCAGGCCCCAGATCTAGACGAAGCGGTTTTTTTTTTAAATTTCGAACCAGGAGGGTCTCAGGGGGGTGTTTACCGGGACACGTAAAAGTAGTAGAAAATGCCCAATATTTATTTATTTATTTAACAATCACCAGATACAGCTCAGAGGCCATTTTACTTGGATATCCAACAACATTAACAATGAAAAGGATTTGGGAAGGTATCGGCCAGGGCCTGTTTAGTAGGTGTCACCCCGGCATTTGCCTGGTAGGACTGAGGGAAACATTGAAAAACAGCCAGGATGGTAGGCAGCGGGATTCGAAGCCACGACCTCCCGAATGCGAAGCTAACGCTCTACCATTTGAGCATTAGTGTCGAATTCATATTTTCGCGGTCGCTGAAATCAATGGTGAAACTCCAGTCGCATTAACATCCAAATTCACGCTATTCGGCTCCGGGCCGGGGGGTCACCGGAGGGGGGGGGGGTGAGATACCAAGACATATGAAAGTAATCCAAAATGACCAATATTAGCGTCAAATCCATAGTTTTCGCGGTCGCTGAAATCAATAGTGACACTTCCATTAGCGATGACTTGCAAGTATGCGGGCTGGGAGTCAACAGGGGGTGAATACCGAGACATGTAAAAAATAGACCAAAATGGCCGATATTAGTATCAAATCCATAGTTTTCGCAGTCGCGGAGATCAATGGTGATACTCCCACAGACGTTGACTTCCAAATACAGCTCCTGTGCGAAGAATGTGTATATTCAACTAGTTTCACAATATATGCGTTCCTTTCTCTGTTGAATCAAATACTAACAGAACTTTCTTTCAACATAATTTTTTTGTTTTTATTATTCCGTCAACTACTGTCGGTTCCAAATGACAGGTTCAAGGAGCAACAGAAAATTGTCCTTGAAATAACATGTTTGATACTGCAAGGATGCGATGACGAAAAGTTATGATTAAAAATGTCCACGCTGTTACACAACGGCACTTATGCTTTCCAAAGCTTGAAATCTCCCTGACTAGTAGCAGGAATTCTGAGAATCCCATAACTTTTCTTGAAATTTCAAATTACCTGACTCTTGCAGAATACCTCGCTTACCTCGCCACCATATTGCAAGTAATACAAATCTCCTCATAAGAAAGAGTAAGCAAAAGCTTCCTGTAGTTTTCTTTTTAATTTTTAACGCTGATCCTTCTTTTTGTCATTTCATTTTGTTTTATCCTTCCTTATTTTTTCATTTCTGGTCTCGGAGGGGGGGTCCGGATCCCCCTTGGCTACGTGGCTGAACAGGATGATGGCCATATTTGAATTCAGGATTTCTCTAAAGCTAAATCAAGGTTGTACAACTGAATCTTTCCCCTTGTTCAACCATCTTTCGCTCTCATAACAGCTCTGATCTGACGTGAATGAAATCATAGGGATGGTCATGATTATATCAAGTGTAATATTACACCATTTAACCCGTGCAGCACATCACTGTGAAAGAGGATGAAGCGGAAATTCGAGCCAGGGTAATGTCTCCAAAACGAACAATATATGTTCAATTATGTTCAGGCTCGAAACCATTTAAGTTTTAATGGTACCAATGTAGTGTCTCCATTATTCGATTTAAAAAAGTAGCAATAAAGCCTTCTTACTTCGGTCTTTTGTTTTGTCAAGCATGGAGGCATTGAAGGACACGTTCCGTGTGGTTTCACACCTTTCTGTGTAGAGACATAGGGTGTGATGACGTCATAACTTTAAAATAATTTTTTGTTATGCCTATTTTTATTATTTTTGGCGGGCTTACTTTTGCACCTAGAAGATTGAAATTTTGCACACATATTCAGTGCCACCCTTAATACTTTTCAGTTTTTCAGATCTCTGCGTTAAAACAGGAGAGGCCAAGAGGGACAAAACTTACAAAGAAGGAATATTTTTAACAAAAAATCCCTTTTTACGCACTTTTGCCGCCTCAGATACATGATGGAGACATGTGAATAGTACCGTTTGAATAGCTGTTCTATTCTGAAGAGAATGATGTAGAAACCATGATCCTAGGGTAAATAGGATGCCTCGGGGAATTTTTACCTGACATCTTGTTTTATACGGAAATCTTGGGTATTGTGGGGATATTATGTTTTGGCGAGCTTACTTTTGCACCTAGAAGACTGAAATTTTGCGCACACATTCAGTGCATCCCTAAACATTTTTCAGATATTTTTCAGATCTCTGCGTTAAAACAGGAGGTTTCAGAGGGGCAAAAAGAAAAAAAGAAGGGATATTCTTTGAGTGGTTTCTTTAAATTATTAGTGCCTGCTCTCAAAATATTGTAGCTAAACTATTACTGTCTTGTAACGTTTACAGATTCTAGAGTACAGATTATTTTATTTCATATTTTTAAATTTACAATCATAGAGTACATACTAATTTTAGTAGACTTGTTTCTATGCCGATATATAATAAACCTCCAATAGTCTTGTTTTCACTACTAAAAACTTGCACTACTTTGTATTGCTTTAAAAGTAGTTTTACATTTTACCATACAACCTCTTCAGTGAGGTATTAAATTAGAAGTTTTGTTTGTTAAAAATGCTTAGTTGAACGCAGAGTTTTGGTAAAATTGCTAGGAATCGAGGATTTGGAGTTTAGAATAATTTGAGCTTCGCTCTAAATACCCTGCATGATATTGGTAATATTAATAGCTTATGGCACAATTAAATAGTCAAAACATTTAAATTTTATGGTTGTAAAAAAGGACATAAATGAAGAGTTCAGGGAAAAAAGGGGGATGTCCACTTTTGGGCAAAATTTACATTTTCATATCATCACGGAGAGCACTCTGAGTAGTTTCATTCAATACATCAAAAAGGGGGGAAAAGGTTTACGGTTATCCTGATATACCTGTTTAAAAATCCTCGTAAAATGGAAGAAGCGGGGATCGTCATCACTTACACTGAAAAAAAGGGGAGATTTACACTCTTGGAC
Source organism: Thermobia domestica (assembly GCF_964235325.1). NCBI lineage: Eukaryota > Metazoa > Arthropoda > Insecta > Zygentoma > Lepismatidae > Thermobia > Thermobia domestica. The sequence continues at coordinate 283,017,543 of NC_137455.1, forward strand.
AAAATTTAGATTTTCATGCCATCTTCTTCTGTCACGGACATGCATACAATACAGGTATATTCAATGAATTATTGTACCGTATACTAATGAGTTAAAAATATATCACTCTTGCCCCAGAAACTGATTTTTAACATTCTAATGACGTCAAACTTGCTTAAGCAACTGCATCTTTCCGTAAGCAATATCAGATAGTCGTTTATAAGACGTTGACTATCAGGTCAACAAAATCAATGAACCCATGTACCCCACTTGTTCTCCTTGCTGCACTCTTCCATATTTGATACTGATTCGAGAATAAAAGTACATTTCCAAAATTTTCATTGTATATATAATAAAGTACTAGGTTATATCGGTTGAGAACATTTTGAATAGGATGCTATGATCAACACGATAATTATTGGTGTGATTTACAAGAGTTTTTCCTCTTTCTTAAGAGGAAGTTGCTTATGTCGGAAGAAATATGGCAGAATCTGCAAGCTTTGAAGGTCTTATGCAGCTCAGATGCTCAAACCTTATATAAAAAAAATATATATGAAACCACCAAAGAAGTAATTAGCGTAATAAAGGAGAATAAAAACGACAAAGAAAGAAAACAATCTATTTTTAATTATATTGTTTATAATTTTTATAATTTAAAAAAACAATCGCCTTTTTTCCCATTGTTTTGCCTTCAATAGATCTCCTTTTCCTCAGTACAAACCAACCTCTTGTCAGTTATTTTTTGTGTTATTTTTCTTACAATAATATACGTTGAGCATAAGAGTTTGCGTGCTATTTTTCAATATAATAAAGAACTTGTAAACCATATTTGAAGTATTTTCCATGATTAGTTTAGGAAATAAAATATTTCGAACTTCAAAAATCGTTTCCTGAAAAATTAATAAAAATGTCCATCCCCCCCTTTTCCCCTGATTTCTTCAAATAAAAGGTAAGAGAAGAGAGATATGAAAAACATGTTACATTAGATAAAATATTTATAAACGAACTATTGAAATCTGAGGTAAAGACAGTGAAATGTTTCTCCGTCTCTAGAGTCGTTTCTTTTATTGTTCTTGGAAGTTACTTTCTCTAAATGTTTCCTTTGATGTGTTAAAGTTAACAATATGATACATTGCTTTCGCTTTTGCTTTTCTAAACATTTACTAAATGTCACTGTTACAATAATATTTTTATAATTATTTGTTAATTGTTAAGTTATAGTATATATTTTCATGTATTAATAAGAGAAAAGTGACCAAATCATTAAATATATATATTTATAAAACTTGTGGAACAGTTTTATTAATAATTAGAGCTTTGGTCAGTTCTGTTTTATTGATAAGTGTTGAATATTTCCAAATATTTCACTGTATCATATACAATTTCTTTTTTTCTCTCCGTGTACCATGTTGACGGCTCACCCTGAAATGGGACACTATTCGGACGAAGGGTGTTTAGGTTCTGTCATAACGAAATAAAATAATCTTATACTGGCACAAGACAAATTTTATACTTTCTGAACACTAAACTGCCTATTTGACAGCAATTAATGTTAAAAATAATTTTCAATAAAATGAGCAATTCGCAAAAGTTGTGACTATATGATTAGGTGCGGGATACCTGGGTTCAATTCCTGTGAGAGTCCATGTTCGGATCCCACATTAAATTGTAGGTCCATATCTCATATAGCCTGACTGCTAAAAGGAACGCCATCTCGAATTAAATCAAAAATCGTTCATTATACGATCATATCCTACTCTGTATTCTTGGATATGCTCTGTTCTTCATTGTCACTTATACCTGTTGCACTCCACAGTTTTTGCATAATGACTACATAGATCTCCCTGCCAATAAATCCTTGTGCAACAAAACAAATTACAACACACTATTCAAGTTCTTTTTTATTGTAGTATTGGCGTAGTTTATGGCAAAAGAATTTTGTTTATCACTTTTGTGTGAAATACAATCAAGTTACAAAGAATATGTGTCGATTATACTAATCAAAATCGTTCTTTCATTGGTAACTTCAAAAGTTGCCAGTCTATTCACATACTATCCATACATTTGATGTATGTGACGACATATCAATAAATATTTGAAGGACGATCAGTCAATATTTTTATGGAAAATGTATGTGTTGAAACTAATAAATGTTTTACTGTATAATTAAATGATCGCTTTTATTATAGGGATATTGTGGAATCTAAGTACACAGACTGCTACGTAGAAGTCTTTTTCAAAGATCTTGCTGCTGTTAAATATAGAAGTCAACTAATGTTTGATTGGGACGAGTTATTGGGTAAGAATCATCAATCTGCAAAATAATATGAGTAATCAATCATTGATCAATAATATGAATAATTTCTAATACCCTTCTTGGAATTATTTATTACTCAAAATGTGATCTCCTGCTTGATGTTCGGAGTGGCTTTTTTGGGGGAAGGGGGTATAAATTGTTTACAAATAGTCGACAGACGAGAACTGCGTGTGAACAATTGTGAACATACAATTTGCTTAATTTATTATCAATTTCCGAATTGTTCTCAGATATGTGAAGTTTGCAGCGCCAATTTTGATTTTGATAAACGTAATCTGTAATTGTGAACAAACGAATATTTTATGTCAACCCTCGTGAACAATCGATGAACAAAGGATCTGCATGGTTTACTTTCCAATCCGAAAATATTTTTTGATATAAACTGTTTACAAATCTTGAACAAAAATGTGAACAATCGTGGACAAACGATGAACAAACGATCTGCATGGTTTATTTTCGTTTCCTGAAAATTAATTCTGTTACGTGAAGTTGGCAATGTCCATTTTCTTTTTAGCATAAAATGTTTACAAATAGTGAACAAACGGAAATTTTATGTAAGCAGTAGTGGACAAACGATTTGCATTAATTAGGTTCGATTTCCAAAAATGGGTTATGCTAAGTTCACCCACGTATCCAAGTTTGCACGATTTTGCAAGAGTTGCACGACTTTTTATCCGCTATAATGTTTATATAAAGTTGACAATATTTTGTGTTTAGTTTTTGAACTTATTATGTTGTGAATAAGGTTTCCTAAATTTTTGAAAACTTGCACATTTCTAGTTTTTCCACAATATTTACCAGGGAATTTAGAGTCGTTTCGTGCATATGAGAACTTGTTACAAATGATAGGGGAAGTATGCGGTCCCCTTCAAAATACTCCAATTTGCTATACTGCGATGGAGCCATTCTTTGTTTTCATTCTTTGTAGAAGTACTGGAAGGTTTCTGCTGGAATATCTTTCAGCTCGTCACATACGCTTTTCAGAATATTATACAAAATACCAAAATGATACTCAAAAGGGCACCATTTTGGTACTTTGAATAATATCCAGAGGCGGATAAATGACGAGATGAAAGGTATTCCAGCAGAAGCCTTTCAGTACTGCTACAAAGATTAGAAGCGCGCCCTTAGAGCGCAAAGGTTCTAAGACCATTTTTTTTTTCGAAATTGAGTTTTTATACTTATAGATAGCGCATGATGTGCTCTTCACATGGTGATAAAAAAAAGCATACGAAATCGTTGTTATTTACAAGAAATAATGAATGAAATATTGTCCTATGCCATATGCAGTGGTTGAAGTGAGACGGTATGCGGTGGTATGCCATACCACCTCTGGTTTTTCATTAATGAGGACATACCGTCTCTGGTTTTTCAGTGATCAAGACAATATTTAAATAACAGGTATGTTGAGTCAAAATCATAATAAAACACACCACCTCTGTTTTTTTTTTTCCACCTCGAACACTAGCCATATGTCCTCCTATGTCATATTCATTTTGCTCTCCTGTAAAATTTCCAAAATTGGACATACAACCTTTGCGCTTTAAGGAAGCGAAAGAATAACTATATATAATATATATTAGGGTTAATCAGGACGGTGCATGACTAACACAGAGTAAGAAGCGTGTGCACCAAGATAATTCTAGTGAACCACGTCATACAACAATCTCCAGCAGTGATTTTTTTTTTGGCAGGAAAAACATTTCTGTGGTTCCTTAGCTCCATATTCACTTGCTTTAAGTCCCAGTGACTTCGTTTTATCCTCCTTTTGAGTAAGAGGAATAAAAAGAAATCACAGGGAATTAAGGCGGCGAATATGGAGCTAAGAAACCACAGAAATGTTTTTCCTGCCAAAATTCATTGATGAAGACTGCCGCCCAGCTTGCAAAACAATATATTTATTTTATAGGAGTTGCTTCAAGTGAAAAAGATTCAAAATATTTCATTGGATGCTTTTGCAAGCTTTAAATTGAACGTTTTGTAATAAAAACCTTTTGATGACACATTTTCGTCACATAATTTTTTCAACTTTCGGTATGTCCCGTAGCCAGAAGGGGGTTATAGCTGATCATACCCACTTGATATTACTTTTTGACTTCTCTAGAAGAGAAATTGTAGGGAATTTTAAAATTAAAGCAAAATTAGATACGGAATTATTATTCAATTCAGGACATTTTACTCGTTTCTATGTAAAATGATGTGTTTCTTGCTAGATGCAATCTAACATTTCACATATGCCTTTTCTCATTCTAAGAATATGCAAATCAAGTTCCTTATTGCAGCATGATAAGCATCAAAGATGTGTGTCCAGATGCACTACCAAAGAATAGTTGCTTAGAGGTACACAACATTGAAAATGTAAAGAAATGGTAGAGTAGGTTCGTAGCTAGGGGGTGGCCAGAGGGATTTTATCACCTACTACCAATTTTTTACCCTCCCTTGAAGCTTTGAATTGTTTGTTTAGAAAAATGTAAGTTCAAAAGATAAGGAATAAATAATGTGATATGACGATCTAGTGCTCAGTTACGGGTATCCGAAATAATAAATAATAAACAGTTTTGGGTTGTTTCTTAGTGTCCTGTCATTGCCACCTAAGTCCTACTCTAAGGAATCTCGGTCCTACTGTCGTTTGATCCCTTTGGGGCCGTACTGTTTAAAGTACTCTATTGCTGTTGTTGATATACATGCATGGGACATAACTACTAAATTTCAAAATAATAGACTGTTTTAGTAATATTATCAATGTGAAAGTTATCAATTCAATACTAACTAATTTGTTTAATATTTTTGTTTCCAGTGTCAGTTGGAGGCATTGCTAGTCTTTTCCTAGGCATCAGTGTAATTAGCGTAATTGAGATCCTATACTGGGTTTTCTTCAAAGTTGGGAGGAAGCTCATTTGGTGCCCAAGAAATGAGGTGGATGCACAGCAGGACATGGAAAACATTTATTTTATAAACTAAATTAATGTTAATCTACTCATGTAAGAGAGCACAATATTAGATGTTAATTATTTTTGATGAAGTTTGAGTGTGCCTCGTACTGTATCACGATTCGAAGAAACTAATATATATCAAGGAACTTGCAGAATGGTGGCTGCAGCCAGTCCAGCACAAGGGACCACACTTTGTATATTAACCTGATTTCATTGTACTGTAATAAATACAGGCACGTTATGTACGAGAATATTGCAAAACATATGACTCACCATGTAGAACATTCCTTTTTACATTTTTGGTCCTCATAGCGTGTGTACACACCACAATTATCGATGACAGATACTTTGTTTATGTTGCAAAAATTAGGGTTCCTGACGAGACGAGACGAAACATGAGACAAGACAGATTTCATCAAAAAGGAACAAATATAATTTTTTGAGGCGAAACTATATCTGCACTATAATTTTAAAGATGAAATAGCCTCAACTATCACATCATAGCAGCGCCAGGGAAAAATAATAAAGCTTACGCCCTTGCTGTCATAATGAGATAATATGAACCCTTAATTATAAAGCGCTTACATCAGATTCGAAGGATCTCTGGTTCATTCTAGACTATAGTAGATAACTTATCTGTGAGTTTTCTGTGTTTTTCCATTTCCTTCCATCTTCAAATTGCATAATTTTTTCACCATAATTGATTTTCTTCACTCATTACCCGTCAATTTCATTACTCAGGGCATATTTTTTGGGTGTTAAACTAAACTATATGTCATTGTACTGAAATACACTAGTAATGGGGCTCTATGAAAGGGTACCCACTTAGGGTGTGGGACAGCCGGGTTTGATTTCCGGTGGAAGTTCATCTGGTTCGGATCCCGCGTTAAGCTGTAGGTTTACTTTTCATATAGCCTTAGTATTACAAAGTGGCCCTAAACTCTAGTCCAAGCAACCGATTAAATCAATAATGGAGTCTGTGATATTTTCAAAACCATGCTTTACTGTTCAGGCTCCAGACACTGGGTGAGTAAAACAGGTACTTTAACATGTAAATTAATTATAAGACATATGCAAGGAACTTGTAAACTACTATGTATGCCTATGAACTGCTTTGCATGTTTTCTTTTTTTGAAAAATAAATTCATGGATGGTTTTCTCTTTTTTTTTCTGAAAGCATTCAACTTGGTATCAAAAGCAAAAATGTTTTCCAGCAAACTACTGGACAGGTTTGGGCACATATCTGTTGCAGACTACTTGTGCAAGCCGCAATTCTTTCGATAGAGTTGAGTTGATTTTATGTTTAATGTCCCTTTCAAAAGCGAAGCCATATGACACGTGGACCTTCTGATTAACGTTGAATTCGAACCGGCAATCGAACTCGGGTCTCCTACGCCAAAGGCGTGTAACTTAACCGTTTAGCAACAAAGGAGCTCTCTTTCGATAAGTGAACAGAATTGGATTCACTTCTCCTCAGCCGTTTCACTTAGGCAAAGTAATTCTTTCTTTTGTTTCTGTACCCCAGAATATTCTTTTACAAAATTGAAACGAAATAAACTAGAACAAATAATGTTATTAGAGTAGAATGGTTTTCCATATTCTTGGTAAGAATGCAAAGAACTCCAGCCAATCTTGAATAAACAATAGAAAAAGAAAACATTACAAATGTGAGCAGGGGTAAAAGTGGATCTCAAAAGGTAACGGGACGGATGACGTCACGCAGTCCCCCGTACCTATCTTTCTCTTTTGTAATTTTTAGGACCTGGAGATACGCTATAGATATTTTTTGGAAGTAGGGTAACGGCGTTCTCCCACATTCTCCCTCACTTTTACCTCTGAATGTAAGCATGGGGTATATATTTTAAATATTTTGGATAATCAAGGCGTAATACATTGAACCTGTTACTATGTTATTTATCCATAACCTTCCATAGCCCATAGCAAGGCACCCATCAGGGGGCAAGGTGGGGCGCTCGCCCCCCTAAGAGGAAATTGTACTTGGGAATATCGAAAACCCAATAGAATTTTTACGTTAGTTACAGCAAAATTTGAAATTATATTTGAAACGTCGCTTATACTTGCCTCCCCTTGGAAACCACAACATGGGCGCCCTTTGCCCATAGCCCAAGCTAATATAGTTTTGCCGCTCACGAATTCGATTTCTGTGTACGTCGTTGTTTTTCCTGAAAGTTTTGTCATTGCATAATGTTTTGCTTTCATTGTTTCTGACAAATCCCTAAAAAAAAAAAAAAAAAAAAAAAAAAGATCCATCGATTTAGGGCCTTCGAGAAACGAATCTTAAAAATGATCGATCGAAAACTATCTTTCTAAAATGTATCTACAAAACTATTTTTTTTTGTAATAAAAATATTTGAACTATAGTATTTTCATATTTTGAAAACTAAGAAAACATGACTTTTCACAAACAAGGATGTAAAAGGATGGGCAGAGTGAGGCTGAGGGCATCACATCATTTTTATTCAGATAAACCTTTCTGACATCCAATGAGACTCATTTTTACAGCCACTAAATATTAGGATCGAGGAACATGTGAATGGGACATTCTCCGTCGACTGATATTCGACTGCATTTTCATAACACAAATCCTTGGCAGCACTCTCATAACGCATTCATTAATTTACACAATGTTTGAGCATAAAGGGAAGTGGGACACGAACTTGAGAAAAACAGAAAACAAGCATGGGGACAATTGGGCAGCGAAATCGAAATCTGTTGTAGATTTTCACGAAATTACTTGGAAAGCTACCTTTCATTGAAGAAGATCAGTGTGATAAAAAGAACGTTATTCAACACAAATCAAATCGTTAAGCTAAAATATTGGGAAATTATTTATATATATATGTATTCGTGGGCTAACAAAGCATGAAATCCTGGGATGTTTTCAACTTTGACCACATTTTTACAAACAGTCAGATTTGGGGGTATAATTTTACAGACCATCACAAAAACACCAAGTCAGGGTTGTAACTTTGTAATGATGTGTTAGGGTTATTGAATATTAGCTTAAGCAGAGTTATATGTTGCCGTATTTTCTTTCGATACATATTCCTAAGGAAATCACCGAAAACAATCATAATCATTTTCCTTGTGGCACGATCTTGATGATTTCCTAAGTCATTGTATTAGTTCTTTTGTCGCAGGTGACTAAGACCCAATGATCTTAACTGGAGTATTGCGTAACAGTTAAATATTCCGTTAATATTTTGATAGTCCTATTCTTTGATAACCAAGTAACCCTTTAAAGTGGATGCACACGGATGTGAAGAATAAAGGTTGATAGACACTGTCGCTTGTATCATGTTATAATAATAGCCAACAAGAATTCTCAGTGAATATGCCAATAGTCATCAATTAGTGTCAGTGGAAATAGGTCACGAGGTGAATTTGTCGAAGAGAATTTTCGAATTGAATCGACTTTTTTGTACTATCCAGTCACACATCACTGTCACGAATTCATGAATTACGAATCTGAACTCAGTCAAATTGATATTTGAACCTCTGCGCGCAGTTTTTCGAGATGGAGATTTGACTGGAGAGTTCGAATTACAAATACCTTCTTCTCCGTCAGTTGACCTAAAACTGGTATCGTGCTTGGTCTTATGCTCAGGATCAAAAAATTCCTTCCTGGTGTCTCGGGTCAGGAGACGGCACCGCTCAAGTCACCAAAATGACTAGATAACGACGCTAGAAATTTTGGAGTGTTTGAATGAGATCCACTTGTAAAGAAATATCAGTTGGGTTAAGATTTCTTCAAGCGTTCTGGAGACAAAATAACATATGATATTCCGAAGAACGTCTTTTATGTTACCGAGATCAACGTGATCAATGTGAATTTCCGGCAATGTCTTGACCTGAGATGAATGATTATACCATAACAAACAGTGATAAGTATATGGCATCAAGAGAAAGTTTTACCACATTTGCTCCATATTCTAGTTATTGGATTGATTGCTAAGAAACTGCTGGGAAATCGAGGGCTAATGGAGTTTGAGAAGTCAGTTTATATATTTGTCATGGATTAAACTTGGGCATAAGTGTCAAAGGGACAGTCACCAATCAACTTCGCGACCCCGAAAACCACAGATTGGACAGTAACGTTCCTCCTTTCGCATATTTTATTTTTCATTTCTTTGCACCGCTGATAATGGAGACTGAACTTGGGCTTAAAATGCATCGAAAAAAGTCACTATTCATCTTAGTGACCCCGCAATCTGTAGGTTTGGTACTAATATCGGTCGTTTTTCTACTATTTTCACATGTCACCGCATCCCACTCCCGAAGGTGTCTTATCTCTATTTACAGTACGTCATCGGTAGTCAGTAGCGTACCAATAATTTATTTCGGGGGGTTTAAACTAAATATGAAGGTATTTTATATTAAAATTCCTAAAATTGCCCCTAAAACTAGGCTAAATTTTAAAAAGTCGAAATTTCGGGGGGATCCGGACCCCCGTGACCCCCCCGGCGTACGTCCCTGTCGGTAGTGTCATTGTTCACCTCACTGACTCTGAATGGTATGGATTTAACACTAGTATTGTTTTTACATATCAACTCCTTCCCATCTACTATGGATGCTAGGAGTGTCTTATCTGCAATGTATTTGCTTTCAGATTGTGTCATATACGTATATGTACTAACAAGTAACAATTATTAAGTGTAACACTCCGATTTTGATAAAAAATTGGCAGGTAGATACTACTCATAAAATAAACGAAAACGTGTTTTTTTACTTTCTGCGGAAAAAGTGTTTTAGGGGGCAAAAGCCCTCACCCAAAATTTTGAAAATTAACGCCCGAAAAACAAATGGACCAAAGTGAACGAAATTGCGCACAAATATTGTAGACGTAAAATAAGGGAATATATGTTTCATATTTTCCTTAAAAAAAAAACAGTTACGTGGGGCACAGACCCCTCCAAAATTTGATCACGAAATATCAAAAGTGCTAATAACAGTATGTTAGATGTGTATAAAGGACATGAAGAATTGCAACGAAACTTTGTGTAGGAATAATACGCAAAAAATAAACGAATACTTTTTTATTTTCTGCGAAAAAAAAACGTTTTCAGGAGGCAAAAGACCCCATCCAAAATTTTGGAATTTGAAGCCCAAACGGCAAGAAAAAGTGGACAGAAGTGAACGAAATTGTGCACAGATATTGTAGACACAAAATGAGGGAATACGGGTTTGCATGGGACACAGATACCTCCAATACTTTGATCATGAAAAATCAAAAATGCTAATAACAGTACGTTAGACTGCTTGAGGGACATGAACTTTGTGTAGGGACAGTACACAAGAAACAAACGAATACGATTTTTTTATTTTCTGCTGAGAAACGGTTTTAGGGGCAAAAGTCCCCACCCAAAATTTTGATAGTTGTCATCCGAAAGACAAGAAGAAATGGACCGAAGTGAATGAAATTGTGCACAAAATATTGTAGAGGTAAGATGGGGGAATACGGGTTTCGTATTTTCCTGACAAAAAAAAATAATAAATAAAAAATAAAAATGTTGGACCGAGGTGTTGGATGGTGGAAGGAGTGGACTGTAGCGAATGAAATTCTGTGTAGAAATTGGATATGTAAAATAAGACCTTTCGTGTTTCACAACTGTTTCCATCCGATTTCTTAAATTTGGCAGATCAACAGCACAAACAGTATAGCGTATTTTATAGTATTTCAGGAGGCGCATTTAACCATAGAAGTGTTTTTCCTTATAAACAAAAACGCGTGTCGATTTATTTCCTGTTTACTGTTGATGTGCCAAATTTGAAGCAAATCGGGTACGGACAGTAGAGAAACACGAAAGGCCTTATTTTATATATACAATATCTACACTTACTTTCATTTGGTTCGGTCCACTCCTTTCTGCGCTATTACTGTAATATTTTTTTTTTCGGAGTGGTCTTGGCCCCAACACTGTTTTACCGCACAAATTAAAACAAGTTTCGTTTATTGTTTTGCAAATTGTCCCTATACTAGCTTTCGTTGCAATTCTCCATATTCTTTGGGAACTTCTCACGTATACTTATTTGCACTTTCGATATTTCGGAATCAACGGTTTAGAAGGTCCGTGCACCACCCAACCGTTTTTTTTTTTTTTTCAGGAAAATACGAAACCCGTATTCCCTCATTTTATGTCTACATCTGTAGACAATTTCATTCACTTCGGTCCACTCCTTGCCATTCGGATGTCAAATTTCAAAATTTATGGATGGGTGCTTTTGCCCCCTGAAACAGTATTTCCGCTGTAAATAGAAAACCCGCATTCATTTATTTTATTTTATTTTATTTTATTTTATTTTATTTTATTTTATTTTATTTTATTTTATTTTTTTGCGTATTGTCACTCCCCAAAGTTTCGTTGCAATTCTTTATGTACTTTACATACATCTGACAAATTGTTATTAGCAATTTTGATATTTCGTGATGAAAGGTTTGTAGGGTACCGTACCCCATCCAACCATTATTTCCAGGAAATACGAAACCCGTATTCCCTCACAATATCTGTACACAATTTCATTCACTTCGGTCCACTTCTTGCCTTTCGGACGTCAAAATTCAAAATTTTTGGATAGGTGTTTTTTAACCTAAAACGGTTTTTCCGCAGAAAATAAAAACCCATATTCGTTTATTTTTTGCCTATTGTCACTCCCCAAAGTTTCGTTCCAATTCTTCATGTCCTTTAAGCACTTCTGACATACTGTTATTAGCACTTTTGATATTTCATGATCAAGTTTTGGAGGAATCTGTGCCCCACGCAAAGTTTTTTTTTTTTTTTTTTTTTTTTTTTTTTTTTTTTTTTTGGAAAATACGAAACCCCTATTCCCTCATTTTGTGTCTACAATATTTGTGCAGAATTTCGTTCATTTCCATCCACTTCTACTTGTCTTTCGGGCGTCAATTTTCAAAATTTTGGGTGGAGGTTTTGCCCCCTGAAATCGTTTTTCCGCAGAAAATAATAAAAAAAATATTCGTTTATTTTTGGCGTATTGTCCCTACACAAAGTTTCGTTGCAATTCTTCATGTCCTTTACACACATCTGACATACTGTTATTAGCAGTTTTGATATTTCGTGATCAAAGTTTTAGAGGGTTCCATGTCCCACCTAGCTGTTTTTCCCCAGGAAATATGAAACACGTAATCCCTCATTTTACGTCTACAATACTTGTGCACAATTTCGTTCACTTCGGGCCACTTGTTTTTGCCTTTCGGGCGTCAATTTTCAAAATTTTGGTTGGGTTCTTTTGCCCCCTAAAACCGTTTTTCCGCAGAAAATAAAAAAACACGTTTTCGTTTATTTTATGTATAGTATCTACCTGCCAAATTTTACCAAAATCGGAGTGTTACACTTGGGAAGTGTTACTTGTAAGTTTGGAAAACTCCTCCAGGTGTTCCACACTTTTATATGTACATTTATTAATAATAAGTAGATTAAATATAATATTTTCGTGATTTATTAAAATTAACTTAGCCTACATTCAGTAGTGTCTTTTGAAACCTAGCACCTTTTAGTCTTCTTCTGTGTACTAAACTTCGGCTTAATGGTGCATTTTGTTTGGAAGAATCCTATTTTTTGAATTAAAAAAACAACAACAATGAATTCAGATTTGCGACAGTTACATATGTAACTTTATACTTTTTAAAATGAAATGAAAATATATATTGTCCAACGGTTATGCTCTGTAGACTAAAGGAAGCGAATGAATGATGAAACTGAATGGTTATCAGACAATTAGTGAAATGAGGATGTGAGAGGAAATGCGAGAATTCTGTGAAAATTCACGGATACGATATTGTCCATCACAAACTTACATGACCTCGGATCGAACCGGGAGCCCTTCACACCACCGATTAGCCTATGTAATTGAGCAACCGTGATTCACATAAGTAATTTAGTGGACGCTTCTCGTATAATATCTTGTACTCCTTAAGTCATGAGAGTTGTTGAGTCAAAGTTTAGCATCCCTATAACACTGAAGCCATACGAGACGTGGACCTACAGCGTAACCACTTAAGCTTCCACCTAGAATCTAACCCGAGTATTTCACGCGTATGCTAACCATGTACCCAAACGGGAGATTTTAAGTCATGACGATTTAATATATCACTATATGAAAATTAACGTTAAAATGATAGATTAAATTACTTTTAGCTTTTATGTATAAATTCAATGGATACATGTAATCTTTAATTTTTTTAAAAAGAAATTTTAAATTAAAAATAATAAATATTCCTTCCCAAATGGTAAATGTAAAAATTTATGGTCGAAAACGTATAAAAGAAAATATTATATTACAATAAAATTACTATAACTTATTTAATTTTCATAATATAAAAATATTATTTCAAGAAGCAAATTTGCTTAGAAAGAAGATATTTCTAAGAAATTACGTTCCAGGAACAATTTAATACTTCTTCAAAAGAAAATTGATTTCATTCTACAGATTAAGCACTATTTTAAAAAATCGAGTTGCAGAACAGTTTTTTTATACAGAAAATTACTATTGGTATTATCACTTAGAAATTTAGATAACATATTGACAAGTTGTTTCTACACTGCGACGCTAAATTAAGTATAATAAGCTAGCTTAATTTTGTCCCCGTCATACGTGTCGTTTGAAAATTGTAGTCCCGCTGTTTTGATGTAGCAAAAGGCTCAATAGAATATATATATATTGTGTTTTCTCAATTCAGGCATTTTTATCATCAACTTCAAAATTACTTTATACTAAAACTAACATATTTATTTTGATATTAGAGAAAAATGTTGATTTCAGTCAAATGAGGATGTCTCTGTTGTCAAAAGGGAACCTGAAAAATATGTTTTCAGACTGTTACTTTATTTTTGATTCTGATAATACCAATAATAGGGACTTTGTATTAGTATAGGGAAATCAATAGGAATAGATTTATGTTGTGATACAAGACCAAACGGGAGCTCCTTCGTGGCTAAGTGGTTAGCGTCTGCTCCTTGGTGTGGGAGACCCGGGTTCGATTACACTTTGCAACACGAAATTTGTCCTTTACATGGTAATATGGTTTTCTTATGTACTTTTGTATTAGAAAATCAAATCTGTAATTACATTTTATGTATCACATACCAATTTTGAGAAGAAATGAAAAGTTTGAAATTTTGTACTGTGAAATACTGTAATTTTACCGGAGGTAATGAAATATGATTAATGTTTGGTTTGGTTATTGAAATTTAGCGTACCTTTTTATAGGGTCGCTACATTACATAAACAAAACAGCACACAAAAGGTAAATAGAACAAAAATGAGTCTTGGACCCATTTCAGTAATACTTATTCGTAAGGGTTTGAGATTTATCAATATTGCCAACTTAATAATTTTGTCATGTATGGAATGGGCCCAGGGAGTAACTAATGAAACCGCAGACCTTGCCGTAAGGGAGGGCCCACAGGCTCCGATGGGCACATAAAGATTAAGAGAATGTTGGAAAGAGTTGCCCAAGAATTAGAAAAAGAACTTTTTCTAAGGGCCCAAATAAGCTTATTAATACTTGCCCCACCCCAGGAAAGAATCTAAGTTACGGCGCTGGTCATCGGTTGCATGGATGATCCCGATTTACACTTCATTTCGTCTTTTACATAATTTCTAATTTCCAAAGAAGAAAAGACGTCAGAAATTATTTTCACATTCTTTGAATTGTATCAACACGTGTAGAAATAGAAAGTTCTATGTTTGTGTTCCATAACTACTAGTTTATTTCCTTATATTCGTATGAGGAATTTGTGGCAAATTGAGCCGGTGGCACTTGTAAAGAGACCATCCTACGGCGATTCTTTTTACTTCTCTCCTTTAGGATGGTTCTTTCCAAGAAGAAAGAAAGAAAGAAAAAAATAATGAGGTTTAAAGAAAGGATTAATATCCTTACAATATGTATTGAAGAAATCAAACGCTTCTGTAAATTTAATTTGGTTGTATTCTTTTTTTTTAAAAAAAAGTGTATATGATAGTGTATATGGGTCATTCTAACGCATTGGTGCATATACACTGCCCTCTTTTTGGTTATTAAATAAAATTGTTATTGAAAAATTGAATTCTATTTGTGTTGTTATTTTCTGATTTATTATTCTGATTTCTGTGTTCACTTGGAAGAGGAATATTGGGTAAATTTAATCAAAAACTGGTCATTACACCACTGGAGGATGGTTGAGGTCTTTACTCTACGAGTTCCGTCTTCTTGAGCTTGCTGGATTGGAATCAGATATTTTTTTTGAGTTCTATGTTCGGCTGTGCCCCAGGGGGACAGGAACGTTACACACTAGCCGAGTGATCTCGAGCGTTCGGCTTCTGATCATGAGGCGCAATCCACTAGGGGTTCGAATTCCTCTGAAGAGCAAGGTCGGAATTTTAACTGTCCTCAGTACTTATGTGTTCGTGTTCCTGTAGTGTTTAGAATACGTCGGAAGGACATGAGGTGCCAGTGGCGAACATACTCCGGTTGCGGTGATTTGTTTTTAAAAATATGTGAAAACAGGAAACTCCCATTGCAGCTACTTGGGTTCAAATCCCGTCGTGGTAATTAATAATTTTTCTGAATGGGAAGATAATGTTTATGTAATTGGTATTGTAATTATGTTATTCCTTTATTATTATTATTATTATTATTATTATTATTATTATTATTATTATTATTATTATTATTATTATTATTATTATTACCACAATGGAAAGAAAAATTTACATAGTCGAAGGTATTCTTAGGAACAGAAAAGATATAGAGTATGTCAGATGTTTCTTAGGTTTACAAATGAATATTATTACGTTTATGGATTTACAGATAGAATTATCATTTTATGACAAGAAATGGAATATAAACATTTGTTAGCTGATAACAATAATGCATTTTGTTTCGCCCTTCTTCTAATTAGAAAGGTGAAGTGACATCTTAAATAGGATCATTCTCGTGACTAGCGATCCCTATTGTAAGTTCGATTACTATTTGCAATTTGTACACAGCTTGTACACAATTCCTTGGAACTCATTTTTGGCCCATACTACAGCAGTAAGGACGTGTTTAGCTCTTATGTGTTCATCAATTCTTATCCAAACACGTTACTTGCCAGACAATTACAAACGAAGGTTAACACGAATGACGCAATTTTGTGTTGTTGGCATTTTACCTGTCACAGGAAGTCGTCTCAACTCTTAGACCCAGAGAAATTGAATATTTTTCATATTAGTATACATCAGAATTATCAGTTTTGTAGATTATAAAAATTCCTGAAATGCCACAGCCGGAATTGAACTCGCGCCTAAAAATTATGAAACTAACGCTTAAGCCACTACTCTAAGACATCACTGTTCTGGGAGAAGGAAAAAATGGAGCTGCAGTGAATACAGTAATTCCACACTTTTACGATTCCAGTGTAATAATGATGAAACTTTCTGATTCCAGTCATGATAAAATAGTATAGTATTATGCAAAAAGAATAGTCCAGAGAGGTCAACTTTAAATTGACAACTCATATCAACGGAGGCGCTGCCGTATGCTCTCGCCTCGGGCCCTGATTTTTCACAGCACGGTATTGGACAGATTCTTATATTGATTGGAATCTGGTGTTTCAGGGCACTGGATTATTTTTTTAACTAATTTAATGAACTCTTCTCAGTACTTGTTTCGTATTTTTACGCGTTTTACTCACTTTTACAGTTTTTTCACTAACTCTTCAATACCAGGGGCAAAAACACACAAACATGTAGGACATTAAAAATCACAAACACTATTCGCGCCTTCTTCCCTTGCCTGAAGTACAAGAATAAAATATGGTCAACATGCAATTTTTGTTCCATTTTCTATGTGGCGTCAAACCCAGAGTTGGAGTGGGTCAGTGGGTCAAATGGATCGAGTTTTGTGAGTGGGTCAGTGGATCGTGTGTCAACAACATGTGACCCACAGCGACCCACCGCCCAACGTGACCCACCACTCACTATGACGCATTCTGACCCACCGACCCTCTATGCTCACTGCATTGGAGACAGCATCTTCTGACGCGACAAAACGCCATTGAACCAGAAATTTAATCCCCAAAATATGTTAAATCGCCTTATGTGTGATTTGTTTACATTAATGTGAGTCTAAAACACTAAAAATGTACCTAAAAAGATCTCCGGACGGGGCTCGAAACACCAACCTTATGATTACTGGGCGGGTGTTCTTCCGACTTCGCCACGGAAGCGATGAAGGAAACGTCGCTTGTAAAGGGATAAATCGTTGGGATCTTTTTAATTTGATCAGAGTGCTTCTTTAACACTGTATATGAGACGATAACTGTTTGTGATAAGATAAAATGCGTTCGCGATGTAATTTTATAACAAAATGACGCGTGTCTATTTACTTTATTTCATAGTTCTCCCATACTCACTTTCTAATGATCGACGACAGTTACCATCTAAATTCATCCAATTATCGCACTTAAGATTTTTCACTTCATGTTGTTGAGGTAGAGGTTATTCTTGACCCCCGGAGCTCACTTTGGGAAGAATTCGTCAGGAAAAAATACTATATAAAAATAACCGCATGCACATGACTGGCGATTGGTGTGTTGGTCCCTTTACGATTATCCACGACGAATCGAAGGAGCGCGGAATAAAACGAAGTCCTCGCTGTTACGTGGTGGTAACTTCAACACCCCGACTCGAGATATCTGTTTCGACTCGACTAAGCCCTGCCGTCAGTGGGACACTAGCGACAATCCTTCTACTCGTCTCTATATTGACGATCGACGTTTACCCGCACGTGGGCCACTAGGTGATTGCGACGTTTATGGCTTGGAGTACATCCATGTCTGATATAGCCTCGCTGCTGAAAGGGACGTTAAACTCAAAATCAACTTAACTCAACTCAACAAAAAACAGTGCTTCGCATCATATATCCATATATGCTTATCATGCGCTTTATAATAATTGCTGAAGCTTGTATATTATATGGAGTGCTTAGAGGACAGGACAATCAACCCATAAAGTTGTGAGAAAAATAGACATAAAACTTCTAATGTAAGCTTCTGTATGTTGGTCTACATACCTTGTTTTGGGACTCAAATTTCTTCCGTTTTTCCACTGAAAAGTATCAATAATTCAACAAGAAAATAAGTAGACCATGATAATCTAATTGAAATTTATCGTAATTTTGCCCATGACAAACACTTTACCGTTTTATATCGTAAAGGTCATATCCTTCATTATTATAACAGAGCGGTGCTTGAGCAATTGACCGTACCGTAGAAATTCAAATTCCGATTAGTAAGATTTTGACAACCTGGTTTTATTACAAGTATAAACTCTTTAGTCGGTAGAAAAGGGTCCGTGGATCATGTGTCAGAGTTAATGGCGATGTGTTTTGGTGCGTCAGTCGTTCATGATGGGTGGTGGGTACTAGTGGGTCTTGGTGGGTAGTGGGTCAGAGTGGGCCAAAGTGGGTGGTGGGTCAGTGGGTCGTGGGTCAAGTTTCCATTGACCCATGCCATCTCTGAACAAATCTGTAAAACCAAACCAAACAAAGAGCAATATTACTACACAAAACCTCAACATCTTAGCTATTCATGACATAACTATTGCATGATCCGAATAAGTCTAGTATATCCACAAACCATCATTTGTCATATTTTACCGAAATACGTCGTGACTTTTCTGACAACCTGATTTTGTTAATACGCAAAGTTCATTGATCTCATCATTTATTCACTTATTCTCTTATGATCATCACAACCTTTAGGAGACTTCCCGTTAGATATAGAAAGATGAAATGTAGTATCCAGGCTTGATGTAGCGTGCAAGTAAATAAATGAAAAGCAACAGGATAATATTTCCCTCCCCCAACACTCCTATGTGGAGTGTATTGATTATCCAATAAAAAGACTTGAAATCTAATCAGAAAATTCATAAAATATAAAATATGTAGCCAAGTCTCGACTTTGCAGCAATAATAATAATAATAATAATAATAATAATAATAATAATAATAATACGTAAATTACAATACCTTCCAATTAAGAAAAAAATTATTGCCACGACGGAGGCCTTACCTTTTTGGGTACAGAAGGGCCACTGCCCCCAGTGAAGCTCCCCGCCGCGTGACGGGATCCCATTTTAAGACAAAATTGTCTTACTCCATATACGATACAAAAATGAAATTATAAGTGAATCATCAAACAGGGTCACTACATTACATAAACAGAACAGCACACAAAAGGTGAATAAAACAATAATGAGTCGTGGGCCCATTTCAGTAAAAAAAAAAAATGTCTACTATTAGGGGCACTACAATTAATATATATTCGTATATTATTGTCACATTTGTCAATATTGCCCCTTAATTAAGTTGTCGTGTATGTAAAGGGTCCCATAGGCGTAACTAACGGCCCCGCAGACCTTGCTGTGCGAGAGGGCCCACAGGCTCCGGTGGCCCACAAAGAGTAAGGGAAGCGTGGAAAGAGGGGGCCCAAGAATTAGAAAAACGACTTTTTCTAAGGGGCGCAAATATGGTATTAATGCTCCCCAGAAAAAATATACGTTACGGCGCTACCACAACGGGATTCGAACCCGTGTCTCTCCCACAGTAGTTTCATAATTTGTCAATCTACCACAAATTCCTCATATAAAGATAAAACAATGAACTAGTAGTTACGGAAGATAAAAATAGAACTTTCTTTTTCTACACGTGTTGATGGAATTCAAAGAATGCGAAAATAATGTCTACCACAGGCACGTAGCCAAAGGGTGGGTGCGGGGGTTTGGACCCCCTTCGAGACCAGAAATGAAAAAAAAATAAGGAAAGATGAAACAAAAAGAAACGAGAAAAAGAAGAATCAGCGTTTAAAATATAAAGGTACAGCAAGTGTTTGGTTACTCTTCCTTATGAGGAACTTTGTGTGGGGGAAACAAGGGGAATCAACTTAAAAATGGATATTATTGTAACGGAGCATTCTGAATTCCATCTAGCTGCATGCTAATCCTTTGGACTACAAATGACGATCAGATAGACTCTCAGGTAGAACTTAAGAAATACCAATAATCCCCAATAATATTAGACTGGCAACATAGATTCAAATGATACTTATTAAAGAAATTTTCAATATCGCAGCAACACTAATCCATTTCGCGGGATGTTTTCACTGCCGAAAGAGATCTCGTTGCTATCCTTAACGGCATTAAACTAAGACAAGAAAAAGAATAAAAAAAGACAAGAAGAACCGAGTTCGAAAGACCTCGGAAGACTATATCTTTTTCAATTTTTTATATCCTTTTACTCGAGATTTCTTCATAGTTTGTTACTAAAATACTTACTAACATATCCTCATTGTATTGTTCTAACAAAACATTATGGGTACGTTTTCAGTAAAATAGTTTAGATTGATCGAGCCTCTTGTGGGTAAGAACAATATTTCATGTCACGCCCATTTCTTCATTACAAAATCCTGGATAAACGAACCAAAATATTTACCAGCAAAATAGTTTATAATGACCCAGCTCTTGGTGTGATAACCTTAATATTTCGTCACGGATCCCCGCTATTGCGATATCCTGGCTACATGCCTGTCTGCCGGCTTGCATTTTCGCGGATTCCAAGAATTTCAGATATCCTCTGGTTTTATTGGCCGATACAGATAGGACATCAAGAGTCATGACCTACATATAGGGGAAATTAAGGCCGATTGCTGTCGGCCCTCGTGCCGAGTGTTCTAGAGCAACATTCTAGTAATGAAAATACCTTTCGGCGTGGGTTCAAACCTTGCCCAAGGATTTTTTAAACTTTCATAACACTTTTTTCATTAAAATAAGCTTGCAGTTTTACTATACGGATGCATAGTAAAAGTAATAATAATAATAATAATAATAATAATAATAATAATAATAATAATAATAATAATAATAATAATAATAATAATAATAGTAGGAACGTCGTACACTCATAAGGAACGTCATCTCATACGAGCTTTAGTATTTTGTATAGTCTTACATGCAACGATTTTAACTAGCTAAAAGTTTAGAAAAAAGGTTAAGTGAGATGGTAGGTAAGTGGTTAGCGTATTTAACTTCTGTTCAGCGGGCTCGGGTTCGAATCCTGGCCAGGTTGGAACTTTTTCCAATGTTTCAATTTCAATACATACTCAGTGTGACAAGAAAGATCTCTCTTCCAGAAAGAAAATGATGGTGGAATGAGGAGAATTGAAGGTCTCTCAATGAAGGTAATCATTTACAAAGTTATTTCCAGCAGTTGTTCTAGATTTGATATTTTCAGCTACTTTCAAGCGTTTCCTAATAAATGCGTGGTCAGTATTTTTATTTCTCTAAACATACAGTATATAAAGAAATAATACATTACATACACAGCAATATTGAGATTAATATATGGTGTTCTTTGGAAAACACGATCCCAAACATAGAGATTGATCTAGAATGGAGAACTGTTTCGTTGTCACCTATTTTACAATTTTACTTGCATAAACACCTGCATCATGTCTACCAACTGCTGTCAGTGCCGAGAAAAGTTTCGTGTAAGTTGGGTTGCATCTGCCTAGGCGTTCTCACAACTGTAAATGACCTGGACCCCAAGTAATGGAATTAGAGCGCTTAGGGGGAAGATACTTTTGTGGTTAGGTCTACAATAATTTTATTTTTTTCATGTTTGTCCAGTATATTTGTGTATTTTAATCAGCTTCTTCTATATATTACGGTACCATGAGTCATATACTACCCGTTTCAGATAGGATTGCCGTTGTTTATGGTGGCAAAACACAGAACTAAGATGTAAACAGAACGCAGCTAAGCCGTGACTGCCTACTCGTGATACAGTAATCTGCAGTGTTGAAAATTCAGAACGTTTTTACAAAAAACATGGTACGTTCTTTGTGGAAACAAGCATGATTTAAGTTAGCGCAGGAGTATATGTATGGGCATGTGAGTTACAAGGATTGTTTGCTTCAACTGCTCTCCCTCCCTCTCTCTCTAAGACTATCTCTATTTATATCACTATTCATCTATCTATCTCCCGCTCTCTCTCTCTCTCTATTTCTCTGTCATAGTCACAGAACTCTCAAGCCGGAGGTTGCTGCCATTGTTCGAATTAACGGCGGATGCCAGGGAAATCGCTCTCTCGTAAAAGCTTATTCCGGCTCATATAATGAAAATAACACAGCATCCCTGACAGGAATAATTAACCCGTCCTAGTGTACATAAGATTTCCTCCTCTCGTTTAAAAAAATAATTCGAACACTGCTTTCTAGGGCCTACTACGTGGCAAAAACCAAACTGCAAACGAATACAAATATGTTTGTGCATCAACTACACAAAATCAGAGCGCAGTTTCTAGGGCTGCGTGCGAGAAAATAACGTCATAGTGATCCGTACATTCGGACGTGGTGGTGTGAGTTGTTGTTGTGTGTTGTGGATCTATGTTTGCGTTCGTAAAATGGAAACGCCGAAGAAGTCTCCTCGTAGGGTAGTGCGGAGTGAAGGAAAAAGAATAATATATAAAGTATTAAAGTTCTGCAAGGAAGAAAAGAAAAACAGTTTGTTAATTCCTTTAAACAATGCGATGTTACGCACGTCTAGGGCTGTAGGGAAAAGTATGAGAACTGTGAGAAATATACACAATGACTTCAAAAGAGTAGCAGCGGAAAAATTCCTACTCCACGCAAAAGCCGGCGGCCGAAGCAGAAAATAGTGTTTGATGACTTTGATAAGAGTGTAGTGTGCATGAAAATTTTAAAATACTATGATAATAAAGAGAAATACCAACGTTAAACTAACTTTCAAGCGCTGTCAATAAGGACATCGACTTCAGAGGAAGTAAAACCACATTTTGTAGGCTATTAAAGGGAATAGGGTATAGGTTCAAAAAATGTAAAAACAATAGATATATACTAATGGAACGGCATGATATGTGGCTCGTAGAGCAGCATATTTAAGAGCACTAAGAAGAAATGAAAAAATGCTAGGAACCCAGTGGTGTATGCAGATCTACACGGACGCAAGTGCTGGCAACATACGGACATATCTGGTGTGTTGAAGAATACCACTGCTGAGCAGAGGCTTATTGTTGTTCATGCGGGGGGAGAAATGGGTTTCTTTCCCGGCGCCGAATTGTTGTACGATACAAAATCAAAAACTGGTAACTATCATAATGAGGTGAACAGTGCAATCTATCAGAAATGGTTACAAGAACATTGTGAGATAGTGGTCTACTATGCCACGCTTAATTGCATACATGGAGAGCATGCCCGCGACCGTTCGGTCTATTTAATGGACGGGTTCCGCCAAACAAGGTACCCCGCCCGTAGTTGCACAATATACGCTATTATTGCTCGTGCACGAACTGCACCGTCAAGATTTGTCCCTTAACTTTGACACCTAAGTGTGTCACCCTCATTCTCTGAGGGAGTGGGATACGCCAACTGCGCGGCCAGACCGAAGTCCTGAGTGCCTACCAGTAGACCTACTGGTTGAGGCAGACTGCTAGCGAGTCAATCCTACCATGCTCTGCAGGCATGGCACCCGAGCGTATTAAGGCAAGCTCACCTCCCGCCCGTGTTCACCGTTACCCAGATACCTGGGATTGGCTCCCACAAGCTACCGAATCCCACGGTATGACCACAGCCCGGCAGAGTCCAACCCAATCCGGGACCCCAGGCAACGCCCGAGGGGGCTTGTTCAATCCCGGCCCTGCCTATCTCTATCGTTCAACTGGCAACCGCCTTGTAGTGTAGAGGTACCACGCACACGTCGAGATACTCCCGTATCTCATCCCGGACCCAATGGTACGTGTTCAGTCACAATTTGGGTTTGGTGCCGGCCCATGTCCCACGGTACTTCCTCCCATTAGCAGGATCAGAACCGTTACCCAGATTCCTGGGATTGGCCCTTCCCCCACCTCCGGTCGGTCCTCCCGTAGGCTGGAATCCAACACTCCCCCACCGGTAGGGTCGTCCGAACAATACAGGACTTCCTCTAGTTACGGTAGAGGTACACCGTACATTATCAGAGCCAATGACTGATGTAGACCGTTTGCTCAAGGCAGACATTGTCAATTGGGAGCCGTGTCTCCCCTGGTAGGCCCGCCCAAACAATACGGGGCTACCTATCTTTAACGTGTTTAGGTACCACGTACACGTTGTAGCAAGGCTACCTGTCCGAATCCCAATGGTACGTGTAAGCCACCATTAGAAGGGACACCCACACCCTTCCTTCGGTAGGGTCGTCCAAACAATACGTGACTACCTCTTCTTACGAGAGAGGTGAACCGTACATTACCAGACCCAATGGCTGATGTAGACTGTCTACATTTAAAGACAATTGTCATTTGGGAGCGGCGGCTCCCCTGGTAGGGTCGTGGCTCCTGCACCCAGTTGAACGCAGAAGACCTAGGACGAATGAGTGACCCACTTCCTCAGCACTTCTGAGGTACAAGTATGCGTTAGGATACTGTGTCTCATCCCGGACCCAAGAGAACGCATTACACTCTCTTTGAGAGCAGCTACAACTCTCCCGGTAGGGCGCTGGATCCGCCCACACTCTTGGACACACCAGCTACCCACTCTTTTTGGCGTGTTGGGGTACCACGCAGCCTTATCTCCCGGACCCAAGGGCACGGCTTAGTTGCCCATTTCGGAGGATACCCAAGGGCTCACCCCCGCCGGTAGGTACGGCAGCCTTAAGCTACCTATCCCACTGAGCACGTGATGGGGTCACACGTACTCTCCCAGATCCAATGGCACGAGTTAGTCGCCCATTTCGGAGGATCCTTCCCTCCGCCGGTAGGTTGTTGTCCTCCCTTAATCCAGCCCGTAAAACAGGACCAGCCGAATCGGTTGGACATCCAAGATGGAGCCTGTTTCCAAGATCCACTCGAACCAATCTCCCCCACAGGGAGTCACTGTGGCCACATACATGCCACAGTGGGGTGAACCAGTGGGGGTCCCTCCCCCTTTCTCAGCACGGGCTTGGGACCGGCCATGGCGGGGTTGATTACAAGAATAGTTGATCTCGAATATTCCGCCCACATCCATAGTTGCCTTGGATAATGCCCCGCATCATTCCATGCAAGAAAACAAATCTCCCACCGCGGCTTCCCGCATAAATTAAAGCTAGGAAGGAATAATCTTAGGTTTGATGATGATATGACGAAGAATGAATTGCTTGCTATTGCGAAAAGTAATTCTCCGAAACCGATATATACTCTGAACAGGCTATTAGAGGAAAAAGGGTTTACTGTGTTGCTATTACCATCGTACCACTATGAGTTAAACCCCATCGAACTGGTGTTGAACATGATAAAATAGAAAATTGCGTCAAAAAATATCAGGGGCGTGTCCATAAAAACACTGAAAGAGGTGACTAAATGCAATGAGGGACATAACAGAAGAAGATTGGAAGAAAGCTTGCAGCGCCGTAAAGACAGTGATTAGACGATTATTGGTGCCGCGATGGCTTAATGGAAGCTGAAATAGAGAGAATTGTAGTGAATGTGGGAGTGGAAAGTAGTGATGAGAAGGAGGAAGAAGAAGATCTAGATAGAAATGCTGCTTCTGCAATAGAAGCAGAAAGTGAAACAGAAACGGCATCCGAAGGAAGTGACCGACGTTCCATGGACACAGAAGAATAAGGATCCGAAACAGCTACAGTTACAGAATAACGTTCTATGGACACAGAAGATGAAGGATCCGAAACAGCTACAGCTACAGATGGAAGTTCCATTGATACAGAAGATGAAGGATCCAAAACAGATACAGTACACGAACTATCAGAGGCACAACAGGAACTTGAGTAGCGGATTCCGCGGTAAATGCCACATCAAGACACGGACATTATCATGAAGCACCTTCAGTACGTCCATATCTTTTTTTATAACGCAGTAGTTTGTTAGCGATCACTTAAGTTGATGTAGGGAGAAACTAAAACACACACAATGACAAATTGAAACCAATGTATGTCTGTTACACAGAGCTTTGCTTTGTTATAACAATACAATAACAATACTTTTCACGACGTCAATATTTAGTGTTATTGTACACTCCGCATCAAAAAATTGCGACAGCCAACGCCGTGCAGTTAGGCCACCCAATACACATCTTATTCCATAATCGTGTCAGGTGAAGAGACTCTCTCTCTCTCCCCCCCTTTCTTCTGTCACATACTAAAATTAGCTAACAACATGCGAAATTCTAATTTCAAACTACGCATGTATTAGTTTCATAAAATGAAATAACAAAAACGAGACGAATCGAGATTCATAAGTTGATGTAGGGAGAAACTAAAACACACACAATGACAAATTGAAACCAATGTATGTCTGTTACACAGAGATTCAGAAATGAGGCAGAGAGAGAGAGAGAGAGAGAGAGAGAGAGAGAGAGAGAGAAAAGGAGAGAAGAAGGAAACGGTAAGGGACAACAGATAAAAACGTGGAATTTAAATGTAGTAAGAAAAGAACCTAACATTATAAAGTTCCGTTTCCAGAAATCCAACAGTAATGTAGAAATAACGTTTGTTTTTACATATTGTTCAGAACTATTCGAATATATAGAGGATGCTTTTAACATTCATTAAGTCACTTTCATAAAGGATAGCATACTCAATTTCCAGTAGAACTATAGATCTCCAAGACACATCTAGGATAATGTCAAAACTTTAGTGCACATACTTTGTTTCCGCGTGGTTCGATTGCAAATTCAGTACTGTTCATTGGACGTATTGATCCAAACTACATTCTAATAAACCCAGTAGGTAGCGTTGGCCATATCCTCCATTTCAGACTAATATTGCAGAATGAAAAAAAAAAAAACGAAAAGAAAGAAACAGAAAATTGATAAGTGTTATTTTACTTCTAAATTCTGAAGTCCAAACTGTATCGTAATGAAAAGTTACAAATATTCGAAAGGAAAAGTTTATGTTCCTAATGTTTCAAATTTCAACGTGAATAAAACACATTGAACTATAGGATGGAAACAAATCTTGTGTCAGAATTTTATCTCTTCCGGATATAACGTAATTTGCACAGATAGAATGAACACGTTAAGAGCTGAAACAGATCATCGTGTCAGTCGGATGATGTAGACCACCACTGGGTCGAGGATTCAAATTCGTAGTGACTCGGTAATTCGACTGATATTCGGTAACTCAGAGGATAAAAAAGAGATTTTACTTATTTTCTTTGCGTTTAAACAGTATTTCTGTCAGAGGTGACCAGAACTCGAGATTTTATCCCCAGAGCACGAAAAACCGACGCCGAAGTTGCCAGTTAATTAGATTCTTCATACCAGGTATATCGAGCTCTTGCTCCATTTTAACTTTGGCACATGAAGTGCTTGTGTGCGAAAGAGAGAGAGGGGGAAAAAGTGAAAGATGCAAATGCAGGATAGGAAAACGTCAAGAAAGAAAGAGAAGGAGGGGAACGAATATAAATATGAAACATACTTATCATTGCAGTGTATGGTGTAGAACGCACACACTGTTTACTCAAATTACCGCCAGTGATGCTTTGTAAGTTCTCCATCAGAAGATAAATCTCTGTTTGCAGCCATTATTTTATGCGAAAAAATCATACTACCTGATGGGGAATCGAATCAAGATTTCCAGCTGGAAGTCTAGCACTTTACCACTACACCACCGATTGCTTTAGTCAAACTTTGTTTAAAAAATGGTGTAGTGTTTCTTTGTGAGAATGATAACAAGAAAAGTGTATACTGCAGATCAATCATGTGTTTGGAATGTCTTGGTAATTCCCTTGACGTTTCCCAACCAACATTCGTAAATCGTCTCTATCATGATACATGTGTTTGCTTCCACATTCTTACGTATTACTTGTCCAGTATAAGAAGTCCATTCTTCACAATCACTTTGTAAAATAAATCAACTTTGGCGTGAACAGGATTTGAACCTATGTTCGACAGCTGTATTATTCATAAGCCCATTACGTTACCCCTACACTATGAGTTTTATTATTTCCGTACAGAAATTACAAGCTGAGCACACAACCACAGGAGCCAAACATGATTAAGTACAAAAGGAGGCTGTAGCCTGTTTACTATATTACATCATAACACATATACTATTCATCACAAAAGAAAAAAATAAATAATAATAATAATAATAATAATAATCATAAATATTCACATTCACAGTATAGTTGTCTATTATTATTATTATTATTATTACTATTATTATTATTATTATTATTATTATTATTATTATTATCAATTACCAGCTTCGGTGGGTTAAATGAAAAAAATAGTAATATGTTCCGTTACTCAGTCACTTTTTACTATTACTAAAGCGCTCATTGATATCGGTCATTTTCCATTAGTTTTATGGCACGGCATCTGCAGTGTTATTGTTCATCACAGCAAGTCCAAAAACTATAGATTCGACACTAATACCGGTCATTTTTCGTTCTTTTTCAAATGTCGTTCCCCCTCCCCCTCCTTTATGTTACACCATCAAAGTGATATGAGAGAAACCATCTCAGATTCGAACTTCATCTAGGTTGAAAATTTGATCGAGATTAGTTTGGTGGTTTAAGAGTAATTAAGTTTTATTTATTTTTATATACCTCCCTCAGCCATTCCCGTCCCCAAGTTCTCTAGTGAAAGCGAAATGATAAGAATCAAGTCAGGCTTGAACCTCACCTATGTTGAAAATTTGATTGAGATCGGTCGGGAGGTTCAAGAGATTAGGAGTCACAAACATAGATATATATTCAATTTTATAATATAGGTTATTATTATTATTATTATTATTATTATTGTTATTATTATTATTATTATTATTATTCACGTACTTTTGAACATGCTCGGCATCGTATATTGGTATACAAGCTTTTCCCTAATATCTATTCCGTCTATCAATACAAGACTTGATATACACATTTCTTATTCCCTATACTATCTTTTGAGATACACTTGGATTGTGTACTCTTACCCATTGCCACTCCAGAGCGGTCCAAAGTTGATGGGAGGGAATTTTGGATGGACTTTTTTCGACATTCTCCCAATTTTCCCTGTTCAAGTACGTTATAAGCCCCAATATATAACACATCTGGAAAGCTTCTTTCATGCAGAAGAGAATTAACTATAAACCATGACTTTCCAATGAACAGTATTGATGCAATAGCTATTTCACTGCGAGTCTACAATTTTCTTTATACTAACAGGGTTAATGGGCCCCAGGGACTTACTCCGTTGCCCAGGGTACCAAATTTTTTTGTGCATGAATATATCTTTGTTATGTTTATCGAATGGACTAGGTTTGGTTAGGAAATCCCGTTGACATTAATGTCCTTTCCTTGTGAGAATTTTAATAATAATCATTTGTTTGGACAATCAACAATACTACTTTTTTTTCAAGCAAGTGTGTATCCATCATTTGTGACACGAAATACTATGTCTGGATCATAAACGTATTACAACGTTTCTACTTGTATGCAAATTGATAATATGATAAAGGAATGCAATTACCTTCGGAAATAGAAACGTTGACAAATGATGTGCTAGGATTGTAATTACCTCTGAATTGAGCTGTGCCAATTCAGCATTTGCTTGTGTATCGAGTTATTTTTATCCTGAATGCCACGAGAAGTGTTTGAGAAAATATGTCAACCCACTTCCATGTATATGTGTGATACAGAGTATTTCGATTAAATTATCTGTATACATTATTTGCCTCATACAATAACAAGAACGTATTACCAGAATTTCTCTTAATGATATAATTGTATACATAAGAAATTGTGATATTTATGACCGATTAAATGAACGTTCCAAACTTCTAGGCTCTTTTATGTGCTGTTTTACTCGCTTACAATTGGTGCAATTAGGTAGTAAGCGTTCTGGAGCAATGTTGACGTTGGCACCCGCTCACTCTTTCAAATATTAATCCGAAAAGAGCAGAAATATACCAGTTTAATAAGCATTCACGCTGGCACGCGCGGCCATGAGTTCGATCCCAGACTGTTCTGTGTTTTTATGACGAATGAACATCGTATATGTAAGTGTTTCAAGGATATGTAGTTCTATTTCTAGCTTAAATATAACATAATCATTTCTCTTTAATCGAATAATGAAAACCTTTTATAATGTTCAATAATTTTAATAGAACATTAAGAAATTAGGGGCCACGGTGGCTTAGTGGTAGAGCGTTCACCCCTGGTGCATAGGGTCCTTACTTCGATCCCAGATCGCACCTAGTGAACTTTGTGGTGAATAAACACCGTGTGCATGGTTTTTTTCGGGGTTCTCCCATTTCCTCCTCCTTTTTCATTCTACCATTTAATTCATTGCCTCCTTTAGTCTAGCCGGCATAATCGTGGGACGTAAAACTTAAAAATTTCATATTAAAGAAACTTCTCAGAAGGTATTATAATTATTACATCATTTACGTAAAGAATATACTGAACTAAATTTGCAATTCCGATAATAATTTGAACTAACTTGTTTTTTTATTCTTTGCCTTTAAAGTATTAGAACATACAACAAACATCATCTTAGTGATTCAAACCAATTGCAATCAAATTTGGCAGGTAGATACCATACATGAAGTAAGTAAATACGTGTTTTTCATTTTCTGTGGGGAAAGTGGTTGTTGGGTCAATGGTTCCTAAAATAGTTCTTGGGCCTAACATTTTGAAAGTCGACGCCAAGAGTGCAAGTACAAATAGATCGAAACGAATGAAATTGCATACAGATATAGTAGACGTAAAATAAGGCACTCGTATTTCGTATTTTCTTTATCAAAACAATTGGGTGGGGCAGAGACCTCTCCAAACTTATGACGACAAAATGTCAAAATTGGTAATGAAGGGGCGTTTTGAGGAAAGGCATTATAATTATTACATCATTTACGTAAAGAATATACTGAACTAAATTTGCAATTCCGATAATAATTTGAACTAACTTGTTTTTTTATAATCTATAGTTTTGAACTATATAGCACATGATCGGCATGTTTTGCATCCTGAAAGAGTTTTTATGATGTTTTTTAGCATGCAGATGTTGACTGTGTTCTTCAATTGCCGACGACCCTTTCGGGAAGTAATACTCCCGGATGTATTTTTTCGCGCCCTACCCTGTACCTTTTTCGCTTCCTATCTTAGCGAGCTGTTTCAAATTGGTCACAAGGAAGCAGTTGAAGTTAAATTTGCATCGATTATCATGGGGCTCTAGGTGGAACAAAACGAGTCCTGTGAGGCTTCTAACCTCCTTCGCTCGCTCAGCTATGTTTCGTAATTGAATTACTTTCTTTGAGTATTATTTTCATCTTATTTTAATGAAAAAGCAGTTATGAAAATTAAAAAAAAACTTTCTTTGGGCCACCCCAAAAGCGACTTTCCTTACTAACCCGCTCACTAGCAGGCTCGGCTACGAAGGGCGACAGAATCTGGCGTTTTCTTTCTGCTATATGCATGCTACATGACGAGGAACTGATAATTCCAACCAATCAGAACCGTAAATTTAGTTCCTACTTCCGGGAGTATTACTTCTCTGAAGGAGTCGTGCTTGCCGCGGCAATGTGCATCAAGGGCTTATTTAAGAAGGATTTACATATATAAAGGGCTTTTCTTTAGACAATTTCCGTCGTCTATGCCCTTTTCGAAATAACAAGACCTGTGGAACTCAAAGCCCAGAACAGTGCACCAAGAATGATTCATTCATCTGACTTATAGGATAGCACAACCCTTCGATGGTTTGTAAAGCACCTATTCTCCGGGTATAGCCTCTTGAGGCGTTTGACTGTTCTCAGAAATCTAATGGTATCAGAAAGAAGCTCGCTTTCAGTTCTGAGAGGAGATCTACTTCAACACTACGGCTGCTGTTGTAGCACTTTCCGATGAGGAGTTCCAAACCTCTTTTGGACAGTGAAGATCCAACCATAGTATAGTTCTTCCCCATATAATAGTTCATTTGTAAGCCTACCGTGAAAATTTTAGGGGGGCAGTAAAAATTTACGGTCAGGCCGGATCTCCCTAGACCCCCTGGATACGGGCCTGCCGTAACTCTAGTCTACTATGTAAAGAAGTCCTCAACTATAATACATGTTCCTCCACTCGAATATCAGGAATTTCTTCCCAGTGAAGAAGTGATCAAGATACCAGAAAAGGTAGGAATTCATTGTTAAAAATGCGAGCAGAATACGATGGATGAGGAAATTTTTCATACCGTAACTCATAAAGAGTCTTCACCGTTTATTGCGCGATTTATTGGCATGCGTTATTATGCAATGCGATAACACCCTGTATGTAAATGAGGACAGAATTCAGCATTGTAACGGTCAGTAGTGAAGGTTTCACCACGATGAAGGAAGACGTGAAAGATTACCTCCACGATAAATAGCTGTACAAGCTCATTACCTAGTAGTGGAGGGTCTGTTTCAGAAACTGTACTGGAGGTTGATCAGGAACCAACCACTGTCTAATCATTTACAGTTGTAGCAGACTCAGTATATGGTTAGCATACGCGTCTTTAGCACGGAAGACCCAGGGTCAATTTCTGGCTAGAGCTCATGTGATTCGAATCCCACTTTAAGCCGTAATTTTACATCTCATATAGCCTCGCTGCTGAATGGGACACTAAACCCCAAATTAATCAACTAACATTGTAAGAAATCCATTTTTTAAAATCAGAAATGACTATCTGACGCAAGAAACTTTACTGGTTATCCTATATACTCAGGGAACTCCACCTCTCCAGACGACGATCCTTGTTGGCTACTTCAACTCATGAGCTACCCATGAGTACAAATTTTTAACATACTATGTGCGGTACCGAAGAACGATGGAAGTATGCTGATATGACTAACTCATCTGCAATTGCACGAACACTGTTCTGAAGTTCACTTTCGCGACGTTCTTGAGAAGGTCAGTGGAACAGGTCGTTGTTTGGTGACTGTCAAAAATGCTATGTCATCTGCAGGAAATTTCACAAACTGATGGTTTTTGCAGGGATGCAATGGGTCATATACGGGACTATACAGCATATATTCACCTAAAATGTTATAGTCCTATGCATAATCACTTTAAAACGAGCGTTTATGCGGTGGGTATTTGCTATATTTTTGAAACCGGTCGAGGATGTACCTACTAAAATTTCTAGCATTACATGGTCGTATGGTTTGTTTATTCACCACTATTACCGTAAATGCACTATGGATACTTTTCAGAGCTCAATGTGTAGAATGTATTAATTTAAACTCATAAAGGAAAATTACCCGAATTTGTATGTTCCATACGGTTATTCAAAAAGTGCGCCGGTTTTGTTACATCAAATTATGAACTTCATTTTTCCAAAGCACACTAACAAAATTCATAAACATGTTCATCACACATTCAGGAATGGTGAATGATGTCAGGCATATGACTTCCTCTACTGCGCTGGCATGCAATAACTCTGTTCGTGAAATTCTCTACGACTGCCTTACTAACAGTCACAGTTTCAAGAACCTCCGCAATGTTTTGCTCAGAACGACCACTACGACGACGCCCAGAACCTTTAATGTTCACTGTTGAACTCGTTTCAATGAACTTCTCCATAAGTTCGCGAGCTGTTGATTCATTCGGTGCCTCATTTCGCCCTAGAATCGCGGGAAGTCGCCTGACAATTGCTTATTAACTTTCACAGTTAGCTATAGTAAACTGCTTCATGGCTAGACAGATTTCAGGGATAGGAGAAAGTTTGTGCATCCCAGCTTTTTTTTTTTTTTTTTTTTAATGTGTAGAAAGTTTCCCATTAGACGTAAACAGGACATTTCAATCGAACCAATTCAGTAATTTATCATACTAATATCAGTTCCGGGAGAAACGAATATCAGACACACCATGCGAAATAAATAAAAATTATTCTGTTTTGGTGACACCAATAATGACCATGTTTTTCTTTTCCTACGAAATATTTATCATGAATAATGAATAAACATATCAATCTTCAGCAATGTAATGCTTTGTGTTAGAATAAGGCTATTATGTGTACTTAACCCACATGGTTGCTGCTAGTATGGTCTGTTGATATTTATTTCTGATAAAATTGTTGCTATTTCTTCTCACTCGAGTGCAAGGTCAGCTTTTCCAAGGTACTGGCTGCTGTACAAACGTTAGTGTAAATGCGCTTTACAAGTATATACCTGGGTAAATATTACTTGATTTGCCAGTGAGCTATTATACACATGCAAAAGCGTTAGAAGGTGAAGTAATGCATACATACTAATTAAATTAGTACATATTTTATTATAATGCAGTGACTTTACGTACCTACCCTGATAAAATCTGTAATAATTGTGTTTACGTGTGTAATATAGGTAAGATTTTATTACTGTTATTTATTAAAAAAAAAGAACATCCGATAATGTCACCAGTAAATTGTCTCCATATTTGGATAAATTTCTAATTGCATTTTTCACATTAACTTGAGAACGCTGAATACAAAAGAAGTATGTTTAAACTTATCCGTTCAGGATGTCACGAGGAAAAAGATCTTAAAGTTAACCGCTTTGAAGTGCCGCTTATATGAATAATAAGTATCCAGGCTTCGATACATTTCTGTACATATATACAAAAGCATGTATATGATTTGCAGTACTATATATATACAGGATGTTTCAAAGCAACACCGACAACTTTTGGGAGGTGATTCCTGACACCGAAATAAGACAAAAAGTATAGAGCATCCTGGGTGCACAAATGCTTAGGCACCCGAAAGCATGAGAAAATGAACTTTAAAGGCCCATAGTTCCAAAACTATGGGATCTACGTAGTCGGGTCAAAACTTCACTTAGGAACTAGTATGTGCCCTATCCAAATATCCATGTTTCAGAATCTTGTGGTACTTACACAACAATTTTTATAGAGGTAGTTGATGAGTATTTCAAATTTTATGCCCATATCCAAACTTCCTCCATAAAACTTGTTGCGAAAGTGCCTTACGATTCTAAGTGAGGTCTTGACCCGACTACGGTAGATCTTCTAGTTTTGGAGCTATGGACCTTTAAAATTCATTTTTTTTTTTTTTTAATGTTTTCAGAAGCTTATAACTCCGAAAGGAAGCATTTGTGCACTGAGGTTGATCTATACTTTTTGTCTTATCTTGATGTCAGGAGTCACCTCCCAAACGTTGTCGGTGTTGTTTTGAAACACGTGGCTAAGTGGTTAACGTACGCACCTTTGGTTTGGGAGGCTCGGGTTCGATTCCCGGCTGCTGCTTGTGTGGTTCGGATCCCATATTAAGCTGTATGTTCACGTCTCATATAGCCTCGCTACTGAACGGGACACTAAACTAAACATCAAATAAAATAAAACCTTTATGACCAATGAAACAAAGATGCATACCCTAACTTTAAATTCATCTTTCGAGTGACCCCGTGGATGGTTAAATTAGAACGGAAATTTCCATTGCATTCATCATCTTTAAATTAGTATAAAAGTGTAATTAAAAACGTATCTAATAATGACATTTTTATCATTAGCATGAGCGGTTGTTCAAATACTGCGGATTTGAAAACATTTTTCACATGATCCCACATCGCTTAAGTTAAAATATTATTTCATTTAATTCAGCATCTTCCAATTATTTCAGAAATTTAAATTCAAAATGTGTTGAAGCCTGGATACTTTTACTTGACATAACCGGTACTTCACACACTCCAACTTTGAGGTTAATTTTTTCGTGACGCCATGGACAGTCATTTTTTTTATTTAACGACCTCAAATTAGTATTAAAAAACGCAATTAGAAACTTATCTAAGGGTGGATACTTTCTACTAGCCATGATTGGATCTTGTTTGAAGGTTGTTCCAAACCAAAAGAAATTAATGTCTAGTATAAAATTGTTTTAAGTGGTAATTTTATGAGGCATTTGTTTCGCTTGATAAAACTTGGTTTTTTAAAGTATTGTAACAAAACATTAATATTGTAATTAAAAAATGGTTTACAGGGATAGTCTAAAAATACAGATACTATATGTCAAACAATTAAATGAATACCTGTTCGTGAGTCTGGCATTCCTACACCGACTTGTGTGGAGAATATGAGAATTAAATTAGTTAAAGCTATAGATTCGTGGGGAGAGACAACGAAAATCTGTAATATATTACGTAAAAGGACAGAAGTTGTAAATATAAGTAAATCTTAGTGTAGATAAGTGACGACAACATATGAGAAATACGAAAAATATATGAAACAAAGAAAAATATCATAAAAGATTTGAAGTTGGTTAACAAAATTCGATTGCAGTAAATACATCACTAGTTAGAGGGAAGTGGTCGTAGTCTAATGGTTAAGGTAATCAACTATGAATTTAAAGAACCATAATTCGAATCCACTGTGTGTTTATTCGGTTTTATTTTGTTGCGAGAAAGGTTCCATATTCCTGATTTTAGGAATAAATGTTAGTGAAACTATACCATTATTGCTGAGAAGCGTGGGCAGTAGTCATGGATGTTCTTTACAGCATATTGTTCAAAACATTCATTCTGAGAGCAAAGCCATGCGCGTCCCTGTGGTAGTCAAACGTTCTCAGTAGCTTAGTGTTGTGAAATTGTGAATTGTGCATCCCACGGCCAGAATGTATCTCAAATCGTATGAGTACATGGTTGCGACCGATGCATTGTTTGCAAATGTTTAGAATTAAATGAAATAAATCTTCGCAAAGATCAGGCACATTGAGGGCAACAACTGAAGATCAGGGTGGAGCGTTGATTCAAAATGATAGGGTGGGTGCGCCATATATGGAATACGTTGCTAATATGAAATACCACATTATTTTGTCTACTATGTGCTGCCACCGAGAAGACTTGACGTAAACTTGTACACAGTGACACCCTCAGTCTGCGCATTAGTAGTTTGCTGCCGAACGATAACATAACATTTTATTCTGCTGCAGAATACTTTTTTGAAGAACTTGAGTTTTCAAAATTTGAACGCCTTAAAACACATTAATCCAGTGTGTTTGAACATTTTTCTTTTATATAGGGTACTTTTGTACTTTATTTGTCGCACGTAGTTTGCTTCTCCGAATATTTCGTTTTATTAATTTTATTATTGGTTGAATCTAGTAAACATGATTATTACAAGGTAAAAGATATTATAGCTACTCCAAAAGTTCAAATAACTAGCTAATTATTACAGCCTATTACAGCAATTTACAAGCATAAGCCTAATAATGAATAAGTCCAGTCAAGTTCGGTAATTATCTTTGCACTATATAGAATTCTGGTGTTTCTGCTGTTTTATGTTTTATCTTAAGAATGTTATGTATTTTTTGTTTATTTGTCTTATAGACCTACCAAATATAATATATAGGCCACAATGCCTACAACGCGACATTTGGATAATTCGAGCATGGGCACGATCCCTGCTCAGAACGCCCATCCTGAGTGAGGTTTCCCTTGGTTTTCCTCAGTGTCATCAGACGTATGCCGGGATAGTACTTTACCGGAGACCATGACCGAGTCCTTTCCAGTTCGTTGCTTTGAAGACGATGTGCTCTCAGAGTTTGAGGCTCGAACACTTCCTTTGCTTCTTTCCTTGAACTAATAAATAAATTTACTCCTTAAATAAACAAATAAATTGTCGAATGCATTACCCATGCTTGAGTTGTCCAAATGTCGCATGGTAGGCAGACACACATATTTGTTCTAGCATTCCATTTTAAGAACAGGCAGGTAGTGTCCCATATTAGGAGCGGGGTGTGCCTAATATGGGAAATTGAGTTTCTTTCAACTTTATTATATTGTAAAAAATCAATAATGTGGAACAAACTTTGATACTTGTAGTTTGTTTTGCAAAGGAACCGTAAGCATTATGATGTATAATATTTTTATTCTAGAATACACATTTCTGCGAAATAAAGAAGAAACAAAAAGTATTCCATATTCGGTGCCTTTACCCTATAGATAAATATTGCTGGACAAGGCTGCAGAGTACGGCTGTTCCCATGAAATCATATGGCAAAGACTAAAAGTAATCTGTCGGAGAATTGTTGTTCCTTTGCGAGGAATCTTCTCATAGAGTCGCACAAGGATAGACGATTAGAATGTGTACAGCGGAACATTGAACTCAAATAAGCATACTGGGATTTAACTATATGGAACGATGTAAAGGCATTTCTGTCCGATCAATGGGAAAGACTCGTCCTCCATTGGAAACAAGGAACAGATATGTGCCTCAACATGTAATGGAGAGAGAACATTCTGGGCGGTTTGGGGCACATTTCTTCGGATACATGGCAGCTCTTGGAATAATGGAACTGATTTCAGTGCCGAGGAAACGATCAGCCAGGTCTATATTGATATCCTGGAGAATACCTTGCTACCATCGTATCTTGCGAATTTTCCAGACATGCCCAGATATGGCTACACGGACACCTGAAAACTCATCTGCATGGACTGGCCTCCTCGGTCTGATGATTTCAACCAAATGGAATTTAATTGTATAGGAATGGGTAAAATTCCAAGAGAATAGCAACCATAGAACAGGTCACTTTACTGCACTTGTTACAAGCAAGCAGGAGAGACTGGGTGTCGTAATTGCAGCATGCGGTAATTACACAAAATTTCAATATGAATGTTTTGCTGTCTGCATTTCTATTGACATGATCATTATTTTATAGGTGGCACTTTAGCCGCCATATGAAAGTGATGGTCTAGCGTCGCGAGCGTGGGTTTCCTCGACGTTTTCCTGTTTTTCCCACTTCATTATCCCACCACTTTCATCAGTTATCAATCTCTTGCAATTATTATAATCTTCTTTAGCCTTAGTTGAGTGAGCGTGGACGTTAAACTAAAGAATTTATTCGATTTTTTTTTATTTCACTCTCCTTCCTAAGGTTTTAGTTTTCCATTACATGATTATTACAGCAATAACACTGGATGTATGAACAAGAAGTTCCCGTTTAGATGTTGGAAGCATAATTTTATTTTATTTTCTACTTATTCCTTGAAGAGAAGAAAATGATTAATATGCATTATCTTGGTTCGTTTCATTTTAACATAGCTTAACTAGTTTTCCAGACTACTGTGTATGGGTTTCACTTTAATTTCTAACCAGCTGAAACGCTCCCTTTTGTGAACAGAGAGAATAGGTTAACGTAAAATATTTGACAATTTTCTTCTCTCAGATTACGCATTAGAATAAAAGTGTGATAGTAAAAATCCGTAATGTCACTCCCCTTTCCACCCGCTACCCATCAACCCTCATGCCGATATGGACTCAACTTGATCCTAATCCTTAAACTATCAACAAGACATATGTGAGCCATGAACAGAAAATTCAAAGACCGTTGTTCTTTTCTAAAACACCAGTAATATATATATCCTACCTCCGTATTTTCCTTCTCTATGTCATATGAACATAACCAATCATGACTAACTTATGAAAGGCTTATATCACAAAGGTGTATGAATAAATCAATCCTTACACTGACAAAAAATTGGTAGTCTAAGTAACGGTGTCGAGAGTGTTAATATTTATCTCAGCAGCCCCAAAAACTATGGACTAGATGTTAATATCGGCCGTTTTGTATTATTTTTGCATTTCACCACTCAATATTTTTGCATAAATTATGATCCCGCTCCCTCATCGATACGCATTTTAATGAATTCAATATCATAATCCTCGGAGATTCTAAAGTTGATAATCATGCCAAATATTGTTTAACAGTAGACTCACTATTATCTAAGTACCGATTAATTGATACTCTGGATCAAACGAGGCAGTCTATAAAAATACAGATTATAGGGCCTAGTCGTTGTAAGAGATAGCGAGCCTACTGACTGCTCCGAGCTGCTAAGCCTGAAATTTTCGGACCCAGCCTCTGTGATCGTGTATCACTGTAACATCGTACTATCAAAGAGAGGCCAAAATAAGTTTCAGAAAATAATCACTGACTTATTGAAAAAATAAGCCTTATATGGTACTGCTGTATGTATTCTGTAATAAACAACTCTATAAAAACTGTTTTGTTATTCACAGTAGTACTATTATACTTAGCAACAGTTGATCTCCGTATCCCAAATAGGCTTGGTCCCATTTACCTGGGATAATCGTGAGTCTACTGCATTTGTTTTAGTAATTATTGCTTGATCCGATCAGACAAAATCTCACAATTGCTTCTACATAAGAGATTTTGTTTCTCATTTTACTAATAATCACAGATTTCTGTCTGGAACACTTCTATTTGGTTCTGTTTCATCCTTGCTCCACTAGTCCTTGGCATCATGTCATAAATACTCATTTAAGATGTTCACTTTAAAGCATACTAAATACAGACGCTTTAAGAGACTTACGTAAATTACAAACATGAGCTTGTATCATTCCAAATCTCTTCCGGTTTCTCTACAGGGAAATGTATTTTCACTATATTTTATCACTATATTGTACGCATATTACATGTATCAACAATATAATTGGTATGTAGAGAACACATATAAGGAATGGAATGAGAAGGTAAAAGTTAAAAGCTTTCGTATTTCAAAAAGATAGTCCAAGACTCTAGAATGTTACCGTATCATTAAGAAAGAAAGCGAGCATTGGTAATGTAATAGGGAGCATGTCAACTTACGCTCATACGTTCCTTTTTAACCATGTAATTCCATTTACGAGAAAAATGAAAAGATCCTGCGTTTTCTTGACAAAGAAAACTCATCAAAGAACGTAAACACGTGGAACAAGACGCGGCTTTTGCCATAATAATTTTAACTGATATATATATATATATATATATATATATATATATATATATATATATATATATATATATATATATATATATATATAATTATTACTTAAGGGCATATATTCTTGTCTTAGATGGTAGTGAAATTCGGAGTTTACTTTCTCGCAGCTGACTATGAGGTACATCTGACCAAGATTTATTTTGCTTTAAGAATTAAGAAGTTACAACTCGCTCGAAACTAAAATTCTCAAACCTGAATCTCTCCTTGTAGAAGTTATTTTCTTTAAAAAGGAAAACGAAGAACAAATCAATTACAATTTTTATCACACGTAATTGAGCACAACTCAAATTGAGTAGCATTCTGTCAACGTACCTTAAATGTTACTGGTCTGGTCTAATAACATGTATAGTCAAGAGCGCCCATTTCTCTGTAAATTTGAAGGGGCCCATTCAGATGCAGAAGGCATATATGAGGATTTTAAGACAAATTGCATTCAAATTATGCCAAATAATGTACAGCTATTCTTAAATACAATAAAGGGACCCACATGCTTTGGGGGACCCGGTCCCCCTCGCCCTCCCGCCAGGATCGGCTCCCATGTGTACAGTAGCTTCAGGAAGTGATTGTCTGTTCAGTTAGATTTTGATGTATTACCACATTCACAAGAACAAATAAAACAACATTGTTGCGAGCCAGCTTTCTTCGTTTTGAATTAAATTGTAACTGTTTTGGTTTTCATACGAAATGCCTGTCATAAGGAGAAGAACGGGTGTAGAATTTTAGTTTAGAATTACCTGTCCTGTAAAGATGATGCAACTTCTCAACTATATAAATGCATAACGTATGTGTACTATGCAACTCGTTACGACAAATACACGAAACAGATTTATTTCTGTCAGCAGAGTGCATTAAAAAGGCGGTGTAATTGTGGATGCGTGAGATTCACGCTATACTTTTTTAAAATTTTTGATCCCATAAGCTTTCTATTATGGGTATCGGATAAAAATATACAACGAAACTGGAAATTTCTATCCGAACGAATCATCGAGCAATATATAATGGTCTAATGTATATTTGCCTTGTGTCTGCTGATAATTTGAATTTTGCTTTAAACTAACTGTATGTTCGTCTGTGAAATATAATGCCTATTTTTATATATATGGTTATATGAATAATTTGAAATAAAATTTGAGAAGTTATTACAACTCCTTGTGAACTTTCAAGTTGTGTAAATAACTTTTTGATCTGTCAAGCAGTTTATACAAGGTGATCCCTTAAATTTGGGGGGAAATGTTATATTGTAACTCGTGTCCGTGACACATTTCACCTGGATGACCCCAGATTTGATTTCTAGTAAGACCGAATGGTTCGGAACCCACATTAAACTTAAGTCCAGTCTTTAAATAGTCTCAGTGCGGAAAAAAACGTAAAATAAAGAAACAAGCATTCAATTTTTCTAAGTGATATAGAACTGCTACAGTTAACAGTCCACTGAATATGAAATATTATCATCGCTCCAGTAATGTCACCTTGATGTTATTCCTATTAAAATATATATGACACCGTGGTAACCATAGAATATTTTACCTATTTTTAAGAATCATTTCTGCATTATGAGTGATCATTGAATGTTCCCAGATAAGTATAATCATGGACAATTCTTGACATATCTAGTACCTGGTGCTTTTCTGTTGAATACAGAAAATGCACGCTGCTTTTGATATTTTTCTTAATATTTTGACATGCAGTTTATTTTCACAAAGAAAAATAAATCTGCATAGTTGAAAGTAAGTTTAAGAAATTACTTGGAATTGTTAGTATCTTTTGAATATTATAATCCAACATTAGTTCCTGAAAATAGATTATTTTCTTTTCAGTTAAATTAGGCAATGGATTTTCATAATTACAAAGTAAGAGCCATTTCTGAAATGATGCCTCAATTGAAAGCATCACAAAGGATGGATATAAGAAACACATATTTAAAGAAACATTCCAGTTCAAATAGTGGCTGGAAATCCCTACTTAAATCCTTTCTTAACAGAACATCCTTGCATGGTTTCGGATACATCATGGATGAAAACATTAGTATTTTTGAAAGGTAGTTATTAATTTTATTATTTGTACTAGTAAATTTGCTTGTGATCTATTTTCATAAAATTAATATTGTTTGGGTTAATAAAACATATACAGTTTTTATTACAATTAACTTTCATGTATCGTAACAGCAATCATATTTCACCTTTGCATTTACATATGTATAACAGATCTTAACCAATCATATCTTCTAGAATAAGAAATATTTTCGAACTTATGTTGTAATGGTCTACTAATCGTGACCATTATACGTATATTATTATTTACTGGAGTTTATTTTGTTGAATTTAATTTTTCTGCTTATAAAATTTCTTGCATCATTTTTTTGTTTGTTCGTTATTTATGCTTCTGCTTTTATGCATTGCCAAGGGCGTTGGCACTCTACTCAGAATTACTAAAGAATGCAACTTATCGAAATTATCTGAGTATATAACATTATAGCAATATATTTAATAGTAGTAATGATAAATTTTATGTTGATATAATCAATATGCGCTTATATAATTAATTAATAATTAATTAAAATTTGTTCTAATGTAGTGAAATAATTAATAAAAATTTCGTTCCGAAACTTGAATATGTTATTCCCTGACTATTATTGATTAGAATGAAATGGTATTAAATTTTTCATGAAGCTTGATTTGGTTTTAATTATCTTAAGAACTAGATATTGGAATGTTAAAATGTAACTAAACTGCACATCACAGAGCAAATCCGTTTTTTGATTACTTATATTTGTCGAAAGAGGCCAGCGATCTTCAACATTTATATATAGTTCTAAACATTGAAATGTCTTCTTCCTCTCGATATTATACTTCATCATGTATTACCAACGTACTTTATGTATTTCGAGAATAAATGCGCAAAGTGTTAACATTTTAAAAGGAACATCTGTACGCTAGCGCCACTCGCATTTTCGACGGGATGTTCTACAACTACAAGGTCCTACTATCACCTATTTCGCAGTGTAGCTAACGAGTTGAAGGTGTTACCAATCAGGCGTGAGCTGATATACTGCAATTACATAATGGCTCGTAAACGACCTTTATCAAAAACCAGAAAACGAAATAAGAGCTCATAATCTGCTCGAACCGCCGCTAAACGTCGCAAAACTGAAATTGTTGTTTCTGTTCATGATTCTTCTCCATGTTATCAAGAACAAGGAACCGCTGAAGATTCAAAACAGTATGATGAAATATATATGATATATATAAGCTTCGTGTTACTGGAGTATGTTAGTAGATAACTCTTTATATTCGTTTCACTTATTATTTAATGTATATTTACATTATTTTTGTCTCTCTTGTTTTGTAATTATGTTTTGTTTTCGTTGTTTAGCATCTGTTCTCAGTACCTACCACTTTTTGTATACAATCTGTAATATATTCACTCACTATTTAGACTGGAACGGAATATTGTACTACATTTAATACTCTCTCACTGCGAACCAAACAAGGGTACCAGTGTACTGCAAGTTATTTCAATAAATTAGAGTGCTAAGAACAGTGGGTCGCAAGGATACCAGGAACCGTAAGTCATACCAGGGGGGTCTATCTTCGAAATCTTGGTTTACGTAGGTACAATATTTGTCAATTGGGATCGAACAGTAAGTAAGATATAAATAATGTTAACGATTAAATAATATAATAATATTCACATGTGAGAATCATTTCCGTTCTGAAATATTCCATGGTAAATATAAAATTTGTGCGTGTCATTTTGTTCGATCTTTAGCACAATATAATAATAATTTAATGTTAATGGACTAGAGATTATGTGGAATTAATTATGATGATGATACATATCATGACAAAGAGCGATGTATACGAATATGATGTTGATTAAAGAGAAGAAGTACGATTATAATTACATGCCACTTGGTCCTCAAA
Source organism: Thermobia domestica (assembly GCF_964235325.1). Taxonomy (NCBI): domain Eukaryota; kingdom Metazoa; phylum Arthropoda; class Insecta; order Zygentoma; family Lepismatidae; genus Thermobia; species Thermobia domestica. The sequence continues at coordinate 283,062,455 of NC_137455.1, forward strand.
CATATTTGTCAAATAAAATATTGACTTTTGCAAAACTGAGATAGGCAGCTTCAGAACTGCGTAAAGTGACGAGCAACTAGTTATATAATGCAGTATAACTATATGGATATTGTTCATGGGTGGACAACTTCACACTATCCCTCCTCTCCCTAATTTATTTCTAGTATAAAAGAACTCTTTCGAAAATACTAATTTTAGCAACTAACCTAAACTAACGATTTGAGGTGAAAAATCTCAAAATCTGACGGCTAAGTGTGAAGTTGCTCCGCCCCTTATTCCATTAGTTTGAATAATAATAATAATAATAATAATAATAATAATAATAATAATAATAATAATAATAATAATAATAATAATAAGAAGAAGAAGAAGAAGAAGAAGAAGAAGAAGAAAAGAAAAAGTCTCATCTATCAGTTACGAGTACATCCTATCTCGCAAACGGTACGGTGGAGCAAGCAGATGAACCAAGGATGTCTCTGCTTTGCACATCACGTGACTGACTAGCTTCGGGTTAGAATTCCAAGAATTGAGAAGAAGCAAGCAAACGAGGAGATCTGATAAGACCTTTTTTTTTCATTTGTGCTGCACAGAGGGTTTTCACATTGGAATTGGCATGTCATTTCTACTAACCCTCCTGCCGGATTAGATTTGCTCATTCTTATTCCGCCAAAATGTTTCTAAGTGTTGACTCAGCCGCGGGCATTTCAGGTGCCATAGTAGGGTATCTATTTTGCTTTCTTTCTTTCAAGGAATGGTAAAAACGCCAGTCACTACGAAAAGTAGTGCATTTCACGCATTGTAGCTACAAATGAGTGTATTCTGCATTTTATCATGCGTCTCTATCCTCTCATCTGGTTTATAATTTTAGTCGTCTTGATCCACCATTTTTTTCAACGTCGACCAAGTGTTCACATCGGGAATCATATTCGCAAACCCCCGATTCGTAGACTATGACTTGAATGCTTTTTTTCTAAAAGTAATTTATATGTTGTACTATAGCAAGCAATTTATGCAGCTATTTAATTCACTTGAGTACTTTCTAGCGGAAAAAAGTTGTGTAGAAACCAAGGATGTAGCTAGGGGAGCACGGGGTCCAAATCTTGACCTTCCTTCCGAATATTTAAACTAGTATATAAGTACTAGTTTGCTATTTATGGTACTAGTTTAGTATATATGCCCCCACCCAAATCAGAACTCTGGCTACGTTTCTGGTAGAAACTAAAAAAATGTAAATGCTGAGCTTTTTGAACGTCCGAAAACGTGATTAAAAAAAAAAAAAACCGACGCGCAATTACCATCTCTGATGATAATTGTATCACAAAAGTGGTGTTACGCGCCTTTGGCGTGGGAGACCCGGGTTCGATTCCCGGCGGGAGCTCATGAGGTTCGGATTCCATCTGCACGTCCCCCGTCCATCAGCACGTCTCTATATATATCACGTAGCTATCATTGTATCACAATGATGCCTTTGAAACTTTTGGATTAATTTTAGACTTCCAAACTATGCTATGCATAAGAAATTGAAGTCCTTTAGAACGGCTGTGTCCGTCCGTCTGTTTATCTGTCTGTCTGTCAACAGGTATCACAGCAAAAACAGTAAGAGCTATTTTCATACAATTAAAGCGGTAAAATCTATCGACAAGTGGTTTTCGGGAATCGATTCAGAATCCCATGAACAGATTCCATCTCCTTCAACAACCTCCTACTTAAACCGGAAGGGGTCAATTTTTTACCACTTCCTGTTTCAACAGTAGTAGTCATAACCCAGAAACGATAATAGCTAGCGTCAAACGGTTCTCAGAAATCGATTCAAGGTGTCAAGGAAACAAAACACTTCGACTTCTGTATTTCCACTAAAACCGTAAGTGGTAGAAATTTACTACTACATCCGGTTTGAATATTGATCTTCATTTACATAAAACTGTAAGAGTTATCAACAAGCAGTTTTCAGAAATCGATTCAGCATCCTAAGAATATGTCCTATCTCCTTCACCAATCTTCAAGTTAAACCGGAAGCTATACAAATCGGCCACTTCCGGTTTCAACAGTATTTGTCATAACTCAAAAACGGTAAGAGGTATCGGCAAGATTTTTCTGAGAATCGATTTATCGTTCCAAGAATAAGTACAATCTCCTTTGATAATCTTCTATTTAAGCCGGAAGTGGTAGAAATCAACTACTTCTGGTCTCTACTATTTCCAGTTTTACTATGTAATTTGTATAGTTTGGAAGTCTACGTAGTTTCACACTGTGGAACGATACTCACTTGTTTCTTCTTTGCAGCTTTGATTCTGAAACTTCGGTAATCAGGTTTGGATGTACATCTGCGGACAGCCAAATTACTGTACAATTTCCATCTCTAAATCGAACAAAATATGTTTTTAAATACTTTAGTATTTTATTTCGTAAGAGAAGAAAAGACTTGATGGGTTGAAAATATATAAATATTGGAAACAGAAGGAAGAAGTTAAAGGGTTACTTACAAAAAAAAAAAAATACGTAAGTGTATTAGAGCGATACTCCGCTCATTGGTACGCGTTTTCGTACACAGAGAAATAATAATAATAATAATAAAACGTATCAGATACTCCATAGAAACACATTATATACCACGCAATATAGAACAAGTAATCATTTCATATCTTACTTTTCTCTGCAGGTATTTATTGAATGTATTTAATTTACTGGTATTTCGTATTCTAAAAATGTACAAGAATGAAGATAAAACAAGAAATTTCCATTTAACGCAAACTTTCAATACTTTTTTCCTTTTTGTGAGACTTCAAGGGTGTCCGAACCCTCCCCTTGGCTACGTGCCTATCAACAATATAGCCTATAAAGCCAGGATCTTATAAAATAGAGGATCTGCCCCATATATATATCTTCATCCTATTAAATAATGAAGCCAAAACTTCAGGCTGTCTCGTCTCGTCTCGTGCAAAGCGTGTCTCGTGATGTTCTGTTTCGTCTCGTCTCGTCTCGTTTGTCTCGTTTTGTCTCGTCTTGTCTCGTAAAAAATAGCAGCATACCATGGGAACGAAAGTAAAATGTAGCAGGCTGCACCATGCTAATCAAGATACAAATAACAAGGGAACCTTCCGAAAATGGTAGTTGCAGTGAAAGATGTGACCTATGCCAATTGAAAGAGCTGTAACAGAGATGAGCATTCCCAAAAAAGGAGCTGCCCATAGCAATAGGCGAAAGAAATATAAGGGGTGGAAGTTCGGGAAACAGCTAGGTTGGACAAGGGTGGAAAAGTGCAAATTCCGCAAAAAAAAGGGGCACGGTAAAATACAATGGCGACAAGTGATGTATAGAAAGAGACTTGCCACAATAGGGAACAAATGAAGGCCACCAGTGGGGTTAACAGTGTTGCCAACTGCAATGAAAAGTACATGGTTTGTAAAGAGCACTATATGAATTGAGTGCAATATTCAGTGTCAACCTGTCATGTGGAATATTAGATAAGTGTATAATCAGTGGTACAATCTAACAAAAGAAAATAGAAAAAACAGAAGTACGAAAAATTCGGAAATGACCGAGTTGGCCATAATGCGCCACATTTGATGACGAACTGTGCATATTAGAATGAACAAAACAAGAAAGCACCAACTATGCAGGAAACCGACGTATCTAGAGTCGAAAACAAAAACGAGTTCCAAAGTTGGCAACACTGGCCATGAAAATCCAGACAAGTCTAATATAGTTAGGCCACTCGCTTCACAAAAAGAAAATTTCGGCAACAGGCATTAGCCTTCGCATCATTTGTGCATGCTCGTCAAAATTGTACCTGCAATTGTTCCATGAGGCAATGGTCTAAACAGAAGATACATTTGCAGTGAGCACAGCGGAATGCTGCCAATCCGTCACACATGGTACAATGATTGCCTGTGAATGTCTCGAAACAGTACTCTAGAGGTGTCGGAACCTTTGGTGGTCTTTCTATCACATATCCACACCTGTAGGAAGCAAACATAATCAAAGGCTTTAATAAACATGAGGTAAACTGGTAATGGATTAAGGCTTGAAGTTTCAGAAAATTCTCGCGGGACCAAATGTTAAAGTGAGTATCTGATAACACAAGCTCGGTAATGTAGCGCACAAAGTTCTTGTATGGTCTACAAAAATAAACATCAAGTAGTTGTGTCAGACCCGTACAAAAAGGAGGAATCAGCTCAACTTTGAAATTCACTCCGGATGGTACATGCTCGTAGAGCAAGTTGGTGTCTTTGTTCGCTGTCCAAGAATCAACAAGTAGAACAACATCAGTTAGGTTTCTTTCTGCCAAACTTGGCCAAAACACGTTGGCATAAAACACGCTTAAATCACTCTTCCGCATGTTTGCGGTTGTATTTGGGAAGGCCTTAATATTCGGAAGAGTTGACAAAAAGTTTTTGGTCTTCTGGGGAAATGTTCCTTTGCATTCTGCCACTTGCACATACATTGGTGACAGGAGAGTTCCATCAGCAGAGATGACAGGCATTATCATATACGAATGTGATGTTGCAGAGATCGATCCAAGAACACCGTAAATATGTTTTGCACCTTTTGATCGCAACACGCGATGAGTATGTATTTCCTTGTCAAATCTACTCTGATCGATACTGAACAATTGAAAGGGCGTGATGGCGTGACTATCAAGCATTCTCCTGATCTTGGTTCGGAAAGAGTCTGCCAAAGTAGCCAGTTCATTCTCTTTCGTAGAGAACTGTCTGTTAAGCTTGTGGATTATCACTCGTACACCAATATTGTAGCTTCTTAAATTTATAGACCAACGATTCCGAGGTCTTAAACTTAAGTCTATTATGTGGATCCATGGCGTATTTGATGCGGAGAGCCCATACTCGTAATGTCTTGTCATGTATTCTGGCGCTACATTCTTCGTGTTCCTTGAAGCAACGGTAAACTTCGCGGTTTATATCGTCCATAGTTAGCGGCGGGGAAGAGAAGTACTTCTTCTTGATCCGTGCGAGATCCATATATGACCTGATGCAGCGATGTCTGTGCATGACGGCTTTCAATGATCTTCGTGGCGAACCGTCCGGATTGTCGTAATAGTAGTACAAATAAGTCTTTTTCTTCTTGGGTGCATCAGAATCTACTCTACGAGTTCGTGGACGGCCAACCTGCGGAGGAGACGGAACATAGGAAGAACTGCTGCCGCTACATCCCGACAACTGTGAGGGAGACCTGACACTTGGAGCTACATGGGTGGATGTGCTCGGCTGCGATTCAACACGCACGAAGTCATCACTCGCATCTTCAATACCTTCATTAGATGCATGAAATATATCAGTTCCGAGACATACAAATATCTGATAGTGATCAAGAACAATAGCAACATTACGTAGTTCCTCCTTGATTCTGTGAAACACCTCCAGATCCTCTGCACTCGGTGGATCGCTACTGGTACCAAACTCCTTAACCAAGAGAGTGATGACAATTTGCGGATTCATTCCTGAAAGAGTCACAAACAGGGGGACATATCACTGAAGGTCAGATAAACATGTGCAAATACAGGTAATGGCTACAAGACGAGACGATACAATATTGTTGTAGTATTTTTACAAGACAAGAACTACAGTTTTTGTAGTAATACTATCTACAAAACGAAATGTTAAAACGTTTTCATGAGACAGGCACAAAGCTTGTCTCATGGGTATCATTAAAATATTGTGTTCCAGTCACGTAAGCTGAATATTTAGGTGAAGCTAGGACAAACTGGAACAGAATTTCGGACAACCGTTTTTAGACGACAGATTGGTAATTGAAAACAACGGAACAAAGATGACCACTGAACTCTATAACTCCAACATGGCGGAAAGTAACACACTGTTGCATTGTGATAGAATATCTCTGTCATTTGGGACCTAAACTACTTGAGCAATTTTAACAAGTGTATTTTGGATTTGTCGTGATCCATACTGTGTCCTGGGTTATATGAAAGTATGAAAATAAATCCAACATGGCGAAAATCAACTTTCTTCCAAACCTGTAATTTTAGGATATTGCGAAAAGATTTATAGTTGTAGAACTTGTTCCATCGTGTCCAGCACATGTTGTTACCTCACACAAACATAACTTTTTATGAAAATAAAATGCGCCATGTTTATTTTTTCAGAAATTTATATAACCCAGGACACAACACGGATCAAGACGAATCCAACTTGATCGTTTCTGCTATTTTGGAATTATGAAAAGAGTTACAATAATGTATTTAGGCAGCATCCTTGGCTTATAATATAGTTCCATCCTTGGAAGCACACACAAAAATCGCTGTAAATAATTCTTTTGCCATTTAATTCTAGAATCATTGCTATTTTTACAGGACTATCGGGCTATTATACACACAATATGGATCAAGCGTTATAATCAAATTGATAGAACTCCCGGTTGGTGTCGCCAATTTGTTTGTTAGGCATGACCTTGAAAGCTCTTTACCGCGTGGTTGAACATTTAACCCAGTGTTTCCGAACCCTTTCCCAAGTGCGGCACGTAAAAGGTGTGACCTTTATTATCAGAAAACACCAAATTTAAGACTATGGCGAACGTAGGTAAAGAAGTCCGTATGGAAGTGAGGAACTACTGGATAATTTGTGGGTTTAATGGTCCAAGAATTAATACACTCTTGAGTAAATTCCCCAAGCTGCTGAATTTTGCCTTTTAAGTACATGAAAACGTAACTACAATTATGATTTGGTGTCGCTTCACACAATTGTTCTAACACTACTAGCTGAAATGCCCCGAATTGTACGGGGAGATTTGTTGAATTTTTGAACTACTGCTATTTTCTACTATTACTACCACACTACTAACTACTACTACTACTATACTAGTAGTAGTAGTACTAGTACTACCTACTAGGCCTACTACTACTACTACGGCGAAAACGACTTTGGTAATGTCATTAATGTATTTGGCGACGCAAAAAACAGTTGATTTCAATCTAATATTGGTCATTTTGGGCACTTTTTACACGCCTCCTGTCCTAGCGCCGCCCATGTGGGTGGTAGGGGTGTCTACTTTAACATAATTTCGTGCCATACTGTAAACTATATGTGTACAAAGTTCGGCTGAAATTACTTCAGGCGTTCTTAAGTTACTCCATTAAAACCATTCCTGGCGTGAAAACCCCATTTAAAAAGCATTGTGTGTAATTCGACCCCCTGGAAAACGGGGTGAGTTATAGGGGCTAAACCCTAGAATGTTTGTTACCTGGTATATTTAATTCACGTTTGTTCAAAATCTGTGCAACCGTGTAGGATATGTGGAATTTGCAAACACGCATAATCTATGCGCTTTTATCCTTCAAAGTTGAGTTTTCTGCACTTTGCCTCACCCACAACTTGGAAAGAACTCCTCTTTACATAATATGCATTCACCTATTTTTTCTTTTCTTTTTTTTCTTTCATCGTTTTACCCTCAAACGCTGACATTGAAGTTACTGAACTCCTTGTATTGTTTATGTGCATATGTTACACAAAGTTCAGTTTTCTCGTATTTCATCGCTACAAATGTTTTTGTTGTACTATCCTTTACTACTAATCTAGTATGATCATTCGTATAGAGGTTAATGCTTACCTTTAGCAGCAGGTTATGAGCTACCTTGACCAGTCAATTGCAGGAAAGCAAGTGACTTACGAGTCTTTGCAGCGCACTCTTTTCATTTCCCGTGATAACATTTGTCTGTCTTTTTTCTACACCTTCTCCCTCCCACTGATCTTATCGATCTTACTTGTTCATAATCCTCCTTTCAACACAAGTGGAGCGACGTAGGAAACATCTTGTGCTGCTGTCTCCAGTACTATCACCACCTATATGATATATCCAGAGTGTCCCATCTAACTCTGCGACTGAAATAGTTTCAAAGCGAAACAAATGTGACACATCCAGTTGTGCAGGAATGTAGCCCATGTCAGCGGGCGACAAACTTCTGTGAGACGCAAGTGCTCCAAGTCCCCCATCATAGGGTCCCAGGGGCCAACTTCAAAATTTCAAATGGCACCATCGGTCGAGTTATATTTCTTTTGATAAATCTTGTAATATGCAACAACGCATATCAGAAATATTTACTATATGGGATTTCAAAATGGCCGCCAAAAATATCTGCTCGGTGACAAGAACAACGTACATTTTTGGCGGCCATTTTGAAACCCATGCTTCATATAGCAAATGTTTCCTATAGGTGTTGTTGCACATTTCATGATCTATCGAAAGAGGTACCACTCGGTACCTGTTGCCGTTTGAAAGTTTGAAGTTAGCTTCTGGGGCCCTATGATGGGGATCCTGGGGGCATTTGCTTCTCGCAGACTTTTATAACCCCCTGACATTGGTACATTCCTGCACAACTGTATCCGTCACATTTTTGTTCGTTTCGCAAATCTTTCAGATCACAAAGTTTGGTGGGACACCCTGTATCTTCCCACGTATACCCACCATGACATAATGTTCACTACTTCGATTATCAGTTGTTGGTTCAACCCAACCATTTCATGTTCCCCGACTTGACATTCCCTCAATCACTCCAGCATTGATGTATTCCGAGTGATGCCTGTTGCCGGAATTTTCTTTTTGTGAAACGAGTATCCTAACTATATTAGACTTGTCTGGATTTTCATGGCCAGCGTTGCCAACTTTGGAACTCGTTTTTGTTTTCGACTCTAGGTACGTCGGTTTTCTGCATAGTCGGTGCTTCTTGTTTTGTTCATTCTAATATGCACAGCTCGTGATCAAATGTGGCGCATTATGGCCAACTCCATCTTTTCCGTATTTTTCGTACTTCTGTTTTTTCAGTTTTCTTTTATTAGATTACACCACTGATTATGCACTTATCTAATGTTCCACATGACAGGTTGACACTGAATATTGCACTCACTTCATATAGTGCTCTTTGCAAAACATGTGCTTTTCATTGCAGTTGGCAACACTGTTAACCCCACTGGTGGCCTTCATTTGTTCCCTATTGTGGAAAGTCTCTTTCTATACATCACTTGTCAGCATTGTAATTTGCCGTGCCCCCTTTTTTGCGGAATTTGCACTTTTCCATCCTTGGCAACTTAGTTGTTTCCCGAACTTCCACCCCTTATATTTCTTGAACCTATTGGTATGGGCAGCTCATTTTTTCGGAATGCTCATTTCTGTTACACCTCTTTCAATTGGCATAGGTCACATCTTTCACTGCAACTATCATTTTCGGAAGGTTCCCTTGTAAGTTACAAGTGTTACCCAGAACACACAAGACAAGAAGTGTCACGGTAGCTACACCGTGAAGTCTTCACCTCTAGTGTATGTGGTAGTCGGTTCCATCTCGGTTAGTGCCATGTGAGCTTTGTGATGGACAAACATTGAATGTGTGTGGGGACCGCGGTGGCTCAGTGGTAGAGCGTTCACCTCTGGTGCTTGGGGTCTCGGGTTCGATCCCAGTCCCGCCAAGTGAACTTTGTGGTGGACAAACACCGTGTGCGTGGGTTTTCTCGGGGTTCTCCCGTTTCCTCCCACTTTCTTCATTCCACCATTTCATTCATTACTCATCATCACTGTCTCCTTTAGCCTAACCGGCATATGCCTAACCGGTGGGACGTAAAACAAAGATTTCATTTCATTTTTCGAATGTGTGTGTTTGCTCGAAGTTGTCTAGTATCCTACCACTTTCTTCATTCCACTAATTTTCCCATCATCATCCATTCGGCCAAAGTTGCCTAAAGGTCTTAAAAATAAATTCAAATAAGCTCACAAGGCAAGGACAAATATTGTAGTTTACCAGATAATATTTCTCTGCTGTTAGTTGTCTGAGGCTTCTCGACTCTGGCTTTTTTTTTTTTTTCTACCGTCTGAAACATTGAAATTTGTTTTGACCAGTTTCAAGACACGAATACACAGCAAATTGCTCATAGGAAGATGAAGACACTAATGTCAAATAATGTTTACACGACAAGCAAAGTTCGATGTAAAGGTGTCACCATCCCCGACACTATCGTATACTATCAGCCCACTTGCTTTATAGTCTCTCTCTCTCTCTCTCTCTCTCTCTCTATATATATATATATATATATATATATATATATATATATATATATATATATATAAAGAGAGAGGGAGAGAGATGGAAAGATATATAGATACATAGAGAGATAGATATGTGTGTACACTTTGATTTCATATATTCCAGCCTTTAGGTTTCGCAATGTTAACCCATAACATTCTAAAGACTACTTTCCATTTTAGCATGTTTAGATTTGTTGCAATTATTTTTTTTTAAAAAAAAGCTCGGAACCAAATAATTGTATTGTGTAATGGAAAGTATTTGATTGAAATTTTATGTTACTACACAGTAAGCTCTACTTAATGTGCCATAATAATGGGAGCTGAACGACACATCGGACGAAAGAATGCTTGGGGCCAGTCTTCACCTACATGGTTCAAATCTGTTCCCATAACCGCGGGGTGTGTGCTACTATGTGGTGGTTGTCCCGTTTGTGTAACAAACTCATGACAGTACACCCAGATTAGCTAGTGGCTAAAAAAAAAGTTGATTTTTGGTTGGTTATTTTGGATTAAAGTTTCTTATATTGTCGTGATCTATTCGCAATCATACAACGTACATCTTCATACCAAGCCGAGCGGTCTGCGGCGATAGACCATGGCTTGAAGGCCCCAGGTTGAGTCCCGGAAGGGTCATGTGTATGGATTTTAACAGATTTTGTTTTTTCGTATTGTGTCAGGGGGGAATCGTACGGGATAAAAGGATTTCAGTCTGAAAAAATGGAGAGAATATCCGCCCCAGGATACTTTCATGGGAGTAAGGAATTAGTAAAAATATAGGATATACATTTTATAGCAGGTTTAAAAATATGGTTTGGGTATCCTATTTCTTTTCTGTTAATTATGTTCTCCAATGTTGGAATTTTGATTATTCTCATGATATTTTCTGCTTTCAACGGAGTTCCATGAATATTATACCAAATGTTCTTTAAACTTGTCAAGTTCGAGAGGTTTTATATGCCTGTAAGAAACAATTTCTGAAGATAATTCAGGTCCTAATGAATATTATTCACTAGGAAAAGGAAGTATTCCCCTCCTCTCAACATGGAAGCAGAGGGAAATTTCGCACTCTGGTCAGATCAAACATTTCCGCGTAACAAAACGAAAGTCCCCCTGTAAAATCTCTTCACCTAAAGTGTTATTGTTAGTATCATAAATTTGCTGAAAGCAAACAATTTGAAGGGTTCGTTGATAATATCTTTGCTTTCTTTGTCCTTCGCCCGCCTTCCAAACGAAGAGGTGAATTTTACATGACTGCTGTATAATAAGCGAGCGATTGGTAAAATGGTAAAATTATGTTTTTGTGTGTATGTAAGTGTGTGTGTGTGTGTGTGAGAGAGAGAGAGAGAGAGAGAGAGAAGACAAAATTTTAGTTGCAAGATGACATACTTCAATTGCCGTTTTCGGTTCATATAGCAAAATGAATACCGCCACTAGAGAATAAAGACAAGTGTAGTCTGTTCTGTTCTCTTCCGCCATCTCAGCCTGAACTTTCAACTACAGCCTGTAATGAGTGTAGACCTTACCCAGTTTTCAAATTGAATAGATGGTGGTGGTAGTTCGGTTTCTTGACCTTGTAAAAATCTTCCCTGTCTTGATTTTGTTTGTCATCATTCCAGCCAGAAATAAAAAAAAATGAGAATTCCTCAGTTTACAGCAAGGGGAATTGGAGACAAGATATTAAGGATGATATTCCTGGAAGCTCATGTATCACGATTGTTTCATTCAATAGACAGAGAACACTTTTCTATGAAGGCTTTTCAACATGTTTTCTCACAGAGGGGATTTTCCTTTTGCAATATATATGACCACTGGCAATTTCAATCTTGGCCATTCCCGCCAGCGTTTTCATTTTCGAGACACGAGACGAGACGAGACATTTCACGAGACGTCTCGTCTCGTCTCGTGTCTCGTCTCGTTTTCGAGACGGGACAAGTAGTCTGTCTCGTCTCGTGTCTCTTCTAAAAGGGTTCTGTCCCGTCTCGTTTACTAATCCTCTATTTATAAGATCCTTGCTATAAAGAGATTGATTATTCGGAATAATGATGAGAATCTTGAAAATATTTACATTATTTAGGTCACTGGTTCTTAACAATGGCTTAACGCCCCCACAGGCGTTTTCCTTTCTAAACAAAACAAGGGTTGGAACAAAAAGTGGCGATTGGAGGGCATTTGAGATTTCATGACATGTTATACTGTTTCCTTATTATTAGACGAAAACCATCACTTATTTTACCAATAAACACAAACACACACTTATAAATATACAAAAGAATTGTATATATAAAAGAATTATGTTCTTTATGTTCATTATTCGTCAACTGATTTGACTGTATTTAACACTTTTTCATTATTGAGAGGGTAACATCGAATGAAGCAACAAACTTTCTCACCCATGTTTTTGCGAGCGAAGGCAAGACCGACTGCGATGCTAACTCCATCTCTGGACGGAGAAATAAAACTCGTGCAAAATCCTTCACTGTTAACAACACTAAAGAATAATGTCAGGTCTTACTTATGAAGGGCGATATACGGTGTATTATTTATCTGCAACATACGAAATTCCAAGTCACTGGCAATGCTTACTTATACAGGTTGCGGCACGTAAAACCGGCCCGTCGTAATATTCTGGTATATTGTGTTTTTGGCAACACTTAAATAATCTACCTTCCTACCAAGAGATGCCGTGTCGAGGTCGGGTCGACTTACGTGACCTGCAGCAGTCACGTGCAGCCGCAGCCAGTGAAACTTGTCGAAAGCAGTTGAGAAAATGGCCTCGTTGTGTTAAGCCGGGTGAGTGTCAGTGTGTGATAATGCCGTATTCGATACCCGAGCGTGTTGCCATTGTTGAAGGGTTCATTCTCACTGGATCTTTTGTGAAAACAAAGAATTTGTTTCGGGAGAAATTTCCAGGACGTTCTGTGCCAGCAAAAGGCACCATTCAGGAATTGATTGAAAAATGGCGGCGTACAGAATCGGTTCAAAATGCTCACAAGAACAGACGACCATATGTCTGTACACCTGAATTAAAGATGCAGGTGGAGGAGATAATGACAAGAAGTCCTCGAAAGTCAACCAGGAGATTGAGTCAACAGGTTCATGCGAGTGAGAGAAGTTGCAGACGTGTTTTAAGGGAACTGAAGTTAAAACCGTACCGGATAAGTGTTGTGCAAGAACTGAAGGAGCCTGACTTGCAGAAGAGGGTGAATTTCTGTTCATGGCTGTTGAGCAATGTTGCCAGTGGTTTCTTGGATCCACTAATGCTCATCATGAGTGACGAGGCGTGGTTCCACTTGTCTGGGTACGTAAATTCCCAAAACAACCGGTATTGGTAGACTGAAAATTCACACGCAATCCACCAGGTACCCTTGCATGATGAGAAGATTGGTGTTTGGTGTGCCATTTCCGGCACACGCGTTATTGGGCCCATATTCTTTGAGACGACAGTGAACAGTGACGTGTATATGGGAATCCTGGAGGAGTTTTATACACACTTGACCGAAGAGGAGCGTCAGTTATGTTACTTTCAGCAGGACAATGCAACATGCCACACATCAGCTGCATCATTGTCCCTTGTGCATGAGATGTTTACACCAGAGAGGACAAGCAGCAAAGGCTTGTGGCCTCCTCGGTCACCAGACTTGTCCATGTATGACTTTTACTTATGGGGACTGTTAAAGGGAAGAGTATACGAAACAAATCCACACATAATTGAAGAACTCAAGACCAGGATCCAGGATGTCACCAATAGCATTACAATACAAGAACTGACAAGGGTATATATGAATCTCCTCAATCATGCTCACATGTGTGTTGAAGTGGGCGGAGGACACTTTCAGCACCTGCTGTGAAGGCTGCTGTGAAGGTGAGTAGTCATATTCAATACATTACATTTCATTTATGTGTTGTAGTTAATCATATTCAATACATTACATTTCATTTTATGTGTTCACTTTACGGGCCGGTTTTACGTGCCTCACGCTGTATTAACGACATTTAGAAGTAGGCAAGAAAAAGAAAAGAATGAAAAATTACATAAAAGGGAGTAATTCTACAGGTTGGGCACAAAATTCCGTCACCTCTTGGAAGTACTAAATATTCGAACTTTAATTACAATTTTAGGTGTACACATTACTGATTGAGTTTTATTTAAAATGGACACCACTTTCCTTAGTGTCTAAATATCTAATACACCAGGGGGCCATCGTGCACCGAACACAAATTCATACGTAGCCAAGTTTTGTGGGACATTTTCTTCAGCATTGATGCAAAAACCTGTTTAAAAGCAAGTCTCACATTTCTTTCAATTCCTCAATCGTAGCATAACGTTGTGCTGCAACAATGTTCTCCATGAATCTCCAGAGCAAATTTTCACATGTCGTTAAGTCTGGACTTCGAGGTGGCCAGTCAAGTGGAGCGAGCAATGAAGGCTATCTAGTTGCAATCCAGCGTACTAAAACAACCACACTGAGATATTCTCGAACTGAAGTAACAAAAGTAGCAAAATGAGAAGGCGCTCTATCTTGCTGAAACTAACATGTCTCCTTATGCCCTCGGGTTTCCAAAAGGGGAATGAAGTAATTTCTTGGCATATAAAGATATCAATGTTGGTTAACAGATCCATCAAAAAATATGGACCATATATTTGTTTGCTGTCCATTAAAGCCCATATCATGACTTTGGGAGGGTTATTCTCAATCTCCCCTTAAGAACAAAGGTTTAACCTTGATCGGAAGAAAACATTGTTTGCCCTGGAGTTTTGTTACTTGGCACATTCATCACTGAACATTATTTTTCTACGTTTCGGAATAGTGTCTAACACGTGAAGAAGTGCGTCACATTACCCCATCTTTTAGTTTAAATCACTGACAGATAATTCTTAAACAAACTTCAGTGGAAAGAGTGTAATTCTAAGCCATGTTTCATATATTTTCGGAGAGTTGACCAACGTATGCAATGTTTCACGGACTATTTGGAACTTGACTTCATTGATGATATTTTTATTGACGCCGAGACTTCTCTGCATTGTTCCTTTCTTGTGGATGATCTACTACTTTGTAGTTTATTCTTAACACTGCCGGTAGAGTACAGCTTCTATTCCTAGCCAAATAGTGCAGGAATTTTAAGAACTTCGCACAGTTTTAGTACTTGACCTCGTTATCAATATACTAAAAGTTTCCTAAGATTGACCTTAAGATTCGTCCGCCATATTGGAAAATGGCCCGCCGATTTTCAGTTTTTCGAGGATAACTTTAAAATGAGCAGAGATAGATAGCGTAAACTATAAATAGACTAATAATACATAAAGAATAAACAAACACACATTTTGGTGTATAATGCATCCCTCTAGCTTTATTCATTCAGGAGATATGAAGTTTTAAGTTGTGGGAAATTTTGTTATTTTGTGCAGGTGGTAAAGTTTCTCTGGCAGAATTCGAAAACTACAAATTGCGTGCTTACTCAAACTGTACATGAAAATTAAGAGGATAAAAATACAGATTTTGGTGTATAATATGTTTATATATCTCTATCAGTGGCTTGTATATCACACAGTAATAAATCAAGAAGCGATCCGTATAGTTTACAATAAATATAATTACTTTGTAGTAGACATAAACGTCTATTGAGCATAGTTTATTTTTAACTAACTTCTAACTTTGACATAATATTTCTGCTGTGTTTATATTATTTTCAAAGTACCACTATATGTTTAATCTAAGGATGCTAAAAAATACATTAGAATACAAGAATTTATATTGAAAATTATTATTTAAAATGTGTTCTGAAGTTTGTTCTTTTGTCCATGTAATTTAAATATTAAATGCATATAATTCATCCTCATTTTCTTGCGAATTAGGAACATCTGAGTAGTTACCACACGAAACACCCTGCCAATAACTATACATGGGCTAACAAGGTAACCCAGCATTGAAATAAACGCAATTATTCTTACAATTTATATGCAACAACTCAGAAGGAGCAGGTTCCAGGTCTGAGCAAATCGGCATCAATTTGTTGTGAGATTGTGTCCATCCTCAATTTATAGGCTGTAATGAATTTCCTTCCCATTCTTCCACCTGATGATATACACGGAAAGGATATTGTTGCTTTGCGGCTGCATTTGTTGGGGGTAGCACTGCGAGATCAAATCTGGAATTTAATGTTGGCTTACTGGTGAGAATATTGTAGTCATAATAATGATCCTCATATCTTGGCACCATAAAGTTGAAGCAGAAATCTTTCACCAGTCTCTGCTGTTATTTCTTTGGTAGACAATGGATCATTGAACACTAAAATTGATGTCCTCAATCTTTCTGGAGAAGACGCATGACTTGAAGTTTACCCTTTCGGTATATAGCCGAAGTTGTATCACAACCTGTTGATGCATGCAAAAACAACAGTACATCACATATTCCTTCCCCAAATAATAACTGTTGCTGGTAAATATTAAATATAGTTTTCTGTTTCTTAGCCCCAAAGGTAGGAGTTAAAAACCACAAATCACATTTCTCCTTTGTTAATGCTGTTAACAGAATCAAAAAATCAGTGTCCTGGCTGATAACAACAACAGGCACTTGACATTTTGCATCTTCCATGGCTAACGATTGAAATATCAATATTAGCTTCTGCTTGGCAAACCTTCATATTGAACTTCAAACAACGAGCTACCAAGGCATTAATTAAGGCAACTTTATTATTGGAATTACTTAAAAATTCAGCTTGAGTACAGGTCGTAACTGAGGTTTCGTCAAATTTAATTGTTGCGGACGTTGTACGTACTGTTCTTCTTTGTTCATCGATTCCTTATGTTGGCTGTTCAGAATATCTATCAAAAACAAAGATGCAATTTTCACCGTAATGGGATATTATGTACGACATGTAGCTATCAAGAATATCACCGTATGTCGCTGGTCTTGGCCATACAATAGAATGCAGCTGTGTCCTCCATCTAAGACATGAACAGCATTCGTTGGTACTTTGAAGTTGATTTCTTCCCATTTACAAGCTGATACTAAAGATGACTTGTTGCCCTTTCTCATTGAGATGTTGTCAAATAATGAAGATGGTTTTGAGAAACCTCATATCTGAAACAATCTTTCAATTGATGAGTTCCTTTTATGACATAAATAATTCTATGGAATAATTCTTGGCCATTAATAACTACATTATGGTCTCGGATTTTTATTCCTGCATTTATTGAAGCCAGAGAGATAATTTCATTCTTCAGTTTCAGTTTAAGAGTATCGATACTGAAATCATTTCAATGCACAATTTGAGTAATTGCAATCTATAGTGATAGAATTCTGCCAGAGAAACTGTACCATCTGCACAAAATAACAAAGATCGGAAACTCAAAACTACATATCTCCTAAACGAATAAAGCTATAGAGATGTATTATACACCAAAATGTGTAGTTTTCATACTCTACATATCATTACTCTTTATAGTTTAAGCTATCTGCCCATTTTAAAGTTATCGGCGAAAAACTAAAAATCGGCGACCATATTCCAATATGGCAGCCGATGCTCAAGATCAATCTTAGGGGACTTTTAGTATATTGATAAGGAGGTCGAGTACTATAACTGTGCAAAGTTCCTTGCTTGTATGAATTATTTTTTTGTTTTTCTCACAAAATTCCTGCACTAAAAAGTTTTCTCTGTGGAGGGAGGTCTCGTCTGAATCGTAGCTGGAAATACATACGTACCTCTTCCACCATTTTCCCTGTTCTGCGCCTCTCGTGAACCCAAGTGCTTGTGACGATGCTTTCTTCAATGGTATAGTCACTTGTATCAACCATTGTTTATACCTGAAATATGAAAGTAATTCACTTAAATTTCAACATTATATTTACAGTTTACACTGTATAATATATTGCATATTTACAGTTTACATATATTTACAGTTTATATAATTACATATAATTACATAGTTTGATTATTTTATACTTACGGGGAGCGTGACAGGATTTGTGCTAGCTTTGTATATAAATTAATTATTTGATGTTAGATAACAAATTCAAACGAAATTATGAATTTCTTACGGTTAACTGGGACTGAAAATCATTCCAAAGAAATTCAGAAATATAGGTTGTCAACTGTAGCTATGTAAAAGACAATTGAAGCATTCCCACAAGTAATACGTTATAGTACATTTGAAAAACCGAGAAAAACTAAGAAAAGTATAGTGTATTTGCATATGTCAGTACTTCAATGCTCCGCGCTGAGTTTGTCAGTATACTAATGCCATATCTTGCGAAACAGTGAAACGAACCTTTTTGCACATGTTAGTCATTCTCTGTAGTGCATAAATACACTGGTAGCTCAGTAAATTCTAAATTATGCCACGTAGCGTTAGGTGTAGCTTTGTTAAATTTACGGAAGAAATCTATTATTTTATTTAAGATGACCAATGTATAAGTATTCAAAGTGTACTGATATTTAACCTCTTACGTGTACTGTATAATAAGGTAGAAATACTAAATGCAAGGTGTGCTCTTTAACACTGAATACTCCATAACCAAGCCCATGATGAAGTGAAGTGCTACGTGAAGACAGTGTAGAATGTGACCATGCATAGGCCTAACCATAGAAGTGTGGCAAAGCTGTACCACAAGTAAGGTATATGTTTTTATGCAATATGAAGTTTTATCCATCATCTTCATTTTTGCGCTTATCCATCGTTACTGATGCACCTGCTCCATACGAAAGCACCACACGTTCCCGCCTGCTGAGCTCCTGTCCTAACTTGGTTAGACAGTATTCACACTTTTTAATGGATACCTAGCACAGGCTGGTCGTCCATTTAAGTTGGTTAGTGTTTTTATGGGATATGTCAACACATTGTATTTATATCCATAAAGGACAAGCCCTACTAAAGTAAATGTATATCCAGTAATGCAACTACTTCCTGAAGAATCACTTTCTAAGATAGTAATAGTGAAACTCCTCATGAAAGAATTTAATAATTTCAAGTTATGATACAGGTAGGTGTACATATATAATGCGTGTTTATTGCGAAAAATCTAGTCGACGCGTTGAAATAGCAATAATATAATAGTAATAGTAATAAATAAGTAAAATGAAATTATATTATAAATATTTGATATATGAAATAACAGAAAATAAATAACATAAATAAGTAGTTGAGGAATGAAATACGTAAATAAATATAGAAAATATAAATAAATAAAAATTCAAACAAAAGTATCAAAAAATTATAGATATAAGAAATATGTAAATCCAAGCTACGAAGCATTCTACAACTACAACCCATTTCTAATGGGGCGTTTACACTTAGTCGATTTGCGTTCGATTCAGTTGAATTGACGTCACTTTCAACTTAATCGACCGTGTAAACGGGACTTCAACTTAATCGCTTGTTGATCGAAGGCGACTAATCGACTGGCAACTGAATTGAAAGACGTTCTATTTTCTGTGGTTGAAATAATTGAACACATCCATCAATCTGATTCGGCCTAGTTGCTTCGATTTAGTGGCAAATACAGCGAGTCGATTTAGTCGTGCGACTAAATCGACCAAGTGTAAACGCCCCATAAGCACGCAAGAGGTACAAGAGAGCACGCAAGTCGAATTTTAAGGGTTTCATAATTATACTTAAAAACCCCGGTAACTCCAACTTTCGTACCTGCTAACCTCTATGAATCGAAGTTTACTTTTATAAGTCGAATTTCTCTTATGTGACCTCGTTATCTCGAAATTATACCTCTTTGCTTTTACGTAATTGTCATTGTTGCTAGTCCTGTAATTGTTCATGTGTACTGTAGTTGTATTTTTTCATGTCTGGTATTTTATTTTTACTAGTCGTCTCATTTCATTTAAGAAACTCACAACTTCGAGTTATAGAGGTTGAATGAATAAAACTTCGAATTATAGGGGTTATGTAGTCATTTTTGATGGTGAACGTGGAACCTCGGTATCTCGAATTTTTGTTGTGGCCACCTTAATTACTCAAAAAGCTCGATAACTCGAATTGTTATCTATTCCTTTCAGCTTCGAGTTATCGAGGTCCCATTATAGTTTATTTTACGTAAAATATATTATTGTGTAGAGCTTTTGTTTTAAATTCACGTATTAGGAGTTTCAATTTGTATTTTAATGTAGATTATGCGTTGGCCTTTGTCCTTATCACAACGGAGACAAAAGCCTCAATGCAGACACCTTCATTAAACCATTCAACATTTGGGCGCCCAAACACGGAATTGAGTAGAGCTAGAATCCCCTTTCATACTTAACATTAGGTCATAGTTTTGATTATAGTAGATGAAGAAGTGTTACATTTTCAAACACCCTTGTTTGAGAATGTAACACTTCTTCTTCTTTCTCACCTCAACCATAGATTGGTGGGCAACATGGAAACTTTAAAACTTTTCTCTCCCTTGGGAGAGCTATTTTATACTTTGATATGGTCTCTTCTTCATACCTGCATTTAAGTATTCTATCATTGGTCTTCTTCTTCCTGGTTTTCCTTCTGTCATTCACTCTATCAACACGATGATCCAATCGGATTGCCGAATAAGATGACCAAACATACTGTTTCTTCTTTTTCCTATTATCCTCATGATCTGTCGTCCTTCATTACTTCCTTTAGTACGTCTTCATTGCTTTTCCTTTCAGTCCATGATATGCGCAGTATTCTTCGCCAACTCCACATTTCAAATGCTGCCACCTTGGATATTTAAATGTAACACAAATATATTATTAATAAATAATATGTTTGATTATAAATATGTTTAATTTAGGTGTTTAATTATAATTAAAACGTTCTTCCTTGAGCTCATATTTTTGTGATTGGAGAGAGTATTAATATTTTAGGGTAATAATTGAAAATAGTACTAGTAGTATCATAATAATAGGGTCAATCCATGCTAAGTGATCCAGAAAAAAGAAACATTGCCGATCGACTTTTTCAAAAAAAATCTTTTTTTTTTCATGAATGTTTATCCTATATCAGGGTACTCCAAAACCACAATTAATTATTTTTTACATCCAATGGCGACGCAGCGGCTGCCGCCATTTTGCGTTTTTTCGATTTTAGGCGTTTACGTTGGTTTGAATATCTCAGCATGTATTTGTCCTAGCAAACTGAAAATTACTGGACGTCTCCAACTCGTGCAGAGCTAAAACTTTGATCTCTCAACATTTTTACCTAAAACCACTTCAAGGGGTGAAATCAGGGCCTACAGTGGCACGTTTTGGAACATTGAAAACATGTTTGGGAAGAGGAAACAATTGACGTATAGATCTGAATTTGTGTGTGCATGTAGTCCTGAGTTATAAGTTAATAAACTCAAATTTACAGACCTGTAGCTGCTCCCAAAGGTCTGAAAAGAATTGTAAAGCTGCAGAATTATGCCAATTTGGCATGTTTCATTGTTCAATATCTCCAATGGGCCTGGATTTTAAAAAATCTGAAATTTTGGGAATAGTTAGTCCTTTAGTATACCATAACACATAACAAAGCGCGTTCTGTGTTTTTGATCAGAAGGGGGTCAAAGTATTAAATAATGACGTCATACTCTAGGAGGACTTTTGTTCACAAATTCAACTGGAAATTCGTTGTTGTGAAGTAAAATAAACTAGGATAAATAGATAGTCCAGTCAAGGCTCTCAACCTCGTCTCTTTCCTCTAGTTGTAACACTGTCTTATCACACCCACAGCAGCACTAGTGAAGAATGCCGCTATCAGCAGAAGGCAAGGAAAGTCCAAATGCACACTTGACAAAAAGTCCACAAGTACTCATTGATCTTGCTGTTTGCTATATCAATGATATTCAATCCTATTTATTCTTATTTTAACTTTCAACTCATGTAGGAGAGTCAGGGATGTAGCCAAGGGAGGGGGGCATCGGGGTCAGGCCCCCAAATGATTTCCTGGCCCTCCTCAAATGACCAGCTTTTAAAACATGATAGTAAAATTATCTCGTTTCAGTCATTTAAAAGTAACAAAGTTTACTGACAATTAATAATTTACGGTAAAATGTTTTTCCATACCGATCGAAAAATAGGATACTTTTTTGTGACAGCATATTACACAATTTACTGTGATTTATACTTGACAGTTTGGAGACAAACGTTTTAACAAGGTACTATAAATACAGCCCTAAAATAAAGGTACTAAACTGATTTGTAAGTACAGTATATTTTTATATGTTTTAACAAGTGTTTTAAAAGACATATATTTATCAGATGGAAAATTTGGTGAGAAACAATGTTTTTATTCAGTTTGGATTTCATTCGCTCTCTCTTTTATTTCTACTCAGTATAATAAAATAATTATGTATTTTAGGCACAAATAATAAATACATATTTTTGTCAGGAAACCGTAAAGAAATGAAGTGAAATTTCAAAGAAAATCAATCTTGTGTAGATAGGCTCTGTATACAAGGTCTTAAATGTAAATATAAAGATAACCAAGAAAAGTTGTATTGCTCTTTCACCTACCACCTTCGAACATCGATATGTCACCTAAGACGAACCTGGAAAATCAAAAATAGTCCCCATCAACATCGACCACCTTCTGCCAACGCCCTGAAAGGCCATGGAATCCATCGCGGTAGAACTTGGTGGGCCGTCAAACGAAGAAGGTATCAGGTGCATTTTGCACTTTTACTAGGGATTTGAACTGGCGTCCTCTAAGGTGATTGTCCAAAGAATGGAACAGGTAATAATCACACGGTGCAATATCCGATGAATATAGTGGTTGCAATATTGTTTTCCATCCAAGGCGTAGAATGGTATCCTGAGTCATCCTAGTCACGTGGGACTTAGCGTTGTCCCGTAAACGAGGACCCGTTTGCGATTCAGAAGTGCTGGCTCCAGAGTTTGAGTTTTTCATGAACACAGCTCAACTGCTGATACTACAAAGTTGCATTGATAGTCTGACCAGCTGGTAGCGTTCCCGATGCACGAAGCACCAAACACCCAGAGGGACCTTCTTTTTTCTGGTGCAATGCTGGTTTCGGCTGATTTGAAATCGGTTCCTGGGATGCTAACTAATGATGATTGCGCCGTGGAGCTTCGTATAGGACCCACTTCTTATCACACGTTAACACCCTGTCGAGAAATGTCTCCGAAACAGTAAATAAACACAGGTGACTGCCGCGTTGCTTTCTGGCCCGGAGTCAAAACATGTGGGACCCATCGACCCATCTTGTAGTACTTTGGAGGTGCTGCCGAATGGTTTCTCCAGTCACACTAAATTGTAGTCCTAGTTCCTCACATGTCTAGCCACTGTTCGCCTCAACTGCTGCCTGAAGATCTTTATTTTGTACATGTGTTGGTCTTCCGGTACGTGGTGTTTTCGAGTGTTTCGTCATAGTCCTTAAACTTGTTAAACCATCGCTGTACTGTCCGTGTCGTCACGACACCCTCGCCAAATGCCTGGCATATCTTCTGTCTCGCTGCAGCGGCGTTTGACTTCCATTTGAACTCGTTCAACATACATGCCCTTATGACGCTCTGTGGATGTCCCATGTTCCCTCTGTCCTCGCAAGTTCACGGTGTATCTGAATTGCCACAACCAGGTAGTGTGATGGATATACCCACACCAACAACTGACCTTCGCGTTGTCTCCACTCGCATTCAACTCACGGTGTGAGGTCCAATTTAACACAGACCTCCACAAAAAGGGACAGAACTTTCTTGGTTACCTTTATAATTATGCACAAAAGTATAGCGTTTGGTCCCGGTCAGTAGTTCTTGTTTAAGCATAATAAAAACTACCTTGAATATAATTTATGGAAGATAATAATAATAATAATAATAATAATAATAATAATAATAATAATAATAATAATAATAATAATAATAATAATAATAATAATAATAATAATAATAATAAGAAGAAGAAGAAGAAGAAGAAGAAGAAGAAGAAGAAGCTAAAATAATGTTTTTAGTTTTCCACAAGGAAACCAAAATTTTCCGTTTTTTTTCAGGCCTCATAAATATTAGCAGCAGCACATTTTTTGACTTTGTACATTGTAGCTGGCCCCCCCTCAAAAACGACGGGCCCCTCCTACATAAACCTGCTGGCTACACCCCTGAGGAGACGGTTGTCCTTTCGTTTGATCTACATTCTCAAGTCAGTGAACACTTACTCGCTGTAAACACTGAGTGTAAAATGTAAATCAAACGAAAGGGCAACAGTCTCCTACATTTGTTGACAGTTAAAACAATTAATAAATAGGATTGAATATCATTGATATAGCAAACAGCAAGATCAATGAGTACTTGTGGACTTTTTGTCAAGTGTGCATTTGGACTTTCCTCGCCTTCTGCTGATAGCGGCATTCTTCACTAGTGCTGCTGTGGGTGTGATAAGACAGTGTTACAACTAGAGGAAAGAGACGAGGTTGAGAGCCTTGACTGGACTATCTATTTATCCTAGTTTATTTTACTTCACAACAACGAATTTCCAGTTGAATTTGTGAACAAAAGTCCTCCTAGAGTATGACGTCATTATTTAATACTTTGACCCCCTTCTGATCAAAAACACAGAACGCGCTTTGTTATGTGTTATGGTATACTAAAGGACTAACTATTCCCAAAATTTCAGATTTTTTTTATCCAGGCCCATTGGAGATATTGGACAATGAAACATGCCAAATTGGCATAATTTCCCAACTTTACGATTTTTTTCAGGCCTTTTGGGAGCAGCTACAGGTCTGTAAATTTTAGCGTATTAACTTATGACTGCCGACTACACGCACACACAAATTCAGACCTCTACGTCAATTGTTTGTTCTTCCCAAACATGTATTCAATGTTCAAAAATGTTGCCACTGTAGGCCCTGATTTCACCCCCTTGAAGTGGTTTTAGGCAAAAAATGTTAAGAGATCAAAGTTAAGAGATCTGCTCGAGTTGGAGACTTCCAGCAATTTTCAATTTGGTAGGACAAATACATGTTGAGATATTCAAACCAACGTAAACGCCTAAAATCGAAAAAACGCAGAATGGCGGCAGCTGCTGCGTTGCCATGATATGTTATAAAAAATAATTAATTGTGGTTTTGAAGTACTACCCTGATATAGGATAAACATTCATGAAAAAAATTAGATTTTTTTGAAAAGGTCGAGGGGCACATGCTTGATCACTTAGAATGAATTGACTCAATAGTGAAATACACACGAGAAGAAATTAAATAATAGTCAAATACAGACTCAGAGTCGCAACTCTGTTAGTGGTCTGCAAGATTACTGATATCAACAGTGAGAAAAAATTTAAAGCACTGTTTTTAGATAGCATGTATTCTCACAGACTTTTAAAACTTGATTGTATATTACTACAAATGATATAAGAAATATGTAAAATGAATTTGTAATTTATAAAATGTATATTTGCCTTTTTTATCCAGATTGTTGTGGGCCTTGGTGTGTGGATTTGGCATTGTCTGTGCATCCTGGATGATGTGGTCTGTTCTCAGTAACTATTGGGAGAGTCCCATTGTTACAATGGTGGATAATACAAATTATCCACTGTATAACATTCCATTTCCAGCAGTTACCATATGTGGACTTAACAAAGTATTCAAAGCAAGAGCTTTTCCTCTCATCAGAGAGTAAGTATAACCTGTAAGATAAACACTTCTCTCTTATTAATACAGAATCTCAATTGTAACGGAAGGTAATGGTTAAACTCAATTCAATTTCACATAGATGAACATGAAAAACCACATCGCATTGGTGTTGCATATTAAAAATCTAAATATAATGCTTTAGAAATATAATTATTCATATATCCATAAGAAATACTTATTCTGTTCGCAGAAATAATATGACAGATTTTACATTTGGTGGGAAATCATCCTCTGTAACATAACTATGGTCAGGTTAGATGAGCCATGGTCACGTATACTATGTCACAAACTCAGGAAATATGCTGGGGTGCTCAGTCAGTCAGGAATTTCTGTGTTCTTGGTTTTTCTTTCGTTTAAAACGTATGGATCTTTATTTTCCATGATGCTTAGTTTTACAAAAATCCGGCTCAAATATAAAGCCCTTTACATGATTAACTTCTATCAACCAGTACCTCCTGTCATTTCTTACAAACCAATGGATTAATTGTTTCTGATCTTTCTACGACTGTCTGGCTTTACCTCTCTCTGTTCAATTTGCCTCCAGTATATATGTTCTCTCATTACTTCCTGGAGCTATTCTGGGGTTCCCTTGTCTGAATTCCAGTCTACGGCACGTTGTTATATAATGCACTTATCACAATCTCCTTTTCGTTTTCTCCTCCGGTGCTAGTAGTTTCTTAATCTCCAGAGATTCTATAGGCACAGGTTTGGTGCTATATTTTTACCCCTCCTCTCCCTTCATGTATGTTAGCTGATCGGTATCATGTCATGCAACAACTAGTACCCACCAACGAATCATTGTTTACAGTACCCCCACTTCATTATGTTTAGAAAGTTAACAAACAGTCATACTGGCTCATCGCTAGGTTTCCTGTAAGGGACATTTCCATTGACTTCTTTATTGCACTATAAATATATTGAGCTGTATTTCAGAGTTTGCTGATCACGGGAAACACTTCCTTTCGCTCATGTGTTGATTGTAATTAGTCGAAAAACAGTGATTGAATTTTGATGTATTACTCGTGCGCTTAAAACAATGACCAGCAATTTTGTACGTCATATATCGATTCAGGGAAAACTGTCTGCGCCTCTCAGTAGGGAAACGGCTCAGAGAAAGAAATGATGCATTTTTTCAAACGAATTCGCACTATTTTAAGTAAGTTATTGGGACGTAAAATAAAATATGATTTCTGTGAAACGTATATACATTGTAAGAACTCTAAATTCTTCTTCTCAAATTTGGTCGTGTCTGGCTCTAAACAAAACCTAGTGTGAAGCAAGAAATCACTTTACACAAAACTCAAAAAGAGGCGAAGCCACAAATGAAAATGGTCACGCGCCCCCTCTTAGGAAAATATAACTAAATCTTTCTGTAATATTTTCTAAGAATAAGGGAAGCTTTACGATATCAATCTTCTTAGTAAATAGGAACATTTTAAATAATTTATGGTTCATAATAAATATAGAAGTGTTATTAAAACTATATATACTACTAGGACAAGCTTATTTTACATATTATAAATTACAAGACAATAATAGCGGACAAGCTAACATCTATCTATCTATCTATCTATCTATCTGTAGGTGTGTGTGTTAAGTTGTCTGCTATTATCGTCTTAAAATTATAATATGTAAAATAAACTTGTGCTAGTGATGAACACTTCATTGCTTCTGTGATGGAGGGCTCCAATGTGAATTCTGATAAACAGGAGGACGCCGACGTAGTTGAACCCAGTTTACCTGACCTAACAATCAAAGAAACTCGTGAGCAAATGAGGTGCTTAAACTTTTGTTTGTGAAAAGGGGTTTGCCCAAAAGTGTAGTTAAGAGCATAAATGATTTGGACACTGCTTTGGACACCATTAATTTTAGTTAAACAATCAAAAATTGACCATTTTGACTCCTCTTAATTAAGCTGTATGAAGTTCTACTACACTATTATTCTGCTAGATTTTTAGGGCTTCTCTTATATTTGTTAGATTGTTCATGTACACAAAGACTTATTTCACGTAACTTGTCGGAGCTCTTTCGTGGCTAAGCGGTTAGCGTACGCACCTTCAGCGCGAGATACCCGGGTTCGATTCCCGGCGGGAGCTCGAGTTCCACGTTAATCAGTATGTCCACTTCTCATATAGCCTCGCTGCTGAACGGGACGTTAAGCTCTCAATCAACTTAACGTAACTTATCAGTTTACAGTACCGTATTTTTTTTTACTTGGTCTAGTATACATTATGGCGAAGTCTGTTTCTTTTTATTTCATGTTGGTTAACTTTTTTTTATTTAAATGTTCTTCGTAATTTAAAATTAAAACACATTCAGTAATTTTTAATGCTGTGAAAACAGTACATGTATAGTGTGTTACTTTTACTAGTTATCTTATTTAATTTAAGGAAGTTTCACAACTTCGAGTTACAGAGGTTGAACGAATAAAACTTCGAGTTATAGAGGTTATAGAGTCACTTTTAATGAGTAACTCGGAACCTCAGTATCTAGAATTTTTGTTGTGGTCACCTTGGTAACTCGAAATTTGATTAGTTGAAAAACTCGATAACTCGAACTTTGTCTATTCCCTTCACTCGAGTTATCAGATCCACTGTAATTTACTTTCATTCAAATTGGTCTGTATGAGACTGAAGGGCATAAAGACGATAAAGATTTTGTTACGTTTCAGTTTTTTCTGACAGTTTATTCTGTACTAAGACAAAGTACGCGTAGTCTAAGTTGAGACTATTCTTCCCTCGAATTTCAACACTGTTCTGATTTAAATAATGTACTACGATTGAAATATTGTAGTTGATTATTATTTGTTTTCCGTTGAACTTTTGTTAAATGCCCCAACAATTCTCTAATTTCATTGTGTGGCACGGTGACTCAGTGGTAGAGCACTTACCTGTGGTATGTGCGATCTTTGGTTCAATCCCGGGAAAGTACATTTCTGATGAACAACATCGTGTTTATTGGTTTTCTCGGGGTTCTTCCAATTATTCCCATATTCTCATTTTACCAATTCTTCCATAATCTTTCACTTGCCTTAATCATCGTCTTCCTTAGCCTAAAAGGCATAAACGTGGGACGTTAAACTGACAACTTCATTTCACCCTTACACCAAAAGTAATTGTATACATTAATGGAATCTACGTCTAGAAATAATGAACGTTCACTTTTACGTGACTTTGATCAGACATTTATTTTAAAATCATTGCAGTTTTTGAACATTTTCGACAAATTTTCGGCTAGTTATAAAGCTGGAACGAAGCATCTTTATACACAAGTTGGTGTATACCAGTCGTAATTAACGAAGTGTTTTGGGTGAAAACAGTGGCGTATTTACAATTTTGTTTCGGGAGGGGCTTTGCTAACTTTATTCCTGGAAATGTGAAAATTTTGCACGATATTTCATTCACTTTAAAATAGTAAATAAAATTTAGAGGGAGGGGGCTTGAGCCCGGAAGCCACCCTCTGAAATACGCCACTGAGTAAAAAGGGCGTTTCCTTCTTCCTGAGTCAGCGAACGAAGAACTTCACCAACACAATTTAACTGGATGCAATAGTGTTACCATTTCCAAAGTAATTGAACCGGACAGAAAATGGAAGTCTATAGTTTCTTTTAAGTGCTCATTAGACATGAACTGATAGTACAAGCATTTATAGACCTGTGCATGTATGGCAGATAACGGACTTCAGATTCGAAATCGTTAGCTTATTGACGTATTTGTTACTTCGTGTATTAAATCCCTGCATCTCATAATGAAATGTGGCAGATTTCAGGTTCAGAATGAGTTCCAGCCATTACTCTAGTTGCTTTTAATGATATGACCTATTATTTATCTTTCTGTGAGCGGTTACTCCCGTCTGCATCTATGTAATGCCCTGCATCTGAGTAACGATAAGAGCTATTAGCTATCCAGCTTTAGATTCGGAGTCAGAATTCTGAACTTACTTAGTCATTATACCATACAAACCATTTTGATATCTGAAATTATTATACTTTACTTACTTGCTTATTCTGTACGTAATGATTTTAAGCCTGTCAGTATCTAATCTTTATATATAAGGAGAAAAATTGCAGTTCCCTATTTCATTGTCATGTTTACTAGTCAGTACAAAGTGATATCTTTGTAACTTCCATACTTGATTCTTATCTTTGGAACCCACTAGAAACTAAATGATGCCGAAAACATTGGCGGAAACACTCATGTCCTAGATTTGAAGCGACAAAGATAATATGGAATGTCTGCTATCAAATTTCATAGCTTCATTTTGACAGCATAGATTAGGGAAGCAAGAGTATCTTTATTTCTGTATGAAGCCTATGATTCAGACAGAGAAGGCGGTCCAATAATATTTTTATTTCTTTACAGGATATTTGCAGGCGAAAACAAATCAGATCAATTTTACATAGCAATTCTTACTGCATTGTCCTTTGCTCGTTATCCTTTCTACTGGCAAGCTTTCGATTATTTACAACAGAAAGTAGAAAACTTTCGAAATGTTTCCATTCCTAATATCACGGATTTTATGCTTCAGGTAAGCAATGCACATTTACACAATAAAGATTTAAGGGATAATCATAGGATATAAAAGATTAAGTAAATTTATCTGTGAACTGAGTAGAATTCTATTATTTGTAAAAATGTATATATATAGAGAAGATAAAATGGAATTTAAACAAGATCTTTTTTTTTTAAAAGAGTAAAATAGAGTAACCTTACGAAGCAGACAATTTTCAAAGAGCTCCTTTTTATTCACAATACTTTTTCTAGATGGTACAAAAAAAAAAAAAAACTACCTAATTTTAAACCTGTATATCTCTTAAAATTACGTCGATTTTGCTATAACACTTAAGTTGGTGTACTGTATCATGTGTAAATTGTTTTCTTGTAGGTTGTAGATTACAATTACCCTTGGCAAACACGCCACATCTAAGTAATGGTCATAGAAGCAATTGGTCACATCTATCACACCTTATACACGCCAGTGGTCATACAAGCCATTGGCCAATATAGCCACATTTATAAGAGAAATCGATCGTGGGATCACGATAAATATGATCTCAAAGTTACGATATTTTCAGTATTTCTTATGTTAGTGGTAAAAGTGTCCCCTCTGGATACATTTCTCATTTATTTTATAGTACTTTGAGAATACTGAGTCCAACGAAACTATTTTTCAATATATCCGTCGATGAGGTCATGAGAAAATTACCTCAAATTTGGATCTTAGAAGTACCGCTTATCTCAAAGGCAAAAGTTTTTGTGCTTGGATACATTTTTATACTAATTAAACCCTCCAGTGCATTTTTTTTTCCATTTGGCTAGGTTTTATATATCTTGCTATAGCCTCAACAGTACAACTCCAAACGGCTATATCATGCATTTACTATGCTCTGCTGTGATTCTAATTGTATTTTAAAATTGAATTTTAGTAGCTTTTGATCTCTTATATAATTGAATTTTGGTGGCGCGTAAACACTAAATCGTAACATAAACAGAAACAATAATTTCAAGAATCCATTCGCGGTGGCTCTGTGGTAGAGCGTTCACCACTGCTGCTTGGGGTCCGGGTTCGATTATTTTGTCCCCGCCAAGTTAACTTTGTGGTGGACAAACACCGTGTGCGTGGGTTTCCTCGAGGTTCTCCCGTTTCCTCCCACTTTCTTCATTCCACCATTTCACTCATTCCTCATCATCACCGTCTCCTTTAGCCTAACGGGCATAACCGTGGGACGTAAAACTTAAAGATTTTATTTCATTTTTTTCAAAAATTCATGCACTGCAGAGTTAAGGACTCTGAATCTAATTGAACTATCTTTGAATCTATCCATCCATGCGGTAGCTTGGAAAATTACCTCAACATTCGGATCTTTGAAGTATTATTTATGTTAATAATTGAAGTACCCACGCTTATGTATATCGATATTTCTAATTGCATTTGTGTACTAATTTGAGGATGCTCAATTCAATACAACTTTAGTCTTAAACATATGCATCAATGTGGTGCATGGAAAAGTGATCTCAAATTTAGGATGTAAGTAAATATCCAACTTTGAGATACGTTTTCTTATGAGTCGATGGACAGATGCGAAGTGTGCTCAAGAAACACGGTAAATAATGTTATTAGAAACAATGTAATAAGCTTACATGGAGTTTGATTTAATCTTCTTCAAAGTACTGTCCTTGACTAGCAATGCACTTGTCCCAAAAATGAAACCATTACTGGAAGTATTTCTGAAATGGTTGTTTTGGAAAGGCGTTCAGCTGCTCTGTCGTGACTCTCTCAATGTCAGGAAATGTGTCAAAACTTTTTCCTTTAAGCATGATTTTAATATTTTGGAAGAGCGAGAGGTCGCATGGTGTTATATCGGGAGAACACAGCGGATTTGGACAGATTATTTGTTATATTTTTCGACCAAAATCTCACGAATTGAAAGCAAGGTGTACCACGGCGCGTTTTCGGAAGGCGGAAGCTATTTACCTATTTAATCGGTGGATAAAATGCTTTTCACCGTCCCATACGAGATGTTTAGTTCTTCGGAAAGCTCTCGAATGGTCATTCGCACGTTTGGACAAACAATTTGTGCCACTTTTTGTACGTTTTCATCTGTTGTTGAAGTCGAAGGACCTGTCGATTATTGCTCGTTTTCAACCGACTCCTTGCTTTTAAATCAATCGTACTACTTTTAAACAGTCTTCAATGCCACCACTTCATGACCATACACTGATTTTGACATTTCGTGAGCTACTTTGGCACTATTTTGCACTTTAGAACAAAACTTAATGTTGGCGCGCGACAAGCACTCTTAACACGACCTCACTCTTCTGTCTCTGGAAACCAACTAACATGTCACAACTTCTTCAAACTGGACACTGACGGTACCAAAGATTTAGGCTACCGGGCTTACTAGTTAAAACTGATACAACAGCGAAAGATGGCACTGTGTAACAACATTCACCGTACTTTTTAATCACACCTTGTATGTTTACAAACAATTCAATTAGGTTTAGGATCTTAAAATTAGTATAAAAAAGGGCAATTATAAATATGTGTAACCGTGGACCTTACTATTTTCATCAGCAATACCTCTAGAAGCCCCACCTTGAGGTCATTTTTCCTCGTAAACCCATGGACGGATATATTTATAAATAGTTTAATTGTATTTAGCATCCTCAAATTAGTATCAAAGTGCAGTTCGAAATTTGGAAATTTTTTACTTGTTGCGTGATTATTATTTCTTTCCATCAAAACTTTCGTTCCTTTCTTTATAATTATATGTAATATCGTCTGTTTTCTTTTCACTATTTGTACTTTTTCTCAATATTATATATACACATCTCAATTGAGTAATATTAGAAATTTTAGAGCTTCCTCGTGTGTATATGGTTAACTTAGATCAAGGGCTCGATGTGATGGCATTTTTAATATAAAAAACGAACTTTCCCCACACTCTTTTACCTGGAAAATTTTGGACTTTTTGAACACTTGAACTTTAACAAAGAAGGAACAACCAGTTCTGTCGAAAAGATATAAAAAGCCTTTAGAGGCTAACCATTCTGAATGAGTTTCTTTCTCGGCTTTCCTCATTCCCATTGGGCTAATTCCTGATTGGTACCTAACACAAATGTTCTAGACCGGATCCTTCCTTCCATAATTCCTCGGGTACTCTTATCGCCGAAGGATGTCATCCTACATAGCAAACATGACGGGCATCAAAGGCAGTAGATAGCTACCGGTAACGGCCAGAAATATAATTCGTAATCCGAAGCCGTTTCAGCTCTCTTTCCACATTGTTACATGAAAACGCACTTTATTGCTGCATTCTGAATAAAGATAAAAATGTGAAAAGTTCAATAATCAAGAAAAATCGATCACTCAATGGGAAAGAAAAAAGAGGAAATCGATGCATGCATTGAGTTTTCGAGTTGAAACTTTTATTTGTGGAGCTATTCGAGTATTTTACTACAACAAAAGTGTTTTAATGAAATGTTAGCAATAAGTAATGTTAGCAATAAGTATGTAGTACAGTATGTGACAAAACTAACTGTACTGAAATCATATCGTTGACATTTATTTATTTATTTATTTATTGTACAACATAATGAAACTTTAGAAATGTTCTTAAATGGATATTAACTAAATGTTATTCAACACATATTGTAAATTTAAGAGAAATCGCACCTATACATCATGCGTTCAAAATTTTGACCATTACATTGCACCCATTCTTCATAGTAGTCGTGTAGATCCATAAACATGTTAGTGAACACGGGTTGTTGGACGACAAAACAAATGACCGAATCTGCTATCTTAACTCCTCTTACGCTTGTGCATTCGGTAGGAATGCTTTCGTCGTCGTTTTGAAGAAAGAAAAGAAACTATAATCGTTAATTTGGGAAATATAGCTCACTGGTAGAATTGAGAGGTATCTCAGAAGACGACGAGCGTATTTAGTTTGTAGGGCATGTGGGTAGAAATAAATAAAAACAAATATTTAGAAAAAAGAGAGAGTAGAGAGTATGTTTAGGAAGAAAGAAAAGGAAGGTTGTTTGGGCGTTTAGGACCTTGGATGTGTATTCCGTACCTCAGTTCCTGGTCGTCGTCTGGTGGTCTCCCTCCATGTCTCGGCTTCTGTGTCGAATTGGCGTGGAATTTGGTATAGGTCTCTCCTGCCGTTGATCACACTCGCTCCTCGTGAACTTTACCGCTCCTCGTGTACTTCACCGCTTCTCGAGTGCTACTCCTCTCTTCCGGGTCCTGGGACGTTTTTATATCAACCAAAGTAGGAAGATGGCCGTCGAAATTACGGAAAAACATCCAAAGTACGCACGTGTAAGGATTCAGGAAAGTGCAAGGTAAATGGAATTCTCGACTTATTTAATAATTTGTCAACAGTTACAGAACGCTTTGGTTACATCAGATTACATAAGTTACATAAATTTACCAAAAATGAAGAATGAGGAATCGTCTACTGAAGAGAATTTTGAAATGTTTGCTGACTATCTTATTATTCCAAGTTGTGTCTCTCTCTCATCATCCACAGAAAATAAAGAAAAAATAAAAAATAAAAAATAAAATCGTTATTAAATCTTGATTTGTTTATATACTGAGTATTAATAATATGAGGGAAATCCAGTATCTCTACACTCCGGTATAGTGGTAGGGAGTTATCTGTTTCAAAAATTGCTACCTTCTGCATACCCCAAATGAAGGCATCTGGAGTCGTGAGGTCAGGAAATCCGTTTTACGAAAAATCAAGCGATATCAAACTCTCGTCGACAGAAGGATAAGTGACTCACTTAGAGTGTGGAAAGTAGTTCCATCTTGCTGCATCCATTGTTGTTGTTAAGATAGATTTTTGGTGCTGCAGAAATAGCACAAATTATGCAAGTATAAGTCAATAATCAACTGTCAATTAATGTAGCGATCAAAGTACATAATCGCCTTTTAGCCCTTATTGACTTATGGGCAGAAAATGAAAGCTAATCATGATGTCTATCTCTGGTAAAAAAAATTCACAGATGTCTCTAGAGAGCACTTTGTGTCGTTCTTGTACCCATTTGTTTTCATTGTGTTTCGAAAACTTTCAAACGCTTCCCCTGAAAAGTTGGGATTTCGAATTATGTCATTCTTGAAATAAACAGGAGATATGATTTTCATCACTGAATCATATGTTGCTGAAGAAATCTTCCATCTCCAGAGCAACACACTAGATGCGCTCATCTCCTGCAATGAGATGCTGTCAACTGCACACTACGCAAACCCACACACAACTAAGCACACAGGTGGCGTTCACAGCTCTACCACATTACACCTGCGAGCAATCCGTATCTTAATTTCAGTAATATTTGTTTCGCCACATACTGTAATTATACTTAGTGTAACAAATGTATCATTTAGACATTATGCATAAGTAAAACTCCAGTTAAAAATTCAGTTCTTTTGTAGCTAAAGACACGTTTTCTGTAAGGCGTTGCGCAGAACAAATGTATCTATTTTTATATTCCTAAGGCCGCTAAAACTTGAGTGGGAAAAGGTAAAAAAATAATATATATTTAAATTTCTTCCTTCAAATATATCGACACAATATAAAGAAACTAAGAATGATTTATTTAAGAAATGAGCACTTGTTACCGTTAAACTAATATCATATCCAAAATGATCGTTAACTCGGCTTTAATGTTAGAAATAAACTTATTTTTGGTTCTAATAAAATATCTAAAGCTCCCAACAAAGTTTCTCCAGAACGAAGAACGAGATGTAACAGAAATTGTTTCCCAAAACAACTATGTGTTTGTTTCTTGGTTTATGGTAACTGTTGCCTGTCTGCCAATTTGAATTTAGGTAATAAGTACAACAAACAGGCAAAATACCTAACTTTCCGGAACTTGATAAGGTGGGTAAGCAATCAACATGACTTGTGATTTCCCGGCTTCCAGTAGTTTGTTGGGTGGCTACCAACGAAATGTCATTTCGAGGACTAATAGAGATAGCCAGATCCGGACTGAAAATAGATAGGACTCTTACGTATGAATGCTGTAAAGGCTCTTTTTCATTTATAATTCAATACAGGAAAACAAAAGTGACAATTGAAGAAGAAAGTCAAAAAGGCAAAAAGCGAACAGTTTTTTTTTTTTTTTTTTGCTAAAGCTTTATCTGAACAAACCTTCATACCAAAAATGTTATATTTTTCATCTCTATTTAACGTACACGTCCTTCGCCTCGGCGATCTGGGTTCGATTCAAGGAAAAACTCATGCAGTTTGGAACAAAGGATAAGCTGTAGGTTCAAGTCTCATAGTCTCATATATCGTACTCTTGCTGCTATAAGGGCACTGGACTCTGATTAACAAACTAACCATTGAAAATGTTGTTGTTTTTTTATTAAAATTTCAAAATATTAAATTTTGTAAAATTGGTGACATGTTTTCTTTTAGGTGCTACCGAGATGTGACGAACTTTTTCACGATTGCTATTATAAAAGTCGTACTTTAAACTGTTGTGAGGCATTTCGTCTACAACGCACTGAAGACGGATTTTGTTATTCTTTCAACTCAAGAACTGCAGAAGGTTATAATAGAAGGTAAGAACTCCTCTAGTTTGCTGTGAATAGTCTCACAATCGTACTTTAATTATTTATGGATTAATAGATCTTCAATGTGGTGTGCCATGTGGTAAATCGGGATTTACAGTAGGAACGGATTCCACGGATTTTATGAAAAATTTCCACAATGTATTGAGATTAAAAGATCTGCAAATGTTTGTGTAATAGTCACTGATCAAGTACAGTGTGACATAAAATATATATTGTAAATTCAGCACCATATTTTGTAAGCAGAGGCAACCAAAACCGCCGTCACAAAATATGTGCGGAAATGAGATCGTTCCAGAAGACATATAAAATCTCCTATGCAGAAAGGCGAGATGTTCTAATGTGCACCCACAGCCTAAATACAACATCGCGTCGAAATCTCACGGTCTGATAATTAACCGGATAGTTTCCACATCAAAGTGAATGCAGTTTCTAGACTGTAACGAATTGTTGGTAAACTATAGTTGTCATTTCATAACGGTTTGCGTTAACGCAACACACAATCTGCGTTTTAGTTTGCGACACTAGTTGTAGCAGTTATAATTCACTTTTCTACATTTTGCGTTGGATTGCACTCCGCAATATTTGCAAAGTCTAGAATGCAACAAGGCCGTATGATTGCAATAGAAACTAACAAAATTAAATTTCATGTAAAGAATTAAATTCAAATCTGAACATGACAGTTAACTCAGTCATTACGCACTCTTCTTGTCTCGAGATAAACCTACTAATTAAAATTATGTTTGCTTCAAGATCCAATCTGCAGATCTTTTCCTTTACCATCATCTATCTGAAACAATCATTAATTTCTAGTATAAATGTTTCTACTGTCTCGGCCTTTGACATTTTAGTAGGGCGTACAAGTAGCCCCGAAGCTGTCATCCCCATTATATTCTTCATTGAATTGATGTATTGGGAACAGTACAATATTCATTTGATAATCATTCATGAAATGTCTGTTAACTCCGGAAGGAATCAGAACGGTTCTATAGGTTAATGGCCGTCTCACGGCGTAATAATAATGTTAACGCGTTGTTATCAGTGGATTTCATGTTTTGATATGCCTCTACATGTTAATCCAAATGTCAGTTCTTTGACCGGTAGGTCATGAGATAAATGGAAACTATTTAAAATCTCCTATTTATGTCCTGAACAGCTTGTGGAAATGAGTTAGAGTTCATTGATGAAAAATAAACATTTTGGAAATGAGTTGAGAGTTCATTGGTAAAAAATAAACATTTTGAAAATGAGTTAGAGTTCATTGATGAAAAATAAACATTTTGACCTCAGACATTACCACATCAACACCACACAAACTGGGTTTGTTATCGTTGCAAAATAAAACGAAGGG
Organism: Thermobia domestica; assembly: GCF_964235325.1. Taxonomy (NCBI): domain Eukaryota; kingdom Metazoa; phylum Arthropoda; class Insecta; order Zygentoma; family Lepismatidae; genus Thermobia; species Thermobia domestica. The sequence continues at coordinate 283,100,528 of NC_137455.1, forward strand.
TTGTAGTAACGTCATGGAAACTCTTACTTACTGACACCATTTATTCTTAATCACGATTACTGCTTCAGACAGTGAACAGGATTCCGAAAATTTCTTAAACTAACATCGTAAATAATAATTAATTAATTTTAATTCAGTAATGACTGAAAAGTGTTTAGATGCTCGAAGATGAATACATGGTAAAAGATGGATATCGGTGGTGGTGAGTAGCAAAAATACAGTTTGAAAATTGAATTCCTCACGCTAGTATCCAATTCCTAGCTTTGGTTGGTGTGGCAGTACATCTTCAGATATGTTAACCTTAGAGTTAGTTTGTAAGATAGTTAATGACTAAAATATTAAGGAATGTTAATGATCTTTTTATTATTCTTTTCTTTCTCAGCGAACCCTTAAAACAAATAAACGCTGCAGGTCCTATGACAGGATTAGAATTGTTCCTGAAAATTATTTATTGGGAAGCTCCACCTGATGATAAACGTCCACAAGGTGTAAATGTAATGTCTAAACTTAAGTTCTTTATTAATAGTAGATATTGTGCAATCATAATCAAAAATATATTCTTTGTTTAGTTTTTGAATGAAAATGTTTTAAAAATACAAATTTATATTCACGTTCAGTAGCAGTTCGTGTTAATGTGTTGCAAACTTGCAGTGCTCCATATGCGTTTTAAATAGCATGTATTTTCTTTCACAAAATTCATTACAGCGAAGTGATGTCTGCATTTTAATTTTTTTTACAATTTGAAAATGCAATTTTTATCTTACAATTTACTTTCTAATTTTCTCAGCAGAGGGAAAGATGAATGTCGAAAGTGTTCGTTCCACTGTATTACTTTTAAATGCAAACTCTAAATATCTTTATTTTTTACTAGTAGATGTCTTTAAAAATGATTAAAATGAAATAATCTTAATCATTTATCTATGCAGTGTAGAAAACAGGTGCTGCAATCAACTGAACTATATATGTGCAGCATAAAACTACTGAAGTAGCATTGTGTGTTAATGATCACAATCTGATACTTCGAGGGAGTATGTGCTTTTCAAATGCTAAGTAAAACTTCAGATCTGCGTAAATGAAACAGAAACTAGCCATTTTATTAGAAATATGAAATAATTTTATGATGTAAAAAAAATCTTTTCATTAAAAACAAAATTGATAAATCTAACATTAATATACTGAAATTATATTGTTAATGCCAAACATATCCTGTTTGGTATATATGGTTTGTATGCCTTCCCTATTAATTGTCATGACTTTGCACCTACATTTAATTATTTTGTCATTTCTAATTATCTTACAAAATTATTCAACTTAATAGAGTGGGGACTTGTTAAAATATACTTAATGTAATTATCAGAAAATGTAAAAAGCAGTGTCACAAAAACTAATTTTCCTTAAGAGATTCGTAGCGGAGGGAGAAGGCGGAAGAATTGAAACAATAGGTACTATAGAAGTAGCTGTGAAAGTCCAGTTAGACACTGTATACAAAGTGAATAATTTGTCTTCAAATACACTGGTAAATTTTAAACTTATACATTTAATATACACCATTCAGTACACAATAACAACACATAAAACAAATAATACCTTGATGTATAATCAAATATTGTCAGAAATAAAATGTTTTGTCACATTCAGCAACGCAGCCAGATTAACTTAGACTTATAGTTTTCTTCAGATGACACTACAAATCTACATGTTAAAAACAAAATTCACAATACCAAATTCCACGTTTTAGGAAGGTCCAGTATTATTTTATATCCATGAAATTCCTACATATCAAACTTCCCTGAAGTCAATTGTGCTAGTAAACTAGTCTTAATCTAAGTGTGAGGGTGCTGGAAAAAATCTGCCAACTACTACTTAAAGTAGCGCTAATGTCTCGTTATTATAAAATTCTTAACGTTAGACTTTTCTATGTTTAAATTATCTGTGATTGTTTCCTTATGGCGATTCGTTTATTTCTTACAGCACTTTCAGAAATTAAATTTGTGAGAGAAATGGAAATTTCTCGTGAACATTTTAAGGCAGTGATTTATTTTATAATTTCAAATATAGTTTAACACCAAATACATGCAATATCCAATATTACTATGTACAGTTGATTTTCCGAATTCCATCGTGTCCACACTTTTCGCAGGGATAAATTTTGTGAAGATCGTTCATCTACGACCGTTGATGCTAGTAATATTAATATTAATGCAAGGGTGTGAAATGGTTAAGAGAGATAGGCCTATACTTACCCTGAGATTCACATTGGCATGGAAGCAATACGATTTTGAGTGGTCATCTGAATGTAAGGAAACTTTCAAGCTGTTGGATCCCGCACAACTTGACCGAAGGTCATAAATAGGCTCATGTCAATTGGTGTAAAAAGTGCTCAAAAATGTAACCGAGATAAATTAAATTGTATGTACTACATTGGTACAGAAGACAAACATTTGTTCTATTCATACGAATTCGAAACTAACACCAATCCATTGTTTGTATCTTTCAAAGTAAGCCGTGACCAATGAAAGATGTTCGTTCGAAGAGTGCTGCATCGAAAATGGTTGCTTGTTTCTTCAGTTACACCGGGCATGTGTTAACGATAATTTTAGGAGATCGAAGGGCCGTAAAAGGTGAGTGATAGAGAGCAATTTGTTTGCTAGAAGTCATCATTGAGGCCAAAAGTAAACCGAAATTGTTCCATCATTCTTCACCGCAACAATATCTGTATCCACTCACCACTGTTGATCCTTTAAATTTCAATTTGTTGCCACACACGAGGAATAAAATATATGGTAAGCGATTTTTATTGCGTGTAACAGCTGTTGACCCCATATTACGAAGAGCAGTTTCTCAGGTATTTCTTCAAATTCATGTCAAATATAAACGAATAGCTTTAAATAAACAATTAAAGATAATTTAAACATAGGAGGTTTATTCTTCCTAATTTTATACTATCGAAATAACAGTGCTAGTGTAAGTAGTACTTTGAGGAAATTTTACAAAAATCCTCATAGAATTGTCGATGAATTTTAAATTTCCATTAATAACAATCAGATTTTTTCAATGTTTCTTCATGCATTATGTTCACTTCAAGTTCTATTTCAGTATAGAAATTTCAACAAAGTGACAATGAAGGAAACTTCCTATAATACTCTATATTAGTATGACGGTGTTGCATCTTACATATAAATATACATTGCAAATTACAATAAATAATATTAAATTATTGCTTTAATTAAATTACATGTCAATAATTTAACTATCAATAAATTTATCCAAATACTTCAATTATTTATTGAAAACAAAAAATTTATATAATAAAAAGGATTTGAAATACTTTGCAATTTATCATGAATTTTCTTCCAAATCCGTTCAATTTTCCTACATTATTAGTTATATTTTAACTATGTTCTGAGCATAAAATGTCAAATAGCAAGAAGTTTATTAATATCCAAATCTTTCTTCCAAATTTTACAAACATTTTAAGAAAAATATCAAAATATTTCTAACATATTTAATTAATAGAAACTATCACTGTTCTTGCTTCTAATTCCAAATCTAAATTTATTCCAATGAAAAATTAATCTCATAAGTTCCTAAATTTGCCCTATATTTAATTTTAATAATATTTAGTTAAATCTACCTTAAGTCTATGTTTAAAACTAGTTACTCTCTTAATATGAGCTTGAACTTTTAACTAGCACTTTTCAGATATTTTCCTCAAGATTAAGAATCATTAAATTGTATTTGTACAGCAAGCTGCAGAAACTTTTGATTTACCTCTCCGTTACTAAAGGATTCTTAATATACTAACCTTTTAAGAATTTTTATTTGCATCCGTTAACACTTTTAATCAGCAAGGAATGTTTGAATAAAAGCTCATGTCAATTGGTGTAAAAAGTGCTCAAAAATTTAACCGAGATAAATTAAATTAAATTATTAATTTGCTGAAGGAATGTTTGAAAAAAAAGCTATAAATAAAGTAAAGCCCAATGGGACGTGCCTGCACGATTGTGTGGGTATCAATTACAAACACTAATAATTACATATTTTGGCGTTGCAGTTTATATCATCGGCGGGACAGCTCGGTAGAAGTTTGCAGGTTACATGAGTACAGATGTATCAATCCCATACGAGCGTGCGTACTTCTTTTGTTTGCGGTTGAAGTTTGATGAAGATTTATGAAGATGTTAAAAGTTTTCATGTCCGGAAAGGGATAAACGAGTATTAGTAAATTTATTTCTCAGAGTTGGCAGCTTAGTCCTAGTTAAAGTTTCACTAACCGTGACGAAGTTCGTAAAGACATTTTACTATGAAACGATGTTCCTACCTACATATTGATAGTTTTGCTTACATGTTTCCGATAAAAGTGTGACTGAATGCACATTACTCAGATAAGAAAAACTTGAATAAAAGTATCGCATTCTAGCAGTAAAAATGCAAACTATGTATCGTCGTTCAGTGTTAACAAGGCTCTTACATATTACGTTGCGAAATTAAATAAATAAATAAATAAATAAAAGGAATATCTCGGAGAAATGTTTCTTACTTTCTTTAACAAATTAATAGTAACCTTCAGTAAACAATATTACTCGTATTTAATATCTCTTTTCATTCCCACCCATAAAAATATTTTTAACTTAAATCTCTTTTCGTTGGAAATAAATAATTCGTAACACAACAACCCCCGTTAGAAAATGTGCTATTATTCAGGATAGATTTTTTTAAATAATTGTGATGATATTCCATGATGTAAAATATAATTAACTTTTTTCACTTCACGTATGTATATGTTAAATTAACATTATAGGTCCATATCCATCACCCTGACGTATATCCTGACGTAGCCAAAGGCTTGTTTTTGCAACCAAAGAGAGGATACGATAATCGAGTGGCCGTATCACCAAAGATTACTGTAGCAACAAGAAGCGCCAGAAGCATTGACAAAAAGAGAAGAGGCTGTGTTTTTCCTGGAGAAATATTTTCACAAACCGAAGAACCATACAGTCAAGAAACATGCCTAGTTAGATGTCGACTCAAACATATTAAATATGTGTGCAAATGTATTCCTTACATGTTTAGCAATGGTTCTGACGGTAAGCTCTTTAGTCTAATAAATCAGATTGAAACAGTTACTATGCAAACATTGTTATCTTGTGATATTTGTGGCGGCTCTTGAGAGAAGTCACATGGATAAAATAAATAAATCTGTATATTAAAATGCTAGGTTTATATGTTTGTCCGCAATTTTTCGACAATGAGATTTCGAAAACCGTAAGTGCTAGAAGCGTGCCGTTTTCACTGGTCGATTCCAAATTTTGGGTAGATTGTCCAGTTCTCATTCAAATTTGCAAAAACCATCTCGTTATTGTTTTATTCAACATTTTAGGGGCCGTTTTGAGCCAATAAGATCAATATTGTTGCAGGCCAAAACTACAGTGTTAGGCAACCAGTAGAGAAGTTTCGTACGGGTTGGCGGACATTGTAGGCGCTTCGTTTAGATCTGAATGGCAAAACCTATTGTATGCTGCAACTTTAATGGCCTCCAGAGATACAATGAGGCGTACCCGGATGGATATGAATTTATTAGAAAAAAATATTTCCGCTTGATATCCCGTTACTTCTACAAATTTGCTACAAACTCACTCCAACATCTATTCATAACAATTCACTTCCTTTGTGAATCTTCTATCCTTTACTTGTTTGAGTAAGGACAAACGCACGGTGGGGAGGAGATTCATGGTTATAACAGAACGATGCAATGAGTAGACAGCGCAGATTTAGATAGTAAATAAATAAATAAAATTTTATCACTACAAATTAAGGGCGAAAACTTAGCTAATGTACAAATTATGTTATACATTATGCACAGGAATAGTAGTGAAGCAAATTATCTGCAAGAAATGTAATGCAGTGTAACTTTTGTTATCAAATTTTGTGTCAGTGTCAGTTTGTGTCATTGTCATTGTCTAATTGTTATTAAAGTATGTTCTATTTTCCTTAGAAAGTCAACAAGAAATTCACACCCGTAACTAACAAAACGCACTAATTCAATATTTTTTATATATTCAATTTCTATACTTGTAACGTAGAACATACATTTTGTAGTTAATGGTAATATATTATAATAGAAATATTGTGAAGTCATCAATATCGAATACTGTTGTATTGAGTATTATTGAAACTTTATTAAATACAATGATAGCTTAAAACATGAAATGTAACATCATTCATTAGTAATAATTGGAAATTCTATTGAGCTGTTCAAGAAACTGCATGGTGCTTCTTAGGAGATGAAAATTCCTGTGCTTCTAGTATTAACTTTAAATTCTCGAAAACTGGTTTCCGAATCATTATTTTTCACCATTTAGTCCGGCAGTCAGTCCATGGTACCGTGCATGTGCGTCCGCATAAAATATTTTTGCATTTTCATGTCCTTTACATCCTCCTAAACAATATTAGGAAGGGTGTCGCTCTTACCCCCTTGGGCATTTTACATAATACCCATTAACCCTTTTTGAATCCAATGACGTTAAGCAATTTTTAGGACTTTTTTTCAAGTATCTACTGCTTCAAGACATTTCATCAGAATTTTATGGTTCATATGTCATTCTCTTTAAAATGATACAGTCTTTCAAATGCTAAAAAGATCATACCCTTACAACGTACGAGAAAAGGGAAATTTAGAAAAAATCGGAAAATTTCTCTGAAATAATCCCTTTTTCGACATTTGGGGCCCTGGGTGAAAGCACGGTACCCCAATATACATTGAGATATTGGTAATGTTCATGTCAATTATTATTTTGATATCTTATATAATAATGTCGTTATAAAATGTTTCTCAATTCTCTGTGTAAGTAAAAAAAACAGGTTTCACTGGTGCGTAGGTTAGGTTTTGATGCAAACTACAGGCTTTGGTACAAGTAAGCAGTTAATGTTTGATACTAAATGTCTATAGTACTTCACGACGTTGTCTTGTCATTGGATTCGAAAGGGTTACTATGTGCTGCTATTACTGATAAATCAAATTTTGTGTATACACCTCAAAGTTATTATCCTACCAGAAACTTCCCGTTGCGTACACTCGAGGTTTTTTATCGATCACAAGCTGTTTAAACATCTTAAAAGTGTTGAAGAAAATGTTTTAAAAGTAAGTAAGTATATATATATAGTTCCTGTAAAAAAATATCCTTGGCTTCCTGAAAGCAATGAACGATCTTTAGCACTGATCTGAACACTTGTGTATGAAACTAAACAACACTTTCATTTTCACAGTCACTGAGAGCAAAAAGAGTCTACAAGTCATGAACAAAATATTCGGTCTCCTCTTCGTCTACGTTTGTATTTGCAGTGGCGATTGTTTTATTTTTTTTCGTTATTACACCGTGATTCGTTATGACAGAGATAAAACACAGTGCATGACAGTTTAGCTGCATTGCAACGACAATAAGCTGTTAAGAATGGTTTATCAGATGAACAACGACAATGAATCATATCAAACACTTCTGGAGATACCAATGCAGTATTTGATAGCAGCAGCACAAGAACAAGAGATTTCGACGCATCTTCACGTTTCCAGCCATACAAAGGGGGATCAAACTTGGGAGGCTAAAATTCGCACCCTGACATCCTAATGACAGTTTGAATGTGACATCCTAACCTGACCCTGACATCCTAACCCTGACATCCTAATGACATTTAACTCGAATGCTTCCGTTGTAGATGGGAGACTTTTCAAATCAGGAAATGACGTAGCCTTTCGCCTTAATATCTTTTCCATCCACGCATCGATTAGTACATCAGATATCTTTTCTCTCCTTTTGCTTTCGTAACAACGAACATGAAATACTTGGTTTCTTTTACAACATCGCCGATATTTGCATGAAATTTTCCAAGTAGCTTGAGTTTGTTGCCGCAGTGCACTCCCTTTTCGATGCCAAAACACTGGGCAGCCGTGTCCCACCCTGAGAGAAAATGTGCACCTGGAAGATCTGGAAGAAATGACTTATCTTTTTCTACGCTTGCACCAATGTCGATAACGGTCCCAATGCTTTCTATAGATAACACTCGCGACGGTTTAAGCGAGAGAAAGAAGTACATGAGAAGTATGAAAACATCGGTATCGTCGCACGTAAGTGTGATATTATTCACTCCCTTTTGGGCAATCCTCACTACTTGCTGCACTATGATCACCCCTGCTTCTTCGTATGTTGTCCGCAAATCAGTTCTGTGTGATATCTCTTTGGAGTGGGGTCCTTTCCAGTTATGACCAATTTATAGTCCAGATTTCTGATATGAACATCAATTAGAAGTTGTTGGATAATTAACTCTGTCAGTTGTATTTTGTTTTCAGTGACAGTAAGTATATTTTCCGTGATGAAAGTGATGTTCCCAAACTCGGCTTTTGCCTCCTGCTACCAAACTGGCCAGCTCTGGCGAATCTTGTGCCACTCTTAATGCTGTAGTTGCAGTATCTGTCGAATACCAAATACACATTAGAGAACCTTGTCTTCTGAAACACGTATTCACATACGTTACTGGAATAGCCATGAACAGTTCCATTGTTCGGACAGTCTACTACCCACAGTATAGCACTTCCATCAATCACTGTATCTTCTGGTCTGAGGATTACTCTTGCAGATGCATCAACGTTTAGCTTATTCATCATGAGTGATTTCGCCTTTGTTATTCTCATCACCCGGTAGCCATCAAACATGGCAATTTGTACCGGGGCAAGTTCATGTTTGAGGACAGGTTGAAAATGGATGTATCTTGACCCTTGTAATCCAGGAACACGAGAGCAAATCAACGTGGCATCACATACATCTGTAGTTCCAACGCATATGGACTTCTTGTTAATAGTCATCGTTATAAATTTCTTTGGTATGGAGAAACATGCCTGCCAAGAAGCTGAATATTTAACCATTTGATCCATTCCAATATTCAACGCATTGTGAACATTCACTTTTTCTGACGCGATTTTGCCAGTGACTATGTTGATAAGAGATTGGGAATGGTCCTTCGTGTCAAACGGATCAATACACGTTTCTAGCTTACTCCTGAGTTTCTCTCTGTCAATTCTATCTGCTCGAATCTTCGCGGTTTCTCTTGTTTGTAAGTAGTGACTTCATCCCTCTGACTGTCGTTGGTTAAGTCGGATAGATCTTGCAAAATACGGCTAAAAATGCGAATGCTGTATGCCCACGTCTTCATACTTTCTGGTTTTATCGTCAGTCCGATGAATCCACGGGATCCTTTACCGTATCTCGTAAATGTCGTTTTGATATACATGTCAGACCAGATGCCGTTCCACAGCCCTTCCTTCTGGTGCATGACGTGCTCCCCTTCCATGAATTTCTTTAGTACATCGCCATGACATTTTTGCATTGATTACAAATAATACAAACCGTACTCTGTATAATTGTGATAACCAGCAGAAAAGAAATATGGCAGCATTTGCTTTACTGCTCACAGGTGTAGTGGCCATTCACTTTCACGTTCAGCTCTCACAAACACCATCATAATAAAAAAAAAACAGGCTTTACTAAATTTTCCGCACCATAGTTTGGATGTAGAACTGCTTGATGCTTTTTTTAAATATAAGCTCTTCCTTTGAATTTACCGCAAGAAAAATAGGTCTCTATAAACTTCTTCAACAACCAATTGAAGAGCTCTGAAATTCTATGGGAACATCTTACCAGATAGCATTTTTGGAACACTTCCGAATGCTGTCTTCAAAATATCTTCAAGACCATTTCGTGTCATCAGGCATCCAACGCAACCAATAAAGATCATTAGTATGTGCATTTCCCCAAGTTTTGGAATGAAAGTTGAAAACCGTTTGGGGTAAAACCAGCTGATGTGCACAGCTAACTTGTACAGTTGCTGGTCGTTTGTGAATATAGTCACATTTTGTCCGCACATATTGGTAAGTCGTATGGCCTCAACCATTGCTATGAACATGGTGTCGAGGTCTGCAGGATCCATTTCTATTAAGGGGGTATATATGGCCCTTGTGGCTGTTAGAGAGTCTTGTCCTTGCTGGCGGCACAATTATGTATTAAATCTAGTAAATTCTAGGGTATCGTGCTCAGTTACTATCCGTTTTATAAATTGGAAATCAAAGTCTCTACATCTAGATAAGAGTGTGCCCTAAAATGATTGTCTATAGAAATATTTTTTCTTACTGACAAATTAATGTTTTCTTGTCCCACGCATACTGTATTTCCTATGGTTAATATAATTTCTTTTTGAATTTTTTGTATGTACATAAATTTTACATTATTAAATATCGACTCAACAACAATGGTAAACTGCTCAAAGTATTTTTTGACAATTAAAATATAGGTGTAGACACCTATATTTCTATGATATAACAGGGTCTTGGAGAGATATAAATGAAAATAGAAATTCCGTTAATAGTGGTAGCTTTTTGTACATACATCAATTTTACATTATTAAATACTAGCAGCGTTCACCCCGCTTCGCTGCGGTCACCCCGGAACGCAATAAACCTTGTTAATTAGATAATTTTTACTTTTTCGCTTTCAAGTGATATGATAAAAACCATAGTAGATTCCAGTAAATGTTAACATTATATCGCCTGTCATTTATGTTAACCCGCCGAGTCACATGGTCATGCGGGTTGCATATAAATACGTTTATTTTTACCTATGATGAACTAATAACAAAGGATTTGTACGTATGGACACTTGAATGGTCAATTATCTCAAGACACTGGTAATTAAAAATTAAAGTGATATGATAAAAACCATCTAGGGTCCAAATCCTAATAACCCCCCCAAAATGAAAGAAATTGGTTCAGCCGTATTAGCGTGATGAGTTCACAAAGGATTTGTGCGTTCTCTTTTATATATATAGATGGACTCCACAACAATGGTAAACTGCTCAAAGTATTTTTTGACAATTAAAATATAGGTGTAGACACCTATATTTCTATGATATAACAGGGTCTTGGAGAGATATAAATGAAAATATAAATTCCGTTAATAGTGGTAGCTTTTTGTACATACATCAATTTTACATTATTAAATATGGACTCCACAACAATGGTAAACTGCTCAAAGTATTTTTTGACCATTAAAACATAGGTATACACACCTATATTCATATGATAGAACAAGAAGTTGAAGAGAGGTTATTGAAACTAGAAATTCCGTTAATCGCGGCAGTCATTTTATATTAACGTGTTTTATACAAATTGCCCAAGGGTGTCAGGGCGACACCCTTCCTAATATTACTTGGTAGGGTTAAAAGATTATGAAAACGTGAAAATATTTTATGCGGACGTGAATGCACGGTACACTCAAAATCAGGGGTTTGACGGCCGGACTAATTCCAGGGAAATCTCGTACCATATCTACTCCGCGCGGCACGGGTAAATAATATCCCTACTTCATAGATTAAGTTTTGAGTGTTACTTATTTATTAATGTAGTACTGTTATTCATGTAATGTGTTGTTTCAAAAATATACCTTTTGGCAGTTCATAATTTATGATTGTATTGTTGTTGTAGATGTGCCTACCTGCAATGTCAATCACTTAGGTTGTCTTGGAGGATTTAATGGTAAGAAATTCTTCTACAAATTAAGAATATTATATTTTCTAACTGAAAATCATTACGTAATCCTTGTGTTCTATAACTCAAGTCACATTTCTTGGTACGCATTTGTTTTAGGAGCATAAAATCATATACAGTAGAGCATCGATTATCCGAACGTCGGTCAACCGAACGTCCGCTTAACCGAACTGTGTACTCGCTCGCACCTGTTACTCTCCCACCCCACCGTCCATCATCCCCCTCACTCCCAAACCAAGTTTCCCACAGTAGACGCCGCACTGAGCCACCGCTGGCGGAACATTGCTTCTAATGTGGCCTTCATAAGGCGCTGCTGACCGGCCAAGCCGCCAGTCGCTGTGTTTCAACAATCAGCACACTTCTGTCAGTTTGGCACTGGCTGTAGAAGTACAGTACAGTACAGTACAGTACAGTACAGTTCGATTATCCGAACAAACCAGTTTTCCGAACACCCATGTCCCCCAATTACTTCGGATAATCGACGCTCTACTGTACATGAATTCAGCATTCTCTGGAAACAAGATTCAAACTGCTTTCAAATCTTTTATCTGCTTTTATTTTTCTATTTGCACGAGAGTGATTGATTTGTCACTCAGTGTGAAGTCTGAAAGTATGAACGAGAGCAAGTTACTGGAGACATGCAAGTAACATTGAGGGTTATAGTACAAAGAACACTCCAGGTAGCAATATTTGAAGACAATTTTGCTTAAAGTACAGTAAGTAGGTACAAATCAAAAGTGTCACTTTCTGTAGTTACTGCAATTGAACTCAAATTGCGCATGTTGTAATTCAAGATTACGGCGTTTCTTTTAACCATATGTAATGCTATATCTTCCTTATTATATAATAGGATTACTTGTGTGAATAAGATTGTACCGTTTCATCTGTAACTACACTAGTTACCTAATTATTTATAACTACATTGAATAACATTCATGGTTGACAGGGTTTTTGCCTTTTGAGGCTATGTAATTCTGAACATACAAATGGAGAAAACTACATACTTGTATAATTATAGTTGAATTGAACTCTAATTACCAGTGGTTATTCTGTAAGAATTCATTTTTGAGCGAATGTAACTCTGTTTACTATGAAAGATTGTAATTAATTTAAGTAATAGTAATTACACATCATCATTGTCCAAGATTGTGAGTCCGCTTGTATTTTTATCATGTATACATTGTTATCATTTAGCGTCTAATTGAAGCGTTTTTAAACCTAGTTATTTTAATACGTGAACAGCGAACAGCGTGAATACGTGAAGGTCAAGTAAGTGAACAGCGCATATTACCTTAAAAGAACATGTCTTAGATACGTACCCTATGACGGTTTTCATAGTTTTCTGCACGCTAGGATCTATATATTAAAATGCTAGGTTTAGATGTTTGTCTCCAAAGAAAAGTTTATATGTTTATCTCCAATGTTTTCTACAATCAGATCTCGAAAACCACAAATGTTAAAAACGTGCCGGTTTCGCTGGTCGATTCCAAATTTTGTGTAGATTGTCCAGTTCTAATTGAATATTTAAAAAACGTGGCCGTCATTTCTTTATTGCATTTTTAGGGTACACAGGAAGTGTTGAAATTTTAAAAACAGTAAAACATAATATTCTATGAGTCATACATTCCAACAACATATTTGTATACAGGGGTTGTATGTCTCTCAGACGTTTGGTCAAATTATAATGAAAAACGAATGATAGCCATTTCTCCAGGCTAAGATGAATCTTTATTTTTGGAGTGTTTTGCCTAATGAATACCATATATCACTGACATTATAATTAATTCTGTATGTAATGTATTTGCTTATTACATACTGCATGCAAGAAGAAAGAAAACACTGACCATACATGAATTAGAAACTCCAACCGGAAGTAGGCTCAGTCTCGCAAACGGAGCGAGATATTGAAAAGAAACTCCCCTTTATGGTACCCTTTGCCGATTTTTATCAAGACGTCCTTCACTTGTGTCTCTAGAGGGGCATGTACAGATCTTGTGAGGAATGACAAAGAGATTGATGCTCATATGTGAATGAGTTGCTGTTTAGAGAGCACAGGTTCAGCTAGTTTAAAATTAATTTGTTAACATCACCGTACATATTTTTCCACAGAATCTCTACAAATAATTGCGGCAGATTGATAAAATATGGTTCTTAATTTATCAACAGAGTCGCCGTTTTCGTTGATTTATATTCACTATTATTTTTCGTTTGGTCATTAAAAATTGGCACATAATGTTATCATTATTATAATTAATATGAAAAAAAAGTGAAATACCGTTCTTCACCTAGTTGAGAATAAGGTTATGCAATATATCATATATGAAGGTGAAGAAATAAGTGAATTAAGTAAGCAACGAAGAGAAACCCCCTGGGCGTTGCTCCTCTCGATACCTGTGAGATATACAAATAACGAAGAGTAACGCATTTGACGTTGCCCCTGTCAATATCAATAAACTAACTAAATAATAAATTGTAAATCCTTTGGGTTTTCCCCTGTCAATATGAGTAAAAAATAATAAATAAGTAACTAATAGCAGCGCCTTTGGCATTGTCCCTCTTAATATGAGAGAAATACATAAGTACCGAAGAACAAGGTCTTCACCGTTATCCTTGTCAGTTCCCATACAAGTTGCCGCATCCCTTCTTGCATAAATCTTGACTCGAACGCCATCGGAAATGTCACTAATCAATTTAGCGATACTAAAAACTGTGTATTCGCCACTAATTTCGGTCGTTTGTTGATTATTTTTACACGTCACCCTTTTTCACCCCTCTTAAAGGTATCTTATCCCCACAATATTTTTATCTAGATTGTATTGTAAGTCATATGTCAATTTTTTTCAGAAGTTGAAACTAGGTATATATATATATATATATATATATATATATATATATATATATATATATATATATATATATATATATATATATATATATATATATAACATAAATTTTAAAGTACCTCTTTGCCTTTGAAGCCTCACCTCACTCTTTGGATAAGAAGCAAAACAGTTCTATTTAGCATACGGTCTCTTTTAAACTGTAGTCTTTTCGATAAAATCCCTTTGAAGTGTACCTAGTCAACGGTGTGCATTTGTATACGATCAAACACGCACACACATCCTGACATATATACAAACAAACAATCATGTTTAGATAGTAGATAGTAGATATATTTATAATACTAATATTCATAAGTACAAATAATTATGTCAAAGCTACAAAAAGCAATGTAACAACGTGTACTTACATGAAATAAAATCACAGAATATATCCAACCATGGAAAACCGTATGAATAACGTTACGCTAAAACCCATAGAGAGAAATTACTATGCGTAATTAAGAGTTCGTTGCAGTAACTGGAAGTACAAAAGGCGACATTTTCCCCCTTACCTATCACAATATTTTATTTAATTTATTTTGTATTTGGTCTAGGAATTAATTCGTGCGGTTGGTACGCACACATTGAAGCTGTAGTACAAACACAAAATACATAAATACCTTAAGAAAAATATTGTCCATCGCTAGCCACCACTTTCGCCCATCTGTCAGGCAATGTACGGATTCCGTGGCGAAAGAAGTCCTCATCCTTGGAAGCGATCCAGTCAGAGACCCATGTTTCGATATCTTCTGAAGAAGTAAACCGCTGTCCAATCAAATCGTTGTTCATGCAATCGAACAAGTAGTAGTCCGAAGGACCAACGTCTGGTGAATACGGCGGGTGGGGTAAAACTTCCCATCCGACATTTTCTAAATAGGTTTTGACCGGTTTTGCGACATGTGGGCGAGCGTTATCATGTTGAATAATAAGTTTATCATGTCTGTTCTCCCATTCTGGTCGTGTTCTGACCAGAGCTTGCTTCAAACGCATTAATTGTCGTCGATAACGTTCTCCATTCATAGTTTCACCCGGTTGCAGCAGCTCATAGTACACCACACCTTTCATATCCCACCATATGCACAGCATAACCTTTGCACAGTGAATATCTCGTTTTGGTTGTGATGGACCTGGTTCACCTGGTTTCACCCAGGCCTTTTTTCGTTTAGGGTTCTCGTAATGGATCCACTTCTCATCACCCGTAATAATTCGATGCAGAAACCCCTTTCTGCTCTGTCATTGAAGCAGCAATTCGCGAATGGTTTTTCGTCTTTCAACGTCTCTGTCTTTCAATTCATGTGGAACCCAATGTGACATCTTTTGAATCATTCCCATGGCTTTCAAGCGTTTGGAGACTGTTGTTTGATCAACGCCTAATGCTGCTGCAAGTTGTTCCTGCGTTTGACACGAATCCTGCTCGAGCAATGCTGTCAATTCTTCGTCTTGAAATTTTTTTGGCTGTCCAGCTCGCTCTTGGTCTGCCAAGCCGAAATCACCACTTCTAAACCGTGCAAACCACTTCTGACACGTTCGCTCAGCTAGAGCATGGTCACCATACACTTCCACCAAAATACGATGACTTTCAGTCGCACTTTTCTGCATGTTAAAGTAATGCAGCAGGACACCCCGCAAAAACACTTTATCAGGCACAAATTGCGCCATGTTCACTTAACTACAAACTGGTGTTGTTGACGCTTTAATCCACTGCCCTATACTACGAACGATACGCGATGACAGGGGTTTGCAACACATGTGTGTATACACGGAACTGTGGGACGCTCCGTTCGTTGCGCCATCTCTTGTCCACCCGCACGAATTAATTCCTAGACCAAATATTTTCATGTAGCTTCTCTGTACTTCCTTTTGTATCTTTTCTTTTTCCAGTCCTGTACTCTATCAAATATGATCTCTTACTGTACCACGCTAAAACCTTGTTGCTAGTATTGTGATTTATTCATTACAAATGCCATTTATATGACGCTATCCTTCAGTGCTGGTTCATATTTTACACACGTGAAAATATAATGGTTCCAAGCAGAAGAAAGTAGAACGCTTTATCTTGTATCACAATGATCTTGTTATGAAAGATTCCAACGTAGAGGATGTTTCTTTTGTTGTCTGGAACTCTTCGCTATAACTTTACAGATATACTAAAGTATAAATTACATAAATTACCTATTCTTTCATTTTAATATGACATTTCTCCTGTTACTTTTCTAAATATCGGTATAAGTATTCTTAGTCGTTACCAAAAAGGTCTAGTTGAGGAAAATTAATTGTATAAGAATGTTAGTTATAGAAGAGTTTTATTAGGACAGCAATGTCTTATACTTCCACATTGAAATGGCTTACCAGGTAGATATTGTCATGTTACTAAAATATTAAGTTCTAGTTTGAAAATTGAAAACATTGAGCATTAGAACGAAAACGATATATCTTAATAATGTTACATTTATTATTTTTAGTGTGCGCTAGTCATATTAATATTACTACAATTAAACGTATTGTGACTTGTCTTATAAATTATTATTCTGACACAATAATGAAGTTAAATGTGTTATTCAATGAACTTGGTTCATAAAGGAAATAATATTCAATTACCATATCCTTTCAAGAGGAGATTCTTGTTAACTAGACAAGATTTTGAAGGTAGGAGTGCTCATATTCAATTCTTTCGCGGCTATTTACAAGTAAACTGTTGAAGATAGTTTTAGATAAATATAAATTAATAATTTACGATTTATTTCTCGTTTTATGCTGCAAATTATCTTGAAGCCTAGTTTTGTATCTCACTTTTTCAAACTTGACAAAGAGCTTACAATAACTCTTCAAAAACGATTCAAAGGGTAACCAAAATTACTTGTTATTATTAATATCTCTCCAATAAGATAGATTTTAGAAATTAACATGCTTTACACTTGAATTGGGAATCATATCCGATATTGCTCTAACAATAAGTATCCAATGCTCACAATTACCTAAGTATTTTATTTTTGTTCAAGTAGAAATAATAATATTAAACCTGGACTAAATTAGATCTAAATGATAATATAGTTCATGAAGTTCATATTTATTTCAGCTTTTCTTCGCAATAGTTTACTTCCAAATCAGTTTTCTGATGTGGAGGAAGTGCTCAAGGAAGATAAGAGAGCTATTCCCTGCAATTGTCCTCCAGCATGCGACGAAGTTAAATATAATATTGAAAGCACACAAATTCCAACGTAAGTAACCAACTATATTAATATACCGTATTTGTATAAAGAATAACTAAAACTTTGTTAGTTATTCAACATATCGTCATGTCTCAACATAAGGAAATTATCATAATTTATTAAGTGTTGGAATAGGAGCTGATTTATAGGTGAAGCAATCACTTCTGCAACAAAGAACCGTAAGTTCGATTTGACAATATTGCATCTAAACGGTACCGGTACGTTGAAGTTGACTCGTTTTCTTTCACTTTCTAATTTCCACCGATTCTTTCAACATTGTTCACTAGTGTTTGCCATCTCTCTTCTGTAGCCTACAGGCCTTAAATCTGAGATATTAAACTAAATACTATTATAATTATTTTTCCATGTTTTATCTATTAGGGCTACATAAATAATCTTATGGAGAGACAGCCCTAGTAACATGTTCTGCTATAACATAATCCATTTATCGTTTATGTATAATTTATCACTTACAGATTACTCATCAAGAACTGAGAATCTTCTACATACTATGGCGGCTCCTTCTATATATTGCATGGTTGTATAGCAGGCCCGTATCCACGAAGGATCTAGGGGGCCGCTCCCCTAAATTTTTACTACCCCCTAAAATTTTCACGATAGGCTTGCAAATAACTATAGGGTCTAATATGGTGATAAAAACTATAATATGGTTGAATCACCCCCCCCTAATTTTACCGCCCCCCTACATTTTTGGGCTGACTACCGGCCTGTTGTACAGCTCCTTCATTTTTAACCTCAAAGAATCTTTTGCAAAGTCAGATTAGAGTTTGGAAAAAGCATTTGGTTGGTCCGAATGAAATGTCATTTTTGAAGTCTGATGGCAAAACTCACCTCCGTATTACAACACAGAGATGAATTAAGGTCACGCATGTAACGTCATATTACCTCTGTACACTTCCAGCAAACAGGTTGGGTACCGAGATAGACAGTGCGTTTTTAAACTGTGTCGTATAAAGGTGCACCATTTAGAGCACACAATTTTTTCTTCCGAGTTCAAACTTGAGCATGCTTCACAGTAAACCACAACAAATATTAACAGTGCATTTGGGACAGGAATAGCATATGAACGCTCCACTCGTCGTGTGTTTGTGACATTTCGTTTCTCTGACACAGTGTAGAATAATAAAACCCGTCCGCACCGACCAACATTACCTTTAAATGAGTTCCTTTGAAACATCATAATGGGAGAATCTAGGAAAAATGTTTTTGTCATTGCAGACGAATTAGGCATGCACCATACCATAGTCGTTCGGCTTTCCCATGTAATCGGTAAGGTGAATGTTGGACTCATGTGTCTCACATGAGTTAGAACTGGTCAACAATAATCGCCGTTTGAGGTGAGCACTTATCTGAGTGTAAGAAATAACGGAAAAAACTTCCATTCATTGGATTGTCAGCTTTGATTAAGCTGTATCTGCTACGACAATTGTATACAGTCACGGCAGTATTTCGATATTGATAAAATTCCAAGAAGCTTTCCAAAAGTTCTAAAAGATGTTGTTGATGGTATGGTTATCTATGATGTGGTTCATCTATCATATCTTCCTCAGTCGAGGTGAAACTATCACCACGAATTTAAAGAGAACTGATATCCATTAAATGCTCTGAAACTTTACCTTAAACATCCAGAAATGTTCAAAACACTTGATGCCGTGATCTTACACGAAAATTCGCGCGCAAATGTTGCCCAAGGAACCTTGCAGTTTGAAGCTCTTCCTCAACACTGAATTCTACACACATTCCCTTCATCAACTATAATCTCTCCCGACATCTAAAGCATCTGTTTGGAAATTCCTTTATTCACAGTGGAAGTTTCAAACACCTTTTTGGAAACTCCTTTATTCACTGTGGAAGTTTCAAGCACCTTTTGATTCCTTTATTCACTGTGGAAGTTTCAAGCACCTTTTGATTCCTTTATTCACTGTGGAAGTTTCAACCAAATCCGCATTGTGCGTTGCTGGTTATGATCTCGCTAAAATATGTCATATTGCCCTATGTTCGCAGTTTAGGGAATGTTTCCCCCTTCATCCCCCACATTAGCCGATATACAAAAACATGTATGTTCTACTTTTGATTCCTTTATTCACAGCAGGTGTTTCAAGCAAATTGGCACTGGGAAAATTTTCCTTGTAGGTCTAGTTATTACATTCCTAGAACAGTTATTGGCAATATTATTAAATTTTCAATATGAAATTTTTGTCGTAGTACGTTACTCTAATGGATCTACAAACGATTCCTTCGAATTCTATAAAATTCATTCATTCGAATTACTGAACGTCTCATGAATGTTTTTCTTCAGAATGTAGTGGTGAAATGTTGTTTCGTATCACAATTCGAAAACAAATGTGAATATATCATTATCTCTTCACTAAAGTTGAAATATTCAAAAAGCCCAAAATTTCCCAAGAAAAAAATAGCGAAAAAAACTTGGTTTTCTTTTTCTTTTTTCTTTTTTCTTTTTTCTTTTTTGTTTTTGTTTTTACAAAAGGTTCCTTTTTTCGAGCCCTTGCATCTCTGTCTGACTTTGCCTAGTATATGCGATATTAACACAGGATCTATATTTCACAGTCTGGTCCAAAGACTATCATCAAATCCTAGAAAAATTAGATGGAAGCATCGGAAGGTAAACTCCTTCAAACAAAGAAAAAAGAAAAAGGGAGAAACAAAAGTGCTCAACATGTCCACATACGTCAAAGTTATGCCTGAACATACCCACAAAATTGTGTACATAAACGGCTTGAATCCTCCTTTTTTCAACTCGGTTAAAAATAGCCTTTATCGACTTTCTCCAAAGCTACGCATGAGGATTTACAGTCACCTATACCGTTTGTTAATAGCTTCAGGAGATTTTCATCTTCGTATATGTTTCATCTTCGCATATTTTTTCGTTAAAAGCTTTCGATATTGTAGAATTGAAATATAAATAGTTAACATGTAGTTTGCATAATTTTTGTAATATAAATTGTCTAACAAACGTACTTAAATTTATGAAAGCAAAAATTATAATTTCAGAGAAATAGTGGAAGCACAATATCTTGACATCTACTTACAAGTGTTCTTCAAGGACCTTGCTGCTGTAAAATACAGAACTGACCTAATGTTTGGATGGCAAGGTCTACTGGGTAAGATTTTTTTATTTATTAGAATCACGAATTTACGTTGAATGTATAAGAAAATTTTATCATACTAAACATAGGTTTAGTAGAAAAATATTATCCGACATTTAAACCGAAAAATTAATACAAGTTTTTTGATTCACTATCAAAATCAAAGATATCCCTTATTTATCCAGATTGATTATATATGAATCAATTGAATTGGAGTTTTGTCCGATTAAGCATCGAGGCTATATAAGACGTGTGGTCTGAATCATAATGACCTCTCACCGTGAATCGAAAAGAATCTCCGGCGCAACATAATGTGTATAGATTTAGGCATAATGTATGTATTTTACTTGTTTATTTTTCCGCCTTAGTAACTGTGAGTTCATTTCTTCGTCAGAAAATACAAAATTATTAAAAACTCTTCAGATAACTAACTGTACATTCAAATAATGAGACACAGCAATACTGACAAAATAACAGCTTTGATAAGTTTAGTTCATTAATTTCAGTTTTTAATCCCCATGCTCAACACAAGAAGTAAGTTTTAGTCTTGGTTTTAAAAAGATAAACTTGATTAAAGATATTTTTCTGTTATAGAATAGGTGATAATGTAACAATAACTTTACATGAATTTCGTAAATGTAAAATTCGTATTTACCTAACAGAATTTGGAAATCTATTATACAGTTTTTTTACTATGTGCGTATTGAGGTTTTGTTAACCTGAAATTTTGTACATGAATATGGTTAGTAGTTTTCCTATTGTATTGATATAAATCGAAACTTATATCGCACTCATATGTATAAATATTTCGAGAATGTATAATAGGCTCGCACGGTAATAGTAATATACCTGCCGGTCGATAAAACAACATTGATTAAAATATAAGATTATTTTTTATTATCATCTTCTGCATGTAAAAAGTTTTGTTTCATGGAGGGAATTACCCCACAAATTGATTCTGACAATAGAATTGATTTGATCCAGCCTTAATGTATAGACATATTTATTTCATGTTTGATTAGATTGAAGTCGACTTTCTGTCGCAGTAAAGGTAAAATATTATTTTGCAATCGTTTTGCCGATCTTCTATCCCAACTCTTTTCATAAGTAAACTAACTTACGGGTGTCCAGAAATCAACAATTGCGCAACTGGAATTAAAATTAAATTAAATTAAATGAAAATGAAATCTTTCAGTTTAACGTTCCACTATTATGAGCTTTAGACTAACAGAAACGGATAGATTAAGGCAAGTGAAGATGAAGGAATTGGCGGAAACGGAAGTACTCGAGAAAATCCATGGACATGATGCTGTCCACCAGAAACTCACTTTGCCGGGGATCGAATCAGGGACCCCACGCACAAGAGGTAAGCGCTTTACCGCTGAGTCACGGTTTCCCCTGCAATTCAAACAGGTATTTTATTCATCGCCTATCTTCAAGTTTTATGAGCATAAAATTTACAAATTTTTGCAAATGACGATTTTGTCTTTTTTTATAGTGTTTATTGGCAAAGTAAGTGTTTTTTTAAAAAGATGTTTTGTCTTTTGAATTGTTGAATTTTCCTCCATTTTTTTAAAAAAAGAAATCGATTCCAATTGATTTTTAAAAGTTATTTTAAAATGGAAGTAATATTTTTTCATTTTTCAAAATAAATTTTATCCTTGTATTTCTTATTAGCATGTTTCTCGCACGGGTGAGGATGGGTTTTTGGAAAGAATTAAACCCTCTTTCCTTCCTGCATTTCAACGAAAGTGTAGTGATAGTGATTCTATTGCCCTCTTGCCTAGTGTCAATTTGAGCCACACGAATTGATTTGTATTTATTATTGAAGTATTTTCACAGAGTATCTTCATAGCGACGTAAAACAACACTTTGTCATTATTACAATTTCCGCTCAAAGTAACTTGCATATATTCGGAAACATTATTCTTTTCTTAGTTAATAATTACGGTTAGTAATAGGGCTCCTTCGTAGCTAAGCGGTTATCGTAGACGACCCACGTTCAATTCCCGGCGGAAGCTGATGTGGTTCGGATTCCACGTTAATTAGTAGGTCCATGTTTCATATGTACCGTGTCCTGCGAAAACGAACTAAGCGCCACTTTCATACTTTTGAGAAAATTACGTTTAAAGGTTGATGTCCAGCATTAGTGTAGGCGTAATCAAAAGTGAAATTATGTTTCTTTTTTTGGAAAGGTGTTTATTTTCCTCTCTTTTCGATTGTGCAAAACGTTCTAATGCTTATCAGGAACCAATGGTCGCATTTACGTGGATTTTCAAAATTTGGCGCTTAGTTCACTTTTGCATAACACGGTACATATAGCCTCAGTGCTGCACGGGACGTTAAACTCAAAATCAACTCAACTCAATTAGGGTTAGTAATAATTAGTTAATAGTTAATAACAACGAATAGTATCTCTAAGCAACTGCCTCTTCAGTTGCTACCACTGATTTTTTTTTAAATGACAAATGCTGAAAGTTATAATATTTTTCCTTTCATTGATTTTCAGTATCCGTTGGAGGAATCGCAGGTCTTTTCTTGGGATTTAGTCTAATCAGTGTGATTGAGGTCGTCTACTGGGTAATCTTCAAAGCTGGAAAGAAGCTTATTTGCAGATCTACAACAGAACTCACGAACAACGTGCGTCGTGAGAGAATTTTCTACCCTCGAAATCAATTGGTTCCTTGAATTTTTGTATGCTCGTTTGTTTTAAAGAATTGCCTTGAAGAAATGACAAATACATCAGAGAATGTAGAGATATTCAATTTATGTTGTTTAACGTTTATTAATGGCTGTTCGCCATCCATGAAGAACGATTGTGACTATATCAGAGAATGCAACCATTGCAAAGAGATATCAGTAATATTTAACTAAATTATGATCGTGAAACTCCAACGTTCATCAGATTGGAGGAAACTGCAAAAGCGCCCCAGTGAACTGCTAAGCTGCAAATTCAGCTTCCAATTGGTCAATATAAACGGAAGTTCTTGAACATTGGAACTATGTATATTGAAAGAAGAAAATGTAACCTTTTCCCTGAAAGAAAATTCACTGCCTCTGTGTGCTTTAGAAAATAACCGTTGATTGGCATTTTCTTAAGTGCTGTCACAAACTGGTTTATATAATTCTCTTACATTGGATTGAAACTGACTAATCTCGCATAGGATAGCCATGCAATTCACACTTGGCATTTTCTGTAGCAGTTTTTGTCATAAATGTAATTCCCTAATTAAAAATCAGTAATCATTATGGAAAACCCGTAAGAGTTGGCGTTTCAAACACTATATCACAAATTATCAAGTATTATTATTAAGCAAGCTAAGCTCTATGTAAAAAAGCCTTCGTCACTGAAATGATGATTAGAACTGAATGTAGCTCCAATTATTTAGCACATTAATATGTAAATATTCATATCGAATAAAAATTAGAAAATGTGGAAGAAAAATACATACATAGCATATATTAATGACTCACTATTTTAATATAAAGTATTAGTATATTTTTGAGCAGTTATCTTGTTATGGTCTACGTTTAATTTAAATTCTTATTCAAATAATTCAAATTTAAGTTATGTTTATAATGTAAAGAAAAAAGATTTTATTCATAATTGTATTCTGTTCGATTATAAAATGCGATAAACTCGAAGAGTGTGACACTTCCTTATAAAAAGTAGACTTACAATACAATAAAGAAAATGCATATAGTAGCAGATGTCCTTAAAGTTTACGATGCACAACAATCCATTTTACCATGTCAGCAAGGGCGCCGATTATGAAGGGGGCGAGGGGCCCCTATTGTGTGTTCATGTGACACCCCTATTGTATTTGTGAATATACAATATTTGGCATAATTTGAGTGCAATTTATCTTAAAATCTTCATATATATACCTTCTGCATCTGAATGCCCCCCTCCCAAATTTACAGAGAAATCGGTGCACTTGTATGTTGGTCCCGTCGTTCCGCACAGGAGACATAAAATATGACGAAATTATTATTTCTTTACAATTTAAAAATCAGACTGGCAACATTGAAAACTGTTTACAGGGGATGATCATAGATAGATCAGTTTTCAATGTTGCCAGTCTGATTTTTAAATTGTAAAGATATAATAATTTCGTCATATTTTATGTCCCCTGTGGGGGGCTCCGGGACCGACATGGTTAAACGAAGTTCCTTTACTGTAACTGTATCTGATGTGAAAGTCCTCTGCAGGTAACAGAATTGAAGTCTGCTACGTACAAAAGTTAAAAATTCACAGCATGAAGAGGGCCTATACTTTGTTTATGATATTCAAATTTAAATACATAATATTCTAATTATAATATTGTTGAAACAGAACTTTATATATTTGTTGATTTGATTATAAGAATATTATTAGTACTGTATAGTGTTAAATATAATCATCTTATAGTTTATGCTCTACACTGATTACAAAAAGAATATGGACATCCAAAAGGAAGTAATGTGGAAATACCATATTTACATGGGTTGTTGGTAGAGGTCTGTATATGCCTGATCTACCACAGAACATTTGACACTGGATAGAATAGGTTAGCTCATTTCATTCAGTTAACAAATTTTGAGCCAGGTCTATTATATTCTTGGGAGAGACTGAATGATCATTCCTCAAAACGAAACAACAGTGCCTGTTCTACATCAATTTTGACACCTTTGATATGAGGAAAGATGTGTGTATGCACGTCAGCCCAGTTAAGTATACCAGCGACAAACGTATCCACGCCTGGACAGCAGGAGCATGACGTGCTGCCACATCATATCAACATGACAGCCTAAGACGAATGTCACGTTTAGGGTATCATGTAGTACCACCTGCAACTGCGTGCTAGATTCAGGACTACGTTCATGGGATACGATCGCCAAATTTCCACGCACACCTTGCAGTCGTAAACCCTGATACTTGTGATGACACGAAAGAAGCAACTGGAGGATGAATACCGCAGCAATGTGTTTAATGAAAATAATCAGATCCGTTTCGGTGCTCGTAATGGTCATTTTTGACATTGCGCCACACAGGCTGTACGTCAGGTATCATCACGTGGTAGCCATAGCTTACAATAGTTACTGTTCTTTGGAATTCATGCATGGAGTATTAAATACTCTTATGCACGCTCAGAACATCACCTGACCTATTCTTTTTGCTGCTCCCGAACAGTGAGGAAGGTAACACACCAATGCGCCCATACACTGCTAGTGCTTTCTAGCGTGACCTTTAAAAAGGGTACAAAGCTCCCCTGCTTTGTAAAATCACCCAACATATCCCTAATTGAGCATCAGGTTCTATCCGCAAGCCATGAAAAAAACCAATACAACTATAAGAATAGATGAAAAAAAGAGTGTACATATTCATCAGAATGATATCCGACACTTCTGCAAACGTTCCCATACAGGACTACATTACAGCTGAGAGGAGAACGGTGGTAGTGTGCTTGCCTCTGGTTCGTGGGGTCTCTGGTTCGATCTCCATCCAAGTAAGTCTGTAGTGGACAACATTATGTCCGTAGGTTTTCATGGTTTACTCCTGTTTCCTCTCACATTCTAATTCCACCGATTCATCTATCATCAGTCACTTGCCTTAATCATCGGTCTCCCTTATTGTAAAGGGCGTAATCATGGTACATAAATTGCAAGATTTCATTTCATTTCTTTTTTCAATTTTACACTACAGCTAAGGTCACACAAGACATTGATATGTTTTCTGACACATCCTATACATTCTATATACATCATTAAGACTATCTATTTATTATCTTGTACATTTTGTATATAATGTTTGCATAAAATTTAATTCTCGTAAGTCATGGCTTCATTTTTGGAAGTTCGTTTTTTTCATTTTCTATCAGTGTATACTTTTTCTAAAGTTATGATACTTTATCCTAGTAAATTTTTATCCTTGTGAAATGACAATAAATATGATAGTCTAAAGACTGGCCTTCAATACTTTAGCAAAGCCTTTATTAGTTTACTTAATTTTATGTACCATGGTTAACTTCGAATTTAGAAAATAACTAGTTGTTACTAAACCATTTGCATGCTAACAAGCAACGTACAGAACAAGGCACGATCAGATCCGATTCATACTTCGCCCAGAGAACATATAATAGAAAAGAAGAAAAATGCCAAATTAGAGCTGCCCTTATCCAGAAACACCGGAGATATGCTCCGCAACATAACGCACCACGCGACAATATGATATAAGGTAAACGGCACAAGATACCCGTCTATGTCGAAAACGGAAAGGATGGGCAGCACCAGGATATCAAGATATTTGATATGTTATAACACTGATTTGGAGGCCATCTTGAAAGCCGCCATCTTGGATATAGCGTAAGGTATTGAAATGAGAAGCGGGGTGTATGATATATCAATGTAAGGTAAAATGGAAAAGGAAAACCAATGATGTAACCGCGAAAAACATATGTATGATGGTATGGATGGGACGAAGTGTAGAAGACTCGGGCAAAACAAACGTGTATTCGAAGGACAGAATAATAGGGCAAGACTCCACGATAAATGGTACGCGACAAGTAACTGCAACAATGTCTGTGCATGGAACTGCATCCACCTTGACAGATTATGCCTTCCGAGGATATTGGGATTCCGTTTGGAACAGTGAAAACCACAATTGCAACCCGCGATACGATCACTCGTTTGGAGACTACATAATCTACAAAGGACTACTTCTTATGGAACAGCAATTCGGCACCTCACTCCGGAGTGTAGGACGTATCATCTTGGATTGGTGATCAAAAGCGCGACCTACCTGTGATTGAAGCCCACTCCTGGACACCGTTTTGTACGTTTCTTGTTCAATTTTCTTGTTGTTTCGTGTGAACAAAAGACATTTCGGCCCACGTTTGTTTAAACAACACTATCTGAAACAAAGTGCGTACGGATGGGAAGGCCAGCCCTGTTGTAGCTTACAGCCCTGTTCTAGCTTACATTTCTTTAGGAATGTATCTTTTCCTTTGCACGGTTTGCTACACTGTTTCACGACGGTCCCAAATAGTCACAATATCAGAGAAAAGCACCAATATCCTCGGAAGGCATAATCTGTCAAGACGGATGCATTTCCATGCACAGGCACTGTTGCAGTTACTTGTCGCGTACTATTTATCGTGGGGTCTTGCCCTATTATTCTGCCCTTCGAATACACGTTTGTTTTGCCCGAGTCTTCTACACTTCTTCCCGTCCATACCGTTACACATATGTTTTTCGCGGTTACATCATTGGTTTTCCTTTTCCATTTTACCTTACATTGATATATCATACACCCCGCTTCTCATTTCAATACCTTACGCTATATCCAAGATGGCGGCTTTCAAGATGGCCTCCAAGTCAGTGTTATAGCATATCAAATATCTTGATATCCTGGTGCTGCCCATCCTTTCCGTTTCCAACATAAACGGGTATCTTGCGACGTTTACCTTATATCATATTGTCGCGTGGTGCGTTATGTTGCGGAGCATATCTCCGGTGTTTCTGGATGGGGGCAGCTCCAATTTGGCATTTTTTCTTCTTTTATATTATATTTTCTCTGGGCGAAGTATGAGTCGGATCTGATGGTGCCTTGTTCTGTACATTGTTTGTAAGAAAAAATATATATCTTACTCTTAATCTTCGACGAATCGGATTAATCAATGGGACATTTTGTTCTATCGATGAGATAATTGTTGAATTATATAAGACATTATCAACGTAATTGGGGCCATGTTTACTGAATGAGTGAATTATGTCCTTCAAGCCAGTCTTTTGAGAGAATCACATTGCACTGATATAATTGTGTTAATTTCGTAGAAGCCCAACCCAGTACAGTGGCAGATTTTCGGCCTATTCCTTTCTTGAGCTGCGGTTATAAAATTATTAGTCGATTTCTGCGTAGAGTCGCAATCTATAATTACCCAACCTATCGGTCCTATACATTATGACGCGTTGTCACATAAACAAGCTCAATATATTATTGACTCTATAAAAGACGGCATTGCTTAACGTCAAAATGTTGATCATTGTGAACGATTTTAACTGCCTTGGACTATTCTAATGCCTTCGACAGAGTGCATCATACATATTTATTTATCTGCAATCTTATTAATTTGGCCCTACTTTTTGTTCCTAGATCAAACTGCTGCACAATAATTAGCTGTTAAGCTTGAAATTAATATCCACCTTAGTTCATCATTTCGTATTAGTAATAGCATTCAACAGATGGTCTGTTAAATCGTCAGCTCTTCATCTTAAATATTGATTTCTATGAAATATACTTCATGGCTTTCAAGGTCACTGTCTATAGCACTTCTGTGAAAGTTTATTCCTTTATTAATGATGTTACTTGTTTCACGACTGGTCACGTCCATTTAAATATTTTGACACAGTACGTAGCAACTAATGATTAATAAGTATTTGGTTTATTTTACTAAATACCTTTACTAAGTCTCATTCAGTTTTCATGAATGTGTCTTTCCACGTTTTACAAGTGCATATAAGTGAAGCACGTTGGTAAATAATTGTATATGTTCGTCTTTCTAAATTTCATAAATCATTTATATAAATTAAGAATAGTATTGGATCTAGTTCAGTTCTTTGTGAAGCTCTTTGTTCTACTTAAACCTAGCTTGGGATGTTTTTTCAAACAACCGTTAAACGAAAATCCGTATTCCACAACTTTCAAGCTTGTTTAAGAGGTTTTCATATAATATTGTATCGAATTCTTTGGCTAGATCTAGGAAAATTGCAGTAATATTTTAAGCTTTATCAATATTTTTATATATGAGGACGATTTAACTTCAGACCTTCGTTATTTCTTATCTAGTATATTTACAAAAATAAACTAAAAATTCAGAAGTACTATGTATGTAGTACAACCCATTACAATTAAGTGTTACTTCCAGTTTCTTGTGCTTTTCCTTTTTGCATGTACTATAACTGTTAAAATTACATTTGTTTCTGGCATTTTATTGTTGTAAATTTTGGCTTTTTCCTTGATGCTTATGAATTTTATATATCTGTACCAAACAAAATAGGTGAATGCTCAAAATGTGAAATTCATCGTGAGTTTTCTTTTCTTTTAGATAAAATTTTTATTATTTGCTGTTTTCAGGTGAATTTATATCATGAATATCTTTATTTATTAAAATTTACTTGTAACGATGTGTATTATTTTGGATGTATTTCTACTTATATACATGCAGTATTAAACCTACAAGATTAGAAATTCGTGAGAATTTGATTGCTGGTTTTCTGACATCCATTCTCCTAACAGGAACTAAAATTCTGTGTAGGATTTTTACTTGTTTTTGTTAATTTAATCTAGATAATATATATCAGAAATCTGACAAACTCTATGAGATACACAAAGAAGTAAAAACATATTTGGTGCCATGCATATAATGTTAGCATATTTCATTTTATCTACACAATATGTTAAGTGAGAATCTTGTTCAGTGGATGGTTATTTAGTGTAATGAAAGAATCATATTTAAATACAAGAAGAATAAAATATTACGAAATGTATGAAAGAATTATTAATACAGTGGACAACAAAATGAACCATTCGTGGAACTAAGATTGAAAGTTAATCCTACAAGATTCGAAATCCATGGGATATTTGATTATTTGTTTTCAACAGCTTTCCTTCTATTGAAAATTTAAACGTGACTTTGTGTTAGTAAATATGGATGTTGTCGTTACTTTTATGGTAATATAATGCTCAATACATTCATTTAACTGGTGCTGTCAAAGGTACAATTAATGTTGTTTCTGAAGACTGATAGATTTTGAATACGGAATAACGTAGGTAAGGTAAGTATACACAATAAAATACATTAATTAAAAAAATATGTTTTATTTCAATAATAACATACAAAAGCCTGACGTGATTCCCATAAACAAATACTTTTTTCTTCCTTGATGCTTTCCCATGTCCAGTTCCTCTTCCTGTAATCTCAAGTTCGATTACCTATCCATCTGGGACATCGTCCAGTTGCAACACCATTGCCGGGTGTTATTAGTAGGGCTTAAATTTTTGTGCTGGTAGGAATTGTTGAAACAGTGTTTTCAAGATAGTACATGATATTTGGGATTGCAAACTTCAAATTTATGTCTTCCAAATTCTACCAAAAGCAAGTTTCACCACCCAATCAACAACTTCTCACCAAATTTTATACTTTCATTCGTTATCCGTATATGTTGTACTGATGTAGATCTCAGTTCTTTCTCTTTCCATCCAGTGTTAAGGATGATGTATTGCGCCATTACGTTATCTACAACACTGAACGAATGTTTGTTTAAAATATGTCGCAATATTGTAGAAAAATGTCAAAAAATAAGCTCAGGAAAGCATGAGGTGGACAAATGGAAAAGTTCCCCGATCTCTCTTATTTTGTAGAGAATGTAAATACTAACGCGACAATATGAAAACTTGCTGAAACTATGAAATTTTGCTAATCGTTACTAAAGCGTTTAAATTAACTAATTATCTTTGTTGAAATAAAAGACCTTGAGTCAATGTTAGAAAATTCTTGTCCATAGCTAATGTATCGATTGGGAACACAGAACTTTATAGGGTAGAAAAGCTCGTCGAAGTTGTTAACTCAAATTTTATTTTTTATTTTTTCTTACCTATAAGTTTTCAACACATATCCTTTAATATATATTGTATTCTCCATTGACGTTACTACATGCAGTACAATAATATGTCTTCACATTAAAAAAAAAAAAGAATTCCTTTGTGTCCCAGGTTCGCTTCCCGGTGGGGCTATTCGGTTGAAAAAGTGTAAAAGCTTTTTCAGGTCAGCCATCCTGTGTGAGTTTTTTCCTGGGTTTTTGAAATTTACACCAAGCAAATGGCGGGATGGACCTCACATAATGGTCCCAGGCCGCTTTCTTCCTTCTACATTCCTTTTCTTCTCCGTAATTCACCAGAGAGTGAGAACGCCAAGGAACATCATCCTCACACGTAACGGGCTAACATAGCCAAAGATGTCAAAAGCCCAGAAATCTGATTTTTAGTCCCCCTTCGTGTCCGTAAATGTTGAACACTGCTCCTCACAGTATAAATTACTCCTGACAAATTGAGGAAGCCTATCGTTTCCAATAGTGAAATGATGAATGTTGTCAAATTCAATATGATTCCATTTCACTTTTCTACGCCTTTAAATGTCAATAAATAGGTCAAATTGAGGGGATGAGCGCAACAGTGGTCTAACACACATTTTTAAAAATGGAGAAAAATAAAGTTAAACATAAACACATGTGGTTTTCTGTATAATGTATATATGTACAATGTATGACACATTCAGCCACTTGTTCTTTCTTTTGGTATATTGTACAGAAAACCACATGAGTTTAAGTTTAATTTGATTTTTCTCCATTTCTAAAAATGTGGTTTAGACCACTGTTGCGCTCACTCCCTCAATTGTGATATTTATTTGCATTTTTTGATGTTCAATAAGACTATAGATGTATTTTCAAGTTATCAAATACCTAGACGTATAGAATTTGTTACACAAATATCAAAATTGTGTTTCCAGTGTAGATTGAAATTTTACTGTAGATTAATTTCAAACCAAACGTCGAAACAATTTTATATTAGGCAATAATTTGTTCGGTTTGGCACGACTTCAAAAAAAATATAGATAATAGTGAAAATTATTTTCTGCTTTCAAGCGCTTTATTATTATTATTATTATTATTATTATTATTATTATTATTATTATTATTATTATTATTATTATTATTATTATTATTATTATTGCTTTTTAGCACTTTTAATACTTTTTACTTTAGTGCCTTTTTTAATTCGACTCATATATATTTTTTAAATTTTTTATTTTATTTGACTTTTATGTTTTATCGCTCTGCAGACCGTGGTAAGTTTTAAGCAAGAGACGAATTGTGACAGGTTTCTATCTTTCTTACTTTTATAAAAGTGAATATAGGCGATGTGACTTTGTGGAGTTCCCATTGACCTCCGTATCTTCCTACGACTGGAACATTATCATTTGAAAATGTTTTCCATAAGATGCTTTTGGATCCTGGCACAGGGATACAAGGACAATATGTTCCATCACACTGTATACTAGAGACAATGTGGAATGATTTAAAATTTTGTAATAAATGTGAATTTGAGAAGAGTCGAGTTATAATATCAGAATATTTGGAATATGTATGATGTTGATATTGATGATAAAATTTTCTTCCATCTACGTATAAGAAGAAAAACTGGTTTAAACATTCGTGGACGTAAGTTTCCGATGGATCCACTTTCCACCAATGCAATGCTTGAATTTTTTCCGATTTCTTCATACCGAAGTTGCATGGAAACTTTATTTCGAAGACTTTAAGGATTTCCACGATTGGAAGAAGATTTTTGATCCTTTTCAATGTTAGAAGAAAATAGAAGTTTTCGGTTTCCGAAGAAAGAATAAAGAAAGTATGCATAAAGAAGAAAACATTATATTTTTTAGAGAAACAGATTATATGTGGTGAATAATTCTATCATGTCAATTCAAAACGTTCTGACTGAAGTGCCAATATATGGGGTAATTACTATATTATTTAAGGATTTTTTTAATTCGTCGGACATTTTGAGCTTAAATATCTCAAAGTTCCTTTCTTCAGACTAAACCAGTATCCTTTTTTATTTTTGTCAAGAACTCTTCTATCTTTGGGTAATTAGAAAGAATCAATTTTCTTTCGTATATTCTGTAGTTAAGCATTTGATAAGTCATTATCATTATTCTTTCTTTAGAGAATATTTTATTTCAATTTAACCTGCTTACTCAATTTTAGTATTGTATATAGCTACATTATTTCGTTTCTTTTTATTTCATTTTATTTAAATTTAACATTTAATTATTTGTGTTTCACATTATTCATTGTATATTAGGTTTACTAATTGTTTATTCTTAATTTCTTTTATTCCTTCATACATTTGAAATAACTTTACTCAATAATTTATCATATTACTTACATTTTTCAACTGATATTTAAATTGTTATTTTTAAAAACAAGTAAGAAAACAACAAATATTATATACTTCTATTTCATTCATCATTTGGATTATACTTCCTTTCCTTCCCTTTTCTCCCCATTCCTTGAGCACAACATCTTTCTTCACATCATCTATTACATATCCTAACGCATTTCTTTTCGTTTTCGTCGCACAGAAGCAGCTTTTGTACGAAAAGCATTTCAATGAAGTCGACTCATCATTCTTCAATATACTAGAACTTGTTACCAGCTGACTTAAACATAACAACGTAATTCAACCTTCCACTGCTTACTTCATAAATAAACATTTACTATTATACATTTTCTCCCTCAATTTCAGAAATACTTCTGCGAGATAATTCACGTTTTATTTTATTTTATTTTATTTTATTATTTGAAATTGGACTTTTTCTATTACTAGTACAAACTATGGCAGATAAATTATGATAGATCATTTTAACTAAATCCACCTTCTTAAATTCAAAAATGCCATAAAAATGTTCCCAACACCTAACGTTTTGAGTAACAAGCGAGTTGGATTCTGACGAAAGCTAAAATTAATTAATTTTGTTCCTAAACAATTTTAATTAGCGATTGCTAAACATTTTTTTTTTAAGTTTTACGACCCAACTTTTGCCTGTAAGCTAAAGGAGACGGTGATGATGAGAGTCAATGATATGGTGGAATGAAGAAAGTGGGAGGAAATAGGGCAACACAGACTAAATCCACAACATGGTGTTTGTCCACCGCCAGGCCCACTTGGTACAAGAAATTTTAATTAGCCACTAATATGCTTATTTAACTATGAAATCTGGCTAAATAATACATTCGTTTATCAGATAACACAGATTATAATAAACTAATGTCGTTTTTACAAAATTACTCTGACTCTAATTCGACTCAAGAAATCCTCCTATTTTTTGGTTACTAAAACTTCCTTTAATAATCAAAAAATTGAAACATTTTAAATTGCAATTCTTTTAATCGATATTTCAATTTTTATTTAGTATTTTAAGCCAATTTTTTTAAAAATTGTATTTTTATGATTATGAAAAATCTCGGCCTATGAAAAAAAAAGAGTATAAAAGAAATGTATTGTGTGTACATTTCATACAGACTGGCAGTACAAAACATACTTACTATACGTACATTCGAACAGACAGGCAGTATAAAATATACGTACTGTACGTACGTTTGATACGGACTGGCAGTATAAAACAAAGGTATAGTACGTACATTTCATACAGACTGGCAATGCAAAACATACGTGGCCAGAAGGTAAAGAACATACGTACATACTATTACAAACGATTGACAAATAATCTCATTTCTTTTATACGTACAGTACGTCTATTTCCCACTACTGTGGCTTGTAAGTACGCAGCAGTACGAAGTTTACGGACAGGGCCCAAGTCAATCAGTAGAAGGAAAAACTAACGCCAAAACGTTTAGGCAATATATTGTACTGCCATTTTTCTCAGTGTGGAATTAGTAGCAGTACTAAACCATGCTAATATACAAATTATGATAAACAGCACAAGCATTTGTAATCTTATAGTTCCTTCTTTCTATTGTAATCCATATAACTTTAACTAAAACCAAGAAGTAGTGAGAATTTCATTATGTGAGAATTTCACCTACATTGATACCTGTAAAGTCTGTAAAGTTGTTCTATTTACTGAATACAATGATAGAATTTTTCTTTTCGCTCATCATTCACAGGTACTAATTCTCGTGGAAAATTCTAGATAAGAATAAACGAAGAGAAGATTCAGCCGAGCTGTCTATGGCTCTGACGAAATTTTTCGTTAGGTCTAATTTTATATAGAGAGGAAGTAGCAACCAGTACTTTATGTGTGTTTGCTAAAGTAATATACTTAAACATTGTAATGTCCTGGTATATACGCTTTTCTCAGTGACCAGTATTTCACAGTGTTGTGTGACTCCATTGCAATACTGTTCCAAACGCAAAGCAAACAACACTATTTTCTAAATTATCCCTATAATTCTGACCATCAAATCTCCACGAATTTGTCCGCAGTACTTTTAAACATCTTTCATATCTGAAAGCAGATATATACTATCTTATATTTCTTTCATATGTACACAATATCCCACTGGTGTTGTTGGTTTAGTGTATGTTCAGATCTATGTTGGAAGCCTAATGTCTAGATGAAACTCTAAACAGGTACAGAAGAATATTTTTATTACTTAATAACCCGAATATCTTTAATGTATGTTCTTAACAAAATAAAATTCCAGTGTTAGAATTCCGTAATTCTACTCCAATAGTCTATTCGCAAGCACCTTAGTTTGATTCTTAGTAATATTAAGATTTCTTATAAAGTTGTTCAGTCTACAAATATCAAACTAGAAAAATTAATTCTTTTAACATTCTGGGCTATAGTTTGACAAAAAGGATGTGAATAACTTATTCTGAGTAGTTTATTTACTATTCTGGTGGAGAGAATTCTTCTAGCTGTGATAGGGGACTTAGGACTGATGTTTAGTCTATTAGCTGTGTACTTCATAGCGGACGAAACATTACCGTATTCAATATTAGATTTTCTTCAATTCGAATTTCCTCCAATTTCTGTTAGACAGAAATAGCAGTCTTCTTTAGGGTCGAAACAATAAAATGATAATTTTCTATTATAGCTTACTCCTTCTTGTGTTTCATGTACTTTGAATAACTATGTATCGGCTGATTACAATCACACGTCATAAGGTAGAGAAGAAAAGTAAATTGCTATACAGTATTGTTTTCGTCTCGAAATAGCTTCTTGAGGTAGATGTTGATTGATGCGTTTGCTAACACCATGTAAATATTAAAATATAAGCAAAAGAAGCGGGAAACAAATACATTCGATAAGTTTGTCTACTACGTTTCCATTTGGGATATAATGCAAGCTCGAAATTCAAAAAAGAATGCTCTTTTTCTCAATACTGAACGATTCATTCAACGTTAAAGAAACTTTCCAGATTTGTTGGTGATAGAATACTTTTAGAAATCAATCTAAAATTCGTGATTTGTAGCAAGCGTGATTCATTCTCTTTTTTTTTTAGACCAAGAAAATAAAAGAAACAACATTTCTGTTGATGAGACCTTCTCAATTGAAACTAAACTACCCGTATTATTTGGAAGTTAGCTGACAGCATTATATAGGAAATTAAAACCA
The DNA here is from genome assembly GCF_964235325.1 of Thermobia domestica. Taxonomy (NCBI): domain Eukaryota; kingdom Metazoa; phylum Arthropoda; class Insecta; order Zygentoma; family Lepismatidae; genus Thermobia; species Thermobia domestica. The sequence continues at coordinate 283,137,524 of NC_137455.1, forward strand.
ATAAAACAAAGCAAATTACATTAACGCAAAGACGAACAATCTTATGAAAATCCTTACATTTTATTTTAAAACATCTTATTACAAAGTGAATTTTACTAATTTACTATAAAATGATGAGTGGCGAAACATTTTCACGTTTACATTCGTCAATAACACATAAAATTGACATACTTCCAGCTATTTTGAGTTATGTGGCAAAAAACTAGTTGCATAGTGTTTTTAGATCATGATCTTTCTCTTCATCGTTACCATAAGCACTTTTATATTTATTTATTTATTAACAAAGTTGCAGATACTAATAAAGCCATTTTACACTAGAAATATTATTAACCAGCAGAATACCCGTTCTTTGCACCCCTTCTTTTGGGACATGAAGGGGTGAATTTGGATTTAAACGACATCGGAAGTGTTACTATTCATCTAAGACTCCGAAAATTATGTATTCGACCTAATATCGGTCATTTTCGATCGTTTTTAAATATCTCCCCCTCTCCCCTAAGTTACACCGTTAAAGTGATATGATAAAACCATCCCAGGTTTGAACCTCATCTATGTTGAAAATTTGATCGAGATCGCTTGGGTGGTTCAAGAGATATGAAGTCACAAACATAATCACTTTCATTTTTATATTTATAGATAGATAGAGACTGGAAATTAATTTGCAAGGAAGTTGCTTACATGTTTTACCCATAGTGATCACAATAATACTGAACTGAAGAAAAAGTCTAAGCAATTTACCATTCCGTTAACCCAATTATTTCGAACTGAATGTTCGGTGACGTCTCCCTTTAATGCTCAGTTTTTCACCAAACCCCTCACATTGAAGAAGAAGCCAACATTCATAGAAGACAGTGGTGGGGTGCAATCAAGGCATTTTTGCAGATACGCTACACGTAATTCATGACTGTGAACCCTGTCTTCTTCCATTTCATCTACTTCTTCTTCTCCCCTTTTTGCTCAATCTGTTTTCTTTCTCCTGCCTCAGATCGTAAAAGCCAGCTCCTACGAAGCACATTCGAAAGTTGAAAATTACTGGTTTAAGTTATCAAAATGCATCAATCTGGAAACCGACAGGAGAATATGGCCCTTTACTACTAAAGTATTAGTCTGGGAGTTTTGCCATTACTCATTTCTTTGGACAACCAACAACACTGAACTAAATTAAGAGGGTGTTCTATTATTAGTAATAATATACTTTTGTTTACTTCAAAGGAACATTTTTCAATTAAATGTTTATCCATTATTTGTAGATATGAAATTACTCTGCGTCATAATTGGAGTGAAACCTTTCTACTGGTATGAAGACTGGAGGTATGCATATGATAACCATCAGAAATTCTAGCGTTGGCAAATGATGAGTTACTTTTGCAATTATATATATAATTAGCTCTGTCAATTCAGCATTTGTTTATTTTATCGAGTTGTCTAATCGTAAATGGTGGGAGAAATGTTTCATGACATATTCTTTTGTTTATGTGAGACGTTCTATTTGAGCTATCTTTACAGCTTATCTTCTTAATAAAGTTACAAGGTAATGTATGAGAATTTCCCTTAATTGATACCATTGTACTCAAAAGAAATTGTGATGTTTATGGCCGATTAATTAAGTAAATGACCTATCTTATAGACTGCTAAATGTGTTGTTAGTAGTATAAATAGTTATTAGTCGCTCTGAAGCAATTTTGATTTTGATGTTGACTTCATGTCTACTGCTCCAAAAACAAATTCCTAAAGAACGACACTGCATTAGTTCAATAAACATTCAATTCCGGCGCACGGGGCCAAGAGTTCGATCCCAGATCGTGTTAGTGCTGTTATGGCGGACCAATACCATCTGTGTGAGTGTTCCAGGATACATAGTTTGCCAGTCTTCGTTGTTTGATTGTAAGTGAAATGCAACTTTCATCATTCTCGATTCGAATAATAATCAAGAAAAGCTATTACTATGTTCATTAATTTTAATATAAAACTATTTAATAAATTAACCAGAAGTAATTGTGTATTAGTTGCTGCGTTCATGTAAACAAAAATCATACTGAAATAAATTTGCAGCTTCGGTAATAATTTGAACTCACTTGCCTTTGTTTATTTGCTTAGAATATTTCACAACTTTGCGAAAATTATCCTCTAATTATCCTCTAAAATGAAATATAATAGCGGTCTTTTAAAGTTTAGTTCTATTATGTGCAAGAATATTGTATAAAGCATGATTCCAGTTATTGGTTTGATTATAGTAGCAACTTCGTAAACGACAACCGATGAAAAGAAATTGATTATAACAGAGGGGTAGATTTACAGTATAACGGTCAGGCCATGCTCCTTCAATTTTTCCCTTCCTATAATATTAACTTTGTTCCAGACGCGCACTCAATTTTTTCCTGGGGGGTAAAATTGTAAGTAGACTCTTCTCCAACACCTCTATGATGAGTATAAATCTAATTATTTATAACTTTATGTTGCTTGCGTGAAACAAAGGAGACGAATGGAAGCGAATGATAATGAAATTAAATTTTTATACTTTCCCGCTGGAAATCGAACCCAGGACCACATGTGTCAAAGGCACGCGCTCTACCCGTTAGACAAGCAGGAAGAGCTATTGAATGTCAAGATACAGTAAAAAGTGATACTATATTTTTTACATTGCATTTATATATATGGTTTACTGAACATGAGGTGGTCATCCAACTTCTCCCTGGCCTGCACCATCGCCTGATTTCAACGTTATTGAGAAAATTTGGTACATCTTGGAACGGATCGTGAAGGGGTGACATCAACATTCTCCACGTTGGGCGCTTTGTGGGACCAGTTGCTCAAGGAATTGGGCTTGAACGTCATCCTGTTTCACATTGACAGCATGTCACAGAAAATCAACGCTGTAATCCGCGCCCGGGTAAAGTAATGGCATATTTATATATAATTCTTTTATATATATAATTCTTTTGACTATGATTAAAAACGAAATGAAAGGAAAATACAACAAATGGTGATCATAAGATTACTACGACGGTCTTGTTTGTTATTAAGGAATTATGTTCTACGTACGAAATACTTGGTTGTTTATACATTTTGCAATATATTATATACGAGCGGATGAGTAGAGAGAAGAGAACATGGGTATTATTGAACCTAGAATGTTTAGTATTTAGTATATGAGTTCCAATATGTGTTGATGAGTTTTACATTCTGATTTCGCATGTTTCTAGCATATGTTTGTTAACCATTTCACATTACATTATACAGTATTATAATAAATCGATGTTTTCCAGTAATGTTCTGTCAAGATTATTTTAGTAAACACCCCCGGACAAAAAAATATGAAGTGCGTACTTTACTGCTCAATAAGCCATTACTTTACCAGGGCGCGGATTACAACGTTGATTATCTGTGACCTGCTGTCAATGTGTAACAGGATGATGTTCAAGCCCAATTTGTCTCGTACCTTGAACAACTAGTCCCACAAAGCAACCAACGTGGAGAATGTTGATGTCTCCTCTTCACGGTCCGTTCCAAGGTGTACAAAATTTTCTCAATAATGTTGAGATCAGGCGATGGTGCAAGCCAGGGAGATGTTGGATGACCACCTAGTGTTCAGTAAACCATTCTCATACAATCCTGGCTCGTCGAACGATTAAGTTGTAGTCTTGATACTGGGACTCTGAGATATGACTGTCTCGTAAAAACTGAACAAATAGCAACACCTCATTATCCAGAATGGACAGGTAGTCCAAATCCTTCATGCTGTTGGGTACCTCTGTCAAAGGACGCACACCAGCATTCGAAATCCACCCCCACATAACACTACCATCCGCTTCTGTAAAGTTGTTCGCACACACTCAGCTTTGTAGCTTTCTGCGGCCCACTTCCTCTACCTGAAGCGGCCATAATTGGAACAGAGACAGAACCAGGATTCGTCTGACCAGAGGATGCGTCGCCATTGGTCCCTAGTCCAGTGGTGGTAATCCCTCGCCCACGACAGGCGATTTTCTTTCTGTGTGGCATTCAGCCTGGAGCGTACCCTGGGGCGCGACTGAATATGACTATACTATGCAATTCTCGTCACAGGATTAGCTCAGAGCCATTATACTTGTGCATCAGTTTCTGTCGCGCAGAGTTCGCCAATCTCCCCAGACATCTACGGTCGCGTTCGGATATGATGGGTTTCCTGCTACTGTTGCTCCACTTTGCGCAAAGTATGCCCAATTCATACCCGAAGATAATGGTTCCCTTTTACTACTTGGTCACATCCCTTCTTCATCCCATGATTCAACCTGTAATGAAATGATACCGAATCAACATGCAGGCCTTCCCAACCGCATACTGTCACAAATAACATATTCTCACATTCGCTGTATCTACAAGCATATTGCTATGCCAAGCCACTTTCTACAAAGCTCCTAAAATGGCCACACTTCGTAATATTTTGTCAGGGGTGCTTATATTGTAATACACCTTGTTCAATGCGAATCCTATCATATCACAAAGAATATGTTCTCCTAATATATATTATCTTGGTGGGACCACACCCACATGTATGGCTTTCAACGTGTAAGTTCGCGGTCATGGTTAGGTGATTTCACATATTTCAGTGTACTTATTTATTTATCTAGTTCTAGTTCAATGGAATGACTATCGCCTGTTTAATCCTAGAATGACATAATTCAAAAATAGACCTTATTGACTTATGGGCAGAGAATGTAAGCTAATCTTGATGTCTATCTCAGGTATTTAATAAAAATTTCACAGATGTGCTTCGAAAACTGGGAGCTAGAAAGCACTTTGTGTCGTCCTTGCGTCCATTTGTTTTCTTTGCGTCTTGAAACTTTAAACGCTTCTTTTGAAAAGTCAGGAATTGTGTATCATGTCGTTCTGGAAATAAACAGGCGACATAATTTAATTTGATACTGATAGGTTACTTTGAGTCTAACGACCCATTTCTGCAATTGAGGCATGTGAGAAGAGGACGGTTGCTCAAACTGTGATCCAAACTACATGAGTATGTGTTGGAGGCAAATGTTCCACACTAGGAATGGAACCCAGACTATATGCATAGAAAGTACATACCTTAACTACTTAGGCATGAAGTGACACAATATGGCTGCCAGATCCTAATTCTGTCCGTAACTTTTATTAGTTTCTGGTACATTTTACTTTATTCGTTTTTATTTTCCCGCAAAATGGTTTCTTCTGGTTTTCTTTAAGCATATAAAAGAAATGATACGGCCGGACATTCTAAAATGTTACTGCATATGTTTAATTATAGGAATTGCTTTCTCACACACTGTTAGTGACACAACCCGTCAATGTAACTTAGTATTGAAAGAGAAAATGCAACAGGTTGCATTTTTATCTAGTATCTAACCTATCTAATTTTATGTGAGCACCTTAGCCATCATCTGTCAACACCATCTCAATCATATCACAATTTCGATCGCATTTGGTATACTTATGTCAACAACAGAAGCTACTGGGAACTCCAAGAGATTTTTCATTTTGATATGCCCTGCAAGGATTTTTAACGTATAAAAAAGGAATGTGGATTTCTTAAGAGATGCAAAGTCTTGATTAAAATGCAACTAAATGAGATCAAAGATTTGCGTACTGTACTTCGTTGGTTAAATTTGAGTTTAGAGCTCCTTTCAACAACGAGAGTATATAAAACGAGGATCTACCGCTTAACGTCGAATTCGAACCACATAAGCTGGAAACTGTAATATACTTTTGGTCTTTTGTATGTTGCAATTATTTTTAATGAAGCTACCTCAGTTTCCAAGTAAAATTATTCTACAGTACTACATGAAACTACAGTCGTATGTGTTTGTTACTAAGTTCTGAATATTACATATTTCTTTTTCAACTAAAAGTCGTATCAATCTTTTTCTCTTTGTAAGAAATCTGGCAACGCTAGGGCACACAATTTAATTTGACTTTGCAAGAAGTACCTAGTGATTGTTTCTGTAGGATGAGTAGGATGAACAATAGTTCTGCTATTATAATGTGACTTACCTTAGTTTTAGCAACGACTTGTAGGAACGTAAAATATTTTTAATATATAATCTAGAGTGATAATTACCTAGGTAGATTGAAATAAAATCGAAAATTAGCTCAATTAAGTCATATTTCAACTAAAGCGAGCTTTGTAATAATTACCTAGGTAGATTGAAATAAAATCGAAAATTAGCTCAATTAAGTCATATTTCAACTAAAGCGAAATGAAGAATATTCATTATAGTTTTACTCCTGTTAGTTTTCTTTCATAGAATGATCAATAGAATATTGTGAAGGACCAACTTTAATTGAATCTTATTTTTTATATATATTAATACAAAACTTGGATGTTATTTTGTGACAATACTAACATTGGTTTTAGAAAAAATCAATATCATGCGCCAATCAACGCCCGATAATATAAATAACAATTATCCTGTCATGCTGGTACCAGTAATGACTATGTTTTTCTTTTCCCACGGAATATTTATCTTGAAAAGTAGATAAACACATCAATCTTTAGGAATGTAACATTTTTTCTTTGTGTTCGAACATGAAAAAATATGCACTTAACCCACACGTTTCGTGTTAGTCTGATCCCTAGATATTTCTTTCAGATAAGATGCCACTCCCCTATTATTTTCCATTCCAGCGCAAGGTCGCATCCGTTAAGGCAATAAATAGTTGCTCTGCAAACATCAGCGTGAGTATACTTAACAAGTATTACCTGATTGTAAGTTGTAAACAATCTATCATGCAACACAAGTGTAGGGAACACGTGGGATGAACAAAGATATAAATACTGTACATTAACCCTCTATGGACCCATATAATTTGAAGTAACAGTTACTTTTATTTTATTTTTATGTTCATTTCTTAAGCTGTACTAACTAACCATTTCTATGGCCTGTGCAACCCGGAGGTTCAATGCTGCGTTCACAAAAGCGTTCCACTGACTTCTATCCTTAGCCAACTGGATCCAGTTTCTACTTTGTATTCCTATTTCTGCGTGATGCATCTAAATGTTGTCCTCTCATCTGCGTTTAGGTCTTCCTAATGGTCGTTTTCCAATTTGACTTACAGTTAAAACTTTGAAAGTGTTCATACTTTCTTCCATTCTGACTACATGACTTGCCCACGAGAACCTCCTAGGTTTGATGACCCTAACAATGTTCGGTAAACGGTATAAATTATGTAGTTTCTCGTTATGAAGTTTTCGCCATTCTTCATTCCCATTCCTTTTGAATTGAAATATTCGTCTCAGGGTCTTGTTCTTAAATACTTTCAGTCTACGTTCTTTCCTCAGAGTAAGCGACTATATTTCGCAATCATACAGAACAACAGACATGATTATCATTTTATATATTTTAAGTTTCAACCCGCTGTACAGGGGAGAAATAAAACAGTATCTGGCTTGTAAATGAATCTACTGAGGAACAATAATTGCTGCACTTCATTTTCAGCATCCCCTTCTGTTTAGATGCTTTACTTTTCTCTCCCTTTTCAACACACATTAAATTTGAAAGTTACATATACCAAACAGAGCAAACTACAAGCAAATATAGTCTTACAAACAGAAGGGCCTGCGTGATAAACAAGATCACTGAACTAGATATTAGTTTTATCATTAAATCAGCAGATGTCTATACTGCGCAGGAGAAACAGTATATACTAAGTTAGAAATTGGCCAAAATAAGATAAGTCAAAATTAGAGATCTATGTGTCATGCTTCACCTCCGGTTAACTTGGTATAAGTCAATTCTAAATGTGAGTTGAATAATCTTGATACTATTAGCATCTCTCCCGCGCAGTCTAAATATTAAAACCGATATCTTAACTTATAGATAAACATTTAGTTTTAGATATATTGCAATACTGTTTTTCTAAAGTTAAGATCATCTGCAAACCGGGATAATGTACAATGGGAAATACTGTACATTTGATTGTTAATTGATTCTGAATCTATTCGAAATTGCTGTAGTTTTAGATTCACGACATAATTTATCAGTAATTATTCTCAAGAGCATGCGAACATTAAATATATGACAACAGGTTGAATATAATTGATATTTTCTTCTACATTATCGTCAGTGAAACATGATTTGGTCTGCAGTGGATCGTTGCATATATAATGAAAAAACATAGACTTCCAAACTACGCTATGCATAATTTTTGGATGTCTTATAGAACGACAGTATATCCTCGGTCAGTGTATCCTTTTTTTTACCGAATATGAGTGAAATCCTTTCTTTTCTTGTCTCTAGTTTTTGCTAACTTGTATAACTTCTTAGCTCCACCTGGTGTTTCGGAAGGAAAACAAAAATTAAATGAAATTTATAGTTTAGTGTTTCACTGATATGCCCTTAAGGTTAAGAAGATGGATAATTAATGAGAGTAAATGAAGGTAAAATTAGATTTTTTAAAAAATGAAATGAAATCTTTAAGTTTTACGTCCCACGGTTTTGCCGGTTAGGCTAAAGGAGACGGTGATGATGAGAGCTGAGAGAAATGGTGGAATGAAGAAAGTGGGAGGAAACGGAAGAACCCCGAGAAAACCCACGAGCACGGTGTTTGTCCACCACAAAGTCCACACGGCGCGAGCTGGGATCGAACCAGGGACCCTAAGCACCGGAGGTGAACGCTCTACCACTGAGTCACTACACCCCCCTAGATTTTTAAGCTCTTCCAGCGGAAATTGAACCCGAGACCACGTACACTTATACCCAAATGCACATGCATTGGTCAGTATATTAGTTAGGAGGGCTAACTGATGTTTGTAGTATCACACATTCCATTTCAGGCTTGTGCTTTAGCTCTACCCACTGTCCTCTTTGTTATCTTATGAGCCACTTTTGTTATCTTGTTACCTTATCAGTCATATTTATCCTCTTCTGTCGCCAAATCATCCCACTTTTCTTCACTTCCCTCTTCGCGTTAATTGCTTCTTTCACTTTCTCCTTCCACTACCACGTCCGATTTCCTTCAGCTGGACTCTTTTTTTTAAGTTCTAACCGAAATCTTCTCTGTGGTCATTAGTACGCTCCACCATATCCTCTTTTATGCATATCCTCTTTTTGTAGACTTACTCTTTCCATAACACATTCTTTGAATGAATCTCATAATTTCTCCTCTTTCAATCTCCATATCTAATTTCGACTCTCCATTTCCCGGTCTCCTATTGCATCTACTTGCGAACTCCCAGTCAACAATCACTATTTCATGCCATTCATTACCTTGTAATCCTTAATTTTCTTGAAGTATTGTCTTCGGCAGAAAATGTAATCTATTTGACTTTCTTTTCGCTGCTCTTATGTGTCAAAAATTGCTCCTTCCTCTTCTTGAAATATGTATTGAAATTCGCAAATTGAAAATCTATCATTCTTCCTCCTCCTTCATTTCTTTCTCAGATCGCAACCACCGTGTATTCTCCCAATCCCTTCCTTACTTCTTCAGACATGTCAATTGAAGTTACTGCCCTCAATGACTCTTCCTTCCATCATGTTTCAGCGAAGTCCGTGGTCCAAATACTCTGTATCTTTTCTTCCACGTCCCAGCCTACTTGTGAGCATATGCGCACACTACATTGATCATTTCGTTCATGCATATCTTGATGCTCATTTCTCTGTTGTTCCTTCTATTCACAATTATCATACTATCTTTCAGATCACTAGAAAGAACATCAATTTGCTCCACGATACGGCAGCTAGTAGTCACTTTCCAGCTCTCTTTTCTTATTACCTTAGCATTCTGTTTCTTACAAGCAGAGGATTCCCAACGTTCTTCTTTCCATCAGATCTGCAATATCTCTTTCTCTCCTATTCACCGACATTAGGTGTTCTCACCCTTACCTTCACGTGAATTATCTTCTTTAACCTGGCCCGTCATCAGCTCGGTAGCCTTTGCCCATATCTAAGAAAAGTTGAGCCTAGTCCTATGAAATATATCATAGCATTTTCGGAGGTCTTATTTATAGGATCCATCAGGATAATTTTGGTGTAGCCTTTACGACCTGATGCCTTTCCTGACGTCATCCTTCCTAATTTTTCCGGGCCTGGAACTGGCACCAAGTTGAACTTGATTATTCCTACTCCTGCAGTAGAATTATACTATGTTACGTTATTTTCAATTAAAGATCCATTATATTAACAAAATTGTCATGACCATTATCAAAAATATCATCCAAAAAATCACCCTGAAGAACAAATGTACCCCTTCCTCGTTTTTTCGCTAGAAATTCATAATGCGAAGTTATAGAGTTCTCAATGGATCACTAGGCTCAATTTAAAGAGAATGATACCAAATTAAACATAACTTTATAAAAATATAAAGAGAATGATATTTACAAACGTTACCCCTAATAACTATCTTTATCAAATTGTTATAAACATGAATTGTATCACATTGTGTGATTCTTATTGAAGTACTAATTTATAAATATGTACAAAATCATAAGACTCGTTTCCAAGAAGCTTGTCTGAACAAAAGTCACATTTTTAGTAAAATATGTTCTGAGGGCTTTCTTACAACAATATATTACTCAAGAAAACCAAAATAGTTCTTGCCGAGACGAAATTACGCACATGCCTGCCACACAATCGGGAGTTAGTCCTACCATCTACCTTCACAAATACCAACGCATTGCACACATACATTAGTCATAGTTCGTCATGTCGAAGAGAAATGAAGAAATCGAAGCAGCATATTCGCGAGTGTTTATTATATGTCTTTAAAGTAGCTTGACAGCTGCCTCATCAAGTCATCACATATGCTAGGCATTTGGGATGAACGAACGCACCGCCAGGCATTCGTTCCAGGAATTCCATAAAGGAGATGTGAACTCTTCGGATGAACTTCGCAGTGGACGACCACATGTGTTGGATAACGAGGCTCTGAAAGCAGCCATCGAAAAGGACAGTGATCTAATGCGTAATAAACTTGCAGAAAGGTTCCATGTTTCCCGTGAAACAGACTTCACCTGCGTTGGATAGGGAGTCATACAAGTTAAGCAAGTAGATACCAACAAACACTGTTGGTAGCCAATAAGGAACAACGAGTGACAGCCTGTTTTTCCTTGTTCACTCGGCACCTGTACATACCCATTTTTGACCCTTTGCTCACTGGTGAAGAAAACGTTGTTTGTGTGTGATCACCAACTACTGCCAAATGTGAGTTTGTCCTGTTAATAATAGTATGCCTTATGTTGCTTGTTAAATATTGCACTATCCTAAAGATAAACTGTAACAACTGTCTATAGTTTATATTCTGTGTCCATGTTGCTTAGCTGCTAAGGTAAGTTATATTGTTCTTGACATGAAGTAAGTACGTGCGCATTTTACAAAAGTAATTACAACTTTATTTAGATTTAATACAATCCTTGTTTTAGGCTAATAATAAACAGCAAAGTACATTTGTATTCATCATTGTCATTATCCTTTCTCAAAGGTAGGCAGGGAAGAAGTACATGTAGCGGTGACTGTGAACTATTAGGAATCAACGTTATTCACAAACTGAGGCCTCTCCTTTCCTTAATAAAATTGGCGCTTTATGGGGTTCAAAAATTTACAGTTAATGGTTGATATTTCGTAAACGCTGCTCCACACGACAAACTTCCCTCTACAAGAAGTTTGTTTTCTACACAGTTAATGGTTGATATTCTGTAAATGCTGCTGACGCGACAAACTTTATCCTACAAAAGGTTTGTTTCCCATACAGTTAATGATTGATATTCCGTAAAGTTGCTGCACACGACAAACTTCCCTCTACAAGAAGTTTGTTTTCTATACAGTTAATGGTTGATATTCTGCAAACGCTGCTGCACATGACAAACTTTCCCCTACAAGAAGTTTGTTTCCTATACAGTAAATGGATGATATCCTGTAAACGCTGCTGCACACGAGAAAATTTCCCCACGAGAAATTTCTGTAAATGCTGCTGACGCGACAAACTTTATCCTACAAAAGGTTTGCTTTCCATACAGTTAATGGTTGATATTCCGTAAAGTTGCTGCACACGACAAACTTCCCTCTACAAGAAGTTTGTTTTCTATACAGTTAATGGTTGATATTCTGCAAACGCTGCTGCACACGACAAACTTTCCCCTACAAGAACTTTGTTTCCTATACAGCTAATGGATGATATCCTGTAAACGCTGCTGCACACGAGAAAATTTCCCCTACAAGAAGGTTGTTCTCCATTTAGTTAATGGTTGATATTCAGTAAACGCTGCTGCACACGACAAACTTTTGCGTACAAGAGGTTTGTTTTCCATACAGTTAATGGTTGATATTCTGTAAATGCTGCTGACGCGACAAACTTTATCCTACAAAAGGTTTGTTTTCCATACAGTGAATGGTTGATATTCCGTAAAGTTGCTGCACACGACAAACTTTATCCTACAAAAGGTTTGTTTTCCATACAGTTAATGGTTGATATTCCGTGAATGCTGTTGCACACGAGTTTTCCTTACAAGAGGTTTGTTTTCCATGATCTCTTCAATGATGTACTGATGACATACCTTGCTATTGAGAATTTTGGGGTCGACTACCCTGGATTTCATGATAGGGGACCTGTGGTGCAAGTAGATCCCTCCACTCAATGCGTTCTCTGACATTTTCCTATCTTACTTCTTGTTTCATCATTTTATCTCTTGCCGCTTCTGCTTTACAATGATTAACGTTTTATTTTAGGCACCCGGCTTATATGCTGTTTCTGCTTAGCTTTCCGAACATTCTAAATTCCGATTTTATTTTCGCAAAGTAAAATAAATGTATTTAACGAAAAGAAAGTTTAGGAATTAAGTTGAAATTATTACTATGTTATTAATAATTTAATCAAAAATCAGTTCCTAAAATTATATATCTATATATTTTTAGGTAGATAAGACTATGAATTGTTATCGCTATAAAGCAAGGAAAATTTCTGCTTTGGTGCGTAAATTTAGAGCATCGCAAAAGGCAAAAATAAGAAAAATATACCTAAAAAAGCATGAACACGTCACTTCAAACGGTGAATGGAAATCTTTCTTTAAATCTTTTATGAATAGAGCATCTTTGCATGGATTCGGATACATCATGGATGAAAATATCAACATTTACGAAAGGTAATCAATAATTTTCTTAGTAGTTTATTTGCTTTATTTATAAGTAGTAAGTGCATAAAGGATATATGTCTTATCGTTAGAAAAGGACAAACAATTTATACAATCTGTAAGTTTACAGCGTAATAACCTACATATGCAATACATAAATATCAATTTCCTATAGCAAAATATAAATTGTCTATTATTAAGGCAACGAGTGAATTTTTTGAGTCACAAAAGCTATTTTTATTATGATATTTACTCGAAAAGTACGCATGCCATTCACCACAACCATGTTATTTTGTTCAGATGAATGTGATCCCTCGATTAATATATACCCTGTCTTTGTATCCTCGTCGCCATAAGTGCCTTTACATCGCAGTGACGGGTATGTGACCGCGCAGTACTCCAAGGAAGGGATGGTTGTATAAGAATTTGTGATTAATTTTGAAGAGTTTTTATTTTGACTAGGAAATTAACATAGGTGAAGGGAGTAAAGACACAGATTTAAAGCATCAGTTCACTGTTATTGAAGCATCAGTGCACGAAAAGATTCGTATTCTCAGTTTTTCTATTTATTGTTTTATATGTTAAATTAAACACCACAATATGTATCACTGATATCGCAGATCGTATTATTTTTTAAAATCGTGTTTGTAACCTATTGTCAAAACATTCATCTCCAGACATGATGTAGAGAGAAGAGAAAGAGATACGACATCTGTAATATATGTATATGTGATTCACTAAGTAACTGTAGAAATTAGTTAAAGGACACATAAGAGAGCGAAAAGGAGCTCTAGAAGTCTGAACTTTTTAGAAACGTCCTAGATAGGTGAAAATATAGTTAAAAATTGCAAAAGGTATCATGTAAATTACCTCTCTTTTCTTATATTCTAGTATACTTTTTCTTTCACATCCAAACATCTCTATTCAGAATTACGAGATAAAGGCGAAGAGAGAAACATTTCCATTTCAAGAATTATATCAGGAAAAAAATCTTTTGACTTAGACTAGATTCGAACTCGCAACCCTTGAATCCATGGGTCAGCGCTCTACCGATTGAGCTAACAACTACTGTTAGAAAAGCCAGATTTCTACAACTACCGGTTGCTGAATGGTGTGTATTAACCAAGTTTGCCGAGATAATTGCTTCATATAGCTATAATAATAATAATAATAATAATAATAATAATAATAATAATAATAATAATAATAATAATAATAATAATAATAATAATAATAAAGCAGAAGAAGAACAGAATCTAAAAAGTCACATATGTTAAAAGTTTGACGTGCAGAGTAAGTCCTAATATGAGATTTTATTAATTATATATGATAAATGTAAGCGTGGTTTATTCGTGCGTACTACTCAAACTGCGCAACTCACTACCTAGTCCCATAAGGGTTGTACGCGTATGGTAAAGTAGCCTTGCGTCCTCCAACCGTGAAGAATGTTTCTGTTTGAACCTATGCGTGTCCTAAGAGGAAGGAGGAAATTGAAAGAAAGAAAAGTGGTTTAGAAATTATGCAAACGTAGAATATGTCACGAGGTGAGGTGATATAGAGTTCAGCGTGTCTTTCAGCTACTACTCTATACAAGACGTACATCTACGACTTAACGTGGAACCCGAACCACACGACTCCTGACGGGAATTGAAACCCGTATCACCTCTAGTTCTATCATGGGAGACACAGGAACATGTAAAAATAATCGAAAATGAACGATATTAATGTTAAATCCATAGCTTTTGAGTGCATGAATTATGTATGATACCCTCTATATCGTTCACATCAAATTTTAGCATTATCTGCATGGAGGTTTAATGGGAGGGGTGAAAATTAAAAATTCCTAATTGAAATATATGAGTGTCTATTCAATAGCTTTCGGGGTCGCTGAAATGCATAATTACACTCCCGATACTATTAAAGCCCAAAGCTTTACTCTTTCGTTAGCAGGAAGTTTATTCATTTACTTAACTCAGGACACCTTAAAGTTAAGGATATGAAACTCGATTCATATATTTCTAATTCAAAATTATTAGAAACGTATTGTAGCTTAGACTTCTAAGGAGGGGAAGAGACAATTTACGCAATGATTTCCTTCACATTCGAATAAAATACTGCCCCAATATATTGCAAAAACTCATTTCGAGTGGTGTCACTGCTAATAGTTTTCCGTATTTGTTTATATCCCTACTCATTTATAACAGTATCTCACTTTTCCTGTGACGGGAGCAACACCTAAGCGAGCATTCAGTAAAGTAAATGCCATCAAAATCTATATTCATAGCACAGTGGTGCAAATAAAGTTGAGCTCTTTGGCAATCTTTAGCATGGGAAGCGAATAAAGCCACCATATTGGAAAAGCAGCTAATGAATTCCTCTCCGAAAAAGATCACCCGCACATTTATTTTACAGGTGGTGGTTTATAGCTATACTTAAGTTTGTTGAAATTGCTCCAGTGAGGCGAGACACTGAAGTCGTTCGTAATAAGGGGGAAGGGACATGTAAAAGTAGTCAAATATGAACAATATTAGTATCGAAATCATAGTTTTCGTGGTCGCAGATGAATAGTGACGCTGTCGATGTTGCTTAGGTAGAAGTTAAGCCTTGGTTGGCATGGAGGTCAGAGTGGGAGGGTGACAGGCAAAAAATAAATAAAATAAAATCGAAACATCCTATATTTGTGTCGAATATATATTTTTCGGTATCTCTGACATAAATAGTAATATTCCAGATGTGGTATATGACCAAGGTCGGCCCCATTCGCATGCGGTTTCAGAGGAGAGAATCGGTGAAGATTTCCGAACAGTTCCTTTGACTTAAGTTTCAGTACACTGAGAGGGAAGAGTGGTAACACACAAATACTGGTGTCACATCCGGACCTATCAGAGGTATGATTTCTGGGGAAATGTCGTTGCTCCAGGGAGGCATTACTCCCTGATCAGTCCCTAACATTCTTACTGCTTTACAGGGGCGTAGGCAGGAATTTATTTCAATGATCGAAAGCATTTTAGGGGTAAATTGTGCACCCTCCAGGAGCCCATGTAGCATCGTACGTTCAACAGTACTTTTTCTGAGTCAAAACTTTGTCTCTCTCTCTCTCTCTCTCTCTCCCTCTCTCTCTCTCTCTCTCTCTCTCTCTCTATATATATATATATATATATATATATATATATATATATATATATATATATATAACAGTAACAGGGTCGGTTGTAGACATTTCGTAACTGTAAGCAAATAATATTTAGGCGCCCCGCCTATATGATAATAAAAGAATTGAATGCTGTAATGAACAAAAATTCTTCAGATAATTGTTACAATTACAAATTTCTTCAATATATAATAATTCAGTCTTCCAGTGAGTATTAAAGGAAAATGGCAAAATTAAACCTAATTAACTGTGGATGAATCATGACCAAAGTTCCAGTTTTAATAATTTATATCTTTTTATTATTATTATTATTATTATTAAATAAGCACAGGAAACAACTAAAATGTATATCTAAGATGTATTTTGACAAATACAGTTGAAACATAAAAGTCGAAATAGAATAAAACTCATGAGTTTCAAGTCTAAGATTATCACAAGTTTGATTTTGACAAAGAGATATCCTCTTACACTTCATTAAAAGCATATTTAAATAGTGTTTTCTAGTGATACAAATATGGTAATTAGCTTAATTTCTCGTTTTCTTTGTTACTGTAAAGTTCATGTTATAAATACACTTTTCTGGCTTTCAATTTGGCAAAATCTCTTATTATTGCATCCATATCAATTTCATTCAGAATGTCATCTTCAATGGCCGCCAAAGCTAGTCCATTTAATCGTTCTTGAGATATACTTGATTTCAAATAATTCTTTATTAATTTTAGTTAAACTAGTTCAATACACAACAAATGACAAAAGTGTGTCTTAATTTATATGTAATTTGTCCCCGATCAGTGGCAGAACTTTAAAATCAGGTTTCCTCGCAAAAATTCTTTTCAGGGCCCCTTATACCTATAGAACAATTCAATTCTTTCATGTTTCTTTCCAACATAGACGTTCGAAATCAGGCAGTAACACAATGTAAACACAAGTAATGATGCACCCATTGAGGTCCGAAGATTTTTTCGGAATAGCCTACAAAATGCAAATAATTTTGTGTATTTGCCCCCTGAAATTATGCTAACTGGGGGAACCAGACTCTCAGATTGCCTGTTCAGTGTTTCGTCCACACATATTTTAGGGGGCCACTCCCCCCGGGAGGAGATCAAAATAATACGTCTATAATATAATAATAAATAAAAGAGTACCAGCATTGGCCCTACTAAGTGTGCCCCCCGGAAGATGTTTTCTGAATAGAAAACTGCACCTATTAGGGATGCGCACGATACAAGATTTGTGGCTGTCTCGTCTCGAAAATGTGCTGTAAAAGTGATGGCTCGACTCGAAAAATGTATATTTCTCTATTGGAAGAGCCGTGTCTCGACTCGAATTTTGTCTGGAAAATTCTGTCTCGACCTGGCCCCTTGCGCATCCGTAGCACCTATGTCGGTACATCCCTGAACACAAGTAACTAATAATCAAAACTCTACTTTGCATTAGAATTATTACTAATTTAAAATATCGCTCCATCTAAATTTATTAGCAGAGAATGGATTAATAATTATTGTTATCTGTCATAATAAAACGAGCATCTGTATACGCTGCTGTGATTGAAAGTGAGAGTACTGAAAAAAATACTTGTCATCCAAATGACCTTTTGTCGCTTTCGATTATATCCTTTCAAGTTCTATACTTATATGCCACGTGAAAACTAATTGTATTCAAACAAATTTTTAAATAGATGAAATTTAATTCAGACCCGTAACCGAAATGACCGTATCGTTCCATTTTAATTCAACAATTAAATTACTGCAATCAGGTTAAAATAAATTTGTCAGCTTCAAAAGAATGTCGACCTGCAAATGCTTCGTTAACAGTGACTGATATTGACAACTCCCCACCTCAATATTTGTCTAATTTTTTCCAGCACTCGAAAGAAACTTTTTTAGAGCCTTCGGTTGCCTCTTATCTTCTTTCACGTTTTGTAGCTTTCTTTTCCGATAAAATGCTCACTTGGTTTTATAACGTTGGTCATTATTATTACATGAAAAACAAAGTACTATTAAAAAGTGAAAGCACACATCATTATAAATTAAAAATATAAACAAAAACGAAATGACTTAGGATAGAAATGAAAATGTTGACGAATGACAAATGACTAATAGATATTAACAAAGTGAGCATTAAGCACTGGACAGCAATTGTGAATCATTAGGAACTTAAGTTAAAATTTCCCTCAGAAATGATTTTTAAAGAACCCATTTGTAGGCTACCGCCCGTCTTTTCTTAGTATTCGCTCCACTCCCTGGACGAATGGACAAGAAAGCCTACTTGCTTGCATGGGGGCCCGAAGAATGTTTTTAGGGTGGTCATCTCCCTCGTTACTATATTACGTTTGGTATTTTTATTTGTATTAAGAAAATCTTAAGAAATTATACATATACATTATACTTGTCGTAAGCCAGGTGGGGCCTGACCCTTTCGTCCCCTTTTGGGTGCCCATGCTTGCTTCAATTTGATAGTGTGCATTTCATTTACGGTGATCTTTCTCAACCCTTAACTGTTGAGAAAGGAATGAAGAGTCTGTTATATTTGTATTTTGTGCATATGGTGGGATTGTGGAAAGAATACCAGTCTTTAGCTCTACGGTCATAGTGCTTAATACAACATCTATTGCAAAGCTAAATTTACATTGATTTTATCTCATATTCGTAAAATATCCCTTTTCCCTCTTTAAAAGATCTATCCTGTGCCATGGAAATTTTCCTCAAACTAGCATCTCTTGTGAGTGTGGCATTGGCATCAATTTCTAGAGGATATCAGGCTTAGCACCTATTTTGAATTCTCCCTGTATGTTGAGCTCCCTCGTGGCTAAGCGTACGCGCCTTTGGCGTGGGAGACCCGGGTTCGATTCCCGGCGGGAGCTCATGTGGTTCGGATTCCACGTTAATCAGTAGGTCCACGTCTCATATAGCCTCGCTGCTGAAAAGGGACGCTAAACTAAAATCACCTCACCTCACCTTTCCCTGTATGTTGTTATTGTTCTTCAAACAAGAAATTGTAATTATTAAATAATAAAGAAGAGGCTTCCCTATGTTGTCACCTTATCCCAATACAAATTCATGCTTACCATTCTCTTCCTAGTTTTCGTAACTTCATCAAAACAAGCTCAGCCACGCCGTTTCAGCAATTAACAAACTTCCCTATTGACCAAGATAATTGTGATGAGCTAGTCATCCACGTGCGGCGCACCAGGAAGAAGCAAAAGCAAAGAAGTAGAACAAAACCAGGGGACACAGGACCCTCGAGGTGAGAAGTGTGACAGAAGCCGCCAGAAACACACTTTGGACCCCTATTCAGAAGAGTCGTCGTAGCAGCAATTGAAAGACGGTCGGCACGCCTGGGCCCTCACCAACCATTGCATGACAGAGGTGTCATTCTGAAGAGGCCAGGACATCTGGGAGCTGTTGCCCTGAGGTCGAGAGGTTCTTCACTCTCGAACGTGAGGTCCGGGATCGATACCAGACGGAAACACTCAACAAATTGGAGGATAAGGCTTCACCCGATATTTGAAGAGGCTCATCATATCGAAATGGCTGAGGTACAGTAAAACCCTTTCCTTTCCTAACCTTTGTGTCTCTGTGATTTCTTCTATTAGAAAACATGCATTTCATTTCATTCATCCCCAGTTAATTACTTCAGCGCTGTACTGCTCAGATCCCCACGTACTTTCTCTCTTGCCATGCGAAGTGCTATCCCCACATTCTTTCAGTAAAGAACTGATAATTGAGCAAATAACTGTGGTTGTAACTCCACAGTACAGTACAGCAAGAAATTGATGTGCGAGTCAATTTCATTTGTAAAGGGGTGTTTTACAGCCAACCAAGCGAAGATTCGACTTTATTGTCCTTTTGATGTATTTTATCTGTATCTCAGTCTGTACAATATTTATTCGAAGCTATATGAGGAAAATTTTTCATCATAACATTTTTAAAATGAATATTTACATTTAAAACAAAATTCATTTTTCTAATTTGGCGCCCTGTTCACCTGGCGCCTCCTGCGAACGCGTAGTTCGCAGGATTCAAGATCCGGCCCTGCAGTAACAATGGAATTCTGTATTACCGCCCGACCATCGTTGTTGTGAAAACATTCATCATAATATGACGTAGGAAAATGAGTTACATTAAGGTCTAAGATCTAATATCAAAGTTGAAACATCGCAAGTAAAACAAAAACATATAATAGCAAAAAGTTTTGAAAATAATTTCAGTTTAAACTAGCTGCGATATACATTTAATTCAAAATTGAACTTCTGGAGCGCAACATATGAGCGTAACTAAAAGAAAAAATCAATAAGAACAGTCGGGATTTGAACCTAAAGAAAACAAGTAGGAGTCCCTTATACTAACCATTCATCTACTATATTTTGTTTACTAAAAATATTTTCCATGCAGCAAAATGCCATTTCACACTGAAACATTAACAACACAAGAACAAAGTTTTCAAGAAAATTTGCCAAAGCTTATGTATTAAAAGTATCCCGGTATTCGCCCAGTGATACTGCAAAATCACTAGTCAGGATGCCTCGTATCGAAATTTGAACCTGGAGACTCCCAATTACAAAGGTCAACGCTAACCAGTAACCAGTAGCGTAGCGTTTATTTTTGCAACGGGTAGACAGCACAGGCACACCCATGGAGGAAGGGGGGAGTCAACCAGGTTCCGACATCCCCAAAACTTCTGGACTCAATATACTTTTATTCACTTTCTTAATAAAACTATACTTGTTTAGTAGAGAAATGATTGATGTAACATGAAAATTTGATCTTAGTCTACATATCATCTGTACTATTTCTCTTATAAAAACAATGTAGTTCCATATTTTTTTTCTGAAAATATAGATGAAAGTACTTTACAATTACTTGTCTTGTCGAGTGCAGAATAGTATCCTTTCAATACTACATAAACGTAGTGGCTTGGATTCCCCGAAACCCTGGACCTCTCCAGTTAGGAATTGTCTGCTGGGGCAGACCTTTTGGTCAGTCTCGAAACTGTAGAACACTTTCTTGACAAATGTGGAGTTAGGCTATGGATGGCATTTTATTTTTTTGAAAAAAAAAAAAAAGTTGAAGTTGAAGTTGAAGCAATGGCCCCATGCTCCCATAGCTCCGCCCATGCTCTCCGCCTTCCCAACAAAAAAATTGGGTGCGTGCCTGGTAGATATTATTATTTCTTCTTGAGTTCGGAACCAACATTAAGTTGTAAGGCCATGTCTCATACAACTTCGGTATTGAAAAAGAATATAATACTCCTGACCAAATTTTGCTACTAACTGATTTTTGCGAGGTTGCACTACTGTATATAACATATAGAGACTTAATTTTCATCAACAAAACCCTTAACGATTAAATCAAACAAGGTGCAATAAATCTATATCTAATCATTTAGTTTGCACATAATACATAATTAACACACATATCCCAATTCACATAAAGTTAGCTAACGATTTTAAAAGTAACAACAGAACAGCAGATTATAAAATATCTTGCGCTCGCTTTTGCCTTTCGCAGTGTTGACACACTCTGATATTGCGATTAAACAGAAGCCGAAGCTAGATCATGGAAGATTTATATGAATTACAGATATTCTTAAAACTTTCAGCAATTGTTCTGGTAGTTATTGATTTAGTTTTTTCTCTTCTATTTCTTGAAATTTTCTTTGAAATATGATTGAATATCTAAAAAGAAGAGGAAAACGTTTGTTGGATTTACAATAGTACAATGGCGCTGAGTGTGGTATCACTGCAGCTGAAACATGTCTCATTGCCAGGTTCTTTCAGCGAGCGAGAACCCCACACAGCCACATGCGCGCGCCACTTTCAAGTAGGAGCTCCACTGATTTGTTCAGCCGCGTTGAGACAGATTTCTTGATGTCTCTCTGTGGCCTGTTTGACGGAGACAGAACTTTAATTCCCCAATTTTGAAAAATACAATTATTAACAAATTAGGTTCTACCACTATTGCTATTAACCAAGCTATCACAGACCATATTATTTCTATATTTTTCTACAACATGAAATGTATATTAATCTTATAATTAAGAAATTCTAAAACTATGTTCTTTTAATTTGAATGGGTAGACAGTGTCTCAGTGTCTCATAGCACTCTACGCCACTGCCAGTAATCTACGTTCGCTCAGTAAATGTCATGAAATTACTTTTCTGTAATTATTTTTGGAAAATGTTTATTATTTTCATGAAGCAAAGAGTGCATCTTCTACTTGGGTTGAGAACTATATACTATACTCCTAAGAGTCAACTAATAGTTGATGTTTATTATTTCCGTCGATTTTCTACGTCTGCTAAGTTATTTCAATTTTTTTGAAAGTTTTCCCTTCCGGTTATGACAATGATTAGAAATGAAGAGTCCTCTTCTTATACAATTCTTGATCATTGTAACATTTTTTAGTCTAAATTCTGAATTATTGAAAATATTTAAATTAGTTAGAATGAAGAGGATAATACTAAGAAACATGATTAGAAAAAAAAAAGAAACATTGTTGTTTAACGAATTGATAGAATCAAGCTTTCTCAAAACATAAAAAATACTGTATGGTATGGGATGATCATGGAAAAAGTAAAAATAGCCATCGAGGACACACTAACCAACCACTGTACGCAGGTAAGTCAAGGTTCGTTAACTTGAAAATGAAATGAAATGAAATCTTTGAGTTTTACGTCCCGCGGTTATGCCGGTTAGGCTAAAGGAGACGGTGATGATGAATAATGAATGAAATGGTGGAATGAAGAAAGTGAGAGGAAACGGGAGAACTCCGAGAAAACCCATGCACACGGTGTTTATCCACCACAAAGTTCACTTGGCTGGGACTGGGATCGAACCCGTGACCCCAAGCACCAGAGGTGAACGTTCTATCACTGATTTGTTAACTTGGTAGACGTATATGAAGAAATCACTAAAAGAAAATAGCTGATAGCTTTACGCCTAACCATCTCAGCGACCTCGAAACTATGAACTCTACATGAACATCGGTTGTCGTTTTCGATCATTTTATATGTTACTCCATTCCAAGGTCGCAAAGTGTCTTGCCCCTTATCCCAATGCAGCCTTTCGCCAGCCAGGAGCAGGGAAGGAAGAACGCACACAACTCGCTGTATAGCTTTAGGGCAAATACCTAAAGGCACAAGCAATAAATCACTTGACCAAGATCAATGTTGCCAAACATAAGACAGGATAAGCCCACGCTCAGCCTGTTCGACACAAAATCACTGACCCTTCGAACAAGATAACATTATTGCGCTCTCAGAGTCAGGTTTTAATTGCATTTGTGTTGAAGTACGTTTTCTTTGATTTTTAAACATTTGATGAATTTCTTACACACTGTTGTGTATGATATTTTCTATGTGGAATATTATTGAATATTTTCTACTGTACACATTGTGTAAATAGAACTCATCTGTATTTCTTACATTGACTTTGAAAACTTTAGCAATGCCCTCATGCGCTGTGTACGGCTTTAAAATGAACACACGAAATAGAAAAGTTGGTGAAGCGAATGTCAAGTTCCGTTCATTTCCAAAGCAGGGAGATATACAGCAATTGTAAAGCAATAGGGGTGTAATTTTGTCATCTGTGGTTGGACCCAAAAAGCCGTAGGTCCACGCTGCTTATGCCCTTAGCAGAGCTGAGCTGATTTTGAGTTTAACATCCCGTTCAGCAGCGAGGCTATATGATATGTAGACCTACTGGTTAACGTGGAATCCGAATCACATGAGCTCCCACCGGGAATCGAACCTGGGTCTTCCACGCCAAACGCGCGTACGCTAAGCTTGTGTCCTTAGTTTTATGAATTTTACCAAATGAATGAATATCTACATATTTTAACCCAGTATATGAGTTCTTTGCTATATTGCTTTTGTAGTAATATTTTTGTCATTAATTTGCTTATTATGTATCTTTCTATATAAAATAACAAGTTCTGGCTGGCTGATTGATCAACGCTAGGCCAAACCGCTTAAGCTAGAAACTTGAAGTTTAGAAAGGGCATATGATTTGTAATGTAAGGTCCCACTGAAAGAAGAATATTTGGAAATTTGAAGGGAAAAGGGAGAAAGAGGAGTGGCAATTATCTTAAAATGCCCATACCTTGGAATCTTTGAGTGTTAACGACATGAAATTTGGTATATGGACTTCTCATTTAAAATAATTAGATATGTATGTAAGCGTGTTTATGATATTTGCCCTAGAAAGGAAGAAAATAGGGTAAAGTTACAATTGTTATAATTGGATGGTCATAACTCGAAAATCGTTAAGGTTATTGACATGAAAATTGATTGAGTTGATTTTGAGTTTAACGTCCCATTCAGTAGCGAAGCTATATGAAACGTTAACCTACTGATTAACGTGGAATTCCAAATACATGAGCTCCCGCCGGGAATGAAAATTGGTGTTTAGGTTTTGCAAGTAAAACAATTAAAGACATGTTTCTGCGTTTTTTCATTTTTCCTTAGAAAAAAAAAGGTTTAAATTGTAATTGGTAAAATAGAATGGCCATATTCCAAAATCCCTTAAGAGTAGAAACATCTTGATTAAAGATGTATTTCAGCGTTTATATATATATATATATATATATATATATATATATATATATATATATATATATATATATATATATATATATATATATTACGGTTAGAAGAAAAACAGCAGGAAGACAAAGTTGGGAGTTGAAATTGTTACAATAAGATAGCCATATCTCGAAACCACTTAAGATCAGAGGTCTTAGGGATATGAGAAGTGAGAGGTCGGAGAAAGAGCAAAATCAAGCGTCTGGGGGCGGACTCCCCGCCTAGCCGAAAGCAAGTTATGCAATAAAAAAATTTGCATCGGTTAGACTTTACACGGCGGTTTCTGGGTGTTGGTTTTTGAAGCTCCAAGTTAATCACATAACTTCAATTTACATGTCTATTTTCTAAAATTCAGCAGTTGTTTATAAGTGGGTATTTTGGACTCAAATTTTACATTTAAATTCATATGTTTTTTCGTTATTTATATCTGATATCAACTTTGTTTTCTTTATCAGAAAGATAGAAGAAATTTTCGATTATTTTTACATGTACCTGTGTCTCCCATGATAGAACCAGAGGTGATACGGGTTTCGATTCCCGTCAGGAGTCGTGTGGTTCGGGTTTCACGTTAAGTCGTAGATGCACGTCTTGTATAGAGTAGTAGCTGAAAGACACGCTGAATTCTATATCACCTCACCGACATATTCTACGTTTGCATAATTTCTAAACCACTTTTCTTTCTTTCAATTTCCTCCTTCCTCTTAGGACACGCATAGGTTCAAACAGAAACATTCTTCACGGTTGGAGGACGCCAGGCTACTTTACCATACGCGTACAACCCTTATGGGACTAGGTAGTGAGTTGCGCAGTTTGAGTAGTACGCACGAATAAACCACGCTTACATTTATTATATATAATTAATAAAATCTCATATTAGGACTTACTCTGCACGTCAAACTTTTAACATATGTGACTTTTTAGATTCTGTTCTTCTTCTGCTTTATTATTATTATTATTATTATTATTATTATTATAGCTATATGAGGCAATTATCTCGGCAAACTTGGTTAATACACACCATTCAGCAACCGGTAGTTGTAGAAATCTGGCTTTTCTAACAGTAGTTGTTAGCTCAATCGGTAGAGCGCTGACCCATGGATTCAAGGGTTGCGAGTTCGAATCTAGTCTAAGTCAAAAGATTTTTTTCCTGATATAATTCTTGAAATGGAAATGTTTCTCTCTTCGCCTTTATCTCGTAATTCTGAATAGAGATGTTTGGATGTGAAAGAAAAAGTATACTAGAATATAAGAAAAGAGAGGTAATTTACATGATACCTTTTGCAATTTTTAACTATATTTTCACCTATCTAGGACGTTTCTAAAAAGTTCAGACTTCTAGAGCTCCTTTTCGCTCTCTTATGTGTCCTTTAACTAATTTCTACAGTTACTTAGTGAATCACATATACATATATTACAGATGTCGTATCTCTTTCTCTTCTCTCTACATCATGTCTGGAGATGAATGTTTTGACAATAGGTTACAAACACGATTTTAAAAAATAATACGATCTGCGATATCAGTGATACATATTGTGGTGTTTAACTTAACACATAAAACAATAAATAGAAAAACTGAGAATACGAATCTTTTCGTGCACTGATGCTTCAATAACAGTGAACTGATGCTTCAAATCTGTGCCTTTACTCCCTTCACCAATGTTAATTCCCTAGTCAAAATAAAAACTCTTCAAAATTAATCACAAATTCTTATACAACCATCCCTTCCTTGGAGTACTGCGCGGTCACATACCCGTCACTGCGATGTAAAGGCACTTATGGCGACGAGGATACAATATTTTAGTTAAACAGAAACTAAAATTTAAAAGTTAATGATAATTTTAGGCTATATCTCATTAACCATGGCCGTTGCTATGACACTGCTGACGGTCAGGTAAAGTCCTACTAAATCCCACGTGTGATCGATGTAGCTTAGGTACGGAGGCGTTAGAAGGGCAGGTTAGAAGACGTATACTCAAATAGAGCATGCTATAAACACGTGCGTTATTCTTCTGGAAGTTGGAACCTGTAAGGTGTCCAGAAAAACAAGGAGAAACAGGACTGTGGACGTCACGAATATACGAGAGATTACTTATCTTATCAAAAAGGCCAGAGGCGAGTGGGATAGACATTTCATTTGCCCCAATAGTAGAATGCCAGAAGTAGTTCTGTATGGCTTGTGCGGACATATGCGGAGTTTTCGCTCACCGGCACGTTTACAAACAAGAGTATGGTCGTCATTGCGTCAGAAATAGAAAACAAATCTAATCGCTTAATGAAACTGCTTTATATTTTCTATCAAGGCCAGTAAGAGGCTTACATGAGCGCCATGACTCTGATTGAATAGTCGTCAGCAATCTTTCAGTTAGTTGATTCAGAACACTCATATTCAGGCCCTTTCCGTTGCTAGAGGGATCACATCTGTTTCTCGCCTTGTATGCCAACTATACGTATATGGCATATCACAACCCATGCGAGTAGCAATTATTCGGAACAAGCACTCAACCTATTGCAGCCCACTTTTCAGTCCCTGCTCCCTTAATTGTACTGATGTTTAATGTACCATCTCACTATTGCAGATTCACACTGTGATCTACATAAAATACTCTTATGTTGTCCGACAAGCTCCTACGTACTAGCAGTATGTTTCGTAAAAATATTACGAATATACTGTCCTTTAGAATGGTTGATGTGCTGAAACCTTCTGAGATCAGTATGCTCTCTACAGTCACACAACAGTTGAATTTCGTTCATTCGGGACGGTGTGTGCGTGGTGTTCTTATTACGAAACTATTAGTTTATAATTTCAAAGTATGTAGATAATTTTATCTATTGTCTAAAAGACAGAATATTAAATTTGCGACATGGAAACTTTTAGTTTCAAAATGTTCCTTTTTAGATTAGATGATTAGTTAACAGCAGTCATACATATCTAAAAAATAAAGTAACATTACTTCTGTAATATAGTGCCGATCAAAATTTTATAACTAATCAAGGTCTTAAAAATACTACAAATAATATGTCTAATTATAATTCTCAAAATGGTAACCACAACAATAAAATTTGCCATAAGTATAGTTTAGTATAAACTAAAGTGTGGAAGATAAGGCAACATATTAGATTTGGTTGAAATATATAGATATAGGTGGTCATTTCATTTCATTTTGAGAGAAAAAATGTTTTACATGTTCTGTAGTTCTTGTATCTTGTTGATTACATTAAGGGTTAAAAAACCAACACCAAATATGGGAAGTGCTTGGTTTCGTATTCCCATAGTATGGTTTCGTATTCCCAACTGTTGCTTATTGGAACTGCAACGACGAGCAACAGACATATGCTCGCATTTGAGCACAAAAGGCTGTATGGCTGTAAAGGTAACGGTACAAATGTGGTAAACCCTCTTCAACAAGTAGTTAAAACATTAACATATAAACACTCGTCTTTCACATTTGTACATGTTGCAAATTGTGTTTTTTATGTTCATTTTAAGAATTACAATTAGACATATCATCTGTAGTATCTTTATAATCTTGATTAGTCGTAATATTCTATGGTTTAGACTGAAGTTTCTCTGGCATATGGCGACAAACTTCCCATGTCAAAATAATAGGTCCACTGGAGATGCTCACTCACAAGTAAACCTTAAATTTGGGTGAATCGAGTTGCTGATAGAGACACATATGAGAAAGTAGTACTAAATGTGGTCAGTATTTCAGTGAAGTTGTAGGGACGAAGCTCCAGGGATTTAGGAGATACAGCTACCAGAACATCACATGGAAGTACAGAATAGTCTTCATAAAATTGGAGGTAAAAGCTCAGTAAGACCTCTAGTAACGACAAAAGGTGAATAACAAATATATGGGTACATATTAGGACTAGGGGGAAGTCATATAGTAAGGGTATACCTGACGGCGGCCATCTTGAAACCCGCCATTTTGAATTAAGGTTAAGTTTTTAAGATAGGAATAGGGTCATGCGATACATGATTTAAGGCGCAAATGTAACCAGAAGAACAATGGTGACGTTAATTTTGATTTACGCGCAATTGGTAAAAAGTTACAGGGAAATTAAATATTGTTGCAGCATATGTATTAGTGCTTTACCCCACCTTGTAAATTTTGTGTTAATGATAATAATTAAATAAAAAGCAGGTGGATAAATATTAGGTCTATGGTAAGAGTTGCCTTGATGGCTGCCATGTTCAAATCCGCCATTTTGAATCAGACAAAAGTTTTAAAGAAAACTCATAACATTGACACCTTATTAATAGCAAATTTTACCACAAATCCAACGGTATAACCATTTTTGCTTTATCAGTAACCAGCATTTGTTATCGCATAAACAAGTTGCTAATTTAAGGAAAAATGACCTAAGTGGAATTGAGTCATAATTGAACTTGGGTCTTTCTTCCAGAAAAGTCCTCAATTAGTACAATCAATATGTAGTTCAGAAAAGAGTGCATGACTTGCACAAATGCTCTGCTCACAGCGAGCACACCTGAAAAAGGCAATCGAGTTACACTTGATATATTTGTCGTTAACAATTCCGTCAAAGCAGTAGTCGTAAGGAGCGATCCATTTAATTTTGTGCTGGTTAATGATAAAGCAAAAATGGTTATACCGTTGGAGTTATGGTAAAATTTGCTATTAATAAGGTGTCAATGTTATGCGTTTTCTTTAAAACTTTTGTCTGATTCAAAATGGAGGCTTTGAACATGGCCGCCATCAAGGCAACTCTTACCATAGACCTAATATTTATCCACCTGCTTTTTATTTAATTATTATCATTAACACAAAATTTACAAGGTGGGGTAAAGGACTAATACATATGCTGCAACAATATTTAATTTCCATGTAACTTTTTACCAATTGCGCGTAAAGCAAAATTAACGTCACCATTGTTCTTCTGATTACATTTGCGTTTTAAATCATGTATCGCATGACCCTATTCCTATCTTAAAAACTTAACCTTAATTCAAAATGGCGGATTTCAAGATGGTCGCCGTCAGGTATACCCTTACTATATGACTTCCCCCTAGTCCTAATATGTACCCATATATTTGTTATCCACCTTTTGTCGTTACTAGAGGTCTTACTGAGCTTTTACTTCCAATTGTATTGTGAAGATATGTGTATTTGGACATATGGAAAAGTTTCTTATTTTGAACAATGGGACATTTTATTTTAAAAGAACATTTCAGTCAAAAGCATCATCATTCGTTTCAAGTTAAATCACCTTTCGATTTTTTTTTCTAAGTTCATTTGCCTTTGCTGTCTGTCATTTACTTCTTACGTTTGTAATTTCTTAATTAATAAAATAACAGATTGCTTACCCGTCTGTATTCCTATCATCACCTTACCTTGGTTAATCTACAAGCATGCACTTTCTTCATCGAGACGCAAATCAGAGTGAATAACCCAGGACATGAACCCGGAAAGAAGGCCAGACAAAATCGATGGAAAGACTATTGGAAGGGACAGTCGACATGGAGCGAGAGACGAGTTAGAATGTAGACCGCTAGCTTCATTTGAAATTGACGATTAATAGCCTTGCTCTGTCTTAGAGAGCACCTTTGATTCAACGACGATGTATTGCTTTTTAAGAAGAAGTTTCAAGTTTGTCTAAAGTTGCGGACTTCGTGAAGTTGGTTACTCAGTTCGGGTTTCGCCAACTCTTAACCTTGGTTACTGGAACGACCAGCCAGCCAAACAGAGGGATGGACGTACGTCGGCCCGTTGGAGGAATTGTGGAGAGGACAACGATCAGACCTGCAAGTAAGTGCGAGTAGATTAACCTATCCCGAAAATTACTCCCTTCTTGCCCCTTTTCACCCCCTTTAACATCACAATCTGTTTCTTTTGTACGTGTTGGATTTCATTTAAATGCAACCCAGGTTAGATCCCGTACCTCGTGTTTTATTAAGTTCTATATTTACGAAATCCTGGGCGCAACTTGTCGGTTCTGGCATCCCCAATTACGTTGTTTATGAGTACATTATCTGAGCTTTCAGACCGACAAGGGGCGACTGCACATGGCGGAGATGTGGTTTTAACTTGTGTGAATGCACACATGTCTGCGACCCTCGATTCACTTTGCATTAATTTGTTTGCCGCCCACCGTTAGAATTTGATGAAAGTCTATTTGGTTTACCACCCTCCCTCCACCCTCTCAATTTGTTGTGTTATTTTGTTTTATGGGCTTTTTAGTTACATTATTTAGATATATTTAGAGAAAATGGTGAATACTAGCATTATGGCACAAGCTCGTCTTACGTCTCTAGATTCTATTGTGCGCCCCACATTTTTTCACGGCAAGTATGGGGAAGACGTTATTCGTTTTTTTGAGTATTTCGAATCTTACTGCGTCATTTATGAGTTCAATGCAGTAAAGAAGCGTCATTTGCTTCCATATCTGTTAAGGGACGGAGCCTTAGCGTGGTTTCTAGCTTTAACTAGGACAGACGAATTTGTGAACTTGTCGTATGTAGACATAAAGAGACGAATGATCACATTATTTGGTGGTTTTGTGGTTAAGCAGGTGACGGAAAACACTATTCGTTCTAGAGATCAAAAAGAAGGGGAACCTATTATGACATATATTTATGAGAAGTTAGATCTCATACTTAGTTTTGATAAAGCCATGCCTATTCAACAACAAATTAATTTCCTTATTGAAGGGTTATTGCCTCAGTATTTTAAGCTTACATGCAACAAATCGTTTCCATCTGTTGATGCGTTATGTGAGTTTTTATTACAAGAACAGTCAGCTGAGCTAATAGTAAATTACAAGACGCTCATTAAAGCTAATTCGAAAGAACAAGTCTTGCAGTTTAGTACACCGGAATTTATCGCTAAGATAGCTGATGTTTCATTGCGCGATAATTCTCATGTTTCATTTCCTCTCGAAGAACAACGGGAAAAAAAAGAAATGCTTGCACGTTTGCATTATCATATCTCATCCGCTGAGAAAGAATGCGGTGATCAACAGTCAGTAGATTCTATTCCGTCTCATCAACAGAAATGTAACTCTTTTTCTTCTTTTTGTTCCTCTGAATGTAAGAGTGCCAAGAATAATAATAATATGCATGATAGAATGGGCTCTGCGACGAATACCTCTGTTATGGTTAAGAACGAACAGAACAAGCGCAAACAGAATCATAGTACGTTTCACGTGAATAATAAAATACACTGTCCGTCCAAAGCATTAGTGTGCAACATGGCACAATTCAAGGGAAGTAATAATGGTAATGTTTTCCATAGCGGAAATAGTTCAGGGAATAGTGAGAGACCTGCTTTTAAGACTCACACGATAACTACGCCTATTGTTAGGGATAGGATTCTGCCTTGTATCAAAATTAGTATTGGCAACAAAGAGTATAAAGCATTGTTGGACTCTGGGAGTCAAATTTCAATTTGCACTAGAGAGCTCCTTCCTCCGAACACTAGACTTGTTAAAAGACGTACTATTATCCGTGGCATCTCGGGTAAAGGACTTGAAACTAACACGTTAGCTGTACTGAAGTTCAAAATTGACGGCTATTCATTTACGCATACTTTTAGAGTTGTTGACAAATTTGCATCTTCTGTTTTGTTGGGAAATGATTGGTTACTCCCTCAACATGTCACTATTAACCAGGATATTCACGTAGTTCACATAGTTAGGTTTGGGAAGCCTACTGATCACGCTTTACCTGAAAGTCATGCGATAGGCACAGTTTCCGAACAAACAGCGAACCTTATGCAAGCGTATTTCATAACGGCGAAATCTGTTACTTTACCACCAAATTCCAGTGTTTCAGTACCTGTTCGTAAAATTAATGATTTAGTGGGACTTAAAAATGTTTTGCAACCCAATGAGAAAATCTGTTCTAAAGCCGAAATTTTTGTTAATGAGTCTAGAGTGGATCCTGTTAATCCTGTCATTAGAGTAGTCAACCCAACCAACAAAAAGTTGTGTTTAGAGAAAAATCTTCATTTAGGTGAAGCCATTGACATTAGGCCGGGTGCACATGATCCAAATGATACAGATAGTGTTCAAAATCATGGTTTAGCCAGTAAACACGACAACGATAACTTTCCTGCTGGTTTTGATGTCAAGCGTGTGGACATTAACCCTCAACTTTCGGACGATCAGAAGCAAATGTTTTATTCTGTTATAGAGGAGTATAAGGATTGTTTTTCTTGGTCAGAGGATGATTTTGGAGTGGCCAAGGGCTACGTACATGAAATTAAAATGCTAGATAACGTCCCAGTTCACACTAATCAGTTTCCTATCCCCTTCCATTTAAGAGAAGCAGTTAAAAAACAGATTGATACTTTGCTCAAACAAAAGGTTATTAGGAGGTGCATCTCGAGTTATAACTCGCCTATTCTTCTCGTGAAAAAGAAGTCTGGATCTTATAGATTTTGTTTGGATTGTAGAGCGATCAATTTACACATTGCACCAGACAGTTTTCCTGTACCGTCGATAGAAGACATTCTTTCGCGTCTTAGTAAGTGTCGCTACCTGTGCTGCTCGGACTTGCTCAGTGGTTTTTTTCAAGTGAAAATCGCGGAAGAATACCAACACGTCACTGCCTTTTCAATCCCAGGAGCGGGTTCTTTTTGTTTTACAGCAATTCCTCAAGGCCTTATCACTAGTTCCGCTGGTTTAAACAGATTAGTGAAAATGACATTGGAAGAATTAGAATCTGAACAAATTTTCGGGTACCTTGATGATTTTTTTTGGGGTGGGAACACTTTTGAGGATGTTATCAATCTCACCAAGAAGTTATTTCAACGAATTAGAGAACGTGGTCTTAAACTTGCACCAGAAAAAACGAAATTGGCTTATTTTTCATTAACAGTTTTGGGACACGATATTTCGTACGATGGCTTGCGAATTTCCAAGAAAATAACTGACTCCATTAGTAATTATGAACGTCCGAAGACGAAAAAACATGTGAAAAGTTTTCTAGGATTAGCTAGCTTTGTAAGACGATTCTTACCTAATTTTTCTGAAATTGCGGAGCCTTTGAATTCACTTCTCAGAAAGGATGTACCGTTTAAGTGGACACAAAAACAACAAGATGCTTTTGAGAAAATTAAAGATCTTATCATAAAATCGCCATATTTGATGCATTATAATCCGAAACACCCTGTATACTTGTTCTGTGATGCATCAACTCGCGGTCTGGCTGCCGTGCTCAAACAACCTATATCCTCTCCAGATGACCCAGAGTTAGCACCCATTGCTTATTGTAGCCGTAGCTTAAATAAAAGCGAGAAGTCTAGACACCCTTATGAACTTGAACTTTTGAGTATCATATATGCCTTTAGATCCTTTCGTTATTTTTTACTAGGACGTCACTTTTTTTGAAAACCGATTGTAAGAGTCTTTTGTTCTTAAAGCAGACGAAAAATGTAGGCAAATTTGCTAGGTGGCTTAGTTTTATTGAACAGTATAACTTTACTGTGACACACATATCTGGGGTATCTAACATAGAAGCCGATGCACTTTCACGTTTTTCTCGTGCCCCCAGGGACATTTCTGATGAGCAACAAAATGAGGAAGACCCTCGAGTATTTTCTTCCACTGTTACAGAGTGTAACAATATGCTAAGTGACGAGCCTTCTCTCAGAGATGAACAAATGAAGGACCCGTTTTATAAGGATATTTTTGATTGGTTAGAAAACAAGGAAAAGAAAAATCCCAAAATTGAAAGACAGGCATTTTATTTCACGGTTAAGGAAGGAATATTGTATAGAAAACAAAAAACAACTAGTGGTATGAAATTTTTAGTTGCTGTACCTGTTTCATTACGCTATAAAGTTTTTGATGCGGCTCATACTTCTGCCATTGGTTCAAGTCACGGAGGTTTTTCTAAGACATATGATCTTTTAGTGAAATCTGTGTATTTCCCTAATATGAAACAATATATTTATCAGAAATGCAAAGAATGTTTAATTTGCCAGTCCAGCAAAAATAAACCTGGTTCTGCTTATGGTACATTGCAAACGTATCCTCAAGTGCCGCCCTTCTATCGCATTTTCGTAGACATTGGAGGAGTGTACTCCTCGAGTAATATTTTGAGACACAAATATTTGATTGTCGTAGTCGATGCAGCTACTCGGTATAGTATTTGTGGTTCATTAGCAGATATAACAGCGTCTTCTGTAAGTAGTTTTCTTTATGAAAATGTAATTTTGAAATACGGTATTTTCAAAGAATTAGTCACAGACAAAGGTCCATGTTTTACAAGTAACCTATTCAAGGAATTGTGTGCAATGATTGGAGCTAAGATTCGATTTGTAAATGTTCAAGCTCATTACGCTAACGGGACAGCTGAGATAGCTATCCGAAACATTGAACAGAGACTGAAATCTGCGTTGTGTAATAAAGATCAAGGAAAATGGGTCGAACTGCTGCCATCTATTGTGTTAGCCCACAATTTAACTGTTAACTTATCCTCTGGATACAGCCCCTTTGAACTTTTGCATGGATTTAGATGTAGAATGCTACACGAAGCGATTTTGGACACCCCTTGTCAATTTCATTACAATGCTGAACGTTTACAGCAACTTGGAGAAATACGAGACAAAGCCCATGATAAATGGTTCCAGAGACATAAGACGGCAACGAAATTTTATGACAAACGTCATTCGAAACCCAATTTCAAAGTCGGAGACAAGGTATGGATTTTGGACAGCACCATGAAGAAAGGATCCACCAGAGCTTTCAGTGGACGTTATTTTGGTCCAGGAATAATTCAAGATATTGACCACCCAAATTCCTATTTTGTTAAGTTCAAGACTGCGCGAGGAAGATTCAAGGTTGATTCGATTGCAGTACAAAGATTGAAGAAGTACTACGAGAGACAGGAGAAGGAAAACGAGGGAGAGGAAGAAGAAGATAACGTTGATTTGGATATACAAGATGTTGAGGATGCTACTGCGAATGCCTGCTGTGCCGAAGAACAGCAAGAAAAACATGAGAGAGGGAAAGAAAAAGAAGAACACTATGAGATTATTTTTAATCCTGCGGTGAACATGATAGAAAAAGAAGAAGATATTCCATCTGTGAATCTTCGTGAAGTTGTGATTGCCAACCAATTACCCACTTGGGCTAAAATAGGGAAGAATTGTTCTGGTTTGAAACCGAAGTTTGGTGCCAATTCTGCAATCAACAAGAAAATCAGTGTTTTTCGAGGAGATATCGCTATGATTAAAGCTGACGCCGTTGTTAACCCTACGAATGAATTACTTATTCCATTAGGAGGAGCAGATAGAAGTATCCAAGAAGCTGCAGGAGAAGAATTTCGTAAAGATTGCGAGAAAATACGTTCTTTAAAACCAGGACAAGTGAAGATTGCTCCAGGCTATAATCTCCCCGCTGATCATGTATTATTGACGTGTGGTCCCAGAGATGCGAACAAGAAGACTTTGGAGAATTGTTATAACAATTGTTTTGATTTTGTGTTGAAAAATCAGTTTTCAACTGTGGCTTTTCCTTGCATCGCTGCTGGTGCATTTCATTTCCCTAAGGAACCGGCTGCGAGAATTGCATTGTTGAGTACACGAAAATGTTTAGAGGATCATGTGGACAACGTAGACCGTATTGTATTGTGTATTTTCGACAAGGAGAATTGGGATCTCTATCAGCGTCTTTTACCTGTGTATTTTCCCTTGGAAGAAGGAAAAGAAGTGGAAGCCGTTTCTCTGCAATGAAGTTTTTTTTAAAAAAAAAAGGAAAAAAGAAGACGGTTCTCAAAGGAAGATGTGATGGATTAGGAACATCTGTGAAGTTGGTGACGAATTTTGTTTTGACACTGGCCATGTCATTATGGAATTTGTTTTGGTTTGTTTGTATTTCTAAGTCTTGCCGGCAATAACAATTACAACGAAGATAAGGAGAAAAAGGAGTACTCATATAGACATCATTGTTTTTTCAGTTACTTAGAACTGTTGGTTAACTTTGTAGAACACGTTCTTTTTCCTGGTCATCTTATGAACAGCTTATGAACTGAATAAATTAGTATCTAGGCGCCAGATCAACATCTTATTGATACATTATGTTTTGTAGAAGAAAACTAGGGAGATAGACGCAACTATGAATTGATATGTGTTTGCTATCTATGTTATGATAGTGATGAAGAAGGAATTCTTACGTTTTTGGCATTTTTCAAGGTGCATTTTATGATATAAATGTGGATGTAAAGAAGAATGCAGTTTTTCTTTCCCTGGATTTTTGATTTGATCCTACGATTTGTTATTAGTTATTGGGAATATACTCAGACAATGTATTCTTTTCAAAGGAATATACACTGTTATAACCTCTTGTGTGATTTTAGTGATCTTTTGGAATGATCAATTTTTCATCGTCTGCAGTGTATATAGTAAACTTGCGTATTTCATCATGAAAATGACTTGGGATTTATGTATGACGAAGATTTGTACTTATTTGATATATACTTTTGTATATTTGAAGATTTGACTTGATTCCACATTTTCCTGTGGGCATACGTACTTTACTTTTGTATATATATAAAAAGAAGTTTTTTTATTTTTTTCTTTTATCGCATATTTAGTTAGGGATTTAGGAATATGTTTGGTGATAGTCTGTCATGTTGATTTCTTTTGAGGTTTTTAATAGCCAGTGCAGAGGGCTATAACTCTGCCAACACGTCGGTCATTGTGGAACTAAATTCTCCACAATTCGTTTTTCTAAAACCTGAAATCAACATTATTTTGTGTTGTTTTATCTGTTCTCTCTATGGGTAGCTAGATTAATTTTTCTTCTACCGCGTAATGATTATTTTGATTATAGAGTTACAATTTTATTGGAATTGGAGTTTTTATTTACTATATATAGATATATACGTATGAATTATGGTTTAGTTATTAATTTTGCTTTTTTCCCCCTGATTTTTCGTCAATTTTATTCATTCCATTATTTTATCCAATTATTGTCCCTATTCTCATATCTTACGTGTTTTGGGCAGTCATTGACTGTATCCCCTAAATTTTGTGATGTTACTATCATATACCTGTCTACCCTACTCCTATAATCTACTTGTACTGAATGAACTTTCCAGTTATGTGATGTGTAAGGACATTGTACCTGTGATTTCCAGACCTACATTTGTGCTTAGTGATGCTGTGTTTACAACATCGACGTTGCTGTGCTTACGTCATTTGGCATTGACTGTTCTGCTGTCAACTGTGTTAGTGTGTGAACATTTCTGCTGTACTCATCATTTCTTATCATATGATTCTTTCCAGACTATATTTGCTGCTGTGTTTTTATCATGAACATTGAATGAAACTACAAAGATGCTTAACTTTTTTTTAAAACAGAAATTCTAAAAAGTGATTTTTTTTGTTTGTCTCCGAAATGTTTTCATTCGGGAATTTGATTTCAGGGGGGGGGATGTGAAGATATGTGTATTTGGACATATGGAAAAGTTTCTTATTTTGAACAATGGGACATTTTATTTTAAAAGAACATTTCAGTCAAAAGCATCATCATTCGTTTCAAGTTAAATCACCTTTCGATTTTTTTTCTAAGTTCATTTGCCTTTGCTGTCTGTCATTTACTTCTTACGTTTGAAATTTCTTAATTAATAAAATAACAGATTGCTTACCCGTCTGCATTCCTATCATCACCTTACCTTGGTTAATCTACAAGCATGCACTTTCTTCATCGAGACGCAAATCAGAGTGAATAACCCAGGACATGAACCCGGAAAGAAGGCCAGACAAAATCGATGGAAAGACTATTGGAAGGGACAGTCGACATGGAGCGAGAGACGAGTTAGAATGTAGACCGCTAGCTTCATTTGAAATTGACGATTAATAGCCTTGCTCTGTCTTAGAGAGCACCTTTGATTCAACGACGATGTATTGCTTTTTAAGAAGAAGTTTCAAGTTTGTCTAAAGTTGCGGACTTCGTGAAGTTGGTTACTCAGTTCGGGTTTCGCCAACTCTTAACCTTGGTTACTGGAACGACCAGCCAGCCAAACAGAGGGATGGACGTACGTCGGCCCGTTGGAGGAATTGTGGAGAGGACAACGATCAGACCTGCAAGTAAGTGCGAGTAGATTAACCTATCCCGAAAATTACTCCCTTCTTGCCCCTTTTCACCCCCTTTAACATCACAATCTGTTTCTTTTGTACGTGTTGCATTTCATTTAAATGCAACCCAGGTTAGATCCCGTACCTCGTGTTTTGTTAAGTTCTATATTTACGAAATCCTGGGCGCAACTTGTCGGTTCTGGCATCCCCAATTACGTTGTTTATGAGTACATTATCTGAGCTTTCAGACCGACAAGGGGCGACTGCACAGTATGAAGACTTCTGTACTTCCACGTGATGTTCTGGTAGCTGTATCTCCTAAATCCCTGGAGCTTCACACCTACAACTTCACTGAAATACTGACCACATTTAGTACTACTTTGTCATATGTGTCTCAGTCAGCAACTCGATTCACCCAAACGTAAGGTTTACTTGTCACCGAGATGGTCAAAAATTTTTGACCGGTACTTTACCACAGTAGTAACTCTACTTTACGTTATTTTTTAGATATGCACGTGTATAACTATCATTTTCCTCTAATTTCCTATTCTATGTTTTAGTCAGATAAAATTATCAACACATTTCGAAATCATAAATTAATAGTAACCTAATATCAATACCACGCACATATCATCCCTTGTAAACGAAATTTAACCGTAAACTTGATTGTAGAGGGCATATTGACCTCAGTCACAAGTTTCCAGCTCACCAACCATCCTAAAGAAAAGACTAATCGCCGTGTTTTAGGAGTTGCTGCTAATGCGTTGAAGATTGTCGGACAATACGACGAGAGCATTTATGTGAAGACTTAGTAAAATCTACAATGATGGGATGATGCCAGATAATATCTCATGTGCAATTAAGTGAGCAGGAACGTAAAGTGGACTGCAATAAGTTGGGTGCACGTTCCGAAGAATTTACCACTCACGAAGATTGAGTTGTCACTGGCCTATTAATGATATACAAGATGAAAAACACACATGACACCGCCAGCATCGGAAATCGCCTGAACACGAATTTACCGGTTAACTCTTTCCCGAGTCGTGAGATTTATGCCCCCTATCTAATACCTTGTTTTCTAATGTCCTTAGGGAGAGTTCTTACCACCTTAGTGAACATTATAGTATTACCAGAACTTGAAAACTATTGGATTTCTGATCCTTCACTCAGTTGGTCTGTCACAAGTTGACATGTAAACATGTGAAGAAAATAATGGAAACAAATAAAATCAAAGATAATGAGATCAATCCTCTAAGACAGCGTTTCCCAACCTTTTTCAACTTGCGGCACACTACAGGTGTAACTTGAATTCTCGCGGCACACTCATAGATGTATTATTATTAATATTATTATTATTATTTTATTCGTAGTATAAAATACCGTGGTTCTGATCTGATTGCTGATCTTCTAACAGGGAAGAAAGCTCGATCGCTGGATTTGCCCCGTGGTAAATAAATTATGCTTATTTTTCATTGTAATTTAAAAATAGAGAACGATTGCACTGAAATATAGGACTCAGGATTTTAAAAATACACTTTCTTTTTCGAAAACTGTATCCAACCTTTCACTAAGAAGGAAGATCACTAAATACCGAACAGACTAATCTCTTGTACTTTAATAACACAAATGTAGGTAATTTGTATACATGTTTGCTTTACCGAAAGGAATGAATGATATTTTAATATTTCAGGTTACAAAATATTCTGCAAAAATAAAGAAGCAATGATGGTCATAACAATGATAACAAATACTTTTTTCAACGTTAAAAATGTACAGAAAAGTAACACAATATGAAACTTAAAATTTATTAACATCCTTGATCTACGTTACAATTTTTAAATATTTTACGGAGATTAGAATTGTTCAATAATATTAATAATGTAACATTATTTCAATAATATCTATTGAAGGTTGCAATTGTTTAATAATAATATATGAAGGTTACAGTTTTTTAAACATAAGTGAAACAAGTTGGTGCACGAAGTAAAATTAATGTGCCACTTGAGCTTGATGTTCTTTCATAATCTTCTTCAACTGTGGATTGATAGTTGTTAAACACACCCTCATGTCGTGTTCCGGAGTTAACAGTTGTGACCCGTTCTTACACTTGATTGTTTTCATTGCAGAAAATCCTGCTTTACTTAAGTAGGATGAAGAAAAGGGAATATGAACTTTGTAGAAATAGCTGGATATTCTCTCCAGAGAGAAATCCAGAATGATGCCTTGTCTTCTTGTGAGTGCTGGAGCTTCAAACCTTGGTCATTCCTCACATGGACCAATTCATTTTTTCTTGTATATTTAATTCTGCTGACTGTCGGACAGAAGGCGCAAAGTAGTCCCTCACCCAGTTAAATAAATTAAACTGAAGCGTAGGAAAATACTTCTCAACATTGGTACACAACAAAGACAATGTGTCTGAAATTAGTAGAGGTCTGCGAGGATGCTGATACCCGCGGATATCTGCATCAAAACGGGTATCTGCGGACACATATTTCGTTTCTGAGCGGATCGCGGATATGGTTTGCTACTTCCTTTCCTACCTAAAAAATCGCTATGAAGTTTGTGAAGATGGTGAAAAGAGCACTAAGAAACGTTTGTTTTGAATTAGAAGTTTTAAAACCGGGTGAAAAATAACTAAAATCAAAATAAGTGTGTTTGAAGCTTGTGACTCAGTGACAATGAAAGGAGAAGAAATGACACGAGAGAGTTGTTCTTTTATTGCTCTTTTCAATAGCTATTTAAAATGTTTTAAAAAATTTTCAAAATCATGACTATGTATAGAATATGTAAGTTGTATATATTTGCTACCTCATTATCTGCGGATGCGGATAGAAGATTGCGGATGCGGGTGCGGATAAATATGCTGCGGATGCGATATTTTATATCCGCGCAGACCTCTAGAAATGAGTGTTGAGAGGTTTGTGCCAATTTTACAGCACTTTGTAATCTCAAATGTGACATTAGTTTTGTTTTCTAATTCTGACCTCCCAAAATGAGAGTTTCTCTCTAAATGAGCAAATTTTGTTACTTAAGGTTAGGATATTTTCCTTTTTTTTCCTGCATGCATTTGTTCAGCGTGTTCAATGTTTGGAA
The DNA here is from genome assembly GCF_964235325.1 of Thermobia domestica. Taxonomy (NCBI): domain Eukaryota; kingdom Metazoa; phylum Arthropoda; class Insecta; order Zygentoma; family Lepismatidae; genus Thermobia; species Thermobia domestica. The sequence goes on from NC_137455.1 coordinate 283,179,472, forward strand.
TATGTCGGTAAGAAAAGTAACTTTATTGCACCAAGAATCATCACTAAGGAAATCGACATTTTCACTTTCTTCTGACAGAAAGAATAGAAGAAGTTGTTCTTTAAGTGCATAAAAACTTGACAATACACGACTACGAGACAACCACTTCGATTTCGTCGCGGCACACCAGCGGCTCATTCGCGGCACACCAGTGTGCCGCGGCACACCGGTTGGGAAACGCTGCTCTAAGAGATCACCAAAATGTGTTAAAATTCGTATGTTTAGAACACGTATCACATATCTGAACAGTACACTTGATGAGTCATACAAAGCTTGTGCTTCTTCACTGATTATTGGCAAAAGTATTGTGCCTTTCAAAGGCAGATCATTACTGGAAAATACATGCCCTTGTAATATGGTGTTTCAAGATACAGGCTGTGGTGTCAAGACGATTCTTAAATTGGAAATGTGATTACCCTAGGTCTATCTCTGTCTCAAAGAAGAACAAAGATGAAATAAATTGTCATATAATCTGTCATAATACTATTGCTAAATATAATTAAATTATAAGTACGGATTTCTATCAACTTCGAGAACGTTGTCCGACATTCCCGAAAATGGAAGCATCATACACTGCGCTCCTTACTGATTTAGCAATTGTAATCGTTTTTGTGCTCTGGAAAGTAAGCATAAAAGATCGGCGTTCTGAAGACTAACCCCTAGTTTTTGTCTTCGATTAGCAAGACAGTTGATTGCAGGTTTCTCAGATCGCAAACATAAACGACACTTTATTAGTTTCCTAAACAACAAGAAAATCATTCCAGAGGAAATAAAGTTGAACAAAGTTGCTGATCACATTCCTCCTTTGGACAAAGCTTACAGACGTTGCAAGTGGTTTCCATACAAAGCAAGTGAGAAGAAAATCAGATATAAGTGTGCAAAGCATGCAAGACCCTCTGTACGTTGATTCATACAGTACAGTCTCGGACACTGATCTGACCAGTTTGGCACAAAGAACCCTTAACAATCGCAAATTGTTGAGCTTACACGAGTAATCAGCGTTCGCGCTTTATTTTTTACCTAGACTCTATTAGCGTGAGCCAATACACTGCAGTCAGCAGCCTGTACATGCTCAGTTCATTGACCTTAATACTAAGTTGTATTTGCCGATTAGTTGACGTACATTTTGTTCACTGTTCCTGCGACAATGTTCTGTTTACAGTACAGTACGTATTTTTACTTGTGGGCCACTGAGTATTAAAGTTTCTGATCACGTTTCCTGTTCTGTGGCGCATTGTGGTGGCTTCAAAGAGGAAAGAAGTGTCTGCTTCCATCGAAGAAAAACTAAACGCTTTAAAGAATTTTGATAAAAGTGAAACATTACTAAAAGTGGCACAGGATTATAATGTAGGAAAAATGACCATGGGAGATAGGAAAAAGAACTGAAAGGAGAGAGAAAAGGTGTTCCGAGCGACTAACAGATAACACCATAAAACAAAGGAAAACAATGAAAAAATGTGAGTACGAAAAATTGAGTGAAACTTTGTTTCTTTGGTTTACTAAACACAGAGATAAAGGTATCCCAACATCTAAACAAATTGTACAGGGAGAAGCCTTCAAATTCAGAAAGGAATTCAATGAGAATGACCCTAAATTTACAGCTAGTGTTAGGAGGCTCGATAAATGGAAGAAAAGATCGCATCTTGTAGCTACGTGTATGTAGAGAAAGATTTCCAGTAAATGATGAGTCAGTGGAAATGTTCAGAGATAAGATTCATAAATTGTTAAACAAGAAAAGTTTGACTAGTGACCGATTATTTAATTCCGATTAGCGGGACCAAATTACGAAGTGCTACCTGCTAAAATACTCGCAGCTAAGTTGGAAGCTTCCGAATCTAACTACAAATAAAGTAAACAACGAGTAACGATTATTGCTTGTAGTAATGCCCAGCAAATCTTAAAATGAATCGTATTATGTTAGCAAAATAAAAATCCAAGAGCTCTTAAAGATGTGCCCAAAAGTGCTCTTCCAGCCAAATATATTATAACCAGAAAAATGCTTTGATGAGTTCAGATATTTTTAAAGAATGTTTTTTTAATGATCTTGATCACTTTGTACCATGGACTGACAAGTTTCTGAAAAAATAATTTCCTGTAAAAAACACTATTGCCTTCGGGTAATACTGCTACTCATCCGAATGAGGAAGAACTTTAAGACAGGAAAATAAAGGCTACGTTTTTACTTCCAAATGTCACGGCAATCTGTCACGGCTTATCGATCAAGGGGTTTGGAAGACATGATAAACTTATTATTGCAAAAATATTTTGTCAATGATTGAATGAATGGTTTCCTCAAAATTAGAAATACGAAGTAACAGGCGAAGAAATCGTTACATTGGTCCTAAATGTAAAAGGTTAAGGTGAACATAATGAAAATGAAGTAGTGGTGGGAGAAAGTGAGAACAGAATTTCTCACACCGAAGGACACGAAGACTTAGTGATAACATTGAAATACGTGGAGTAGCAGAAGGAAAATTCATCAATGGAACTTTTACTTCTAGAGAGATTGTGAGATCTATAGTTGGCAGAAAACATCAAATAACTGACAAAGAAAAGCCAATTACTAACTTTTTTCAGTCAGGTTTGGTTATTTTTGTGGTACATACAATATAAGTTTCTAATTTGTTCAAGTTACTTGTATGACATTTTTGAAATATTAATTATTTTGTCAGCTTTAAAAGTCGTATTTGTTATTTTCCGCATCATCGACCTTCCCAATTATTTGACCAGGCTATATCCTGATTAGGTCGCATAATCGTGAACTGTATTTAAAGAAGTTCCATGTGAAATAAATTGTGGTTATTAAATTAAAATTATCTCATTAATGTTACCTATGAATTCCTACTATATAACAAGTTTCTCATCTGTATTTTGTTTGTCTGTCATCTGTAATCTGTAATTTGATCTTTTTAAATTTAAAATTGGTGAATATTTTATAATAACATACTATGGCCAGTGGAAAGTATAATTCCTAGCACAAAAATATTGCTAAAAGTCAAGCATATGTCTCCTAAATAGAGATGCAAAAAAGCCGGCTTTTTTGAATCGATGGTTTTTTGCACATAAAAAGCCGGTTTTTTTGGGGAAAAAACGAGAATTTTGGAAATTTTGGCTTTTTTCATTTTCATGATTTTTCTGTTTAAATAGCTTTCTTATAGTATTCTCTAAAGTTAAATAAGATTCCATGACCTGAATGCCATATTTCGCTCTGGAATTCACCATCATGATGGATGGAGCACATGGTTTATGAATTAAAGTAAACATAAAGTACGTAGTATTTGACGGCAATTTTAGAAGCTATTTAACTTTATTTTAACTTCTTAATTATCAACATTTTTCTTCTCTAGATCATTTCTTTTTAGTCATCCGTGTTTTACTTCTTAGAGCTTAGTACTCTAGCTTCTAGCATATAATTAAACTTATGTTTTTCAATATATCCATCAGGGCGTACGTTTTTCAATATGTCTGTCAGAGCGTACTTCCACATTTCCGTTATACTGTAGCTGTGCAATGATTTAACAATAATCTTCCGGATACAACCTCTAATACCATTTGATAGAAATAATCAGTATCGGATTTAGAAAAATATTTGGGAGGGTTTTTTTTCTGAATAATGTTTGCTTTTTCTAAAAATTCCTAATTTTTATTTAAGAGGAGCTTAAGTTTATGAGTACAAGCATAACAAATATTTCATTTCCTCTGCATATTGAGCTATAATCTTCCAGATACAACCTTAAAGACCATTTTTTAGTGATTATTAGTGGCAGATTTAGAAAAGTATTTTGAGAGGGGATTTTCTTATTAATGCTTAGTTTTTCTAAAAATTCCTATTTTTTTTATTTATTTATTTGAGAACAGCTTGAAGTTTATGAGTAAAGGCAAAACCAATATTTAGTTTGTTTTAGAAATTCCCTAATTTCGAGGTAGAGGCTTCAATCCGAAAGACATCCCCATCCTAACCCTCTTCGCAAACCCATCATTGCTGATAATTAATAATAACAAAGATTTAAAAACGATTAGAAAGTAAGTCGGCCAGGACCTACAGTACACGCACTATCTCTACATTCACAGATGGAATTAAGAAAAACTTTTGCCAAAATGGTCGAATGCGGGGTTGAATCCCGGACTTCACGATAGAAGCGAGAAAGATAACCACTCACTCATGTTTGTTGTGCAGTTGTGCTTAACATAAATGTATTCTCTCTCTCTCTTTCTCTGTGACCACGAAAGCTCTCCATTGACTTCTGTCCTTATCCAATTCAATCCAGTTTCTACTCTGTATTCCTATTTCTGCTAGATCCATCTTAATATTGTCCTTCCATCTGGGCCTAGGTTTTCCTAATGGACGTTTCCCGATTGGATTTCCAGTTAAAACTTTGAAAGCATTTCTACTTTCTTCCATTCTGGCTACATGACCTGCTCACCTGAGCCTCCTAGACATGATGACTCTAACGATGTTTGGTAAACCGTATAAATTATGTAGTTCCTCTTTATGAAGTTTCCGCCATTCCCCATTCCCGTTCCTCTTGGGTCCAAATATTCGTCTCAGAATTTTATTCTCAAATAATTTCAGACTGCGTTCTTTCCTCAGCGTAAGCGACCATGTTTCACAACCATAAAGCATAACAGGCATGATTATCATTTTATATATTTTAAGCTTTAAATTTCTTGACAGAATTCGCAACGACAAAATATTTTGAACTGAATAATAACAAGAATTTCCTGATTTTAGTCGACATTTAATTTCTTTGTGGGTATGATTTTGGTCTGGTAATACTAATCCAAGGTATTTGAAAGCATCCACTGTGTCGAAAGTATTAATTGATATTTTAACGCATTCATTATTTGCCGTAACTTCCTTGTGAACTTCCTTGTATTTAGATTTCTCTGCATTTACTCATGTCTCTGCAAACATTTAATAAGGCCTCTGCATTTCTTTCGATCGTTCTATCAGATTTACATCAGCATCTGATGAATACCATTCAACTCTAGGCTCTGGTTCCTATCTTTCATTTTTCTTATAGCGTACTCCGGAACAAAGCTGAATAATAACGGCGATAACGCATATCCTTGTTTCAGGCCAATCTCGACATGGAAACTCGCATTTTTCTACTCGGACTTTACTCTGGAATTCATTTAAAAACTTAATAAATCTAGCTTTTTCGGTATTCCAAATTCTGTAAGAATGTTGTACAATGTTTCCCTCCTTACCGAGTTGTAAGCCTTTCTAAAACCAATAAACAGTTGATGCACTGGGTAATATATGCCCATTTCTTTTCGAGTATTTGTCGAATGGTAAATATCTGGTCGATTTCGACTAAATTCACACTGATAATCTCCAATAATTTCATCTGAGTATGGGGTCAATCTTATTAATAGAATGTTAAGAGAAATGCCTCGATAATTATTACAATCAAATTTGTCGTCTTTCTTGTGAATTGCAACAGTGATTGATTCTTCCACTCTTTTTAAATGTATTCCATAGTTTTTCTTTTTTATAAAAAAAAGTTTCGTAACTGTATGTTGAATTTTCTTGTTAAAAATTCAGAAACCTTTAGCATAGGGTAAACCGTGATGGTGGTTATATATTCTACAGCCTAGGAAACAATACGCTCAGATGAACCGTCTATTACGTATATGATCCATGAACAGAAAATTCGATATTTTCTCGATTCTGAACAAGCTTAAGGAACAGTCAGTGCATTACAGAATTTGGAGCTTTACCGATTTTGCAGATCCGAAGCACCTGATAGGTAGTAACATATTATTACGTATGTGATCAATGAGTGAAAAATTTGTTCGAAATATTCATACAATGTATATGAAAGTTAAAACTTTACTGAAAAATTTCAAGAATGTACAGAACCACCCGAAACGAAGCTCTTGATGTGAAGTTTTCTCTCATGTTTTTCTTTATTTTGCTTCAAAAAGAGGGTGTGTGATATTTTGAAGTAAAAATACTGCATACAATTTTGCTAGTTATTTGTGTATCATTTTTAAAAGTACTTATTGTATATAAGAGATTAAAATATTATTACATATATTGGTTAATCCTTTGGAATTCATAATATAAATATGTTAAGAATTTTAAAAATGTTTTTGAAATTCATGGTTTATTTTCGAGGTTTCATATTATTATCTGCATCAACCACTATTTAAATGAGTTTCTTTTGTTGTAGAGAAGCGAAACAAAGTCTGCTTTATCAGTTTAAGGCAAAATTTTCAAAAAAACTCAAAATTTCCCAAGCAAAAAAGCGAAGCAGAAAAAACCGAGTTTTTTTTTTCAAAAAAGCCGGTTTTTTTCCGAGCCCTTGCATCTCTACTTCTAAAAGTTCAATGCAATTTTATTCACCCATTCTAATTTAAAATGCACACAAAGAAGGGACATGAACATGTCATCTGGACATCCGAATCAAACCTAGTCCATTCGATAAACATAAGAAAGATATGTTCATGTACAAAAAATGAGGTGCCGTGGACAACGGAGTAAGTCCCTGGGGCCCATTAACCCTGTTAGTATAAAAAAAAATCGTAGACTCGCACTGAAAAAGCTATTGAATCAACACTGTTCATTGAAAGGTCATGGTTTTTAGTTCATTCTCTTCAGCATGAAACAAGCTTTCCGGAGGTGCTATGTGTTGGGGCCCATAACGTACTTAAACAGGGAAAATTGGGAAACTGTCGGGAAAATTCCCTCCAGAGAAATCCCTTCCATCAACTTTGGACCCCCTCTGGAGTGGCCCGCGTAAAAGCACACAATCCAAATGTATCTTCAAAAATATTACAGGGGATAAGAAGTGTGTAAAGTTTTGTATTGATAGATAGAATAGGCATGGGGGGTAAGCGTGTAATGGTATACAAGCTTTTTCCTCATATCTATTCGATCTACCAAAACAAAACTTGGTACAGTCATTTCTTATCCCCAATAGTATGTTTTGAGATACCTCTGGATTGTGTGCTTTTACCCAGGGTCAATCTAGAGGGGTCCAAAGTTGATGGAAGGAATTTCTTTAGGGAATTTTTCTGACATTCTCCCAATTTTCCCTGTTTAAGTACGTTGTAGGCCCCAATACATAGCAGCTCGGGAAAGCTGAAGATAATGAACTATAAACCATGACTTTTCAATGAACAATGTTGATGCAATAACTATTTCAGTGCGAGTCTACGATTTTCTTTATACTAACAGAGTTAATGGGCCCCAGGAACTTACTCCGTTGTCCATGGCACCTAAGTTTTATGTATGAACATGTCTTTGTTATGTTTATCGAATGGACAAGGTTTGATTCGGATGTCCGGATGACAGATTCATGTCCGTTTCTTGTCAGTATTGTACTATTTCTTTAAAAAAAAAAAAAAAGTTTCCGAAAAGAGATAAACTGACAGAATGCCGATTGCCATTGCAATCAGAGTAATTATGGCCCTCAATATGAACGACTTCGTTAGTGTCGGTAGAAAATGCAGAACAGTGGTATTCAGTAATTAGATTCGTTTTGTATTTCGAATATAGTGACCACGATTGTGCGTGTGTTCGTAAACGTTCAAGTGAGTGAAAAATCATTGTGTTTTCAAACACTCCATACAGAGCATTTTTGGCATTCAAATGTTGAGGCAAACAAGGTGCCCGTTCCGTTCGTCTCTGATCTATATTCAGGGAAGTACTAGTGTGTCGTTCATTTGTGACAGTTCTTTCTTCCGACTTTTTCTGCACGCCTTACGTAGCCTCATCTTCTGCATCCTCATACCGCTAGGGAAATCCAGCAGGACAATTTGCTCTACTCGGTATATTCCTTCTATCCTCCCCTTCTATGTCTGTGAATCTGTCTTATCTATCACGTTTGTGATTTGGTGGGACTTCACCTAAGGACAAGCAGAGATATAACAACGCCATCACTCAAATATACTAAGGGCATAGAAAACCTTTCCTAGACATTTTGCTTCCTTATGATCGGCTAGCTACCCGAATAACAATTGTGTGATGTGTGGGCGCTACACATGTTAGTAAGATAAATATGATATGTTTTATAATGCCGAGCATAGCATGTTCGGTTTCAGTATCGCATGGACGCCATACTGAGACTCCTACTTGTTATCATAACTCTGGAATACGGGAAGAGGGCACTAAGTGCTTCAAAATATAAAAAAACAAGCTGTTACGGTAGTTAAGAGATATAGTCTGTGGAAATAGAGTTAGATTATGATGGAAGTTAGAATATAATGGAAATTAGAAAATAATAGGAGTCAGATTATATTGGAAGTCAGATTATATAGGAGTCAGATTATATTGGAGTATATAATATAGATTAATGTGTAATAAGATTAATGTACTTGTGGAGTAGTATGATTGATATAGATAGCTGTGTTAGAGTATGACACAGATTAAGAGTAAAGATACAGAAGAAAAAAATGAAACGAAATCTTTAAGTTAAACGTCCCACGTTTATGCCGGTTAGGCTAAAGGAGACGGTGATAATGAGAAATGATTGAAATGCTGGAATGAAGAAAGTGGGAGGAAACGGAAGAACCCCGAGAAAACCCACGAGCACGGTGTTTGTCCACCACAAAGTCCACACGGCGCGAGCTGGGATCGAACCAAGGACCCCAAGCACCGGAGGTAAACGCTCTACCTCTGAGCCGCCGCGCCCCCGTAGATACAGAAGAATTTAAGGGTGTATCTTTGTAGGTTTTAGTAAACTAACAATAACCTTCATGTGTACCAACTTTGGGTCAGATCCATAAATTCCAACTGAATATTGTTAAATGCATTTCACCAAAGTATACAGTGCACTTGTAGATATTAAAAATGCAACAACAAGAAGTAGAAAAAGTAACTGCCTCAAATATGGCAGACAATTGTGAAATGATTGCACTTACTGCTCTGTGTGATGAGTGACAGCGTTACTAGATCCTAGCATGACACTAGCGTGTAGATTCACCATGAATATCCATAACTGTTGGGATACGATAAGGCTTAAAGACGATGACATTCGTCCGCAATGCGTTTTCATAGCTCACCAACTGACGCTGGAGTAGTGCTCTCAACGGGTCGGGTCGGGTCGGGTTGAAGACCGACCCGACCCGACCCGACTGACCCGAACCGTGATCCGTCCTGATTGACCTGACCCGACAACCCGACCCGAGCTGACCTGGTTGACCCGACCCGACAACCCGACCCGAGCTGACCCGAATGACCCGATCCGACAACCCGACCCGAGTAGCCTAAGCCGACCCGAGCTAACCCGACTGACCCGACCGACAACCCAACCCGACCCGAACTGACCCGATCCGAGTCGGGTCGGGTCAGGTCAACCTGACCCGTTTGAGAGCACTATGGTCACGACACTGGGTGAACGCCAAAATGCACTCACATTGGGAATTAAACCCGGACCACGTGTACCGAAGTCTTACACGTTAACCACACGATCAAGTGGGGGATTTGTATATGCATCTTAATGAATATTTGGCACTTTTGAGGTTTAATTATTTCTTTTTATAACTAATACCAATGTCCGATGTGGGATAATTTTTTTTTCTTGCTTTAGTTCTATGTGACGAAATATGTCTTCAAGGTCAGTGTTCTCACCTGCTCGGACGGCAGAGGATCTTCTCGGAAGGCAGTAGCAAGAGTCTCTTGGCGGAGACAAAAGGAAATCGTTTAACTACAATGATAAGGGTTGAGGAAACGGGAGAACACCTGTGATTTTTTCCAACCCTTCAACTTTCATTCCAAAATAGGTTCCTATGATTCCGGGACCACTACCACTTTGATTTTTCTTTCTCGGTAATTAAAAAATATTTTACAGTATATATAGTTGCACGTAAGAAGATAAATAATATGAATTCTGTAATTTAAAATTTAAAAATACAGTATGATAATTAATTATAAAGTACTAATTTTATTTCTTCACTTTGAGCCCAACAAATGAAATTCAAACAATTCGCACCCTGGGTCTTGGTCATCAATACTGCGTCTTATCCTTTGTCTTGCAGTCAAGTCTTGGTCCTGCATTTCGTAGTCTTGATGGTCTTTCATACTATACAAGACCCAAGAATGCTCGCCTCATCGGTACAAATGAAGACCAAGTGTGATTTTGATTATGGTCTTTCATACTATACGGAAAGCAAGAAAATACGCTCATCGCTACTTGGTGATCACCAAAACAAGGCTAAGAGCAAGATTACTATGCACTTCGTCTTGCATATCCAATCTTTATCTTGTTCTTGTATCGATGTCCTTGGGCTTCGTGAAATAAAATTAAATATTCAGTCGGGTCCCTCGATTCTGCACCGAGGTTAAGGGATATGGTAACCATGAGAAATGAATGAAATGGTGGAATGAAGAAAGTGGGAGGAAACAGGAGAGCCCCGAGAAAACCCACTAGACGGCGCTTTTCCACCACAAAGCTCACTTAGCACAAGCTGGGATCGAACCATGGACACCATGCACCAGAGATGAATCCTCTACCACTGAGCCACCGCGGCCCTGCTTGGGCTTGGTCGTCCATATCCAATCTTTCTTTTGGCCTTGCTTAAACAACTTCTAGTTTTGTTCTAAATCCAGACTCCATATTGGCGTAGATATTAATATTACAGTCGATTGGTAAAATCAATCTTTCACATTTAAAAATTAAAGTACACAGAAGAACAAAAATAAGCATTTACCATAAAAACACTAGCTGCAAGTGTTCAAAATAGATTTATGGCTTCTGTAAAATCAATTGAAAATTGCTATTTTTAATTTGGCAGCTACTGAAAAACAGCAGTTTTCGACTCCAGCCGAGTTTAAGCTCAACCTAAACTCAGTTGACCAAAGTGAACTGACCCGAGTCACCCGACCCGAGCTGACCCGATTGACCCGACCCGACAACCCGACCTGAGCTGACCCGACTGACCCGACCCGACAACCCGATCCGAGTAGCCTGACCAAACAACCCGACCCGAGTTGACCTGAGAGCACTACGCTGGAGGAACCTTCTGGTGTGTATTGGACTAGACATGTTCAATCGGAAAGATATCAGGTGAACTTGACATCCAAATAAGTATAACATCGTGACCACCTTGGAACTGTAGGACTTTACATGCCGTATGGGGTCGACGATATCTTATTGGAAAACGGTTCCACAAATGGCCTGCTGTGAAAGGGAACACAACTGTGAGAAACAACTCATTGATATATCATTAATTGGTCAAAGACAAGTCAATCCATATTGCATAAAGTGGAATAAATGATTCGTTAAAACAAGCAAATGACTATATGATAGCTTTTCGAGAAACTAAATATCTCGTACAGGACAGTGAAAATACTTTAAACCGCCGATTAAATGAGCAAATGGCTTCCTCCTTTATCACGAAAACGCACCGTGCCACACATTGCTTTTGATCCGTGAGTTTTTGGTCGAAAAAATATTCCTGCCAACATCCGCCTTACTGACCAGATTTAGCACCATGTGACTTTGGGTCTTTCCAAAATTTAAAACTATGTTTAAAGGAAAACGTTTGACACCATTCTTAATTGAGAGGGCCACGACAGAGCAGTTGAACGTTCTTCCTGGAGAAGCCTTCCAGAAATGCTTCCAGTCATGGATTCAACGTTGAGAATAAGTGAATTGCTAGCCAAGGACAGTAATTTAAAGAAGATTAAATCAAATTCCATGTAGGCTTATTACTTTGTTTCTAATAAAATTATTCACTGTATTTTTTTGATCAGACCTCGTATTATATGTGTTCTTCCCTTAGCTTGTAGGGATAAAATGGTATTTTTTAACGATGTGATTTCCCTTAAGAGCTAACAATAAATGTGTTTATTTTATTTACTCTTTTATTCAGATTGACATGGGGCTTAGTATGTGGATTTGGTATTATATGTGCATTATTGATGATGTGGTCTGTTCTGAATGACTATTGGGAAAGTCCCATTGTGACGATAGTGGAAGATACAAACTACCCATTGTACAACATTCCTTTTCCAGCAGTTACCATATGTTCACTTAACAAAGTCTACGGTTCGAAAGCTTTTCCTCTTATTAGAGAGTAAGTGTAACTTGTAAACATATATCTGTTATCGCTAGTGAATCTAAGATGATCGAAAGTTAGTAATTAAAAGATCTTTCATTGGTACATTGTCAAAAGTTTCTTTAAACATCTAAGTGGTATTACCTATTTGCCATTATATGCTTCTAAAAATAACAATTTAAAAGTGCATAAAGCAAAGTTACTTATACGTTTACTCCAATCTTCCCTTTGAATCGTTTTAATATTTATTAACTGAAATGCCCTTCTTCGCACAGGGAGAATAAGTTTTTGAAGAATATTTTGAATTCCGTTTCCTCTTAGAACATATTTAACACGTTGACTGTCACATCAAAATCAGGTAAAATGAACCGACGGGTCATTCTTTATTGGAGGAAAATATATATCAAAATGATCAAACATTTGTGGGGTAAAAATTTTCAGAAGTCTGAAACCAAGGATACCGAACATCTTTCTGAGGCAATAAAAATATACTTCATCATTTAAACCTATGTGCTTGTGCATCACCAGTTATTCATACGGCTTCAGACAATACAAAACCTGTGATTCATATGATGCAAATGGCTCCGCGAAGTAAGACCGCTATGAATCATTGGTGATGCACATGGCAGTCAACGTGTTAAATGAAAGTGTAATCATAAAAATGCCGAAGATACTCTACTTTTGCATAAATTTTCAAACACCTTACTTCTCTTCAATACATCTTTTAATCAAATTGTTCTGATTTTAAAACCCAGTTTGGGGTTGATACTAAAAATGTTTCAGAAGTCGTTTTGAATGGGTCAGCCATTTCCCTGACCCAGAAAACTATGAATTCGATACTACTCTCAGTCATTTGTGACATTTTATTTTTCTCTCTTTTTCTCCTCTGGTCATGGGGCTGAACTTTGGCTTAAACGTCATTCAGACCGTCACTATTCACTTCAAAAACCCGACAACTATTTATTCCACTCTAATATCGATCGCTTTGGATTATTTTTACATATCACCTCTCCATACTCTCACTTCTTGGTATGTCTTACTTGCACAGTATTTTTTCCAGATTGTAAGTCATATCTACCAAGCTTAGTTGAATGACTAGGTGTTAAAGGGTTATGCTGGAATAGATATTTATACACATACATTCATACCGGATGTAACTTAATTAATGTAACTAATGTCGGTAGGTGATTACTGACACCAAGATAAGCAAGCAATCCTATGAACATACAGCATATTGGGCATATTGACGGAGTTAGCGAGGGCCAACATTGTGGAAACATATGTTCGAAATGGTAGATATCGAAAACCAATAAGCTTAGAGATATCGGTCTTGAAAGTCTGTATGTAACACTGATGTTCAGCACATAGTTGCTCTCTGCACACATACAGCTTACGCTTGTAAATACAGAAGTACGGTTATTGTGTTAGGAGTGTTGAATAGAACAAGTAGCAGTGGTCGATTAAAACATAGTGCATTATTCAAAACGAGAACGGACTGATATGTTATTAATGTACTGTCGAGAAGTAGCATGACATCATCAGGAGCTTTTCCTAACAGATGGGAACCATTATACAAAATGTTTGCTGCAATGTATCGGCATGTGTGTCAAATAGAAACCGTATTAACTACCCTATGAATGTTGGTCGACTTCGTCGTATAGGATGTGTGCTGTGGACGAAGGTATTTCAGGACCTGTGGACGGAGTCAGATACGAGCATGAGAAAACTTAACTAGAAAATTTATGTTCGCCACATGGATGTGTTGCGTGCGTTACGTGAAAATGCCTTGTGCTCATACAACCTGCAAAGAGTACAAGGACTGAGAGAAGCAGATTTCCAATCACGTGAAGACTTCTTCCGGTGGTTAATTCAACAGACCATTATCATCATGCTGTTCCATGGATCAGTGCTGTTCACTGATTCTTAGAAAGGGCAGTAACGTCAATATGCATTGCACACACACGTGTGCAGATGCACATCCCCATGGTGCAATTGTCACTCATCAGCAGCTCCAATTTAGAATAAATGTATGGTGTGATATTATCCATGATCAACTGATCGACCATATATGCTACCCCGAAAACTAAATGGAGCATTGTCTTTGACCTTCTTATAGGATACACTCCCCGAAGTGCAGGAAAACTCGTAGTGATTTGCCGCAATATGTGGAACATGCATGGTTAGGCTAGCGCGCACATCAGTGTGAATATCTGCTGGTGGTTGAACTGCAACCCAAGACGTTGAGGTCCAGTGTCCAGTGTATTAGGCTCCAGTGTATTAGCCTGCTTGATATCCGGAATTAAATCGATTGGATTCTTATCTGTGAAAGTGTGTTCTATGCTACTCCTGTCAATGATGTCAGGAACAGTGTATTCGTAACGCCTGTGCAACTGTCCTTCATAAGCCAGGTATCTTCGAACGAGTTGGCCAATCCATGATCCGGCGTTGTCATGCATGAATTGCTGTCCATGATGGACACTTTGAACATCTCCTGTAATGTGTCCGACGAACGTACCTTTGTGTCTCTATACAGATATATGAACGAACATAGCTAACTAACTCTATGATCTATGGAACCCGGAGATTCAATGTCGCGTTCACAAAAGCTCTTAATTCATTTCTGTTCTTAGCTAACTGGATCAAGTTTCTACTTTGTCCGTCTATTTCTGCGAAATCCCTCTTAATATTGTCCTCCAACTTTCGCCTAGGTCTTGCTAATGGTCGTTTTCCAATTGCACTTCCAGTTAAAACTTTGAAAGTGTTCCTCCTTTCTTCCATTCTGGCTACCTAGTCTGGTCATTTGAGCCTCCTAGACTTGATTACCTAATCAGTGTTTGGTAAACGATATAAATGATGCGATTTCTCGTTAAGAAGTTTCCACCATTCCCCATTCCCGTTCTTGTTGAGCCCGAATATTCGTCTCAGAATCTTGTTTTCAAGTACTTTCAGTCTACGTTATTCCCTCATAGCAAACGACCATATTTCGCAAACATACAGAACGCCACACATGATTATTGTTTCATATACTTAAGCTTCAAATTCCTAGACGAATTACCTGTTTTCAGTCGACGGTTAATTTCTTCATGAATATGGTTTTAGTCCGTTAATATTGACCCTAGATTTTTGAAAGTATCCACTTTGTCGAAACTATTATTTGATATTTTAACGCGTCCATAACTTGCAGCATTTTGATCTCGAAGAACATCCATGAATTTATTTTTCTCTGCATTTACTTCTAATCCCGTGTCCCTGCAAACGCTTAATAAAACCTCTGCATTTCTTTCTATTGTTCTCCTATCATCCCTTATTATGTTTACATCATCAGCACACTCCATAACCTGATGAATAGCAATCAGCTCTAGGCCATGGTTGCTGTCCTTGATTTTCCTTATAGCGTACTCCAGAACAAAGTTAAATAATAATGGCGACAACGCATCTCTTTGTTTCAGCCCATTCTCAAGGTGAAATATTGTGGAAAAACATTTTCCTACTGCAACTTTACTTTGGGATTCATTTAAACATATCTTAATTAATCTAAATAGCTTTTTCGGTGTTCCCATTTCTTTTCGAGTATTTGTCGAATAGTAAATATCTGGTCGATAGTTCATAGCTGCGTAAAGGGTCAATCTTGTTAATAGAATGTTTGAGAGGATTTTATAGGAAGTTGACAGAAGAAAAATGCCTCGATAATATTACAATAAGTTTTATCGCTTTTCTTGGGAATTGAAACAATGATTGATTCTTTCTACTCTTGTGCAATTCCGCCTTCTTTCAGATAAGGTGAATAAATTTGTGTATTTAGTGTCACACTTTTTCCCGTCCAGCTAGAATTAACTTATCCGGAATTTCGTCTACACCCGGAGATTTGTGTTTCTTTAATTTCTTTATAGCTATTTCTACTTTTGTTCGGTTAGGTTCTGATGTGTGCATTTTACTTTCTCCACGAACATTAGTTTTTGTCTCCGTGTTGAGTAAATCATAGAATATATTCAAGATGCTATCTGTATCAGTGAAAATTGTTACGTCGGCCTTCTTTAATATATAAGCGCGAAGTTGATAGCCTTTCTTAAATTCGTTGGTGCCCTTATATATGTCCCGAATGTTTTTCTTTTTAATATTATCTTCAAGATCATTAATTTTAGCTTTCAAAAAGCACATTTCCTTGTATTAAAGATTCTGGAAGTTTCCCCCTGCTGTCAGCGAAATTTTGTCTAGTTATTTCGTTCGGAGTTTGTAGCCAACGTAACTTTGTCTGTTTTCTCTTCTCTGCTAGTTTAGTGCATTTCTGGTCGAACTATGGTTTGTTCCTACGTATTTCTGTGTGCCTCAATTTTAATTTTCGTGAACTTCAACACAAGTATCCTCAACACTAGAGCATTCCGAACGTTCCAAAACTGAAAATCTATTCGATACGTCAATCTAGTATTCCTCCAACCTTTCTGTTGTTGTGTTACTCCTTATATTAATAGGTTACAGGTTCGGAAACAAGACGGTGTGCCCTCATAAGAATGTGTTCCGATGTATTTTCTTACAACTAATGTTACCTGTAGATTCCGGAGAATATTGATTTACAGATGCATCATTTTTTTTCTTTAAACTTCCTGGCAATAAATCCCTTTCACAAAATATAGAAAGCAGAAGAATAAATAATTGTAGTTTTATATCTTTAGATAATTATTTTGTGATTTAAAATTGCACAAAATTATCTTTTAAAAATTATTTAATAGTCTTGTTTTACGACAATACACTATATATCTTCACTTACTTTCTTCTTCTTTAAACTTAATTACAAAAAATGTTCAAGATTATTTATATCAGAAAAATAAGTTTACAATATGAACATGAGGTATTTAACAAATAGTAAACTTAAACCCAACAGTGCAGATATACATAACGTCGGCATATTGACATTAACATTGAAATAAAATGAACAAAGCAGTAGAAAACCTAAACCCAACAGCGCAGATAGACATAACGTCAGCATATTGAATAAACATAAACCAAGCATTCAACTGTCAACATTGAAAATAAAATGAACAACGCTGAAACGGTCCGTTACAGGTTGCGACGGGCTTCAAAAAAAATTGTAGTGAACAATAAGAAAATACAATTTTTTTACATACACAGATTTATATAATACTGTTCTGGTAGTTCATTTTTACATTCTGGAGGGTAACGGCTCAAAACATCTGCTATGACGTTATCTTTTCCAGCAATGTGTTCGAACACCAAATCGAATCTTTGTAACTTTAAAATCAGTCTGGTAGTCCTAGGTTCTAGGTGCTTCAACGTAAATGCATGGGTTGCCGCAGCGTTATCACAATGGACAATAGTCCTTCGTCCTAAAAGATAACTTTGAAAATGTTCACAAAGATACAGAATAGCTGACAGTTCTAATTGAAACACTGATAATGATAATAAGTGCAATTTTAATCTCCGACTAGCATAGCCGATGATTGTTAATTCATTTGACGGCCCTTTATATTGAGCCAAGTATCCTGCCAAATTTTCAGAACTGGCATCACTAAAAAGATGAAATGGTAAGGAAAAGTCCGGCTGTCCTAACGCTGAAGGTTCACTTGCGAGAACTCGTAGTTTCATAAAAGAATTCATTGCAATTTCGTCCATAACAAAAGGTTTGTTTTTCTTCAATAAATCGAAGAGAGGAGCAGATAACTACGAAAAATCTTTGATATGCTTATGGCGCCAACCTACGAGCCCAAGGAAGGATCTTAAGTGTTTCTTATTCTTAGGAATCGGAAAACATCGAATCGGTTCATTAGATTTAGGGTTAACTTTTATCTCATTCCCATTGACGACATGTCCTAAGAAATTGACCTCTTTCAACAAAAATTTGCACTTTTGATAATTTAATGAAAAATTTGCTTTTTCAAATATATTGAATACTGCCTCTAAATGCATAAAATGTTCCTCCAAAGACGACGAAAAACACAAAACATCATCTAGGTACACAATCACGTAAGATCTTGTTGACATATCGAAGAATCGATTCATTGTTTCCTGAAACACAGCTGGTGCAGGTTTTAAACCCATAGGAAGTGCGAGCATGCAGTATTGTCGTCCTAAATAAACAAAGCTGGTACAAGGACGTGAAGAAGGATGCAATCGAATACCATAGTAGCCAGAGGTACAATCAAACGATGTAAAATAATTTGCTCCGGATAAACGAAATAATAGATCATTAATAGGTTCAACCTGAACCTTCGGAGAAATTACTTTCAAATTTAATCCCCGCAAGTCCAAAACTGGTCGTACTCCTCCATTCGCCTTTCGGACACAATGAATGGGATTTCGATAAGGGGACGATCTTTCCTCCGCTATACCATGTTTCACCCATTTGTTTAATTCTTTCTCGAATTCGGCTCTCATAGCCTGAGGAATGTTATATATTCTTCCTACGACAGGTTCATTGTCGGTTAGTTCAATCTTATATAAATTTGCTTTTATAGGACGTGGGTAATCAGTAAAAAGATGACGATATCTCACAAGTAATGTAAATAATCTCTGTTTAGTTTCCTCATCTATATCAGTTCTGTCATAAATAAAAGTTCGTAATTCATCTTCAGAGATACTAGGTTCTGGTGGAACTTCTTTATCTAAATTGTCAAAGATTTCACTTCTTTCTAACTTATCCATAGTATCAGTGTTAGTTACCACAGAGAGGCAGACACAAGCTGGTTTGTTTAAAGTCAGAATAATCGAATTTCCTTTGCTATCAGTCAGACTTAAATGTTGCTTCTCTATATTTAGCACGGCATGAAATTTCTGTAGAAATGGACTCCCAAATAATAAGTCTGGACACATCGATTTTACTACAAAGACAGGGACTTCAAATAAATGGTTATTAATATTAAAAGTTAATAATTGTCTGCCCTTAACCTGAAAGTTTTCTTTTCCGGCAAATGCTTTCAATGTAATTTGTCCATATGGCTTTAGTTTCGCAGATGGAAATTTTTGTTGAATCTGTTTCCAAATTCGATCACTGATTAAATTTAACTCAGCTCCAGAATCAATAATAGCAGTAAGGTTTAGTGTTCCTAAACTGCAGGAAATAGAAGGGGAAGGATAACAATATTCATCTTTAGTAATAAGAGATTCGTTATCCAACTCGTCTATAACGAAAGAAACTGTATATTTTAAGTTAGTTTCGGTATCGTCCAGCTTATCAGAATTACTATCACAGGATCTCGCAATATCATACTTTTGCATTAATTGTTTCCGTTTCTCATCTGAACAGTGATACAACTTTAAATTCTTAAAATTGTGGGTTCCAAGGTTTTCTCCTGTTAGAGTTCTTAAAACTGCACAATTTTTCAATATCCTGACTATAAGATAAGGTCCAACATATGTATTGGCATATTTATGCGTGCGATGTATATTAGCAACTGATGGAGTATGTGTTTTTATCATCACCAGATCGTTTTCATGTAACTGAGTTTGACGCGGATCCAGGGGTGGATGTTCTTTTCTAGAATTAATCTCAATTAACAACTTTTTATCTTGGGGCTCAATTTTTGATAACTCCTGAGGCCAAGGAAAATTTCTTTTAAAGGAATCGGTTGCCGAATATGAGAGAAATAACTCGGATGGACTCGGATTAATTGCTGAACACAGAGAATTATTCAAAAGATCCTGAACTTCTTTAATTGATTTACTCCACTTAGTGTGATCATTCTCGCATTTCAGGCGTAAAAGACGATTTAATTCACGATGTCTCCGCTCTACTAATCCATTCGCATGTGGAGAATAGGCAGAAGTTGTATGAGGCTGAATATTATGCATTTTGCAGAATTCTCTAAATGTTTTCGAAGTAAATTGACTCCCTTTGTCTGTAATGATATCGCGTGGATACGGAAAATTATGAAAGTAAGCTCTTTCTAATACTTGAATTATTTCTCTAGTATTAGCTTTTCTTAACGGATAGAAACTTATAAATCGAGTATATACGTCAATGATTGAAAGTATATAATAATAACCATAACTACCAGGAAGTTTACCCACTAAATCTATACAAAGTTTTTCATGGGGTTTCTCTGCATCGATATGGTAATTTTCGCTCATTATCTTTCGGTTTCTAAATTTGGTATGAGCACACTTTAAACAGTCATTTATACAAGAGGTAATATCTCTTTTCTGTCCTCGCCAGAAGAAAATTGACCTAGTAAAAGCAAAACATTTTTTTACACCAAAATGACCTCGTTCATGAATTTTAGTTACAACCTCTTTAGCCAAGGATTTCGGTATCACCAATAACCAACGAGACGTTTTGCCGTCTTTTACAAAAACCAAGTTTTCAACTACAGTAATATTGTTAATATTTCGGTTGTTTTCTAGTAAATCAATTAATTTCTTACAATAACTGTCTTGCTTCTGATGTTCAAAAATTTTGTCTACTGAAATAATATCATTTTCTTCCTGGAATACAAAATTTAGTGATTTAGGTTCTGTTTCCAAAGAAGGGCAAAGTCCTGTATCATCGCAACCCTCTCCCCCTTCTAGATTGAGTTGCGAGACTCGTTTCCCATTATAGTTTCATTAGGTGAAACAGCCAAGTTAACTTCTCGAGTAACTACTAAGTTAGCAGTATCTGTTTGTGTCTCAGCAGTTCTTTGGTTTCGTCGATTTCGTATAAAAGGTTTTCTCCTTCCGTACCATATCCCTGATCCACCCGGGACTCTATCATTATTTCTACCATAATACTGAGGATTATTTCGTATATTCCAACTAGAAGTATTAAATGTTTGGACTGCGTTTTCATTTTGGTCGGTCTGCTGATTCACCCGCGCAAGCCGTACGTAAGGTTTCCCGTTATTATTAGATTGGTTTCTAGCAGCATTGTGTTCACCAGAACTAATACTTGCAAGTCTCAATAGTAAATCCTCTACGGAAGTAACTGGAACAACTCTCAGCAAACGGGACTCATCTCGTGGTAGACACGTTAAAAGCAGGTCAACCAGTTCTTTCTCGTTGTATTCTTCTGCCACGCTGTTATATTTCTCTACCAAATGCCACGCAAACTCCATTACTGACGGATACTTTGACCTGTCATACCTGGTGAAAAGCAATTGACGCTTTTGCTCACGCTCCAGCACCGGTGACATGTATTGAGCCTTGAAGTGTTTTACAAAATCCTCATATGTCAAGATGTCTTTGGAGATACTACGAAACCAACCACTAGCGGCGCGCATTAAACACTGAGGTACTAAAACAAGCTTGTCTTCATTGGATAAATTAAAAATTTTAGAATACCTCTCGAACTCATCCAAAAATTTTCTGGCAGTTCCAGGGGTCAATTGACCTCCAAAACGAGGAAAACTCTGTATATCTTTTGGTTTTAATGTGTTCCCTTTAATCTGTTGTTCCTTCGGTAAGACGCTAATTCTGTTTATATTAGGGTTAATATGATCAACGTCACTACTATCGTAATTATTAGCAGGTAATGTCGAAATACAAGGCGATATACTACTAACAGTAGTTACTGCTGAAGTTGTAGTAGTAAAATTTGTAGTCAACGTAGGAACGTGAATTTCGCCTATGTTAAATGGAATTGATCGTATTGTTTCACAACTTCGACCTACAGTTTCCTCACGCAATTTAACCATTTCAATTTTTAATTCGGTATATTTCACATTAAGATCGGCATATTTCTTTTCGCCATCTATCGTGAATTTACGTAAATTATCTTTCGTAATTGTATTTTCATCTTGTAATGCTTGTAAATCTTTCCGTATTTCAGAGTACTGTTTTCTGTCTTCAACAGCATTTTCCTTTAGCTGTATTATTTCTGCTTCTTGCAGTCTCACTACCGAACTGACAGCCTCAATCTTTTCTTCCATTCGAGTAGTTTCCGTTTTTAGATCTTTGTGCCACTCTTCCCGGATTGTTCTAAACTCCTCTTTCATCTCCGATCTAATAGCTGCTTGCTCCTGTTTCATGTCCATAAACATGTTTTCCATTCTACATAATTTCGACAATATTATTTGTAATGTGCTTTCCTGTGTTTGCCCTGATAACGTACTTTCACTATTATTATTGTTTTTCTCGACTACGTCTTCATTAGCATCAATCATGTTTGTTTCTGATCGAGATGTATTGACGTTAATAGGGCTATTCAAATTGCTTGACGCGTTACTCGCAGACAAACGCAGGATGGGCACAGTTTCGGGTGCACTATTTTCATTCTTGCACTGGGGACATAGCCATTCCACTTCACTGTGACTTAAAGCATTAAAGTCTTCGTTAGGTATATTCATGCAGTCGAAGTGGTACCAAGACTCACAACGACTACACATTATAGAATTTACAGTTTCGTCACTTGATGATAAACTAGAACTCGACGCGCAACACGCGTACTCACTATCCTGCCTATTAGCACTAGAAAGTTTATTGCCTCTCAATGCCATTTTTGCTTTCATACAATACCCCGGAATCCTAAGTAAACACTAGTGTAGTATTCAATTAGTTAGAACTTAAACACTTCTTCGACGACAATACAACTCCCGTCTTAGTTTCTTAATCACAAAATTGTTGCCAAACAACCTGAAAAGTCCTGTCACGGTCGCCATTTTGTTGTGTTACTCCTTATATTAATAGGTTACAGGTTCGGAAACAAGACGGTGTGCCCTCATAAGAATGTGTTCCGATGTATTTTCTTACAACTAATGTTACCTGTAGATTCCGGAGAATATTGATTTACAGATGCATCATTTTTTTCTTTAAACTTCCTGGCAATAAATCCCTTTCACAAAATATAGAAAGCAGAAGAATAAATAATTGTAGTTTTATATCTTTAGATAATTATTTTGTGATTTAAAATTGCACAAAATTATCTTTTAAAAATTATTTAATAGTCTTGTTTTACGACAATACACTATATATCTTCACTTACTTTCTTCTTCTTTAAACTTAATTACAAAAAATGTTCAAAGATTATTTATATCAGAAAAATAAGTTTACAATATGAACATGAGGTATTTAACAAATAGTAAACTTAAACCCAACAGTGCAGATATACATAACGTCGGCATATTGACATTAACATTGAAATAAAATGAACAAAGCAGTAGAAAACCTAAACCCAACAGCGCAGATAGACATAACGTCAGCATATTGAATAAACATAAACCAAGCATTCAACTGTCAACATTGAAAATAAAATGAACAACGCTGAAACGGTCCGTTACACTGTGCATAAATTCACTTTTTCTACTTCTTGCTTTTCAATGTTATCAATGATGTCAGGAACAGCTTATCACAATTTACTTCTGCAACTTTTATATCAGACGTAGTCTAAAGTTCGTTTCCCGGTGGAAGAGCATAAAAAAATTAATTTCATAATCATTGACTTCCATTAATTATCTGCCTCCTTTAGCCTAAAAGGCATAACAGTGAGAAATTGAACTAAAAAGAACTTTTATACTCTGAAATTTTCTTTCTTTAACACTTAGTTTGTGTCTACATCTGCATATGGGATCAATCTTGCTAACAGAACATTTGAGAGGATTTTTATAGGATGTTGACAGAAGAGAGCTGCCTCGATGAATATTCAATCAGTTTTGTCGTCTTGCTTGTGAATTGGAACAAGGATTGACTCTTTCCACTCCTGTCTCAATTTCTCCTTTTTCAGATAAGGAAAATAAGTTTGTGTTTCTTGTTTCACAATTTTTTCCGGATTTATCATTTATGGAGATTATTCATGGATGGACACTCATTCGATAGATAGTCCTTAAGCTATAGTTATGTCTTTCATTATAATGCTTATAGGTTAGCACAACACATAATCTTATAGTTTCCATCTGTAGTTCATTTATATAGAACCCGTTGCAAACAGGAGCGTCATTTCAGATTTTGCTTGGGGAGGCAAAACCCCTTGATATAAGTAGAATTTCGCGCTTTCCCTCATTTACTACTATTCTATTGAAAAAATCTATATAAATCTCAAACTCAGGGGGGGAATGCCCCTCCCTGCTCCCCAAATGACGCTCCTGGTTGCAAACTAATGGTGCCAAAATTGCAGGCAGAATTGCATGGTTAGCTGGCCATATCAAGAAACAAAGATATAGAAATATTCTCTAATGCCACGTTTATCCATAAAATTTTATTGCTTTTCTTTCACTGCATAGATCAGGTAGAGAGGGCTTCTATATTTATAAACCCTATAGTTCAGATAAATGAGATGTTACAATATTTTTTTCTTTCTCTACAGGATATTTGCTGGCGAAAACAAATCAGATACATTTTACATACCTATTCTTACTGCATTAGCCTTTGCTCGATTTCCTTACTACTGGCAAGCTTTTGATTATTTGCAACAGAAGATAGATAATTTTCAAGATATTATCATCCCTAACATTACAGATTTTATGCTTCAGGTAAAATAATTTGAATGTTCCAAAGAAGATAATATATATATAGAATGTAAAAGATTAAAGCACTTTTCTTTACAGAATACAATTTTATACAACAGTCGCACTGCAGTTCTGAGAGACAATCAGCTTTGATGTTTGGCAGGACCTGTCACCAACCAATGTTCCTCTTCGTGAATGTGGTTTTACAGTATTAAATAGATCATCACCACCTTAAACAACGTCCTTCATGACACGCCCATCACATATGCCACTTCCATCACCTTCGCCCACATAATCGAGCTCAAACAATTTGTTGTCTTTGGAAATCGGAAACGTCGTCCAGTTATACTATTGCCGTCTGCTCAGTTCACTATACACTGGAATTTTATTGCTCCTCAGTAGTGCGGAGTTTGTCCTAGCATACATCCACCAAGAAGGCGCTGCGAAAGCCACTTGATCCTTGCCAACCCTGACATTTAACGTGTTTCTAATTTCGGTGTTTCTATTATTTCGATAATATCTGTATATCCTCGTCTAAGGTCACCAGTCTGATTGAGTCGCGAAGGCAAACTACACACAACGCAGGATCATTAATCTTTGCAGAAGCACGAGATATAATTGCTCCACATATAGTTGTGTTTATGTAGATATATTCTATAGTTGATTTTCGAATGCATTGTAGTGAACAGAGAAACGAGATATCAAAACTCAAACTCTTGATGAACTTAAAAACAAGATCAGTAAAATCGTATTAGGTATTGCTGATTTCGGAAGAACAATTTATTCATTACCATAAGTTAAAAGTGAAATGAAATCTTCAGTTTCACGTCGGTTATGCCGGTCAGGCTAAAGGAGACGGTGATGATGACAAATCAATGCAATGGTTGAATGAATAAAGTGGGAGGAAGTGAACAATTTAATCATTACCATAAGTTAAAAGTGAAATGAAATCTTCAGTTTCACGTCCCACGTTTATGCCGGTCAGGCTAAAGGAGACGGTGATGATGACAAATCAATGCAATGATTGAATGAATAAAGTGGGAGGAAACTTGAGAACCTCTAGAAAACCCATGAACACAGTGTTTGTCCACCACAAAGCCCACTTGGTGCGAACTGGGATTGAACCAGGGACCCCACGCACCAGAGTTGAGCGCTTTACCACTAAGTCATCGTTCCCCATTTTCAACAGTTTTCTATAGTTTACTTTCACTAATATAATTCCGTAAATGTTTTCATCATTGACTTGCTCGCATCAATCGTGTTTTAGTCTACAAGCTACGAGTAAATACATTAAATGATGATTTTTTGTATTTTCTCATACTTCATGAGTCATCATAAGTTAACTTGAAACTGAAGAATTCTAAATCTAGATTTAATAATGCATAAAGACCTATCCATATATTATAATATAATATGTATGATTTAGTATTCTATCCTTCTCTCTCCTTGCTAGTCTAGTGACTAGAATGCGTGTCTTTGGAGTAGGGTGTCTCGGGGTTGATTTCCGTTTAGAAATCATGGAACGTATTATAGTGGTGCACATCTAACATTAAACTCAACACCTTGTTCTATGTAACCTAGAATGACCATACAGCCTGATTTTAAGATGATAGTAGCTTCTTAACAAAGGTTGTCCGGTGTCCCGGCAAAAATGGAAACGGGATGCAAAAGGACCCCCTATTTTCTGCTCGTAATTGCGTATTACAATTTTTTATGTGTTCTTTACCCCATATTTGAGTCTTTGTACGGAAACAGTTCGAAATTATGTATAACAGTTTCATGCTTTTAGAACAGATAACTGTAATAAACTCCATATTACAGAAAGTTGTTCGCCGACCATTTTCGATTCGGTGCCGCTATCTGGCGTATTATGCTGGAACTACGTGTTTGCTGGCGGGAGCAGTGTTGTGTTCCATCTTGTAGGTGCGTGAATGTTGGTAGTGAGTGTTAACAAATGGCGCCGAAAATCAACCGGTATTGGGAGGGTTATGTAATGACCCTTTTCCATGCTACATTTCCGTACGTACGCATTGTGAAACAGTGTCGGGAGAATGGATGAACACTCGGGTTGACTACTGTGAAAGGTATTGTGGCCCGTTACACACAACGGGCTCCCCTTGCAAAACATGCACCCACAAAAAGCACCAGGAGAAGGGCTGCAAGCAAAGTGACACCCATAGTGCTAAGATAGATTCGTCGATTGATATCCAAAGAAAATCCCCGACTCAGCGTCATATGGGCTACAGATTTCACCTCACACCGTTAACTATGGAAAAAATGAGCCGCATATGAGATTCAGATTGAAGCATGTGCGGAAGGCCCGTGTACACCACCTGCTTCCGCGCCACATTGCCGAACGTAAGACGAACTGCAGGAAACTGTATGAAAAGTACCTAGCAGGTTTGAAATGAAAGAAAGTTGTCACAATTGATGAATTATATCTCCTTATCACTGCTAGTAGTCACATTCAGGTGATCACATACCGTGGCATTGAAAGCAAGAGGCTCAGTAACTTTGTTCGTCACTGCAGCAAAAGTTTCCCAAGTGGCTTTATGGTTGTTACGGGATTGGATATGAGGGTAAATTGATGATACGCAAGGTGGGCAAGAACATGAATATAAATGCAAGATACTTCCAAGATTCCATTCTGACACCTATCTATCGGAGAGACATCCACAATTGTATGGAATGGACTCGAACCAAGTGATGATCCATATGGACAAGACTTCGAGCATACCGCCAGAACATCACGCTTTTATTAGGAAATTGCAGAGGAATTAAGAATTTGTGTCATTCCGTTTGAAGACATTCCTGTGAAAAGCCCAGATGCCAGTTCAATGGATTTTTGCGCATTTGGTCTGTTAAAACGACGTCTTCAAGATTGCCACCCGCTCACCTGGATGGTATATGAAAAGCTTGCAGGGAGGAGTGGGACAGAATTCCCATACCTGTCTTGTGCCGGAACTTGCTGCAATGGAAACTGTAACGCCGTGTCATAGTCTATAATGTTTGGGATCCAATAGAATATGACTGGTGGTGGTGGCGCAGTATCTCTTAATGTGAGTACTCGTCAAAAATGGTCGGATATAAACCTAACAATCTTCTGTAGTTATACTTCTATTAGTAGACAATCGAAATTAACTTCTACCTCACTGGCATAAATAATGATATAACATTGAATATACTTTGGCGTATTGTCAAATTATTCCAGTTTATAGTGTCTCATTTTCCTTATTTTCTAAATCTGGTCACCATAATATAATCTCGCTGCTGACAAAGAACTTAAATACAAATAGATCGATATATCAAAGTATTTGGATTCAAACGACAAGTCGTCATTTATTTAGGAAAAAATCACAAAGGATAATCATTTTTGCAAATTATACCTATGGAATACACAGCAAGGGACTTTTGATTAGGAATTGACTTAAATCCTTAAACAAACCCTGTTGATTAAAAAAAGTAATGTGATGAGTTATTCATTAGTTTGAAATAACATAACTGAAATTTTCTATACAAATCTTAATTTAATCTTAATTTTTGTATGTCTTATTTATTGTTAATAGTAGTATACTTTTCACCTATTTTCACATTTTGTGATCTTATTATATTATTTTGTGATCTAATTTTGTGATCTGTGTGTATATATAATTAATTTAAAATTAATAGGAGTTTATTTTATTTAAAGGTACTACCAAAATGTCACGAGATTTTACACGATTGCTTCTACAAAAGTCTTTCTCTAAACTGTTGTGAGGCATTTAATTTACAACGCACTGAAGAAGGATTTTGTTATTCTTTCAATTCCAGAACTTCAGAAGGTTATAATAGAAGGTAAGAAGTTTTGTCATTTTCACCGAGAAGTATTCACCCATATTGACGATATAAGTCAACTTTCAGTTCACCTTAGAATACAGTAATGCAGTATGATACAAACTTGAATTATTTATGGATTAGTGGCTATTCAATATGATGTGCTATATATATCGAAATTTGAAGCAGCAAACTGAATTTAAATATTTTTCAATTAATTCCACCAGAAACTGGCCAGGAAGGGTCCGAATGGGGCATGTGAGTTGTTGAACGGCATGTATCACATATGAAAGAGGGCATGAAACTATGTACATATGTAAATTTATAGCGGCTGAGGGCAACATGGAAAAGCAGGAGAGCCGGAAGAAATATGGCAGGCCGTAGGGTCCAGCAACACAGAAAGCTAAGGAATCACTACTTCTACGCGTGAATAACCATAGAAATGAAGATCAAATATTTAGTAGTAGATGCATGTTAAGATCTGATATATGTAATGAACATCATGGCCGCCATATTGACTTGCCATATTGAATTCGGATTCACAATGTAGAAGAGAAAGTGGATTATGTAGCATATGAAATAGCATTGAAATTTTACAAGGAATTCATTGGTATTAACCATTCTGTAGCAACTCTATTGTGAATTGAGAAGTAACATGAAAGATAGTCGTGAGGGAATATTTCAACAAACGTCGGAATAACCTGTCGTAATAATGTTGGCACAGGATGCGCATCTAGAAAAAAATTACAAAGAGCATTTGCACAACCAAAGAGCTGATAATATTGCAGTGTTAAAGATGGATAGTTGTCGTCTCGTTAAAACACCCGACACAAAGGACAGCTGGGGATTACAGGTAAAATTACGATGTGGTTCTTCTAAAAGAGAATAACATATATAATCACATAAGCAAGTATACTGATGAAGGTACATACTAATCTATGAAGGACAGTTCATGTGAAGAATATTTATAAGAGTGTGATGAAAACATAAGAGCTGTTCACAGTGTCCACACCTGACGAAACATTGATTATCGCACTGATGCTGCTGACAGTCCGATTGTTTCATGATCAAAACAAAAGGGCATTGGAGTCTCGAATTTTCCCAGGTGATCTTCAAGATAACTAGTCATGTAGAAGGTTTAATGAAATTGGTGAACCAGGGAACACTAAACTGGCAGTGCGTAAAAGCTGGGAAACGGATGAAGTTGTCACGATGAAATACATGAAACCCATCAATATGTAATGGAGCATCCTTAATAAAACTCACGTACTGTTTGTACGTGCAAAAGAATCCAACATCGAGAGGTTGAATATGTCCAGTGCATTTATGAGGTATCAGTTTCTTGTGAAACTCAATAACATCCGGAACAGTGGAATGCATCCGTTTATCATCTTTGTTACAAGACAACGAATCAACCAACGGCAAGATGGGATTATCGTACACATGTGGCTAGAATACTTCCTGAAGAAAAAGCTTCAAATAATCCCTGTACATATTTGCTGATTTTCTAGCAAATACCTTGATATCGAAGGGATGTCAGGCATCTTTGCAGGGAATTTACCTGTAAGTTTAGAGGATATAAGAAATAATGGAGACGGTTTCCCATCCGTTGATATAATGGACATGACCATATACGAGTGCGTAACTGTTGTCGTTCATCCTATGCTACAATCAGTGGCGCATTTAGGATTTTGTTTAGGATTTAGTTGGGCTATCCACAAGAACTTATATTTTCCCTTTTGGGCGCCGACAAATTTTAATAAAGTGCACATAACAAATTTATTTCGGGGGGTGAGCCCGATAGCCACCACTCTAAATACGCCACTGGCTACAATACCCTCGTTTGACACCTTTATTTGCCAGTGTCCTGCCTGAATGCATTTCTTTGTAGAACCTACTTTGGTCTGTTAAAAGCTTGGCTTAAATTGAGGTTTTCTTTTACAATCATACACTCTGTTTCAGCAACAAACTTTCCTTCACTTTGATCGTCTTTGGTTATTTTGGACAAGGAATTAGTAATTTTGCGTGACACAATATTATTGCCCTTTTATTTTTTTAAATCCAAGACCAAGTTGCTTTGAATTGAAGAGTGACCATTGGATCCGTGTCCTTTTTTAAATGCATCGCCCACATTTTAATTATCCGATCATGAACTATTCCATTCATAGTCCGCGTTCTTTACAACGTTGTAATACCTCATTGTTTATTTTTCTCACAGACACTTTGCTTCGGTTTCGTTCAAAGTTGCGATGGAGCAGAAACTTGTAGCGTGAAAACACAGATGACAATTTTATTTTTTACCTGAAGTTTTTCTGTCTCCATCCAGTAATAATACATATTTTTTTAACTGTTGGCTCCGTATATTTTGCAGCCTCCGTATTAGGAGGGAATGGAACGTAGGACGAACTACTACTCTGGTCGGAATTACTGTATCTTTGAGCATGCATTGACGCGTCCGTTACACCAGTTTCTTCCCGGGGTCACTGTCACTACTCTTATCACGGTCACTGTCTCTCTTATCTTCATCTGACACGCTATCATCTATCTCTAACGTTTGATATTCTTCGACTACTGTATAAATATTCACTGATCTTCTGCAAAGGGATTATTGTCGCACGTCCCAAACGCACACACTAATAATGACACAACTACCTGGGGACTCATATTCAGTCTAAATGACAGAATGCAGTGAGGTGAGAAATTATAAGGAAGAAAAAAGACAATGAATCTTTTGCAATGTGAATACTAAGATACGTACTAGATTTGGTCACTTCAAATAGTTACCCTTATCATATTGCAAATCTTGTTTACTGTTATTCGATGTTTTGGTTCTTTTTTTCGTTTCCTCGCTGTCGCTGAAACTTGAAGAGTACCCGGCGCCTCCACCATGTAAAATTCTCTCATTTTATGTAAGGTAGAGCAATTATCGTACACGGGAATTTGGACTTTCCCATCACCTTTTATTATAAAATATTTTGTTAAATACAGAAATGTATTACAATAAGTAGTCCCTCTAATAATTTTAGGTAAGAAAGTGGAAGGAACCCAATCACCAGGCGTCGTAGGGCTTTTATACGTGACGTTACTCTCTTTGAGAGGAGATGAGTTTGTGAGATTAGGTGTCTGTCGGTGACCGGGTGTCGTGAGAGAGAAGGGGAACCCAATAACCGAGCGTCGTAGGGCTTAAGGAAAGGTATCTCTCAATTGACCGAGCGTCGTGAGAGGGTAAGGTGTTCCCAATGGCCAGGCGCCTTAGGGCTTTAGGTGGTTTGATCAATCTCGATAGATTGATGCTTGTTGAGGCATGCTCCTGTCTTTTATCCTAAAGTGTCGGCTATCTTCGGTGATCTCCGTCTTGCCGACTGCTGGCGATTGTGGGCGACTCCTCTTCGGTACTGTCGTCTGCGTTGTATTTGTTTACTGTCAACACGTGTAGTGCACATATGGTTATCGCATGATGTGAAGACATGCGGAACCTTACAATATTCATGCCCACAAGAAGGAATAACTTTTCCAAATGATGAATTAGAAGATATCTTGTCACTTCCTAGCACTTCCTCAACAGTGGCTCACCGATCAAGGGCACATTAACTTTCCTACCAACCACTCTATCTTACTCGACTACTTCACTGATAATGCAGATACTAGCTAATAAGCTTTCTCGCGTATTTTCTGTCTGCAAACAGGACACATAGTAGGTGGCACGAACTCAGCTTTGCTCTCCTCTTTCTCTGTCCTTTATGTCCCTATGACCATCCTTTCTCTGTCCTCTCTGTCCCTATGACCATCTTTCCTTTACTCGCAACTATTATGCATGTAAACACACTTTTCCTTCCGTCTGTATATAAACCAGAGTTCCCCAAGCTCTAGCTTTTGCGTCATACTGATGAGACTTTTACAGAGTTTCTGTGCGTCCTTGTTGCATGTTACTTCTCAGCTCACAATAGTTACTAAAGAATGGTTAATATCAATGTATTCCTGGTAAAATTTCAGTGCTATTTCACATGCCACATGAGTCACTTTCTCTTTAATCCAAATTTAAGATAGCCGCTTTCAATATGGCGGCCATGATGTTCATTGCACATAGCAGATCTTATGCATCCATTACTAAACATTTAGCTTCATTTCTGTGGCCATTCACGCGCGGAACTAGTGATTCCTTAGCTTTCTGTGTTGTTGGTCCCTACTGTCGGCCATATTTCTTCCGGCTCTCATGCTTCTCCGTGTTGCCCTCAGTCGCTATAAATTTGCATATGTACATAATTTTACACCCTCTTTCATATGTGATATATGTCATTTGGCAACTCGCGTGTCTCATTGGGACCCTTTCCTGGTGAGATTAGAAACAGTATACATATTTGATGTTGTTCTCAAAGAGCTAATAAAGGGTGTCCCAAAGATAAATTTTGTAAATTCAGGAGTGAGTTTCCCAAGTATAGACGAATGAAACCTCCATCACAATGTATATCCGAAAATACCTGGTTTACGAGTTACAAAGGGGTGTATAATGACGTAGATTCTCATATGCACCTTGACGAGATATTCGAACTACGAGTATATACCCACAATTTACGTATAGCCTCATACAGATCTCAGAGACAGACACGTAACCGTGTTCTGGTTTACATTAGATGAATGTGGTGCCCAGATTGTAGCTCCTCATGATGAGACCAACTGCTAAATGAAAAGGACTTGAAAGAGCATTCCTAGCTGTTTTCACCATAGATGCGTCTAGTGCTCAGTTCTGGTAAGTAGTATCCCTGGTTCGATCATAGACCCCGCCAAATAGGCTCCTGCGCATGGGTTTTCTTAGGATTCTCCGGTAACTGCGACTCCTTTCATTTCACCATTCCATTCAATATCATCATCACCGTCTCCTTTAGTTTGGAACATAATCGTAAACGTGAGAAAAAGAAAGACGAGTAGTGAACATTATCTGATATTTACGGTTAAAGGCTGTGAAACCTACTGAATTTCATAGAAGGATGTTGATAAAGTACGACGATAGCTGTATTAGCGAGGAAAAATTGTATGAGTAGATAGATATGTTTTAATCCTTTTTTTTTTTTTTTTTTTTTGTCTACTTCGAGAATGGAATCCAAAACCACACATGCAGTATAGGAAGCATATGCATATTATCCACTTTACCACGAGATGTTACTTCGCTCAAATAAAAAAGTAATTTACTACTGATAATATAGAATTACTAGTGAAGTTCAAATTCCTCTAATTTGAACAATTAGGTTCCTTGGAAACTGTTTAGCTTACACGAAAATCCAAGATAGAGAATTTCAGCTTACGTAACAATGTATATGAATAGAGTTTTCTTCAATTCGTGGAAGAATTCAGTTTTAATGTAACGTCCTCTTCTCTACCAAATTTATATGAAATATGTGCTATTATTTAATAGTGATTCGAAACTTAAGAGCTTCCATTGGTAATCAAACCAGGCTTTCATGCACTAAAACTATGCAACTCTTTTTATATTATATATAGTCTGAGGATGAACATTTTTCCTCCGTCTGCAAAGTCGAAAATTATACTCTATATGATGGAATTCGTCCTTTATATAGATATATTTTTAGATATTTTATTGTGTTTAGTCCTTGCAAAATATACTTTTTACTTTATTATAATTCTATATTTAACTAGTGTACTATACCAAGCTAGTTATTTTTTATTAAATATGAGTTAATCTATTTTCCTAATTTATAAAAGGAAACCACAGCGATAGGAAAATTATAGTTGTAATTATTATCACTTTTAATCTAAACAAATTTTAAATACGAGAAATTTAGTTTCTGTCCTATTGAATGCAACCGTTAGTAAGGGATTAAGCATGCTAACTCAATTCCAACGAAAATCTTAGAGTAGTTTATCCTGAGGTTTCGAATAATTAGCTTGTTTTAACAATGAACCCAATAGCTCTACAGCAGATTAGTTCCTAAAACATCAGATAATGTTATAAATTTGTCTTTGTCAGTCTTTGCATACTCATCCGATTCTTATCTTCTAAAGCAAATGAACTTATGGTGCATTAATGACGTGAGGGACAACGCATTATGAATGTATTCACCTTTACAATTTACGAAATGTATAACTTAAGGTCATCAAATATAATATAATGATCTAATAATCCTCAAAATGGAAATATTTGGTTTTCCTCAACCAGTGTGATATTTTCGTTTGTCGAGCTAAGAAGTCTTCAGTGTCATGTTGTTTAAGAAGGGTTAAGAGAACTAAAACAATATTTTAAGAAACCCTCTAAACTAAATCTCCAACTGAAAGGCAGGATTATTGTTTCTGCTGAATTCATCTTAGAAAGTGACAGGCAGGTATAACAAACACTTCATAAGATTACCAAAATCAAAATTACATAAGAATTTATCTAGTTTGAATATGAATCGGCACCGTGTTTCAAAAAAGACTTTACAACTTTGAAAACTCATATTTATTTATTCATTTATCTTACAGATGTGGTTTTGGCGTCATTTTGTAGCAAAATACATCAAATTTTGACTCACGTTGTACACTAGTTTAGAAACAAGCCACCGCAAACGCTAGCGGCGTTGTAGCAAAGATGGCAGCCTTTACTGGTGCAAAGCGGGCTCGCTGTACGTTTTGGTTTGAAGAATCAAGTCTGCGACAACTGTGCAACGTAATTTTCGTGCAAAGTATGGTAAAATCCTCCCAGTAGGCCTACTATTTATCAGTGGCATAAGTGGTTTATTGAAACTGGATGTTCGATAAGACACAACAAATCTTCAGGTCGTCCCGTTGTAGAGCAAGTGAGACTTCAGCTAGTATGTTCACCTCATCACCAATGGAAGCCACATTGATCCTCTTTAAGTATAAGGTAAAAACCTTGATGTATTTTGCTACAAAATGACACCAAAATCATGCCTATAAGCTATAATAAATAAATCAATCAATATAAATTTTCAATGTTGTAAAGTCCTTTTTAATACATTCTGTACTTTGTTGTAGACAAACACCGCATGGGTGGATTTCTTCGGAGTTATTTTATTTCCTCTCACTTCCTTCATTATACACCATTTTGTTCAATTATCATCGTCACCGTCTCCCTTAACCTCGGAGAAAAATGGTGTGACGTAAAACAAAATAAAAGAAAATAGTATGTAGAGGCGCAAA
This sequence comes from Thermobia domestica, assembly GCF_964235325.1. Taxonomy (NCBI): domain Eukaryota; kingdom Metazoa; phylum Arthropoda; class Insecta; order Zygentoma; family Lepismatidae; genus Thermobia; species Thermobia domestica. Next base: position 283,214,853 of record NC_137455.1, read on the forward strand.
TAGATATAGAAGGAAAATTTTGCGTACAAATAATTCAAACTTTCAAAAGAATTATTCTTAATAGCACGAGGAAAAGTGTTTTTTAAATAATAAATTCAAAATGTAATAATATTACTAAGTTTCCCTGTAGCTGTAAAAATCGTTGTTCAGTGATTTTTAACAAATCTTGATTATAAACACACAATATTTATTTCCTGTAACAAAATTGTTAAATCCAAGCCCGAAATTTGGTAGCCAATAACTCGGGAACTAAAGGTCTTCACTTGATCAAATTTAAAATATTGGTAGATATTAACAATCTTAATATGCGTGTGAAATACTTTGGTATGCAGGCATTCGGTTCTTGAGTTATTGACTCTCAAACTTGGAGTTTGGACTCAAGGAAGTATTTTATATTGTTCAGCTCAATGTGGTCTAGTTAGTTAATTACATAATGACTAAAATATTTAAGAATAATTATTATATTTAAGAATAATTATTTCTTCATTACTCTTTTGTTTTCAGCGAACCCTTACAACAAATAAATGCTGCAGGTCCAATGACAGGATTAGAAGTGTTCCTGAAAATTCCTCACTGGGAAGTCATACCTGATGATAAACGTCAACAAGGTGTAAATGTAACTGTCGGAACTTAATTTGTTCACTAAAAATAGATATTGTGCAATTATGTTCAACAGTTTATTATTATTATTATATTATTATTATTATTATTATTATTATTATTATTATTATTATTATTATTATTATTATTATTATTATTATTATTATTATTATTATATTTTTATTCATTTCTTTAAACTTTTAGATGGATGAACCTTATTCAGATCACATATCGAGGAGAAAATATTGAGTCGATGCATAAGTTCGTGCGGTTCTCATATATATTTTATATTTTATTTTTATTCTGCCGTTTACAACATAGACATAATATTAATATATTCTTCGAGTATAACAATACATTGCATACATTTTACTGTCACTCACGTTAACTCAGAATCACTCAGTGATGTATTCATCTCCACTATCTATGACCTGCGTCTGCCAACGTTCAGGTAGCAGTTCAATGCCTCGCCTGTTTTGGTTTTGACTGGAAGAAATCTGTTAGCCATTGGTCAAGAGAAGTTTTTCTGTGCTGTTCTTTCAGTAATTGCTTCATTACCGTACTGCACAACTTGTTCTCGCAACTTCTGGTGCACTGGATTCTCAGTTAAACTCGAAGAGTAAAATGTGACGGAAATGATCACTTTTCTCAACTTGACATTCCATATTAGTTTGTCTAAAATATATTCAATAATACATTCACAATCAAGAAAACCTGTGTTTCACAACACATCATCTCAAACCTACGATAAAACAACGGAATAACGATAAACAATCGCTCCACCCGCATTGTTGCCAACAAAAAGGGAAACCGCACGAACTTATGCCTCGACCCAATACTTATATTTCAGACATTGAAGAGTAAGAATGATCATTATTTAGTTTATTTTATCAAAGCTTATTGACAAAACTAATTTTATCACAAATGTTTTCTTTATTTTATTTATTTATCTATTTTTAATGTATCTATTTAATTCCTAATTTTGTTAAACAATATCCTTGTCAGTTATCTAACTTTTCATATATACATATATATTACATTTCGTTTCATTTATTTGTCGGTTTCAATAGCTTAAAAAACAAGAGAACTTCTCAGGTAAACACTACAGTTGTCAATGAAATACATTGAAAATATTATCAGGTAGCAGAAGGTATGCATAATATTACATTTATGCATCTTTCTAAAATATATAACCATAAAATAGAAGATATATTGAGTATATAAACATGACCATTTACATGTTAAGAAACCATTTATACCACACCTGGCATGTTCTGAGGAAAAGTTTCTGTTGGCAATTCTTTATTTAATGAATCATTTAAACATTCCTCAATAGTATATTAGCACTTTAGAGTAAGTACTGTAGGTTAAATAGCTTCTTACGAAAAGCTGCAACATTAGTCATATTCTTTAAATACATAGGAAGTTTATTATACAACCTAACACAATACACAGTATTGCTTATATTAGCACATTTTTGATGCATCACAAATATGTCAGAATCTTCTCTTGTATTATAGCTATGAACATCTTTGTTAAAGGCAAAAAGATGTCTTTTTTTCTCAATAAGAAGAATAGATTTATAAATATATAAGCTGGAAAGTGTTAAAATATTTGCTTCTATGAAAATCTTTTTATATGACGATTTTGTGGGTAATCCGAAAATTATTCTAATCGCTTTCTTTTGCAATCAGAAAATGCTTAAACTATTTTCATCAATTCCCCAATGTATTATTCCGAAGCTAATTAGTGAATTCAACTTGGCGTAGTAAAATCTAGGAAATGCTTCTCTCGACACCGTACCTTGAAGTTTATATAAGGTAAAACACACGCTACTTAGCTTCTTGTTTAAGGTGGAGATATGAGCAAACCATGAGAGATCATTACTTATGATTACACCTAAAAGCTTTGACCTGCAAGAATATTCGAGGGAAGGAGAACATAATGTTATTCTCATAGAAAGTATTCAATATTTTTATTCTTATATTCATCTATATCATAGAAAGTATTCAATAAATTTCACTCGAGTTTACACTCAGCAAAACATGCGGTGTTAAAACAAGTCCCTGAGCTTATCATTTGACTGTGCTTGTTTCATCATTTCGTTTAAAGGATTTTGCTCTTTCTTCGGGAAACTGCTGTAGTATTGAACGATGGGGTTGATGGAAACATAAATGGTCGAAGACGTTTTCATATTTATTATTTTCTGTAATCCTTCACGAAAATAGTATTATGAAGGTATGAATTTTCTGATAATATTTACATGAATTGAAGCGCTACCATCTCTTGTCCTTTTAATTGGACGAGGAATATGTTGCACATAAGTGGGTAGCTCTGCTACTCACATAAATGTTTGAAAATTCATACACTCACAATAATATTTTCGTGAAGGGTTACAGGACATAATAATCCATTATACGTTACTTGGTCTAAATGTGAAATATACCACGTAAAGGTTTACTCGTAGCAAAAAGTAAAAACTAATACAAATCCTCACTGCCAGGTATTAAATCTTTTTGACATGCGTACAAGAGCATTAACATAACACATGATCTTTCGGATCCCGAAATTTTTGCTGTTTGTCGACCACAATAACTTTCATCACATATCTTCCATCATATGTACTGTAAATATCTAGTCACAGTGCTACTCCTGTCTACGTCAATTCCTGAATCGCTCCAGGAACAACATAAGATAACTTCATCTGTCGCAACTAATAGACCCCAGTGATGTGACCTCCGGTGTACTGTATTTCATATGTAATTCATTTCATTTCCACAAATATCCTCTCCTCAGCAAGCCACTACATTCACTACCTTGTACTTTTGATTTTGTTCTGCCCATTTCTATCACATATTACCAGCATATTTATATAGGTTCTTTGAACTATATGTCTGTGTTACCTCGTACACTCTTATTACTTATATTTCTTAGCTATTATCTGTAGTCATAATTCTGCCTCCACTTGTGGTTATGATTATGGATGATGAATCTATTGTTAATATAAGAAAATAAACGAATAAATAAATATAACATTTCTTAAACCATATACAATTTTGTATGCCCCTTCTTAATGACTTATGTATCACTTACCTTAAGAAAGGTTAAAACCCTTTAAGTGGGAGGACAGCAAAAAATTAATAATAACATAGTCAAGTAGTAACTCCAGGAATTGTTTTAACACCACTATTTTCTAATTTTTTACTGTGCATATTGATGAAGAAATGTACACGTAAAATAGGTTTAGGATTCAAATATCGACTGTTGAATTCACATTTATTTCTTGAGTGGATGAATGTGTAAACCTATGGAGGAGACTATATCTGTGATCTTTTAAAAAATACATTATCATCATCACCATCTCCTTAGCCTCGGTGCATAATCGCGTAACATTAATCTAGAAATTTAATTCCTTTCATCTGTTGTTTGCAATATATATATGAGTTGTTAACACCCAGGATGTCTGTGTAGCATCTGCCCGTTATTAGTGGTTTGTTATGTGATCGTCTATAGTACGTCAGGTGAAATTGGACGAAGTGTATGTTCAAGCCGGAGACGATGATGATACGAAATGGGAGACCTGTTTGAGTTTCAAAGAGGCCATATTGTTAGTATACAATTAATTGGCCTTCGCTACATTATGGTGGCCAATGCATTAGGTGTGTTAAGAAAAACAGTGTCCAAAATGATGACGACGTACAGAACTCAGAAAAACAAACGTAGGCAAAAAATAATAATGAACGGAAGAATCCACAGTGATAGAAATCGACGACCATCAAAGAGGACTGTTACCCACTACCGTAGAGCTAATGCTACTAAAATAACTGGAGAACTCAATCAGCACCTGAAAGAGCTTGCGACAATAACAGTCAGACGCTAGTTGCCATCGAGTTACTTGGACGTACGCCATCGAGTTACAATTTCCAAATCGCTGATCACCACGAACAATACTTTAAAGTTATAAAAATGATGCTGAGAACATGCAAAGTGGACCACCCTGATTGGAAACGCGTAATATAGTTTGTTAAGCCTCTTACCTTATTTTTAACAACAGGATATATTTGTTTATGGCCGACGCCCACAACCCTAGACCTCAATATTTCTAACAACTTGTGGTCAGTTCTGAAAATCAGAATCCAGACCAAATATTCTCTTCCATTCTCTATCATAGAACTGAATCCTACAATGCATCAGAAATTGTATAATATTTCTCTAAAAAACCATTCATGACTTATTTACCTCCGTTCTACGACGAATTATAGCTGTTCTGCAGGCTAAAATGTAATATGGGTATGTTTCATTTCCTCCATGTCCTTTCATTATTCTGATAATCATCTGTATATAATATACTGTACATTCGATATCAGCTTAACCTTGCGTATTGCAACCCTGTGCGCAATCCACATAAGTTTTAATAAGTATTTGTTCTTACAAAATTCCATGATAGTAAAGTTATTTTTCCATTCTAAAATTGTTTGAAATAAAACTTATATGCAACACTATATTATAAATGAGCTTCTAATTTTTCTCAAGGGGATAGTTTTTGAAGGGATTAATTCCGTTGGACCATTTCTGAGTATAATATTCCAGATCTCCCTCTCTCACACAGATTGCTAGTCTGAAACATGATATAAGATGAAATAGCTAAGTTCAATGAAATAGGGTGTGGTGTAATTCCACTAGGAACGCAACGTTCCTTGATATGATTTAGTAATATCGTATACTAAATAACGTCAAATCAAGATAATGTATTAATAACGACCGATTTATGTAGTAGTAGCTATTGCAATTAATAAGTAAATTTAGACCAGCATGCATGTAGATTTCCTACTTCTAATATTTACTTCATTTCTGTCACTATTACCATAACAGAGCGACAGCAAGATTCCAAAAATGTTAAATTATCTGTAGTTATGCTCACAACGTTTTATACACTATATAACTAAAAGAAGACCATATTTGGATCAAATCACAAAGTCAATAATTTAACTAGCAACCAGTCCTCTCTATTTTTTAAATAACAAAACATCCCAATATTGCTGTGAAGTAATTGCCTTAATATAATTTGTAATTCCTATTTATTTTCATATCTATTCCTACAACTTTAATTACCAACATTAAACTCAGGATTCAATCAACGATCTCTACTGCTGAACTATGTATTTGCTGTACAAAACTACAAAAATAATATTATGTACTAAGGGATCCAGGTCTAATCATCGGTAAAAGCACGTATGCTTTTGATTTCATGTTACACTTTAGGTCTAAACCGGGAACGTTAAATTACAAATAAATGAAAAGGAAAAAATGAAATAAAGAATATATATTTTACTGCATAATACACAATAATTTTACAGAAAGGGCCTTTCCATTACGAACAATATTTAAGTTTTATTAACGGAAACAAATTTATATCTTTCTTATGCCTTGTCATCGCTGTGCACATTTACAGTTAACTATGTAATCTGAGATACCAATCCAGACATTTTTAATTATCAAACAAAAGTATACAATATGTGAAGAGGTTCTGATATTAATATATACACGAATTAGCTTTACACAAACACACACACAAAGTACCTCTCGACACTAAAGAAGGTAAACAATAAGGATTTTCGCTACATAATCTATCAGATAGGAGCATAGCAGGATGAATAGAAAAATTAAAGAGTAGGAAATTAACTGCAAAATACCAAGTTAGATTCCATCTGATACGGCACAGAGAGATCACATTTATGTTCTACCTTATCAAAACCTATACTTCGAATAATTCTAACGGTGTACTCCACTACCTTCAACTTTTCAGGTGTCAGTATTAGTTCTGAAACTATATCGTCAAACCTTAAACTTAACCTGGAAATAGAAAAATTGGTGATTATGTTTGTATCTTTAGAGATTTAAAGGAATTTTTAGGAGTGCTGATAATGGGTTCAAAACCTTCTCGGGAATATGCATGACTAATATAAACCTCTACCAAGTTCGATTATGAGAGAGATTCCTTAAAAATTATTAGTATTATTATTATGAGTTTAACTCTTTTTTAATCCCCTTGAGGGTAGAAGTGTTCAAAATCTATCCTTAGCTAGTACTTAGAAGTTGGAAATAGAAACTGTACCAAATTTTATTTCACTTTTCCAACTGTTTTGAAGTTATTATGTTCAGTCAGTACCATATTACATTTATATTACGTTACTTATATGATATTATATAACTTGTAAGAACAATAGTGGTATACAAATAAATGCGAAACAACTTTATCGTTGCTTTATGTATACTGTATTTTTTTGAGACTAAGAAATATAAATAAATTGTTATCCACAAATGTACAAATAATCAAAATTGGTCATTTGCGGCTATGATGATTTTTATTGTAAAATGTCATTAAAACAGTTTTCTTCTTTTTTTCTTATGCAACGATTTAAGTGATAAATTGACATTACAGGTCCATATTCATCATCCTGATGAATACCCTGATGTAGTAAGAGGCTTGTTTGTACAACCAAAGAGAGGATATGATACACAAATAGCTGTATCACCAAAGATTACTGTGGCAACAAGCAGCGTCAGAAGCATCGATAAAAAGAGAAGAGGCTGTATTTTTTCTGGAGAGGTGTTTTCGAAAACAGAGGAAGTATACAGCCAAGATACATGTCTAGTTAAATGTCGACTGAAGCATATTAAATATGTGTGTAAATGTATTCCGTACATATTTAGTAATGAATCTGACGGTAAGCTCATTAGTCTAATGAATCAGAGGGAAACAATTACAGTAGTTCTATCTATATATTAGTATATTTCTTGACTTGCAGGCATTTTGCTATTTTGTAGTTATTTAAAATGGATTTATTAAAAAAAACTGAGTCAATACGTATACATTTTCCATTATCATGGTTGCTAATTTTGAATCTATCGAAGGTTTAATATATTTTTTTCTATAATTCTCTTTCTTTTTCTTCTACATATAAATAATAATAATAATAATAATAATAATAATACGTTCTTTTCAAATGCCCTTCAGACTTACTTGGTCTCTGGTTTGATATCAGGTCATATGAGTTTGTTATTCGTTGCTTGAAGCTTTCACGATGAGCATTTGTCTCTAAAATTTCCAACTAAGCACAGCTAATCAGCGAGAAGCCAATAGTTGCGACCATATATAAATACATATACCTAATTTGCAACTTCCATATTGATTCTGAGAAGGCTAGCAATAAGATAAGCGAAACGATTGTCTGTTGAGACTTAAAACCGCACGACACGTATAACCTGAAAACTTTAAAGAAAGAAAGATATGAGTTTGTGATGGACGGCATTGTGTCCGAGGGTCTTTTAGTGGTTCCCCTGTTTTCTCCCACATTCTTATTCCGCATGTGATTTCAGAATCTTTCACTTTCATGGATCATCTTTGTCTTTTAGTGCAAGGGCATAGACGTGGGAGTTAAATTAAGGATTTAGTTTTCATTTTATTCAGTCTTAATTGTAATTTTAGGTTGGATATTCAGTTGTTGTTTGTCAAAGTTTAGCGTCCCTTTTCAACACCGAGGCTAATATAAGACAGAGATAAAGAGTTTAAAGATGGAATCTGACCCACGTATGCTTTCAAAGTTCAAGGCTCTCCCATGAAGAATCGAACTCAGGACCCCGTGCAGGCACAATGTTCTCATGCATAAGCTTGCAAGATACATTTCAAAGTGACTTTGGACTGATTATATTAACAAAAGAGACACTGACCAAAGCTTAAAACCCACTTTATTTTAAATTATAATTTGTAACTGTTTCGGATGTCTAGCATATCCTTCTTCAGACACTATCGAAAATAAATGAAAATACAGACATATATATATAAATATTGTTCTAACATATATATAAAAAAGATAACAATATTTATATATATGTCTGTATTTTCATTTATTTTCGATAGTGTCTGAAGAAGGATATGCTAGACATCCGAAACAGTTACAAATTATAATTTAAAATAAAGTGAGTTTTAAGCTTTGGTCAGTGTCTCTTTTGTTAATATAATTTCAAAGTGATTGAAGAATACACACACATGCTGATTGGTTAACGTTTTACTCGTGGATAAAGGAAATACAGCTTCCGATATATTACAAATATTTTATAAGTACTTGAGATATAGTGTCATTTGAAAAAAAATCTCAACTTTATGTCTGGTCGGAAACACTGTTGATTTGGTTGGATTTCAGAGAATGTGAGGCAGTGTTTCCCCTACGATATTTATATCGTATAAAATTTCATATCTATATCTGTCTTGGTTTCTACGGTATCACATGTGTAACATTTTTCGTGGAACGCTCTGTATACACTTTCTATATAAAATATGCTATTTTCTGCTCTGTATGACTGTGCTTCTTCTTTTCATAACTCTTCATTATACTACACGAAATGCTGATGGTTAGTTAGTTAAAAAAATAAGATCTCGTACAAATTTGTTGAAAACATTTTAGAATTATGTTATCGTTGACAAAATACATACGAAAATGTACTACGTACAATTTCTCCAGAAACATGTAATTTTTCCAATGACTATAGTATTCTATTGCATTGAGACTTTCAGTTTTGAAAATAACAAAACAAGGAAAAACAGAAAGACATAAAGATTATACCAGATTACTACTTTCGCAGAGTATTATTGTCATATATAAAGGAAACCAAGAAAGTTGTGTCGCTTTTTCACTCACCACCTTCGAAAATCAATATGTCACCTAAGATGTACATGGAAGATCAAAAATAGTCCCAATCAGCATCGACGACCATCTGCCAACGTTCTGGAAGGCCATGGATTCAATCGCGATAGAACTTGGTGGGCTAAGCGAAGAAGGTTTTAAGTGCATTTTGCACCTCTACTATAGAGTTGAACTGGCGTCCTCTAAGGTAATTGTCCAAGGAATGGAACAGGTGATAATCGGACGGTGCAATGTCCGGGGAGTATGGCGGATGCAATAGTGTTTCCCATCCAAGGCGTAGAATGGTGTCCCGGGTCATCATAGCCACGTGGGGCTTAGCATTGTCCTGCAACAGGAGGACCCCTTTGTGATTTAAAAGTGCTGGCTCCAGAGTTTTGAGTTTTTCTTGAACGCGGCTCAACTACTAACAATACATAGTTGTATTGATGCTCCGACCAGCTAGTAGCTGTTCCCAATGCACGATGTCGCGAGCAGTCCACCAAACACACAGGACTGGTTCTGGTACAGTGCGGTTTAGGCTGTTTTGGAACTGGTTCATGGGGTGCTAACTAATGACGGCGCCGTGGAGCTTTGTAGGGAATCTACTTCTCATCACATGTCAACACTCTGTCCAGAAATAGCTCCTTCCTCAGACGAGACAGCAAAGAAACACAAGTGTCTGCTCGCGTTGCCTTCTGGTCCGGAGTCAAATCATGTGGGATTCTTGAACTCCCACCTTGTAGTACTTCCCAAGTTGATGGAGGTACTACCGAATGGTTTCTCCACTCACATTGAATGTTATCCCCAATTCTTCACATGTCTGGCCACAGTTTGTCTCAATTGCTGCCTGAAGATCTTCATTTTCTACATATGTTGGTCTTCCGACACGTGGTGCGTCTTCGAGTGTTTCGCTACCGTCCTTAGACTTGTAAACCACCGCTGCACTGTCTGTGTAGTTACGACACTCTGACCAAAGGCCTGACGTATCTTCCGCCCCGCTAAAGCGGCGTTTGACCCCAGTTTGAACTCGCATAGCATACATGCTCTGTGGAGGTCCCATGTTCACTCTGTCCTTACGCAAATTCACGGTGTAACTGAATTACCACAACCAGTTAGCATGTTGGATATACCCACACCTCAACTGGCCATTGCCTTTTCTCCATTCGCATTCAACAAACGGTGTGAGGGCCAATTGAACACAGACCTCCAAGAAAAGCGATAGAACTTCCTTGGTTACCTTTATAAAATGACAAGTCAATGTGCTGAGATATTTTCATCATCTCATAACTTGATAGACCTGATTCTTATCACATAAAGGAGCTTAGGGTAGATTTTACAGAATATATTCATCTGAATTCATAAAATGTTATCTTCAAAATATCTTTTCTTTGCAAAATGACTTGGTTCTTTGTAAATAGTACATTGTGCTATTAGTTTGTAACTCGTGAAATGTAGATTTAATGTGATCATATTTTTTGTAGATCAAGTTTTTCAAATATGATGTGTTTACTACGTGTGATATAATTATGTATGACGTATAACAAGTTTCAAAAATACACCACAATCAACTTGCATTATTCACTATTGATAATTATGTTATTACAGACGTACCTACCTGCAACATCAAGAACTTAGCTTGTCTTGGAGGATTTAACGGTAAGAAAAAATATCACTTTTGGAAATCTAACTCTAAGAAAATTTTAGTTGTAGTTTTGTCAGGGGCGGCCCTCCAAAAGAGGAAACTTTTTTTATTTTATATATGGGCCGATATTAGATTAGGGGAAAAAATGACATGTCATGTTTTCAAAAAAAAAAAAAAAAAATATTTCTGCAAGCAAAGATACATCAGATAATAGTACATAGTTTTACGATACCTGTCAGTATAGGACAGCGCTGGAACACGACATATTTCAGAGAAATTATTCATTTTTCAGAAGTACTTGCAAATTTTTGTCATTACCGTCACACTTACATTTTTCTTCCCCATAATTGATGTATTGCAATTTTCTTTTATTTTTCATACTTGCTAGATCTATTGTAATATATTGAATAGTAATATAAACAATTTTAGTGAAATACAAACTAAAAATACTAATTTAATACTGATAACTGTGCACGTACGGTAATCGAACACAAAAGTAACAGCAAAATATCTATATATCATACAATTAAGTAACAATTTAGTATAATTATTTCGTAATACCAAAAATATGCGTTAGTTGTGAACATTTAGAACCTTGCTCTAGCTGATACCTGTTTACTTTACATATTATCAACAAATTATTGGTCCGTTGTGGGAATGACATCAGTGTTATGGTAATGGCACAATGTTGTGGTAATGACATAATGCTATGTTGTGATGATAAACATAAATAAACAACAATCCAACAGTTGATGTACACTACAAATTGAAATACTCACAAAAGTCTTTCCACAGAATTGGATCAATTTGAACATGTCCTCTTATCCTGCTTACATGCTGAGGTTCAGATATGTTCAAACCTATAATACCATCTCTTTCATACCACAAAATATCAGACTTTGGAGGTCAAAAGAATCTATTTTTGCCAATAGACTTCATGCACTTAACGTCGTTATTATATTCTCTATCATTTTTTACTTACTTAAGTATGATTTGTCCATGTACACTCATGTCCCAAATGATTGTCGTATATTTATAGCTGTCTTCTTGTAATAAATAAACCTAATTTGATAATGATTTTGCAGAATACTTTTAATACTGATACTATGTGTGTAATCGGGAAATGTATACTTGTGGTAAATTCCATAAGAAAAGAATTATAAGTACGAAAATTAGAATGAGTAAAACAAAAGGTTGGTAAATGGACAAGAAAGTTTTATTTTCATTTTATTGTTGGTATTTACTGCTCTTTTGACATGAAATTTGCCACATACCGGTACATGTTTTCGCCAATTATACACATACTAACATTGTAAGAAATACTGGGCGGAATTCGTTATTAAATTATATTCCTACAACAGCGGATTTATAGACATGCGACAATAATTTTGGACATGAGTGTACATGACTATGCACAAAGAGCCATTAAGTGTTGAGTTTCAATTGTTCTCAAGGATGTCGTCTCTTTCATTATCGGTGTTAGTTCCCTCTCACGGTGACCTGAAGACATGATGTTCTAGTTTCTTTCCGAGGTCTAAGCTCTGATAAGTTTTCACTTTTTTTCATTATTGTTCGTTCATATCGTTCTTGAACCTTCCAGCTTTTCTCTTCTGTGCCTTCTATTTTTCTCCAATTTTTAATTCTTTTATATGCAGTGGATCTTTCTCTCCTCACATGTCTTCCGCGTGTTCCCTGAGAACACTCGACCCTAGAAAAAAGGAACGAAATTGCAGTTATAATCTAAATAATGCACATAGAACAAATTCAATTTCTGACTTCTTTTATCTCAAAATATATTTTCCTGTCATCAGTTTTTCTTTTTCAACAATGAGAATTTGTGAACTATAAGAATATTGCATGTCTTCCTGTGGCTATTACATAATTGAAGACTCGCTGTAGATAAAAACGTAAGTGCCAAAAACAATATTTGTTGTAGCAGTGGAGACAAAACTTAGTAAATTATGCCCAAGCGTCACAAAATAGAAAATACTATTTCTTAGAAATACAACCTAGCATATAAGAAAGTGAAGCTGTATTAAAAAATAAGCGTTTCTATTTTCTACAGCGAGTCTTCAATTATTGTAAATTCTGAGTTATCCTGTTTAATTGGTCTATGAATATATTGAACAACTCAAATATAATATTTTTTAATGGTCAATATCTTATCAGGCGTATTCTAAACATCTTTATTTGCGTGATGGGTAGCGGTGAAGTCATAATTGTTCGGGTACTCACCACCCTGGAACTTGTTCTTAAGAGAAGGTTAATGGTTTTCCATCCCTTGACGCCAGATAGAATGACATTTCCATTCATTACCTTACCTAAAGGCGCATATAAACTTGGTGTTGTCCATGTCTTGTTCTTTCTGCCCTTCCAAAAGAAAACGACCAAAATCACTAAACGACAACGGAACAAGGAAAGCTAAACGACATTAGGCATATGCTAAGTTATTACCTATATTTTTTCTATCATATGCTATATAACTTACGTTCATTCTGATGACGGAGGAGATGCTGGTGGAGTTTCTCTGACAATATTTGATAAACATTTGTCTTTGCTTCTTTTCCTGCTTTGTTTCTCTCTCTACTGTTTTCGTTGTCTTTTTTTCTCTCTTGGGCTTCTCTCATTTACAGGTTTCAGCTTCTTCTTACTGATCCTTTCTCTGTATCTTTTTCTTTCCATCTTCAAGTACTTTTGTCATTTTATTGAATCTTCCTTTAATTTTGATCTATAACGAGCAGCTCGCCTTTTAACAACCAATGCTTGACGTGGCATAGTACAGCAAGTCTGTGAGACACCATTAATACACTTTAAGAAATTATTACGAAATTAGTGAATAACCTTACATAAGAATATTAATTAAAACTAAACAGCAAAATTCTAATTAAAAAAAAACTTATTTAATCTACCACCTAATATGAATGCAACGTTTCAAATGTAACATTACACTGTGATAGCACAAGATGGAGCTAGGTGGGGCTTAAGCCCCTAAGAAGGTGTTAAGACACAAGTTGCCCTGCAGATAAAATAAGACAATATTTTTAATGTTTTGTGGTTGATATTTTACAGATGTTAGGCTCCCTATTTCGAAAGAAATTTCTGTAGCTTCCCCATCGCCTATTTCATTTTGGTACCATCAATGAATGTAGGACTTGTAAAATTCCTAGTTAATTCATAAACGCCGTAATTGGCAGTTTAAATAGCATAAATCGTAGTAGTATGCTTCCCTCTAGTATAAAGATGTGATCTGCATAGTTTGTATATTTTATTAAGAAAAAAGCATACCATAAATAATTATGGTATACAGTAGAAACACGTTTATGTACTTCAATAGCCAGTATCACACTTCTATGTCATTACGGCAACAGAAATGTATGTTGCGGTAATGACAGTAACGGTGATGACAAAACCACAATAAATCGCTATTGTCATTGTTCATTGTTAAATGACGGCCGTGAGGTAAGTTGGCCAATATAATGCATTACAGCATAATGTAACTTCGCAAAAAGGTTTATGATTATAAAAATCCCTAAAACAAAACACACGTTGTGGTAATGACGTTGAATAAAAATACTCACCCAAACATAGAAGTTTGAAGCACAATAAATCTTCAGTAATATACATTACACATAAGATGTGGCGTACATCACACAGAACTAGGATGTCAGATCGTTCTTCAATTGTTACTTCTTCCATGTTGCCAGTTCCAAGTTGCTAAATGATTCAATTATCAACTTTCTGAGGTAATGACATACTAAGCTGGAGACTGAAATTTTACAAACAATAAAATAAATGGAATTAAAGGTGGAATATTTTATTCGTCGGAGTAATGAGGAGCAATGTATATTCTCTTGAATGTGTCGATTATTAAAAAAAAAAAAAAAAAAAAAAATTGGAAAATGACACAAACAGTTATGTATTTTGACTTGTTAGTGAGGACATGTTGCGGTAACGACATTTAAGTAAAAACTTAATTTTTAAAAAATACAAAGAATAGATCCTAATGCAAAAATCATATTGTAACGATCGTATAAGTTCATGAGGTATTCAGGAAGAGAAATATAACATGTATTTGTTCAAAATACAATGAAAGCTTAATGTGACACGATTTTACCCCTAATCAAATATTCACCAATATATATATATATATATATATATATATATATATATATATATATATATATATATATATATATATATATATATATATATATAAAGCCCATCCAAGAGTTCGGAGCTCCTAAAAGTAGCTGCAAGTAGCAGTATTACAACCCACTGCCCCCCCACCCAGAAATCCGTCCTTTATCCGCCCCCTGAGTTTTGTTATAACTACAGAGTCTAATACTTCAACATGGAAATAGCTTAAGAGATGGGTACGACTATAGTACACTGAGGAAAAAATTGTGGGTGGCGTACTTAAAAAGATAGGTTACATGCGTAATTCCTGTAGTTTTTGGACTTAATGTACAGCAGACGTATAACTGAAAACGCATGTTTTATAATACTTTCTGTATAAGTGTTCCATCTATACCTACTTTCCGTATGAAACAATGTCGGCGGTCAGGATCTCACATACAAATGGACGTATATAACATATAGTTGACGATGATAACATAAGTATATATATGTGATATACGGAAAACTGTTAGATGTCAGACATTCTGCAACGGCATGATGTAACATCTAATGGCAGTACCTGTGTAGCATATGGATAACGTATGCTCCGTATTGATTTCTATAGTAAGCAAGAGTAATTCTATAATATAGTAAGTAAGAGGATACCGTATATTTGTACAATATACCGCTGTCCGGAGAACGGATTTTTCTCTGTGTAGTTCCATGAAAATGACAACTTCTAGTTTAAAAAATTCGAAACATTGAATAAGAATGAAAGCGTTAAGTTGATCATGTGATCTTTATTATCATTATCCTAGAACTAAAGATGCTATTCAATTGCACTAAATGGGCCGCTAAATACCGGCTTGCGCCAAGTGAGCTGTGGTTTATGAACACTGTGACACCCGTGTGCGTGGGTTTTCTGGGAGTTCTCCCCTTTTCTCACACTTTCTTCATTCCACCATTTCATTCATTTCTCACCATCACCGTCTCCTTTAGCCTAGCCGGCATATAGTGGGACATAAAACTGAAAGATTTCATTTTATTTGAATTGCAATAAATTTCTCAAAAGCAATAGATTACTATAAGGCTAAGGTTCACTCGTCCCTGACTGGTTTATTTATCGTCCCTGATGTTTTCTTATTGAGGAATTGGGGTTACATGACTTAAAGGCGGAAATTCAAATTTTGGTCATTCCCTGTGTCACATGACCTTAAGAAGAAAAATTCACTTTGGCCCTGCCTCTCTGATGTTATTGAGGCAGAATTTTTAAATCCGAAAGCACGATCCTTCAGCTTTTGAATCATGGTCCTTGCCGTTGACCTCCATACCCTGGGTACAGAGGCGGCGTTAGGTGCGAACGGGGTCTAGTGCCAATAATGACCCCACGGAGCCTGATTACTGGTAAAATTCGCGATGTGCTTTTGTATCTAGTACTTGGACAGACCATACTCAGAACGCGGGGTCTGGGGCAGATGCCCCATTTGCCCCCTTCCCCCGAAACTCCGCTTCAACCTGGGTAAAAGAGGTCATGATTGTATGTTCTACCCTTGAATGATATGTATAAGATCATCATTCTCTTGGGTGGTGTTTATCATATGTATTAGGCCCTGTGTACCTACAATAGTATGTACCATTGAAAGCTTGGACGATTTATTATGTTCCCTAAAAATTGCCAAAGAATTCATATGTAAAGGATTTTTAACCTACGTTGAGGTTTTATTATACAATAAGGTTCTATGGAAAGGTACAAGAGTCCATTCTATTTCATAGAACAATGCATACCAAGGTGTAACACTTCTTAAATTTTTGGAATAATTTTGGATATAAAACTTTCACCTTTGACATGGAAGGTCAGGGTTTGAATCCTTGTGAAAGCTCTTTAGTTCGATCCTTGATTAAGTTTTAGGTTTACCCAGGCGTTAACAGGAACATAAAAATGCAAATTATCGAATTAAAAATATATGGTGCGAAAAAAATCATTAAGTTTTGGACGGGATTAATTTTCGATCCTTCATGATGTCTTGCATGTTTACAATTTATGCTCCTCACATGTATTCCGTGAAATAACATTTAATATTTACTTAACAAAGTTTTCTTCTAGTTAAATACATCAGCTCATTCATTGAAACAAAAGCTTACTAATTGAGCATATTTTTTCTCGTAGCTGATGCTTGATTTAGTTAAAGTACCCTTGAACATATATATTTAAAAACACAGCTTGACTGAAATAAATTTATATCATCCTTAAGAAATGTAACGAGAAAAGATTTTCCAGATCTTATATACATGTAAATGAGTTTTACATTTCTAATGATATGATTACGACATTGTTGCAGTACAGTTTTTCTACATGTTTGAAACATTTTACATCGTCCCATTGTGAATTACTTTAATATCTTGATTATTGAATGTCGCAATAAATCAATTACGTAAGATTTTTTCAAAAAAAAAAATATATCGAGTCATCTCTATAATTTGGGGTTATAAAATTGATATCTATGAAATGGTAGGAATGTCATAATAATTTAGCATATTTTTTGTAAAAAAAAATCGAGTCTATGAAATATTATCATGTCAAAAATATTGAGATCTATTAAGGAAATAGATGATGTATCAGTAATTTTTGAAAAATGTATTTTCCTCCGGGACGAAATCAGATCGCGAACCTGTGTTTTAATATTGTGTAATATTGCTGGATAACGCCATGACAGCTATTAATTAATCACAAACTTCGATATATACCGTTTAAAGTCGTGATCGATTAGGAAATTGATGTCATTATGTTTTTCACACTGAATATTTTTTAATATTGTGCAACAATTGTAAGCTTTGTTCTCATTGGTGACATCATTCGGCAATTTATTCGATTTCTGATTAGTTGATGGCTAATGCTATAATAAAAACATCATTGTAGAATATAAATTAAATCAAGCAAACGCTAAATATAATTTTTAGAGAACGTAATAGACCACTCAAACTTTCAGTGGTGCATACTGCAGGGCCTAAGAATATCATAAACCAACAGAACGATGATCTCATAACACATCATCCAAGTGTACAACACATAATCATAACCCATTTGATCCAGGGAATGGAGAACAACACCAATAACCATGGGTCCTAAATTAGGGGGTCATGGCCCCTTATTTAAAAGTCCCACGTCAATAATGATACAGAGACTGGACTAAAATTTAAATTTCCGCTTTCAGCTTATGTGACCCCGATCCACCAATGGGAAAATGTCGTGTGATTCGAAAAGAACCAATCACCTGCAAGGAGGAAGACCAACATAGGCCCATACTAGTAGTACTACAAATAAACAATATGACTTGTATGAACAAGTAATAAGTCCATTACAGCAACAATATTAAGTATGTTTTTTAAAAAAATAGTATCATAAAGAAATCCAATTATTGTAATCCATCAAACCGGGTTTCTTTTGAACTTTGACTGGATGTTAACGATATGTTACTTACATTTTTTTCCTTTGCACGATTTTGTTTACAGCAAAATAGCTGAAACTAGTTTTGGACAAATCATCATAGATAATCTACTATTTTTTTGTTTTACCCTACTAATTATCTTAGTTAATAAGCTTGTACCTCACTATTTGATTCATAAAGGATTCAGTGTTAAACAGTGGCTAAATTGTTAAATGGAGTGGTGGTAACAATTCTTTGTTGACTAATAATATTATTAACTAATAATATTACTCCAGAGCAGTGTATTTTAAATATTATTATTATTATTATTATTATTATTATTATTATTATTATTATTATTATTATTATTATTATTATTATTATTATTATGTGAAAATTAACGTTTCTTTTTATTTGCATACTCCATTTAGAAATTGTGATCAACAATGATTCTAACTACTATAAGTTGTCACTGCTTAGAAGTATATAATTAATCTATTGTAATAAAATCACAAACTATGAATGAAACAATTATCATTAATTTTATTCATGAAAAACATAATATTAATTCTGTGGGTGAAACTGAACGAAGATTTTTGTAATATCTTAGATTTTGTATACGCGCATAACATTATTTTTAAAATCACAAAGACAGGATTTGTAATCGTTCTTAAATCGTTATAAGCAGAAGCATGGTGCTCGCAAATAGTCAAAAAGCACCTGTGGTAATATAACATAGTGTTTGTCAATAGATAAAATAATTTAACATTTCGGATAAAATCATGAAGAATTGAATGCTTAGCTTAGGATAAATTAGACTTCAAAACACTTATTTTTCCATCATTAGATAATAACAATATTTTATCATTATGACTTTCCTAAGATTTTGTAAACTTTAAAATACAATATAGTCGCCTTTGCAAATTCGAAAGGAAAAATAGTTGAAGCAAACAAGGAAAATAATTCATATAAAATGACCAGGTTTTCAATCAAAAAAATCATAGTGCACCAAATCTTCTAGACGCAATGGAGGAGTCTCCAAGAAGTTTTCACGAACGCAATAATTTCAAATACAGAAAGAAAGACCACTAATTAGTCAAAGCTAACTTCATCTGCAATAGGTAAAGTAGGAGAATAGAAACTATCTATTTGCATGTAACATGATTTTGGAAGGTCCCTAAAGTGACAGGTGGATTGGAAAACTTGAATATTCAGTATTGATTAAGTTTATGAATTATCTGTTTGATAATTAAGTTTACATAATGTGTCAAATATCGAACTCAATACTATTAAATGTTTTCAGTTAAATGATTATATTGTTACAAAAGATAGGCATTATACTACTGTACTTACTCTCCACTGTACAAGTTCCTCTGTAAATCACTTGGTTCATCAATAAAATATTGTCATTCATGACAATATGATATTGTAACAACCGCTCGTTTAAATTTGACTCTTTATTTTGATTCACGAATTTCTGTTCCTTGTTAGTTATTAATTTAATTTTATCATTATATCGATAATATTTTATTCCTTTTTGTCTTTATGCTAGACTATTAATTTTACACAGATTAAAATAAGAGAGCGAAAAAGTGAAACCTGGACTAGATCATTTTAAAATTAAATCGTATTTTGTAAATTTGGTTATACTTCTTTCAGCCTATCTTCGCAACAGTTTACTTCCAAGTCAATTTACCGATTTGGATGAAGTGCTCATGAAAGATAAGAGAGCTATTCCATGCGATTGCCCTCCTGCATGCAACGAAGTCAAATATAGTTTTGAAAGTACACAAACGTCTTCGTAAGTAACCAGATATTTTAATGTATTTGTGTTGTAAATTAAAGAAACATGATAGGTAATTAAGTAAATAAAACTTTTGGAATTTTATGCGTATTGTATTTTGTTTGAACTGTTGTTCCAAAATTATCGGAATTGTATTATTACTTAGCAATTTAATACAAAATGTGAGGAACATACAAGATATGTATATGATTAAATCAGTAAAAAGTCAGTATTAGCACAACGCGCCCTGGAAGAGACAAACATTTTGTTTGAAAATACGTCAGTTATCAAAGGAACCACTAATGGATACAAAAGTTTAATACCGGTAATTGTAATAAAATCAAGTGATAGCATTTTAAATACACACAGAGCCTGAAACGACTCAAAACGATACAAAAATACATATCTTCAAATTTGGACATACTTTAATGTGTACAAATGAATTGCCTGTCAAAATGATCTACTACCTTGTTTTCATTAGTTTTGACAGATTAGTATGTTATGTTTTGATCATTGGGGCAATTATATCATTGTTTCAGATGATATAATTATGTCAAAAATTTATACACATGCGCGAATGCGTGAGGCGGTTGTCGTTTGTCTCTTGTTATCAGTGTTACCAATGTAGCACTTTGTCGCTTGATCTAGAAATTTTTAAGGATATTTTTATCAAAAACAATTGGTTCATTTATCGTTGTTAGAATAGAAATTTAGCACCTTTTAAATGTTGTCTAGTGACTAAACTAGCATTATTTCCACTAAAATTAATATTTCTAGCGTCTTCTTGCAGTGTGTTTAGTGACAATATTATTCACATTGTTGCCAGTGTCTTTAGTATCATTACGACATGAGTGTGTGCCCCATTACGGACAGGTTTGACATATATTTTTATGCAATATCAATGTCTTCGGGCTCTGTGTGTATAAAGGAAGGTTTAAGATTAGGTAAAATTTGTAACACACTATGTATTATTACAATAAGAAAAAGTGGGGAAAAAAGAAATTAAAATAATTACAATCAAGAAAACGGTAAATATTATAAATTTGAATTAAAGTGAAAATTGTAACAATATTTGTTTTCTACGCATTGAAAAGTTATAACAATGTACCAATTAAAATTACTAGTTGTTTAGCCTTCGGCTCGCGGCATCATCAAAGAGTGACACATCAAAATAGGTGAAGCCGAAGATACATTAAAAAATAATTTTTGTTCTGTATCCATAAACAAAATGAGACTGATTGTATAGGGTGTCCCATTTAAAACGCAAGTTGAAATCAGATATAGGATAACTTTTGAACGGAATGAGATACACATATAAATGATACACCAATTTTTAGCTTGATCCATGTGAATATTTTTAAGCATAAAAGCAGCTAATAAAGTCCACGTGTGTACATGCAGTGTTGCCAAATGTAAGTGAAAGTGCAAAACATATTTACAAAACATGGTAAATCGTATGTCACACATGTGCATGGACATGCAGCCCACAAATTTCAGCGCAGATTTGTGGATTGCATCAGAAGTTATCATAGTCGAAGAAGAACGGTTCATTTTCACAATCAGCTTGTCCAGAATTCTGCCATTAATGGCGTACCCACGAAAACGTGGTTTTTGAAGTTTTACGCTACGCACTGGCAACACTCACTTCGAAGGATCAATTCCTTTCATGTCATCATCATCAGCATCATCATCGAGGATCTCAGACGATTCTTCTTCAGAGGAGTCTTCAACCAAATAAATAATCAACGGCTCAACATCTTGCAGCCCATCTGCTTTCCACATGTCACTTTCGATGTTTGTCACATACCTCACTTAGTTTTGCCAATTTTCTGTTGTTACACGCTCAAACGTTTCATGAATTAAATTTTCTACGTCTTTAACTTTGAATGTTTTATTATTTGTCCAAACGTAGTGTTTTACTTGAGACCACACAATAGGGTTGAGCTCACAGTGATAAGAGGGTAATCGGAGAACAGTGTATCCTATTTCTTTAGCCCATTCGTCAGTCTTATATTTTTCATATTTAGGAGGATGATGAAGATCCATCAAATCTTTCTTTAACATATCCTCATCATACTCAATCTTATGCAAGGTTAACCACTGCCGTATGTCGTCTGTCTTCCAAGATTTGATTGACAGTGGCTCCTTGGGGCGACTATGATATGATGCATTATCCATTACGATAACTGACCCTGGAGGAAGATTTGTGAGTAACTGATTCCGGAAGTATTCCTCAAACAAAACTCCATCCATTTCCTCATGAGCGTCAGCCGTATTTTTCTTACACAAGAAAAAATCTTGCCCCAGTTATGAAACCCTGTTCGTTCCCAGCATGAACCAAAGCATGTCGCGGTCCACGCACTGTTGGATGTTTAAGTCCGCAAGAAAGTCCATACAGAAAAGCTTATCTGCTTTAATTGTTTTGTCTGTCCACTCCTTATCCGCGGCTATCCCAATATTTACCCACGATTCGTCCATGTATACTATGTTTCTATTTTGGTTTCGAAATTTTTCTATTTGCCATATATATGTGTGGTGCAACGACACAATATTCTCTCTCTATATAAGCATGGCCTTACTTTGTCTTTTCTCATAGGCAAAATCAAGCTCTTTTAGAAGTACATGGAACGTGGATCTTTTAAAGTTCTGCAAATCAGGATCTGAATTTACCTGTTTGAAAACGGAATTGAGTGTTGGTTGCAAATTTCTAAAGAATTCATAAACCTTTTGCCTGATCGTACCCCTAACAAACTCACTATATTTTACAAATTGACTGTTCTTTGCGATTTTCTTCCTTAATCGCTTCTTGTTCGATGTTACTAAAGGTCCACTTGATAACTCGCTTCGAATTTTGAAAACAGTTGTCCTGGAAGTTTTCGTGGCTTCAGCTGTTTCACTCGTGACCCAACTTATACTTTTACCCGGGTTTTTCTGCTTTAAATAATTAATCACGTTCATGACAATAACACTTCCTTTGTCCTTCAACACTTGACCATTCTTACGCTTAAAAAGGTACTGGCTGTAACTTCTTCCATTTTAATATATTAACGCACACACAGAGAGAGATATATACGCGATTTTGTTCGCAGAACAGCACAGTACGTAAATGAACACAATCAACAAAATTCCGAATGCTCAGAGACCACACTCCGCCACACTCTGCACAATAGCGAAGACACAACAGAAAATAATTTTGACTGGAGTCTGACATGAGTTATCTAGCGCAGGGCCGTCGCGTGGGCGGGGCGACCGGGGTGATCTCCCCCAGAGGGCGCCAGGACGACAAATCAACAAAATTCAAGGAATTCACATTATGTTGGTAAATGATTTTTTTAAAATTGATGTTAACTCAGATATTTTAATAACGATCAGGCCATGGTTAAGTAAAACAACCGGTAATGTAAAACATCGTCTAGGATTGTTCAACTGGAATTCCCTCCAGCGCTCCGTGAGAAGAATTTTATCTTGTAAAACTGACGAGATCTGCTTCTACTTACTTCTTAGCCGTATGATAGTTTGGTACACTCCGCATCAAAAAAATTGCGACAGCTAACGCCGTGCAGTTAGGCCACCCAATATACACCTTATTATCCCATAATCGTGTCAGCTAAACAGAGCCCATCTCTCTCCTCCTGTCTTCTCTCCCATACTAAAATTACCTAACAACATGAGCGCAATTCTCATTTCAAACTATACATGTGTTAGCTTAGATAAAATGAAATAACAAAACTCAGACGAAACAAGATTCATAAGTTAACGTAGGGAAAAACTGAATCACACAGAATGAAAAGTTTAAACCAATGGATGTGTATTACACATAGATTCAAAAATGAAGCAGAGAGAAAGAGAAAAAGAAGAAGAAAAAACAAAACGAGAACAGATAAAAATGGAAATCAAACGTAGTAAGAAAAGAACCTAACATTATAAACTTCCGTTTCCAGAAATCCAACAGTAAATAGAAATAACGTTTGTTTTCACATATTTCTTCAGAACTATTCGAATATATAGAGGATGATTCAAACATTCATTATGTCACTTTCATAATGGATAGCATACTCAATTTCCAGCAGAACTGTATAACTCCGAGACACATCTAGGACAATGTCAAAAGTTTAACATACATGCTTTGTTTCCGCGTGGTTCGATTGCAAATTCGCTAGTGTTCATTGGACGTACTGATCCAAAAACACATACTAATATACTCAGGAGATAGCCTTGGTCATATCTTCCATTTCACACTACTAATACAAATGGAACAAAAAAAAACCAAAAAGAAAAGAAAAAGAAAGAAAGAAGGGGAAACTTGAAGAATGCTATTTTACTTCTAAATTTCTATCAGAAATACCCCATATTAAAAGTAGAAAATGTATCGTAATGAAAAGTTACAAGTGTTTGAAAACAAAAGTTTATGTTCCGCTTAGATGTAGCATGTTTCAAATTCAACGTGAATGAAACACATTGAATTATAGAATGGGAATACATTTAACCAAAGAGGTTACCATTTTCTAATCTTTCCTGAAGATTTATCTCTTCCCAACATCCAGCATTTATTTCATCTCTTCCGGATATAACGTAATTTGCACAGATAAAATGAACGCGTAGAGCTCAAACGTATCATCGTGTCAGTCGGATGATGTAGACCACCACTGGAGACTCGGTAACCCAGAGGATAAAAAAGAGACTTTACTTATTTCCGTGCTTTTAAACAGTATTTCTGTCAGAGATGACCAGGACTGGAGATGTTATCCCCAGATCACGAAAAACACGAAGTTCCGAAGTTCCCTGTTAATTAGATTCTCCAGACCAGGTATATCGAGCTCTTACTCCGTTTTAACTTTGGAACATGAAGTGCGTATGTGCTTGAGAGAGAGCGGGGGGAGAAATGAAAGATGCAAAGACAAGATAGGGAAACGTCAAGAAAGAGAGAGAGGGAGGGGGAAGAATATAAATATGAACATGCTTATCATTGCAGTGTATGATGTAGAACGCACACATTGTTTACTCAAGTTATCGCCAGTGATGCTTTGTAATTTCTCCATCAGAAGATAAATCTCTGTTTGCAGCCATTATTTTATGCGAAAAAATCATTCTACCTGACGGGAAATCGAATCAAGGTTTCCCAGTTGGAAGTCTAGCACACTACCACTACACCACCGATTGCTTTAGCCAAACTTTTTTTAGCAAATGATGTAGTGTTTCTTTCTGAGAACGATAACATGAAAAGTATATACTGCAGATCAATGATGTCTTTGAAATGTCCTGGTAATTCCCTTGCCCTTTCCCAACCAACATTCGTAAATCGTCTCTATACGGGTGTTTCCGTCCACATTCTTACGTATTACTTGTCCAGTATGATAAGTCGATTCTTCACAATCACTTTGTAAAAAGTTGACTTTTCGTGAACAGGATTTGAACCTATGTTAGATAGATGTATTATTAATAAGGCCATTACGTTACCCCTACACTATCGGGCTATCTCATATTCCAAGCCAAATATTACTTAGTTTACCCCTGATCTTTCGAACCAACCAAGTGCACAACGAAATCCATTTATTCGACGGCCTAGAGAGAAATAATTGCCCACTAATAAAGGAAAAACATACAATCTACGAAAAATAGAGAAATAAAACATATTTTGCAGTAATTTCGCCGTGGAACTTCAAAAGTATGTGAATAATAATAATAATAATAATAATAATAATAATAATAATAATAATAATAATAATAATAATAATAATAATAAATGTTCATATTCACAGTAGTTGTCTATTATTATTA
The DNA here is from genome assembly GCF_964235325.1 of Thermobia domestica. Taxonomy (NCBI): domain Eukaryota; kingdom Metazoa; phylum Arthropoda; class Insecta; order Zygentoma; family Lepismatidae; genus Thermobia; species Thermobia domestica. Next base: position 283,240,881 of record NC_137455.1, read on the forward strand.
TTATTATTAATTACCCGCTTCGTTGGGTTAAATTGAGAGAAAATAATAATATCTTCCGTTACTCAGTCACTGTTTAGTATTACTAAAGCGCTCTTCGGTATCGGTCATTTTCGATAATTTTATATATCCCCTCCCCACCCTATGTTGTGGGGCACGGCGTCTGCAGTCATTGTTCACCTCAGCGAAATCGAAAGCTATGAATTCGACACTGATATTGGTTATTTCGATCATTTTTATATGTCTCCCCCTCCTCGAAGTTGCTTGGCTGTATTTGGATTTAAACAGCATCAGATGTGTCAATCTCAGCGACTCCAAAAATTATAGATTTGCCACTCATACCTGTAATCTTTCGTTCTTTTTTAAATGCCGCTTTCCCTCCCCATCTCTTAAGTTACACCGTCAAACTGATATGACAGAAACCACCTCAGGTCCGAACTTCACCTACGTTTTATTCATTTTTATATATCAACCCTCCTCTCCTCCTCCTACGTTCTATCGTTAAAATGAAACGGTAAAAAAGCTTCCCAGGCCCTAATCTTATCAATGTTGAAAATTTGATCGAGATCTGTTGGGTGGTTCAAGAGATTAGGAAACACAAATATAGTTACTTTCAATTTTATAATATAGGTTATTATTATTATTATTATTATTATTATTATTATTATTATTATTATTATTATTATTATTATTATTATTATTATTATTATTATTATTATTAGCATACTATTGAACTTCCACGGCGAATTTACTGCAAAATGTTTTATTTCTCTATTTGTTCCTGGATTGTACGTTTTTCCTTTATTAGTGGGCATTAATTCCTCTCTAGGCCGTCAAACAAATGAATTACGTTGTGCACTTTGGTGCAAATAACGTTACAGGAGGAATCCGTTTCGTTCCAAAGATCAGGGCTGAATTAAGTAATATTTGACTTGTAATTTGAGGCGGCTCGATAATGTAGGGGTAACGTAATGGCCTTATGAATAATACATCTATCAAACATAGGTTCAAATCCTGTTCACGCCAAAGTCAACTTTTTGCAAAGTGATTGTAAAGAACCGACTTATCATACTGGACAAGTAATACGTAAGAATGTGGAAGGAAACACCCGTATAGAGACGATTTACGAAAGTTGGTTGGGAAAGGGCAAAGAAATTACCAGGACATTCCAAAGACATCATTGATCTGCAGTATATACTTTTCGTGTTATCGTTCTCAGAAAGAAACACTACACCATTTGTTAAACAAAGTTTGGCTAAAGCAATCGGTGGTGTAGTGTTAGCGTGCTAGACTTCCAACTGGGAAACCTTGATTCGATTCCCCGTCAGGTAGAATGATTTTTTCGCATAAAATAATGGCTGCAAACAGAGATTTATCTTCTGATGGAGAAATTACAAAGCATCACTGGCGATAACTTGAGTAAACAACGTGTGCATTCTACAACATACACTGAAATAAGTATGTTTCATATTTATATTCGTTCCCCTCCCTCTCTCTCTTTCTTGACGTTTCCCTATCTTGTCTTTGCATCTTTCATTTCTCCCCCCGCTTTCTCTCACGCACATACACACTTCATGTTCCAAAGTTAAAACGGAGTAAGAGCTCGATATACCTGGTCTGGAGAATCTAATTAACAGGGAACTTCGGCGTCGTGTTTTTCGTGATCTGGGGATAACATCTCCAGTCCTGGTCATCTCTGACAGAAATACTGTTTAAAAGCACGGAAATAAGTAAAATCTCTTTTTTTCCTCTGGGTTACCGAGTCTCACTACGGATTTGAATCCTCGACCCAGTAGTGGTCAACATCATCCTACTGACACGATGATACGTTTGAGCTCTTAACGTGTTCATTTCACCTGTGCAAATTACGTTATATCCGGAAGAGATGAAATCAATGCTGGATGTTGGGAACAGATAAATCTTCAGAAAAGATTAGAAAATGGTAACCTCATTGAAAACAGAATTTTGTTTATACTAGTCCGACACAAAATTTATTTCCATCCTATAATTCAATGAGTTTTATTCACGTTGAAATTTGAAACATGCTACATCTAAGCGGAACATAAACTTTTGCTTTCGAACATTTGTAACTTTTCATTACAATACATTTTCTACTTTTATTACGGGGTATTTCTGATAGAAATTTAGAAGTAAAATAACATTCTTCAAGTTTCCCCTTCTTTCTTTCTTTTTCTTTTCTTTTTTTCTTTTTTTTCTTTTTTTTGTTCCATTTGTATTAGTAGTGTGAAATGGAAGATATGACCAAGGCTATCTCCTGGGTATATAAGAATGTATTTTTGGATCAGTACGTCCAATGAACACTACCGAATTTGCAATCGAACCACGCGGAAACAAAGCATGTATGTTAAACTTTAGACATTATCCTAAATGTGTCTCGGAGATATAGAGTTCAACTAGAAATTGAGTGTGCTATTCATTATGAAAGTGACATAACGAATGTTTAAAAGATGCTTTATATATTCGAATAGTTCTGAAAAATTATGTGAAAACAAACGTTACTTCTACGTTACTGTTTTGGGCCGCATTGGCTCAGTGGTAGAGCGTTCACCTCTGGTGTTTGGGGTCTCGGGTTCAAACCCTGCTCCCGCCAAATGAACTTTGTGGTGGACAAACACCGTGTGCGTGGGTTTTCTCGGGGTTCTCCCGTTTCCTCCCACTTTCTTCATTCCACCATTTCATTCATCTCTCAATATCACCGTCTCCTTTAGCCTCACCGGCATAACCGTGGAACGTAAAAATCAAAAATTTCATTTTATTTTTCTACATTATTGTTGGATTTCTAAAACGGAAGTTTATAATTTTAGGTTCTTTTCTTACTATGTTTGAATTGCACAGTTTTATCTGTTCTCGTTTTGTTTTTTCTTCTTCTTTTTTCTCTTTCTCTCTGCTTCATTTTTGAGTCTATGTGTAATAGACATCCATTGCGTTAAGCTTTTCATTGTGTGTGTTTCAGTTTCTCCCTACGTCAACTTATGAATCTTGTTTCGTCTCGCTTTTGTTATTTCATTTTACCGAAACTAATACATGTGTAGTTTGAAATGAGAATTGCGCTCATGTTGTTAGGTAATTTTAGTATGGGAGAGAAGAAAGAAGGAGAGAGAGGGGGTCTGTTTAGCTGACACGATTATGGGATAATAAGGTGTATATTGGGTGGACTAACTGCACGGCGTAATTTGTCGCAATTTTTTTGATGCGAACTGTACAAACTGAAGAAACTTCAGTGAAATTCAATAACATTTCTTTATTCCTATTTCGTCCAAGAAATGCTCAAGCAATACCACAATAACTGCAATACTACAATTATCTGCTTATTTTGACACCTTCTTAACAATAACCAGTTAGCTTCACAAATACAACTTCGTACGTACTTTCCAATCAATAAAAGAACAAATATCTTTTTAGTCCTTCAATTCTGTACTATGCTTTTACAACAACTATGTTTATTAACTATCAGGGAAGTAGCCCTTGAAGGAACTCAAGGGTGTCTCCCCACTAAGATGGAAAAATAAATCTTAATAAAATTCAAATTTAGGCTATCCTATACTGATTTAAACTGAAAACATTTTATTAAAAGGCTCTACAATGCCATTTTTAAAGCTTAAGTTTTAAAAAAAATAGTTTCGAGGGTCATTGCCTAACCTCGTGTACTCAGGAGGGAGTCTTTAATATTTTTATTTTCTATCTATTATTATGTTGATATGTATCAAGTTCAAAATAAACAAGAATAGCACTCTATTTCAGTAATTCAAAACCGTGTTTTCATTAACTTTTATATTTTAACTACAAAAGCCATTCACTTTAAACAATTGGCATAATACCAAGTTCTTTTATCTTACATTATGATCTTACGTTTCATAATTAACTCTAGAAGTACAGAATAAACTCTGGTTGTTTTTCATAACACACTGGAGGGGGAGGGCCCCCAGGAATTCTCTCCCCGAGCGTTTACAACCCACGCGATGGCCCTGATCTAACGCAACAATAGATGATACAGTAGGTAGGCTATTGGCCCCACCCACCGCACCAAACTGTCTCCCTATTTCCTGGGGTAGTTTCTGAAACCAATGCTATTATGAAACCCAACAGAAATCACAGTCAGTTATGAACTCCCAAATAATTTTCAGTGCACAAAAGATAAAAGAAATATGAAAGTTTCCTGCAGCAATTCTCGCTGAATTGCCCTTCCCGACGAGGAATATATCTAATTAATAACCGAAACCAGATGTACCGAAAAAAATTTTTATGAATCAGTGTTTGGCCTAAGAAGTTTTACACTTAGCGTTTATTTTTAATACAAATAAGGTTATACTTTTGGCAAGATATGGATTATGGTTGTAGCTTAGTTAAATAATAATAATAATAATAATAATAATAATAATAATAATAATAATAATAATAATAATAATAATAATAATAATAATAATAATAATAGACCTAATAAAACTGAACTACTTGAGATGGTAATTTCGTACTTGAAAAATCATCCCGCAGACCATCCCCTGAAATTATTACTGCCTTTTTATTCACAGTGCCCCTTGTGGATATGTGGTTACGCTCGTCGCCTTGTACACAAAGGGTCCTTGGTTAGATTCCCGGTGGGGACACAAATTGTTCGAATCTCACATTAAGCTGCAAGCACTTTTTTGCTCTCTTTCCTTTTTTGATTAAAATATTTTTCTTTGGTTGAGATAGAAAAAAGAAAGAAAAGGAGATGGAAAGAAGTTTTACTTTTTCTAAAAATCAGAAAGATTTCATTCAATTCTTTTTGGCCGTACTTTTATTAATTTTTAGCTATCTTTTTTCGTGTTTGAAATCAGTGGAAGTGACAATACTAATGAGCGCACGAATGTAGATTGACACTACGGCGAAATGTCTCGGCAGTTGACAACGCAATCTTTGAGCAGACAGTTTTAGCCACTTGCAAATGCAGCGGCAACGTTCTAGCAGCCGTTACGCTTATCATGTCTTCCCCCTTCGAGTTTAAAAAACAAAAACCAACCATTCAAAGCAGCTAATTAAATACTTTATAATTAAAAGAGAAGTTATGTAAATTATTTTTGTATCGTCGGTAAATATTTAACATTTTTAAAGATAAACTACAGTACTGAAATCTGTTCTGTTTAAGAGGGTAGGTACACAGAAGTAATAGCCCATAAGCAGCAACAGTTCAGACCAAACTTTGGACGAGTTGCAAAAGTGGCTGTATCTCCAAAGACCTTTGAGCTTTGCACCTAAAACTTTCTTGACGTATTGAACACACTTCCTACTACATTATCACATGTGTCTCGGGCAACAACTCGATTCACCCAAACGTAACCTTTGCTTGTGAGACCAGTAAGAAAATAAATATCTCACATTTAAGTGAGTGCTACTACAAAGGAATTTATAATTAATTATAAATACTTTCATTAACGTGTTTGTTGTATATTACTGTTACTTGTATCTTATTGTTTCTTCCCTCTAGTAAATACTTATTAATATGTAAGATAATTTTAGATTTAACATTTCGTTTTTAAATTTTTCCATATTAGTTGTTCCACTTGAACTCTCTACCCACTGCATACTATAGCTTAATTCGTGCTTAACAAAGATATCTAATTGTTTACAGTTTACAACTTTCACCGCTATCTATTTTCAAATAATTAAATTCAAACAATACAATTAAATCGTCATGTTATGTCAGTGTAGAAATAAACAAATATTAATGCTAAAATCTAAATATGATTACGGCTATTGTCCTATTTTGAAATAATAAAATTGAGATACTCAGATTTGAAATAACAATTAAATCGTCACAAATAATTTAAAGTCGGCAAATTCCCTACATGTTAGTTATATCTATTAGCATCAGGTAGGCAAGCAATAGCGGGTAGTGGCAATGTACTTTATTATTAAAAATTAGCATGACTTACAGACAGAGATGTTTCCCACTTATTATTAGGATTTGCATACTTCTATTTATTTTTCTTTCTTCACATTAATATGAGCTTTTTTTTTCCTGAAGTTTCTTGTTCAAGTAATGAGATGGATCAATTTCGTTGTTCAATCATGGCTATTCTTAAAATCAAATACGTTAAATTTATTGATATAAATTTATCACATATTACTTTACCAAACTTTGAACACTTCATTGCTATACAAAATAGTATCAGTTACAAACTGGAGAAAGATAAAATTATTTTATTGAAGTAAAAATAGTGAAAATTTACTCTACGGAGTTTCTGTTACCTTTCAGTTGTCTAATAAATGCATTTAATTTTCTGAAATAAGTATAATAATTTCAGAGAAATAGTAGAAGCGCAATATCTAGACATCTACATACAAGTATTCTTCAAAGAACTTGCTGCTGTAAAATACAGAACTGACGTAATGTTTGGATGGCAAGATCTACTAGGTAGGTTATACTTTTATTTAATGAAGCAAAAATTCGCATTGAATGTGTGTGTGTAATTCTTGTCATATTAGAAATATTGCATGTTTGCTACAAAAATATTATCAAATACCTGAAATTAAAAACAAATACAGTTTGTTTGGTTTACTATAAATGAAATAAAGGTAAAATGAAATTTTTCAGTTTTACGTTATCCCACGATTATGCCATGAGAATGTAGGAGGAAAGGAGGAACACCGAAATAAACACATAGACGATGTTATCGCCACAAACTCACATGGTTTGGGATCGAACCAGAGATCCTCCGCACCAGACGTGAGAGTTTTACCAATGAGCTACTTCTTAACAGAATGTATATAGATTTACGGCAGTATGTATGCCGTAATAAACTAGTAACACCTGAAATTATTTAATTGTCCGATGCAAATGAGTAATTTATATTAAAGTCAAGTCATAACTTAAACACAAACAAGGGATTGAAAGAGAGTAGATGTATTGATTGGTTGAAAAACAAAATCCTAAATATGCAGCAACCTTTAAAGAATATGAGGAAATTGTTCGATAGAGAGTATCTTCAAAATATACCCAAAGAAGAAACAAGTTGAATTAGCGTGTAATTCCATGTAATTTTGGTTTCATGTTTTCCTCACCTGAGTTAGAGATTCCACCATGATGAGTTGTTGGATCTACATAAAGTATGGAAGTTTATGATTTGTAAGTTGGTTTGTGCCTTTAATAGTAGTTAGGTAGTAATTTACCAGAGGTAAATTAACGTCATCAATATGCTCTAACAGAACAGGTTGTTACAATACTACATTTGATTCGTTTAGCTAGCTTAGCTATTTGTGGAATAGAGAATTTACTATTTTATTTATATAACTAATACGAATCAAATCATGAAATAAATAAATTATATTTAAGGAAGATAAAACGAAAAAGAAAACAATGTCATAAACTCCTATATAATTACTTTCATAGTATGAAGTATAGTATAATATAATAGTAAGGGTCTACAAATAGTTTTTAATTTCGAGTAAAGAAATACAGAATATTAAATAAAATACATGTAGAATTTACAATACTACAAAAATAAATTCCAGTGAAAATGAAAGGTAATGGAACAAAAATGGTAATATAAAATTTAACTAATTGCATAATCCTTCTTACGGAAGTAAAAGCTAGAAATAGAACAAACGGAATATTATTTTATGAATATATAAAACAAACAAGATGCAAATCACAATTACCTAAAATGTAAATATTTGCTACATATGATAATAGAGTCGATTATTATGCTAAGTATCCTACCTACAGATAAAGGTTGGTCAGAGTAATTTGTATTTTTAAATAGCTACCTCCAATAGCATCTACTTATTTATTTATTTATTTCAGAAAACAACAGGCGGATGCGTAATTACAGTTTTCCATCATGATAATATAATTTAAAATACACATATGATAACAAAATAATACGATTGCAAAATACTTTAAAATACATATAACATGATCTACATCTTATTTATTTAGAGTAAAATTCTGTCTATAGCTAAAAATGTCTATCTCTGGGTGCTTTTCTGACACCTTATTATACAATAAACACATTTTTCTGACAGGCGATACATCCAATGCATTAGTCCTTTGCGCTGAGAGATGGAATATGCTATTATGGGGTCTGGTTGCTCTATGTGGGACGTGAAGTTTGATTTCTGATAGTAAATATTCTGAATCTACTGTACTATGTATTATTTTATGTAAGAAAGATAAAATGAAGTGAGTCCTCCTGCTTTTAAGTGATTGTAATGAATATTTGCTTCGAAGATCTTCATACTTCTCAAATTTCGGATATATCCCTGTTTCTTTATATGTTAAAAAGCGCACAAATTTATTTTGAATGTTTTCGATTTTACTTGTATATTTCTTACTATCAGAACCCCATATTATCGCTGCATATTTCACCTTAGACCTTACATAGGCAATGTATAATGTTTTGAGGACATCGGTGTTAGAAAAATCACTTCCTAATCTCATCACAAAGCCAAGGTTCCTAAAGGCCTCACCAACTACTCTGTTGACATGAATATCAAATGATAGGTTTGACTGCAGAGTGACTCCAAGATCAGTTATATAATCCACTCTTTCAATTGGTGTTTGATTAATAGTATACACATTGCGGACATAGTTCATTTTCCTGGTGTATGATACTACTTTACATTTTTTAATATTTAACAGCAATTTGTTTGATTCACACCATTGGAAAATAGAATTTATATCGCTTTGCAAAGAAATAGCGTCTAACTCCGTGGAGATACTACGATAGATTTTTAAATCGTCAGCAAACAATAGTTTGTGGGAGGATGTTATTACAGGTGGTAAATCATTAACAAATAATATAAATAATAGAGGTCCTAAGTTCGATCCCTGAGGCACACCAGAGTCTACGACATATTCCTCAGTTAGAATATTTTTGTATCGAACGCGATGTTTGCGTTGGCAAAGATAGGACGCTATAAGTTGTTGAAGGTTTCGTGAAAAATTGAATGTCACAAGTTTGCTTAGAAGTATATCGTGATTAATTACGTCGAACGCCTTGGAGAAATCTGTATAAATTACGTCTACTTGTTCCTTTTTATCAACTTGATTAGCTATAAAATGTGTAAGTTCTGAGAGATTAGTTACAGTTGACCTCTTTGGCATGAAACCATGTTGAAAGGGAGATATTACTGACCGTACATGTGAGTAAATTTTTTCATATATAATAATTTCAAATACCTTAGATGGGGCAGATAGCAGTGTTACCGGTCGATAATTTTTTATTTGGTCAGTAGGACAACCTGTCTTGGGAATGGGACAGACGTCACCAATCTTCCATTTCATAGGAAACGTAGAAGAAGCTATTGACTTGTTAAAAATAGCCTGTAGGGGATGTTTAAGTATTTCTGAGCAGCCTTTAATGATGTACGGTGGTATTTTATCCGGCCCACAAGATGACCGTGGCTTAAGTTTTTTAATAGCATTCTCAACATCTTCGATGTCTATAAAGTTAATATTTAATTTGTCCAGAATTTCCGAATTATTGTATTGCTCCATAGGAATATGATTATAACTTGATTTATTGTGTGTTACTTGAAAATTTGCCATAAATGCATTTGCAATAGCAGCATCGTCACTCAAAGTTTGATCGTTATGATGAAACAAATTACTTCCCGAATTACTCTTTTTATTCTTAACATACGTCCAGAAAGTCTTAGGGTTGCTTATAATATTGGCCTCATAGTTGTTTAAGTATGCATTGTATGCCTTGGAAATTTCTTTTTTCGAAAGAGCTCTCAATTCTTTAAATTTGTTGTAGTGATACAGTGCGTCCCAAGAACCCTGCTTCCATTTCTTATGGTGATATGATTTGCTCTTAATTAATCTAATTATGTCACTTGAAAACCAAATAGGATAATTGAATTTAGCTCTTTTTTTCGGAATGCACCGGTCAAAAATAGAATAGAGTATATTATAGAAACAATCCACAGAGCCGTCCACAGTCAAACTACCTGTGATAGGTTCCCAATTTGTTTGTGATATTTCGCGGTACAGTTTATCAAAGTCAGCTTTAAAAAAATTATAATCTCTTACTTCGCTTTTCGTTGTACATTTAGCATTTCTAAAATTAATATATTTATATTCGATTAGTAGGGCTGGATGGTAGGCATCCTCGGATACAAGGGGAGGGTGTTCGTGTGTGACCTCTACGCTAGTAAGGTTTGAGAGTATTAAGTCAAGTGTTTTGCCGTATGAGTTTTTAATATTATTGAGAGTTCGTAAATTATAAAAATTCATTAAATGAAATAATTCTTGACAGGTTCCAGTAGATGCTAAGAAATGAAAATCAGTTCCCGTGACCTGTGAGAGATTATAATCGCCTGTCAGAAGAATGTTACTCCCTGGTTGTAGTACGCTAAATATGTATTCAAAATATTCTCTATATGTTGATTGATTTGACCCAGGTGCAATATACACAAGACATATATATATATATACAAGTAACCGTATCTACAAAAACTTTTACTGTAATACAGTCCACACTAGGAATGCTTGGGGGAGGAATTTTCTGTACTCGATATTTTTTATTTACTGCTAATACAACACCACCACCCAATTTTTTACGAGAAGTAATACTATTTCTGTCAGCTCTTAACACGACATACCGCGAATCAAATAGTTCAGAGTCATTGTGACTGTCAGTAAGCCAAGATTCAATTAATGCAATTGCCTGATAGTTGTTACTTAATACATTTTCAGTCAGTACTTTTAGCTTGGTACGAATTCCTCTTACATTTTGAACATATATATTAAAATTATCACCTTTTCCCCTAACTATGTTGTCACTTTCACCTCTAACTTCGAATGTTTTTGTACTTACGGAAGTGTCCTTGGTGCACCCCCCTCACGCTGATATATTTCTTCTTACCTTGGAATGTCCAGATGGAGGGTTGGGGGAGGGAGCGGATGCTTCGTTTCCTTGTCGCAAGTTCTATCCAGATTTTCCTTGTTCTTTATTGACAGGTGCCTTAGGCGGTTCAGGTGTCTGATTGTAAACTCCCTCGGCCTGGTCAGTTTCTTGGAAATACCTCCCTTCATTGTTCTGGAGTTCAGTAAGCGTGAATCTTTTCCCTTCAATATACAAATACCGGAAATTGATATTTGCATATTTCCCTTCTTTGCGTGCTTTCATTAAATAGTACTGTAGTTGTTTACGCTCTTGTCTTACTGAACCAGAGTAATCCTGATCCACGTAAATGTTTGTTCCACGAAGTTTATTTCTATTTCTTAAGACGTATTCCTTTTTCTTGTCACTCAAAAACTTACACACTATGGGTCTTGTTCTGCCCTGACACTTTCTTCCAACGCGGTGAGCCCTCTGTATAAGTTCGTCATCAGTTCTTAATTGCAGTCTATCACTTAACAAATCACACACTTTTTTCTCTGTAGTCGCCCAGTCTTCATTTTCTTCTTCCTTCACCCCGTAAAACACTAAATTTTGTCTTCGTGATCTGTTCTCGAGGTCATCAATTTTTTGTTCTAACAATGCATTGTATCGATGTAGTTCACTTAATTCACTCGACGCTTCCAATAATTTCGTCTCGATGGTATCTACCCTATCAACCAATTTCGTTACAGTTTCCCTCAATGTCTTGATTTCCGTTGTTAAGCGTTCATTAGCACCACAAAGAGATGCAACTTCGGCCACTACTTTTTCATTGGACGCGCGAAGAGATGATACCATGTCTTTGATTTCTGCAATATCATTACGTTGAGTGCTTGGAGGACCAGGATGCTGTTCTACACCACCGATGATTAATAAAGTAAATATTATTAATCCGTAGGCAAAAAATACCTTCGTATAGCCTGATGTATTCACTAACACAGAACATGATGACTCTTTCAAAGAAATTCTAAATAAGCCTATTCTGGCTCTGTAAATTCCAAGCTCAACACCCATCACGGTTCACTACACTCAGGAGCGAGAGAAAACACGTCCACACACTACGGCGACACACACACACTACTTATTCTATACTTCATAGTTACTATAGCATAGAGACAAATATATTTATTCGGTATGCAACCACTTGCTTGAATTATGCGTCATTTCATTGTCACCCTTAAATCTTCTGGTCAGACATACGTTTAAATGAAAAAGAAAATTGGTGAAAAGATTCAGCATCAAATTGAGTGACTCAGTGATTGCCCTGAATAACTGCAACTCAAAGCTAAGGTGAAAATGTGGCCATTAAACCTACAAATTTGGTGTCTTTCTTGCAAGTTTGAACCTCGTGGGGAAAAATTTGACTGATAGTTCGATTTACTATTTGCTGTGGAATGCCTTCTGTGATTCCCTCAAGATAAACGAAAAATGAAATGAAATGAAATCTTTGAGTTTTACGTCCCACGGTTATGCCGGTTAGGCTAAAGGAGACGGTGAGAGATGAGTGAAATGATGAAAGTGGGAGGAAACGGGAGAACCCCGAGAAAACCCACGAGCACGGTGTTTGTCCACCACAAAATTCACTTGGCGGGGCTGGGATCGAACCCGGGACCCCAAGCACCAGAGGTGAACGCTCTACCACTTTTTTTTTTTTTTTTTTTTAACATTGGGTGTTTGTCTTGTGTTGCTTGTGTCGTGGCTGCCGTGCTGGTACTGCCCACTGAGCCACCGCGCCCCCCTCAAGATAAACGAATTTGATCTGAACTTCGCCTTTTTCTGTTTCTTCTGTTTCAGTTTCGTTCTCTTCATTTTAAGCTGCATTTTCTTCTTTGTCGGTCTCACTTCTTGTTTTGTAATTGCCTTCTTGTTCTATGTGACACCGGACTGCTGGTTTCAGCAGTATCAACATTCTCTTCTACTTCTATTTTGTCGACTTGTGGTCCATGAAGGCCTAGATTGATCTCACAGAAAGCTACAGTAGAGGTCTTCTTTGTGTGTAACAATGGAAAATGTACTCTTACTTCCTAAATGGTCCTTATGGGTACTATTGGCACCAGTACGATGACTAATCTCTTGGTAGGTGGCACAAAAGTCACGGTATTGGAGTTGATTACAATTTCCTGTATGTATATTACCACACCGATAGAATACACTGAAGTCCCAACAAGCATATATTGGGCAGATGTACATGCAGCAGCTCCAACAGAGTACAAGTATTAGACTGTTTCTGGAAGCTTGAACTTCGTAATTCTCGTTGAAAATATATACTCTTGGAGATATGATATTATTTATTTGAATCCGTAGAGAACATTAAGAATCCGTAGAGAGCTTGATATCTCCTTTGTTTTATTTTATCCTGGAACCTCCCGAGAAGTAGAGCTTGTGTAGGTATAATGGTGTTCTATCCTAAACGCTTCTATGTTGGTGGAAACACTTGTGATCACATATATAAAGAGTTTACTTCTGAGGTGTGGTAGCAATTGGTTTGTGTCGTTGAGAGAGTTAATTGGCTGAAACATCCGCAGGATTAGATGTTTGTTACGAGTGTCTCTGCTTTCAAAGATAATGTGAATGAAAGTGTTGGTGACTATTTGCATTTTCCAAGGTATTTCTGGAATATATGCTGGATATAGAGTAGCGGCAACATTTCTCCCCTTCATATGGTTGTGTCTCAGCACTACAAGTGTTCCGTACTTCATATGGGAACGTGAGGCAATTAAGTGTGTGGCGAGTGATAACGACTGTCTTATTCAGTCAAAAGAAGCAGTGCCGCAAAGTAGAGAAGGGAGGTGGAAGCGCAATAACTATATTTCGGAAAGGTGAGCAATGTCTGTGGACCAAGATTGAAGTAGTATGTAGATGCAGTGCACAACAACGTTCTCAGGGACTTTGTAACGATCTTTTCGCAAAAAAATAAAGGAATCACTTCGTGGGAAGCACTATGACACAACCTTCACCCGTACAATATAGCTATTGTTGCAGGACACTGACAAAGATGGACGCGCTGACGATGTACAACGCATCCATAAGTGTGTCAGAAAACAATAGAGGTAGAAGTCAATTGCATTGAAGGAATGTGACTGATATTCTGTGCAGAAATCCAAATACGAATTATAACAATATTGCCGTTACTTTCTATTCAGCTCTTGTAGATCACTTGAGAATCTTTTTTGATTTGTGGTCTGCTTCTTGCTATCAGTTGTTGAACTATTTTTATGATTAATCGTGAGTAGTTATTCATTGTTTTTAGCTTCTGGCCTGATATATCTTCTTTCTTGTCCTTCGTCACTTTGTAATAGCTGTGCAAGTTGGAAACCTCTATTAATGGTATCCTTCAACCTAGGAAAGGGTATCTAATTTGAATTACTTTTCTATCTACCTGTTTTAATTGAGAACATGATAATTACGTCTGTCTGCCATGGATCTCTCTCTCTGTGTGAATGAACTAGAAGTAGTTAATATTTCTTCCGATATTTCTTTCTTCAGTTTAGGTTAGTATTAAAATCAAACAGACAGAAATAAAATGTATAAATATTTATACGAACATTTGCCGTGAGTACACATTTCTTACATATAATAATTATGGGTGTTTGCAAGTAGATTTGCTATAAGAGGACTTTCCTCACATGGCTTTGTTTCGTTCATGCATCTAACCTGGTCAAAAAGTATTACTTTCTCGGTTTTAGAAAACTAAGTATACATGGACCTTGTCTTCAAATTTTGTATAGAGGTGACGGCTCACGGCACCGTTGTTGTCTGCGGAAATACAGTACATGAAGCTATACTGCCTCGTTGGTGTGCTTTTGTCACAATTTAATCGGCATCCAACTGCTAATAAAGTTCAGTGACTGTATTCAGCGAGCTCGAGTCCGTTATCTTATTAACTTTTCGAAGTTTCAAAATTGGAAATATTATGTATCGTCTCTCGGTAGCTGCTCTTTCATGATCATTGTTTCGTGTAGGGTTAGCTCAGTAAATGGTCACTGTTCGACTACTGGTGTGTCTATTCTGTCAGTAAATGAGGTCCGCAAGACCGTCCGGGCAGTGGTCTTTCATGACAGGGACAAGGAGCCTCGGCGCTGACGTTCGTATTTAAAACGTTCAGTCTAAAAATCGAAATTACCCAGGTAGATGTATCATGTCCTTTCGAATGTTGAATTCGCTTTTAAATTTATGAAAATAGATTTCAATTATTTTTTATTATTTATTTATTTATTTAATTTGAAATCACTCAAAGAAGTGTGTTGCTCATTTACTGAATAAATTTTATCGTAGTATCTCTCGCAAATATTCTCGGACTAATATATTTCTGTAAGAAAATTAAGTGAAACATGTTATTTATTTTGTGTGCTCAACATACAGTCGGTAGACGATCGTCATTTACACGACCAGCATAGAATCAGCAGATTATCGTGATCATGTTTCACTAAGGTGTTTTCCTCGTTATTATTTTCACAATATTGAAGACAGTAAGTAAGCAAATACAACACAAGGTTACATAGCCTTGTTGGGATTCTTTGTACACGTACGTAGTCTCTCTGACCACTGTATCTTCTTCTTGTACCTCTGAGATTTTAAAATACCACATCGTATAAGTTAGGAAGTTAACATTACTTTCTCATTTTCTAGTATCTGTTGGAGGAATTGCCAGCCTTTTCTTGGGAATTAGTCTAATCAGTGTGATTGAGATCGTTTACTGGATCATCTTTAAAGCTGGAAAGAAGTTAATTTTCAATCCCACGTCAAAACTCAAGAGCGACTTGCACCAGGAAAAAAATTTTCTATTCCAGAAATCAACTGGTTCCATGAGTTTTTTGCCTCTTCTCTCGTTAAGAAAGTAATACACTATTTTAAAAAATGGAGTATGGATTTGAGGACTACAATCATTCTGTTTACTTGGTGAAAGACATTCATTAACTTATGAAAGACATTTATGAGCCTATGCACCACCTATAAAGGACGATTGCGATAAGAGTATAACAGAAATTGGCAAGTTTTGTTGTTGAAGGAACTAAGCCATAGCTTGTAATTTGGAAGTAAGCAATATAACTCCATTTAATGTTTTAAATATTGTAACATCTTAGCGCACATTGATACAATCTGAATAGCCAGCATGTCAATCTGGGGTCACTGAAATTATAATACTGTATTTAATTCTAATTATTGGTATGTTATATAAATATTGATATAAGGAAAAAAGAATTGAAAATATGACAGAAAAGTACATATGACGTATATTAATAACCGTCCAGTTTAAAACACAGCAATATAATTCTTCTTCTGCAGATTTTTTTTTTATTTAGTTCGTGTAATTTTATTCAAACTGTGCGAAGAGAGGCCTTGGTAGTTCTACATTAAAATAGACTTACAACTCATTAAGACTATTTCTTTCAATAACACATATGTATAATATTTACAGTGTATCATTTATTGTTCCATTTACCCTGATTGTGACTATACCCGGCTTTTTAGGCTTTAGAACGTATCGTGTTACAGGTAACTAAAATAAATATAATTATATACAAAATAGTTTGTTCTGTGTAAATGTACACATGTAGAAAAAAGCAACATGTATATGAATTGAATTTGAATAAAGTATGTTACAATTTAACAAAAACATATTTCCGTATTGATTGCAATAATATCGTTACTGTACTTAGTGAATGGGCAGCTTAATTTTATTCTATACATGCGATATACTAATATATGTGGTGCTTGTATACACTGGTTGAAAATGAAAACTGAGCATCCGGAAGGAAATGACGTAGAGACATTATGTTTACACGAGTTATTCATAGAAGGCTGTACATGCAGGGATCAACAGCGGTACACCGTGTATCCAATGGAGAGCAAATACACTAGCCGTGGAAACTTTAAGCTCGTAGCAGCAGTTTGTGACGTTCCAAAGGAGTAATAGAGTGTTTCCTGCATCTTACAGGGTGTCAAAATGGCTTGGAATATTGAACACATACTAGGACGGCAGAAAATGGAGTTTGAACAAAGATGTATTGTGGTTCTGTTGGAGACCTGATTGTCGTCCCTCAGAATCGAATCCCACAACAGTACCCGCTGTGCATCAATTGGCACCGTTGATCCAAAGAAGGTACACACGCACTTTAGCCCGGTTTCTTATCCTGGTAACATATGGATACACCCTTAGAAAGCCGCATCAAGACGAGTTGCCATAAACGTATTACATAGCGACTATACTACAAAGTAAGACCAATGTCGCATACGGAGTATCACGTGGGAGCATCTACAACCGATTGCTGGATGAATTATTACGTTCACATGTTCCAACCGCAGACTTATATGTAGACCTCGCTGCTGTAAAACCCAACTCCAAAACATGTATGTCGTGAAATATGCAATTTGAGGGGGTAAATGGAGTATCAAATTCCGCGAAAAGAGTCGGTTCTACTCCGAGTTAGTGAACGTCATTTTCGGCTGAGTAACACTCTCTACAGTGTATACAACGTCACCAAACAGGATCAACGTCAAATATCATGATATGGATAGCGACATCCTAAATGCCTCTGATGTTCATACAGGTAATATTGACTACTGCAGTGTGGGTCTATAGCACCCTAACTCTCTATTTTCCTGTTCTAGCACAGTTAGGGAGATGATTTGACAATGTCTGTCCACATGCCACTAGTGTTTTCTCCAAGACATACGTCAACCACCTGGCCTATACGAATACTAGACCTATATATCCCATCCAGTATGTGTGAGACTCGATTGGGCAGCTTTAAGTAAGGTTTACAACTTGGAAGTAAAATCTTCTCCAACTGAACGGATAGGTAAAAGAAACGTAAAACTCATTAACCAGAATGACTTATGGCAGTTCTATGTTCATCTCCTGTGAGAATGTAGACTTACGTTGCAACTGGAGGAGGATACAGAACGTATTGACATCGTTTCTTAATCCGTTCTTTGCATATGTATAGAATCCTGTATTTATGATCATGTACACTGTCTATACAGCGTCTGTATGAACTTTCATTGAAGTCGAAACCCATTTTGTTGTCATTTTTCATTTTCTATCAATGTATATAGTCTTTAAAGTTAATATGATCTTTTCAAAGCTTTCATCCTTGTGAAATTATAATAAATACTTAATGTCTGACTACTGTTACTTTAAAAAGTATCTACTTGCTTAAATTTATTTGATATGGATGAGTTAGAATTCATTAAATAACTAAATCTTCTTAATTCATTTATTGGCTTAAAAACAATATGTATATCTTATGCTCTTGTTATCAGAAATAACATAGGAGAAGAATCATTCTTGTACAATTAACATTAAATCGAATTTTAATTACGAATTCATTATGTTGATCAATTGCATGATCTACCTAGGTAGCTTGCTAATAAGACAACATTCTGGATGTTATTTTTATTATTGGGCCCACGCGTTCTGAATATCTGAATAATTGTTGTATCAGTTCATTTTGAAAATATAAATTTTCCAGTTACAAATTCACAAACAATTATTATTGTTGTGTAAGGTGCATTATACATATTTAAATTACTTAAGATTCTGTATACCAATAGTTGAACAATCGTTCAATATCAGTTAGAATAAATGTGTATTTGCAAAACTTCGCTATAGTGTTTCCAGTACCAATATTGAGAGAAGATAGAATTGAATGTTTAAAAAATGTATTGATTTATTACTGTATAAAAAATATTTTCATGCAAGGAATAATATTATTTTTGCAATTTCATAAAGTCATTTAAACAGTAGCGTTATGACACTGCAGAGAAATATATGAGAAGCAGTGTAATGATATCACACATTCATGTAATAGCCTAGCATTCATATTCACTCTATTCAATTCCTCTAAAGATGAAACTTGTGCCTATGAGTAAGACAAATTGTGTTTCATGCTAAACTTTGGATTTCAGTAAAGTATGAAGAAATAGCATGAAGTGTGGTTCTTTTAATTTTCTAAGAATTTGGAACCCTAAATTAAGTTTGTTTTTGATATAAGAAAATAAGGTCTAATGGTATGCTCTGCCTTTGCTTTGTATCAAACTCAGCCTTGATATTGGTGCCGAATGGTGTCTCCAAAGTTAATTATCTTTTGTCTCTTGTAGTGCACACCACAACCAACATTAATTTTAAATAAGTGCCCTCGGTAACGTTTTTAAAAACCCGCCCATAATAAACATGAGGCCTGTGTTTAAAGAGTGAGTCTAGGGCGCCTGTTCTAGACTCATTCAGTAAATCACTATAAATAATAAAAAAAATTTATATTAGAACTTCAATTTTGTTAATTATTCTTCTACTTTTTCGATCTCTATATTTAGAACATATGGCGTCTCCAAATTGGAATTAGAGAACAGATCTACAATAAGAACCTATAATAACTTCTAAATCGAATTATTGAGTTTTAAACAATAAGCAAACATAGGTAAATAGTTGAAACACTTGTTTCATAATAAGGATCTACTTGATAAATAAGAATTTGAAAGTGCCAACATAGAAAGTTGAAAATTAATGTATACAATGTTGAAATGTTGAATGTTAAATGTATGAATATTGAATTAATCAAAGTATACAATGATGAAAGCTAAATCTTTCTCAAACACTTACACTGATATTGCACTTCGAATCAAATAGTCTCCGTTTGCATAATATTTTTCAAACATGTAGAACTTCTCATCCATTTGTCTTCTAGACGCACGATTAAAGAAAATCAATCTAGCGTCACAAATAAGGAACATGTGAAGCAAAAATTTAGATTTCTTGCAATTCATACTGGACATATTTTTAAAAATATGTAATATATCAGAATTACAAAGTTAACCAAATACATAACTAAGCATCAAAAATATTACAAAGGAAATATACATTTAAACATTATTTCACATTTACAATAGATTAATCATAAATTTAGTTGGTAACGCAATGTATTGTGTGTTGCAGTTATTATAATATTAGATATATTGAGAAGAAAATACATTACATGATCAAAATCCATGGTAAAAGTAACTATTTTACTTACGGTTTAAAAGCTTATTTATTTAGATACTCTTTCGTTGAATAAAAAGTATTTTGCCAAATATTGTTTCAAGTTCTTTCAGAAGAAACTCAATTGTGTTAATCTATTTATTTAAGAGACACATTATTACACTGTGGTATTTCAGTATACATATTTTGGTTCATTTTTCATGTTTGTTCTATGCAGCGTTAATATTGTGGAGTCAATCCATTCTAAGTGATCAAGCATGTGCCACTCGACCATCTTCAAAAAATCTATTTTTTTCATGAATGTTTATTCTATGTCGGAGTACTTCAAAACCACAATTAATTATTTTTTAGAACATCCCATGTCAACATAGAGGCTGGCGCCATTTTGCGTTTTTTTTTTCGATTTTAGGCGTTTACGTTGTTTTGAATATTTCAGCGTGTCTTTGTCTTACCAAATTGAATGTTCCTGGACGTCTCCAACTCGTGCAGAGCTAAAACTTTGATCTCTTAACATTTTTGCTTAAAACCACTTGAAGGGGTGAAATCAGTAGCAACATGTTTGGACATTGAAGACATATTTGGGAAGAGGAAACAACTGACATAGAGGTCTGAATTTGCTTATTGTTTACGAAAAAATCGTAAAGTTGGGGAATTATGCCAATTTGGCATGTTTCACTGCTCTATATCTCTAATGGGCCTGGGTAAAAAAATCTGAAATTTTGGGAATAGTTAGTCCTTTAGTGTACCATAACACATAACAAAGCGCTTTTTGTGTTTCTGAGCAGTCAAAGTATTAAGTAATGACGTCATACTCTAGGAGGTGTTTTGTTCACAAATTCAACTGGAAATTCGTTGTTGTGAAGTAAAATAAACTAGGATGAATGGATAGTCCAGTCAAGGCTCTCAACCTCGTTTCTTCCCTCTAGTTGTAACACTGTCGTATCACACCCACGGCAGCACTGGTGAAAAATGCTGCTATCAGCAGAAGGCAAGGAAAATCAAAATGAACTCTCGATAAAAAAAAAATCCGTAAGTACCCTTTGCTCTTGCTGCTTGCTATATCAATGATACTCAATCATGTTTATTCTTGTTTTAACTGTCAAATCATGCAAGAGACTGTTGTCCTTTCGTTTGATCTACTTTCCCCAGTCAGCATTTACAGCGAGTAAGTGCCTCCTTTCGCACTTTGCAGTTGATTTGGTTTGTTTGAGCTTAATTTCCCACGATTATGTCTGGGCAGCTAAGGGAGACATGGACCTACTGATTATAGTAGAATCAGAACCACTTTTTTCGTTCAAGTTCACCCCCACCAGGTGCAACCACGCACACCAAAGGCAAGCGTGCTAGCCACTAGGCCAAGAGAGGGTCCCACTTTGCACTTGCATTCGTTCTGTATGTAGGATTCCATGGATCTGAATATGAAGTTATGATACTCATTCTTCCTTCGCTATACCACAAGGTAGATCGTTTTCTACTTATTTATTTATTTATTTATTATCTTCAACAGAGAATATAAGGGACCATCTATTCTGTATGGAAAGAGGATTAGATTAACTTAGTTTTGGTTTGAAAGATGTGGCTTTTAAGGATGATTTATTGAAGGTTAAAGCTCAAGGTCTGGTAATTAAAGTGTGGTCCTATATTTACTAGTTTCGCTTCTATTGCTCACGAACAAAATTTAGATGGTAGAATAACAATATGTGTCGCCTATTTACGTGTTTTAAGCCATTGGTTCTCAACAGGTGTTAACTCTCCCAAGACCGAGATCTTGTGACACTGAGACAAAAAGGAGCGATTAGGGTCGTAGACTATTTAGGGGTCGTTTTAGATTTCATGATCTGTTAGAATTTTTCTTACTTTTGATGGAAAGAAATTACGCATTTTATAAGTGATCAAAAGTTTAGATATTATTATACAAATAATAATAATAATAATAATTATATATATATATATATATATATATATATATATATATATATATATATATATATATATATATATATATATATATATATATATATATATATATATATATATATAACTGCTCGCCATTAAAATTGCAACTCCCAGAAGGAGTTATCAGAAGAGGATGAAATTTACACACTATGTAAGAGATGATTGTAGAAGGAAATGATTAGGTGTCCAAGGCCGTGGTGCGTCACGTACGCCTGCTACGCCATCTGGAAATAGATACCTCGAGCAGGCCAGAGACGCGCAGAAGTGCTGTGAATGTGCGTGGTCGTGAGTGTAGTGAGTCAAAAGCGGTCAGCAATGTCTCTTCGTTGAATATGGCAGCGCTTCTAGCAGGTTTCGCAGTTCGATCGGGGACGAATTAATGCATATCGTAATTGTGCTTTATCGTACCGAGAGATCGGTGCCAGAGTAGGACGGAATGCATCTATCGTGGTACGCATGTGGAACCAGTGGGTACAGGAAGACACAGTAAAACGAAATAGATGTTCCCGGCGTCCGCTTGAGACGACGGGCGCGACAAGAGACGCTTAGTAAACATGACCCTAACAGACCGTACGGCCACATCAAGACAGCTGGTGCAGAAACTAGGGGCGATTTTTCGATGTCTAGTGTCCCCACGAACCGTGCCGCGTCGTTTGGCGGAGCGGGAAATTTTTCTTACCGCCCACTGCTGCGGATTCCTCTGCGACTACAACCTAGATGTATGCGCCAGACAAGGTGAGAACACCATAGTGCATGGTGTAAGGAATGGAATACCGTACTCTTCTCCGATGAATCCCTTTTCCCTCTACAGCATCATGATGGACGTATACGTGTCTGGCGGCACCGTAGCACTAGGCTTCAGGACACCTCATCATGCATCGTCAAACAGGCCTTTCACTGGATATCATGGTATGGGGGTGCCATCGCCTTAGGTGTTCGCGTCTCGTACGCCTTCCAGGAACATTGAACAGCTAACGGAACATCACAGAGGTGCTCATCCCTGTTGCTGTCCCATTAATCCATGGTCTGCATAACGTCACTTTCCAACAGGATAACGCTCAACCCTATATTGGAAGGAATGTCCTCGCATTCCTGGAAGATAACCACGTAACCCTGCGTTGGTAGCAGACACGTTCGCCAAATCTCCCGCCGACTGAGCATGTCTGGCCCATGGTGGGTCACCGGCTGGGCTCAACATAGGTTTGCTCCACCTAATGTTGAGGAGCTTAGGAGCTGAGTGGAAGCCTCTTGGCACGACGTACTTTAAGTAGACATCGATAGGCTCATTCTCTCCTCCCTCAACGTGTTGCACCAGTACTGGCCGTCTTTGAATGCTCTACAGGCTACTAGCTCCAGAAGGTTTTGCAACCCTGCCACATATGTCAAATGTCACAGCACTGGCCTGTAAGTGTAATTATTTTCTTCTCTTATTAGTACCTTTCTATTTGCGAAGTTTCGAATTTCTACCTCATTTCCTTCTGAGTGTAAACTTTAAATGGTAGAAGCATCTCAAGCAGAAAGCTTATGTTACGAAACCAGCAGTTATACATAAAATATCTATTTTTTATTTAATCTTATAACCATCTCAAAAATTACTTCCGTTTTGTGTAAGAGAAAGAAATTAAATGTTTTCCAGTATATTTATCTCTAATTATTCTAATTTCTGAGTTATAGGCTAGTGTAGAAATAGCATTTTGCTTTTAGATTCTGAATCATGAGATAATATTAATGAGGAAGTGAGCTCCTACGAAGTAAGTGTATTTTCTGGAAAAAAAATTACAAAATGGAGATTTTAAGACTTATGACTATTTAGTACGTTTAAAAATAAAGGAACATCCTGCACAAGGAGACGCCACTGGGTTTGGGAAACCAATTAGATGTGGCTTTTCGTCTTCAGTTTTTTCTTCTATTATTATTATCATTATCATTGTTATCTCAGTATCTTCGACGAAAAAAAAGGAAGTTAGTACAAATTTCTTCTGGTGATTTGAAGACGTGTGTCGTATAGTTGAAATGCCAGAATTTCCTTGTGGATGAGTGAACAAGACTAGACAAGGTCTTTGCAAAAGCACGTGAAATAGACTTAATTTTCATTCAAACACACAAGAAAACAGAGAACGTGTGTAATGGAAGATGTAGATAATTTCTCCAAACAACATAGCCTATTCCTGAAATTACTTACTTCTGATTTGTGTCGATGTTATTTTAGATAAACTCTATAAGAAAAAAGTACGAAACTAGAAGTCGTAGTTCAAATTGTAGTCGTCAAATATGAACAGTGCACAAGTGAATATAACTTAATATTGAGATGGCGTGTGGTCTCCTTGCTGTTCCAGGTCCTTTGGTGCACCTGATCTCGGGTTTAATTCCAGGCGGAAGAGCACAAAAAATTATTTCACAAACATTCATTTTCGTTAACCACCTATATTGCCATTTTGGCATCCATCTAGCGTTGTGAGGACAGTTCCGGAGCTATTTGAGAAAAAGGAAGTAGCGAACTCCAATCTAGAAAACCAGTATTAATTATAAGGAGAGCCACTATGTTGAACATAACTCGCCAAAGACATGAGTGTGACAGTTAATGATGGTTTCAGAAGATTTTTCCAGCCGGACTTTGAATAAACTGAGGGAGGGGGGAGCGACTTTATGGTGGCTCTCCATCTGAAATCATAATTTCATTGCCCAAAATCTGGTTATTTGGTCTTGGTCTTCTACGGGCTTCCAAACATATGTATGACCAATTACACAGATGAATTTCGAGGAACAGCATATACGAGGTTTGATGAATAAGTATTGAATTGTATAAAACATATTCATTATATTATAAAATCTTTCCCTCCTGTGGAGTGTCATAAGTATTCGCTTCTATACTTGTTTGTGTATGCGGAGTACAAATTGATACGTTATAGTGTTTTGAAATTAAAACGAAATCTTTCAGTTTAACGTCCAACGATTATGTTCGTCAGGCTAAGGGAGACGGATGATTAAGGCAAGTGAATGATAATGGAACAATTGATGGAATGGGAATGTAGGAGAAAACAGGAGTACCCTGAGAAAACTCACGAACACGATGTTGTCCACCACGAACTTATCTAGCTGGAGATCGAACAAAAAGAAAACAATCACCAGAGATAAACGCTCTAACACTGAGCCACCATGTCCAGCTTTTGAAACTTAGAGTATATTTAATGAAATGTTTATTGTAAAGAGAATGAGATGTTTTGTGATTTGGAGTGCATTTGTTTATATAACCAAAAAATGTCGCAGAACAAACTTAACACAAGCGATATGGGATCTCGGGATATAACGAGACAAAGCCAGGAAATTGTATTCCAAGTATACGCTTTTTTTTTTTATGTGTGGGCCTCGGTTGAAAATCAACAAAATATCGATTTTCCAAATGCCAAGAACAAACACCTCAAGCCTTTGGAATTAGCACGTAAACTGTATCAAAAATTTCCAATAAAGCCAAGAAGTCACTGGAGAAGGTTCATTATTTGAGTCGCCAAGAAAGCACATTAAAAGAATAAACATTCGGGAATCATAATAATTTTCAGAAAGACATTATTCGTAGAAATTTGCTTCAGTTTTGTAACAACGACGACGTTCTCTCTGCAAAGAAAATAACGCTTGTTTTGAGGAATAAAATACTTTATAAAGAGTCTGTAACATCTATGCTGAGGATTCTTACTCAAAGAGAAACCAAACATCTTTGTTCTCTGTACCATCAGACTAAGGATGGTTGGAGGTTCTTCATCAAGCGTGGGCATATAGTGTCACCGAGAAATACATGAAATCAGGGCATCATTGGTGACATTTTTATTTCGGGTAACTGTGGCTCAGTGGTAGAGCGCCGACCTCGGATTTAGGGCCCTGGTTCGATTCTAGCTCTGTAAGTGGGTTTCGTGGTGGACAAACATGTGGGTATGCGTAGTATTTCCCGGTTTCCCCCCACTTTCTTAATTCCACGATCTTTCATTGCATCATCGTCTTCTTTAGTCTCGGTGCATACCGTGGGACGTTAAACTAAAAGGTAAATTTTGAATTCAACGTACCACGGTTACGCTCTGTCGGTTAAAGCAGAGAAATAACAAAAATTAATGATAACGGAAGAATTAATGCAATTAAGATAATGGGAGGAAATGGAAATATCCTTACGAACATGTTTCCACCACAAACTTGTAAGACTTTTAACAGAGTCAAAAGGGCTTATCAGAGGTATGTACCTCATCATTGGGCCACCGTGCATTCCGTATGTATTTTCACCAATTTGTGTGTAACACTAATTGTTTTCTTGTTGCAAGACTTCCTTCGTCTGAGAATTTAGATAAATCAAAGTGGTAGAGCAAGGGCATTGTCCTTCAGTTTGACCTGAGATGTAAGTGAATGGGGTTATAAACGACTATTTAGTCAAGTAATATCGAGTGTATATTTTTTTACATTCATTTGTTTTATCATGTGAACACTCGAACAAAAGGAAATTTAGTATTCATACCACATTTGTAACAGAAAATAGTTTACAAGTTTCGTACATTTATTTTCCTATTTGTGTCAAAGTTTCGTATTGTTATGACACACTGGATGTTGATAGTAGATTTGATACATTCAATATACACCCGCTGGAAGCTGGGTTTCTGACCGGAGATTTGGCAACATCGCGCTGCGTACTCATTTGTTGACGCCAACCGCCATTTCGCCTGACGCGGACTATAGTAGAGGTCAATAAATAGCAACCACTATAGAGTTGTTTACTATAGATTGAAAAAAGATAAATGTACAAAATTTAGATTTTGGGCTAACAAAGCGATTTTCAAAAAGTCACGATTTCATGCTGTGAAAATATGGTACCTTTAACCTGGATTTCCAAATACGACTTATACATACTAAAACTATGTTGTATATAAACAATCAAAATTTATTAAAATTGGAAATTACATACATTAAAATGATTTTTTTTATTATTTAAACATTTCTTTACTCTTTAAGATCATTATTACTTCATAGTTAACCTTAAACAATCAACAAGCCAATGGTTGCTAAGAATTAGTTTATCATATTCGTGTGGTTAAACGTAGTGTACTTGTCAGGTAAGTCTTATCCCCAATTTTTTTTTCTAGTGACGTTGAGGCTAAAAACGTTACTAGCAATGAATACTCTGAACAGTACATGAGGACTAGCATGAATTTCTTGTAAATATGCTAGTTTATAACTTGGCTGTTAAGATTACTTAGGGGCAACGGAGGGAAGGGGAACAGCGCCCCGGAACAAGACCCTCTATGAAAAGGAAGCTTCGATGGTTGTTTACCTTAATGGTATCTTCCTCAGGTTCCTTTCCCCTTTGTAATTTGCAGGCCATGGGCGCTGAGGGCCTTTATATACAATCAATTGGCATCTTCTCAGGCCCGGCAAATTCCCGAAAGATGCCTGGATAGTTAATAAAAGTACGAAGTTTAAATATGAACCCAGTTTCTTAAACTAGGTACCTAAATATTTTAAAATACTAATACTTACATAATGTGGTTGCACAAAATGCTTAATAGTTATTATTATTATTATTATTATTATTATTATTATTATTATTATTATTATTATTATTATTATTATTATTATTATTATTATTATTATTATTATTAACGTTTGCTGTTATTATTATTACTATCAGTGGCGTATTTACGGGGCCTATTTCGGCTCAAGCCCCTCTTCCCGAAATAAATTTGTTAGTTTTTGGCATTCCATGTACAACAATAATCTTTCATTTCTATCATTTCAAGGAATTTCATTGACTTTCCATTTTTTATGCTCTTTGTTCAGAAATAGTACTGTAGTTGTCAAATTTCATTCCATGTAAGAACTGCGTTCCTTTTTCTTTCTTTTGTTCCTACTACTCTTCTGTTTCTTTTTCTTAGTTGTTACTTTCTTTCGTTTCTCCTATAATAATTTCGACTGTTGTTCGTTGTGATTCAAGTCGGCTGTCGTCAGTAACAGCAAAATTAGGAGGAACTGATAAGTGAAACTGGTGTTCCACACCAACGTGCACGGATATCAACATAACGGGACTTTGGTTATTACAGCAAAGGAATATTTACTCGCTTAGTTATAAAGAAAGGTAAATATTTGAATTAAAGAAAATCAAGAGGAGGGAAGAAGTAGCCCGGGAAATTAGGTAGGCCAATAAATGCTTCCTTTTTCTTCTATGAATAGAATAAAAGGCTAGATTCACTGCTAAATTTTTGTGTCATATCACATAAAATTCACCAGTCTGTAATTCTTGCCATTAAAACTTCAATGTATGCATAAATTAAAACGTATTTAATTCTCAGGTAGATAATTACCCTCCTGCTTCTCCGTGTTGTGTATAGTCCCCCTGAAACAAAATTCTAAATACGCCACTGATTACTAGTAATATTGTGCATTGTAGAAGCGAACAGCAACCCTCTCACTTCCCTCTTACTAATTTGAACCCCAAACTATTACAAGATAGTATCTATTACAAGAAATTATTTAATAGGGTGGAGCGTTTTGCAATTTTGTTGGAAATTCGATGACGGCTAGTGCGGAAAAGGTGCCATTAGTGGCACCGACCATACAGACTTTTTAATTATTTATTTATTTATTTATTTTATTTATTTTTTTTTTGACAATCCCTTACTCTGCCCCAACGGACTTAAAGTTTTTTAAGTGTTTGGTTCGGCAACACGCACAACACCAATGACAGAAAACCTACTTGTGGTCTTTTTTAGAGTTACCTGATGGCTATAATACAATTATTTTATTAAAAGAAACTTGTAGCAATACCAGTAAACAAATTTAAAATGTTTATGAGTCAAAGTATAGCCATATTAACTCAGTTGTTGGAATTAATGTCCAGATTTTCTTTGGAATGCCACGTTAACGATGATTATAGGCATAGCCCTTGATATAACACGATTTTCTTTGTGCAACTCTTCGCTTATTTTGCTCTGGACGCAAAATAACCCAGAATTCATCACGGCGAGGTGGTTGCACATCGAGTTCCGCCCAGCCACCCACCCAGTAGGCATACGTTGACATTTGACCTTAGGTCACATAGTTCTTCTTGGTCTCGAAGCGGGGCATTCTAGTTCTAGACTTCAGTTTGACTCTAACCTTGATATCTCTTGCGTTCTGGTCGCACTTTTTCGACACTGCCTCGGACACCAGCTTTACTGTGCGTTCCACAGCTTGACTATGGCAAAGGAATGTTGTTAGAGTAGCTGAAGTTCGGATGTTTACTTCAAGCTACTAATCCGTTATGTGATTGGCGGCTCTGTTAGACATTTAGGCCAATTAATCATGTCGTAGTAATTTTCAGCTGTAAAGTTTAATTTCGGAATAGTGAAGTCACGTGGGCGGCTTGATGTCGGAGTCTTCTGGCTACGGCACTTTTTTATCTTTCTCCAGCCTAACGTTCGAAATGCGGATTTTCATCTGCTGTCATTGCTATCAGCAGGTTTTCATGATGAGCGTAGTACCCGTTTGTTTGTAGAACAGAATGAGATGTGTGTTGTATATTTTCTTACAGAAAACGTGATAGCTTAACTATAATACGCCGATGCATGGCGCCTATTTCGCCGTATTGAAAGCCATACGGGAGCGTATATTTAACAATGTACTGGCAAAGTAGACACAAACTTGAACTAGGTTTATCAGTACTGATGTAGTGGTGAACCATCCTACAGGCCAATGTAAGCCATCGTGAATATGATAATGGTCCTGGTTTTCTGTTTGCTTGATCGGTAGTACACATTCCTGTAGCAACAGTCTTACAAATTTCAAAGAGATAATTCTGGTCGCTGCTTAAACCATCTGGTTTTCCCATTTCAGACATCCATTCAACGAAAATGGGTGTAAAGGAGACAATCGGTGAACGTTCACAATCCTTTTAATTTCTTTCCGACGGAGCTGGAAAAAGTGTTGGGTCCGGTCGTCCCACCATCCAATTCGGTAACCTGGTGTCGAAATGGCAACTCGTTGGTATGAAGAAGGCAAATGAGATGCTGCAGTTCCTTTCCTAGGGATCTTTTGTATCTGACTTATCACGCCGTTATCCCATCCTTTGTTCGTGGCTTCACTAATGCTGCCGACTGCCTCAAGACTTGACACGTCGTACTGGTTTTCCTCTAAAAGCTCCAATATAGAGTCGGCAATATCCTTGCAAGTGCCTGACTTGCACTATACTTGCAGTATTCTGAACCGGGCTCCGGTAGAACTGTGATATGCTTTTCTGTAACCTTTCGTCTTCGTAGTTTGCCATTAATTTTTTCTTGCACAAGAGTTGCATCATTTTTTTCCGTTGAAGTAGATACTTGTAATCACCCGGCCTAGGTGAACCTTTTCTTTCTGGATCTTCTCACCCAGTTTATCTTTTTCTCTTCGTATCTTAGATCTGTCAACAACAAGATTTTTGTTCTGTGCCGTTATGAATCTCGCGTCCTGAAGTACGGCAAAAACAATCAAAGCAATCTGTCTGTCTGAAGCTCCAGTTCTAAACACTGCCTCCGCTGTATTTTGAAGACAGATGCGCTTTAGGCTAAGTTTCCTTCTTGGTCGTGCCTCGAAGTCAGATCCCGACGTGCTTCCCGATTCAACAGCTTCGCTGGATTCCCCTAACGACGCCAGTATCTTTGACCTGTGCCTATGCCTAATCCCACTAGTTGACGGACTTGCTTCAACACTTCCAAGGTCTTTCTTGGTTGTCTGCCCCTTAAATCTGCTCACTTTACGGGAAAACATCTTTGACAGAGATTTGCTTGTTCGAACGTCAATGTTACCAATGCTCATTTTCCGTGATGTTCTCTGGTCCAAAAGAAACTTGAATTCTCGTTTTGGAATCTTGCGTGTCCTACCACAGTTGCAATCTTCGGCGGTTTTACATTTGCAAGACGCAATATCAAAAAGAGACTTTTCCGCGTGTGCAACAAAACCTGCACGAAGTGTTGCTTCTTGTCGTTTTCGACTGAAATGGTTTTCCTTCGTGCGACACTTATTACAAAATGTTTTCAGCATGTCAAAAACTCTCTTTTCTGAAACCACAGGAATGCTTGCTTTAAGCCAAATATGTAAAACTCTTTGTCCAACTAGTTTACAAATATCAGTCACTGGTAATTTAGTTACACTTTCGTCACCACTTAAACCACTTCGAAACCAATGATAATGTCGCATAACATCAGCGTACGTGGGTAACTGCACTTCACTTATTTCACTTGTAGTGCCAAATATGCCTCGTTTCACACTTTCCCGCGTTGGTCTGCTATGAGGCTTTTTCTTCATCTTGCTTTCGGTTGCTTCCGAACTTGGAAACCAAAGTATACAAAGTGACTCTGAATCGTATCGCACTAAGAAGACTGTAACTTTAGGTACAATGCAGAAACTCACTGTCTTAACAGAAACAGTAGCAAACTAAAACCGTTAAAGCTTAAGCTGCAATAAACTGGCCTGTTGGATTAGTTGGCCGAAGTACGCAATATTTATACCACCGCCGAACTTCGAGCGAGAATATTCTAGAAACGCCGGTGTAGGTTCTGGAGCTAACAAGGCGGGGGGGAGGTGCGAGAATTTTCTGGACGGAGCCGGACATTACGACGACGCTCGGAGAGCGTGGCCAAAGTAAGCAACCACGAAGTTGTGTAGTCTGCCGCTAGATGGCATTTGCTGTCGGTATACATAACAAGCGAAGAGTTGCCAAAAACAAATCGTGTTATATCAAGAGCTATGCCTATAATCATGGTTAACGTGGCATTCCAAACAAACTCTGGACATTAATTGCAACAACTGAGCTAATATATATCTGTACTTTGACTCATAAACATTTTAAAATTATTTACTGGTATTGCTACAAGTTTCTTTTAATAAAATAATTGTGTTATAGCCATTAGGTAACTTTAAAAACGACCACAAGTAGCTTTTCTGTCATTGGTGTTGTGCGTGTTGCCTAACCAAACAATTAAAAAAAACTTTAAGTTCGTTGGGGCAGGATAAGGGGTTGTCCAAAAAATCAAAAAAATCAGTAAGGTCGGTGCCACTAATGGCACCTTTTCCGCATTAGCCGTCATCGAATTTCCAACAAAAGTGCAAAACGCTCCACCCTAGTATCTAATCTCGAACAAAATAAACATTATGTTTTGTAAAATTCAGAGTATATACTTTATTTTAAGAAAATACTATGGAATGTTTTATTTACAATTGAAAAACAGGAATTTCATTCTTTTTACTCTTTTCAATACCAAGCAAGAGAAACGACTGTGAATGCTCATAAACTCTTACGTCATATTGCACCACAATCGAATGATGTTTGTTCACAAATACGACTACCAGACGTCCTCTTTTTTGAGCCTCAAAATTGGTTTATGTGAGTATTTACAATACCACGTGCTTTTAAGAATACGCATAATTGCTTCAACTTATAGATTTGTAATTGATATTGTAAATGTTTAGTTCCACAAATAATTTGAAATGACGATATTGTTTCTCCCTATGTTATTAACAGACTTGTGACGTAGTATAAAATAAATATTACAGTGAAATTTAAATCTCTCCACTTCTTAACATAAGAACTACTAGAATGTTCATTTTGAAACATCAGCAACATTGAGCATTCTTTCATTTCAGCTTAAATTCTAATACACTCAGCAAGTGACACTATTTTTTTAGCTTTCTAATCATAATGTTTATACCATAAATATTAGTTTTCAGACTTCGTTTGGTTTCTTTAAAAAATATATATTTACCCAGAACTACCAGTCGGGTCATTTTGACTCCTCCAAAAATTTTTATTTATTTGTTTATTTATTTATTTATTCAGTTCGTGAGTAGTAACGAGGGCAAATGTGCTATTAAGTCTTGGATGGTTGTTGAAGAGAAGAATAAACATACTTCTAATAGTCTTCCATATGTAATGAACAAATATCTTCTGTTGCTGAACACTTAGACTAATTCTATTACTTGTGAAACCTTTCTTACACTCCGAACTAATGTAATACGTGGCATCTTCCTACAGAACTACAAAATAACCAAATATGTATGTTTTGTAATGTCCGAAGCAACAGAAGGAACGTTCGAACTTAAATATACTCCCATAATAAAGGTTTGTGAACGACAAGTGTGCTCAAAACCGTGGGCGAGATCACACTTACAGCATTCCATCGCGGAAAGAATGTACTGATGCTTAGCCTCCTTCATACTGACACAGAGTATGGATGACAACCAATAGGAGAAATCGATAAAAATTTCGTTTATCAATAAACAGAGAGTTGGAATAGACATCGTATATCACATGGTACAGCCACCAGCAAAAGTATCTCCCCCCTTAAGTGCTCTAATTCCATTACTTGGGGTCCAGGTTATTTGCAGTTGTGAGAAGGCCTGTGCTGATGCAACCCAACCTACACGAAACTTTTCTCGGCACCGAGAGCAGTTGGTAGCACAGTGTCAGGTCTTTATGCAGCTAAAATTGTGAAGTAGGTGACTAACTAAACAGTTCTCCAAACCGAGATGAATATCTACGGTTCGGATCGAGTTGTCCAATAAACATATATTATTCTTAATATTGCTGTGCACTTACATGTAATGTATAAATTTCGTTACATATTGTGTGTTCAGAGAAATAAAAACACTAAGCACACATGAACAAGAAAATGTTTAAAAGTAGATGAAAATATCAAATCTCGAACAACTGCTAGAAGTAAGTTTGCCTCCATTGACAGTCGTTTTCCACTTCTCCTCATTCCATTGCATTGCATTCCATTGCATTGTATGCATTGAAATTGATATTGAAATATTTGAAAAAGTTTCAACTTGGCCGAGATTTGAACTCGGGTCCGCCGAATAGACGTTCAATACGATAACCACTTAACTATCGCGTCACTTGAAATTCTACCCAAATTATTAGCTACTTAAAATCGTTGCTTGCAACACTATACACAAGATAGTAATGTATAAGAAGACGTTGTTTATGAGAGTGTCACAATGACTTACTCGAGACTTCCTTCATTAACTAACAAACAATTTATATAGACCTTCGTCAACGAGAAAAATATCACAAAACGTTCTTCAAGTTGAGGCTACGTCATCGTTTTAAAGATGGTCCCGATTTACATTATTATTCTTACTCACCTTAACTCGTAATTTCCAAAGAAGAAAATACGGCAGACATTATTTTCTCATTCTTTGAATTTTATCAACACGTAGAAATAGGAAGTTCTGTTTTTATCTTTCCAAACTACTAGTTTATTTTCTTATCTTTGTACGAGAAATTTGTACTAGAGTGGTAAAGGATGGAACTCATATAGCAGAGATACGGATTCGAATCCCGTCGTAGCAACTATTCTTTTCTTTCTTGGAAAGTATTATTTAGGTAATTGGTATTGTAATTCTGTTTTATTATTATTATTATTATTATTATTATTATTATTATTATTATTATTATTATTATTATTATTGGAAAGTTGAGACTTAGCTACACATTTTATACTTTATGAAGTTTTTTTATTGAATTTCAATAGTATTTGTTGATATGGAACGTATATGGAACGTATCTGAAATGGTGAATTGCTTAAAACATTAATTGTTTTGGCACTAGTAGAAGAAGTAGTAGAAACTTATAGCAACTGCTGGGAAACAATAACGTTAATGTTTTATCAGTCGTATTTTTGACCCATACTAACGATATGACTTAGGTATTCATGAATTTTTCGCTAAACACGTTATGTTCCCAGACAGTACGAATGAAAGTTGATAGGGTGACGTGATCTTGTAGTTGTGTTTCGCAGTTCACTTTTCTCTTGCGAGTGCACTGACAAAAGTAATCTCAACACTACAACCGTGAGAAACTCAATATTTACCTTATATCTCATCTTATATTGGAACAGGGATGCAGAATTCAGAGCAGAAATTGTGTACTAAAACCAATATTTTCTTTTACAAAATAGTTATTTCTTAAGGTAGATTGAGGACAAATTGACAATACAGAACCAAAGAATGGAAGTATTATAGAAATTGCTTGTTACCGGTTTTACTTTCTACAATTAGCTTTCAAATCAGCAGCACATTACGTAGGTTAAAAGTGTGAGTGTTTATATATCCATTTGGAATGATGGCATTTTTGAAAAATAATTTTGTATTGGTTTTTCCATGCAACCAACTCGACTACAAATGTATATTACTTTTTCGGTTTTACAATGCTAGACATATAGTCAAAATCCTCAAGATAGACATCTACCTAGGTAAAACGAAACTTACATTTCAGCTATCATATTTTCTGGTATCATAACAGGAAAACAAGTAGATTCTAGCCTGGTGGCTATCTTTGGTTTTCAGGAAAATGTGACCAACTTTGTAATGCCTCGCGTTCCGCGATGCCATATAACCATAAAACTAGTATATCTTTTAGCATTTCTTTACATATGGTGATATTTGAGTGATATGTATGTAATAATATATTGTAATCTTTTAAGCGTAAACTTAACAAATACTACAAAGTGACATTATTAGTATTATGGATACGATTTACTATGATATGATTTACAATATCGTCGCCACCATAATACAAAATGAATATGCAGAATATTTAGCAATGCAGTTGACTTGGTCTTTCGGACTTAGTCTGCAACTGTAATATTATATCTTGCAAAAGGTTAATATAATACAAAATAGTAAGTATTGAAGCAAAATACTAAGAAAATAATTCAAAATAATTAAGTTTAAAGTAAAACGTAGAAACGTGACTTTTTATATCTTAAGATTGTTTATATTACATTTCACGTAAAGTAATATTTGAAAGTATGAAGCACTAATAAGTGAACAATGGTCCGATGCTTATTTACGTGTATTAATTTTAAGGAAATTTCGTTAATTGAATACCAAGCTTAACCAAATCCAATATTAAGGGAAATTAATGAAATTGTAATACAAAAAAGATTGGGTTCGTCTCAATTAAACATTGGCCTCTAATTACCCTAAAACTAGCAATACTAACAAGTTACAATGAAAATAAGGTACTTAGCTTGTGTTACTCACCATTCCTCTTGCACTTCTGCTTCATGGATAAATTGAAGAAATCTGGAAATTAAAAAAGGAAGAAAATATTGTTACTATAATGTTTTATCATGTTATGTATGTTTATATTTTGTATACTTATCTTGTTTTAACCACTTCTGTTACAGTTGCAATTAATTTACTAATATTTTGAACTTTAATCAGCAGTATGATGATTTCGATTTCCTCCTATGTTCAATTGCAATTACATTTTATATTTGATTTCTTGAGATACAGCCCTCTACATTTCAAATTTGGCTGCTTTTTACTACTTGGGGTTACATTCTAAGCTGGCGTTTCGAGCCGTTTTAAGTCGTTTATCGGGGATTATTTAGGCTATGTGTTGGATTACTATTATCTTCAATTCATTTCCGTTGCATTTAATAACATGAGAACTCACTCACCTTTTTCATCGGCATCACATGTATTGAGATTACAAATTCTATACCAATAGTGTAAAATTACAGGAAACAATTAATTAATGAAAATAAAATTAAACTCAATAACACCTGAAGCCCATGAAGGTTAGATAAAGCTTTTTAGCAAGTCGATTTGCCGTCAGCATATTGTGCCTCTCGAATGTTTGATTTTCGAGAAATTACAATTTTAACTCTCTCTCTCTCTTTGTTTCTCTCTGGTGACCCTCCTCTAGTCTGCTACGGGACTTTAGGAGTAACCTAATCCAAGACCTCTAGTCTGCTACGGGACTACGCCTATCCTCTCCTGGCTTAGCCTCCTACGGGGCTCTGTTTGGGAATCCTAACCTGAACCGTTTAGCCTGCTACGGGGCTCTGTTGGCCACTTAACCCCGCCTCTGCTTGCTACGGAGCATTGGTTCCTTAATTGCCCTGTGCTTAGGCTGCTACGGGGCTCTGTGGAGATCCTGTCTGCGACCTTACTGTCAAAGACAACTGATAAATAACCTGCATATTAGAGAAAATATTACTGTAGTATTTTGTAAAATTACTTTTATAGTGGAGAAGTTTTATAATAAAACTGGTAGTGGGAAATCGATTCCGGACACTCTTTTCATTAACGCTCTATCTATACCTATATGGGACAAAGTTTTACAATATATATAGTATGCGGCAAAACAAACAGTACTGAAATCACATCGTTGACATTTATTTATTTGTTGTACAATATAACGAAACATAAGAAAGGTTGTCAAATGGATGTTAACTAAATGTTACTCAACACATATTGTAAATTTACAAGGAATCATTCCTGTACAAAGCAAATGACCGAATCTTTTCTCTTAACTCCGATATAGTGGTAGTAAGTTATCTGTTCGGAAAATTGCTTGCTTCGGCAAACCCCGTATCTAAGCATCTGGAGTCATGAGCTGAGGGGAGTGGGAAGGATATGGAAAATCCGTTCCACAGCAAATCAAGCGATGTCCAAATTCTTGTGAGCAGAAGGGTAAGTGACTCGCTTGCAGTGTGGGTAATAGCTCCGTCTTGCTGCATCCGTTGTTTTTATAAGGACAGATTTTTCGTGCGGTAAAAGCCGCACAAATCATGCAAGACAGGGTCAATAATCGAATAGAGCCTTCATCTTCTTTAATGATGAAGTAAAAATTGAAACGGTCCGAAAGTTTTTGTTCTGGGTGGACACTAATTCCATTAAATATATCTTGTAAAGACGGAGCTTGCAGAAAGTCGGCATACAGCGGAGGGAAAGACCGCAGGAAATGATGGTTGTAAATACGTCGAAACCCTGACGGCGTGCCAACCATATAAAAGGTAAATTATGAAATGTAGTAAAGGGACTGCACGTAAAGGGTATATGAGAAGTACATATTTAAAATAAAATTACAAGTGGCGAGAGGATCCTTGACAAACTTTTTGGGAGAAGACGGCAATCACCAAACGGGCCGACTGCGACAAATGTTGTCGGAAAGATGCCGAAACGCTGGCGGGGAGCCGACAAGTAAAGGAGCCGAAAGAAGGTTGTCAAACAGAAGACGGACCGACCTTTGCCGCTGAAGAGCCTGATTGTACAAACCGTCATCTGGTCGCGCTGCCTGAATGTTCGGTTCGCGTTCTTCATTTGTCACATGGTGATGTAGTGTGGGTAGACTGCTTCAAACAAAGTTTGTTGATTCTTATAATCAAGTGAAAATGAGTTTATAAGTGGAAAAAGAGTTTTTGTCTGATAAAAATCTTCATTCATTGGCAACTGTACCAAGTTTCTGGTTAAGTAAATATGACGAAAACATGATGTGTAAGTGCTCCTCATGGGGAAGACGACGAATAAACTAAATATTAACCGGCTAATAGTATTCTATGTGAAACCTGCGGAATCGTGGTCTGAGTATGAAGAAGATCTATATACATGTGGTGAGTTAATTTAATATTATGCATATACATTTCAAATTTTCATAAATGTTATGTTGTGTTACATATGTTAATTGTTGCTGCGCATGAAAAAGATTTGGTAATAGTATGTTCCCCCCTCACTGGCGTATCTGGCATATAAAATTGGGGGGCATCAAAGAAAGTGATTTAAATGGTACTACCAGGCCCAACCTCTTTATTAACTTCCATTCTATTTGTTACTTTTCTGCTTACCTTCACGGACCCCCTAAGGTATATCAAGCTCTCGATAACAATCGTAAGTGGATCAGTGGTAGAGCGTTCACCTCTGGTGCTGGGATAGTAATAATAGAGTAATAATATGGATATAATAATATAAATATAATATAAATAATAATAAAAGGTGATGAAAATTTTGCCTTCCTGATGGGTTGATTTCCACTCCGCAAAGGGCCACTTTTCGACGGCGGCAAGAGGTCGGATGCCGCCTGTGGGAGAATCGGGAAGCAGACATCGAAAAGGAGTATTTCGAGCAGTCGGCAAACAGCCGGAAATGAGCATTAAATGCGCCGGCGCCGTCGTGGCAAAGTTGCCTTGCCGAGCAGTCGGCAAACAGCCGGAAATGAGCATTAAATGTGCCGGCACCGCCGTCGAAAAGAGGCCTTGCCGAGCAGTCGGCAACCAGCCGTAAAGGCTCAGTAAATGCGCCGCCGCCGCCGTCGAAAAGAGTTCGGCATAAGGGGTCGGCAGAGGGTCGGAAAGAGAGGCCTTTCTGACTGTTTTGCCGACTCTGACGGTCGGCAACAGTCGGCAAAGGCCATTTTATTTTTTACGATTTTCGACAAAAGGTCGACAACTTTGAATAAGTAGATCGTCATACCTGATGGGACTGGTATGCTACTTTAAGTTAGACAAATTTATTATAGATTCTGGATATTTCGAGAAACAAATAGTCTTTTCTTTTCAGACAAAACTTCTATTTATTTAATGTTGTATTGATATTTTTTCCTATTTTAGATGCGTATATCAATTTGGTAAATTTTGCTAGATTCCATCTTTAACTGCAGTATGAACATAATCTATAAAATACGGATTCTAGAAAAAAATATAAAATATAGTTCTTCGTGAGTATAGAGAATTATTTAGGTAAATCTAGAATAAGAATAAAACGTATAGGCCACAACACTAAACTTTGTCGCTCCTATTCTCCAAATTAAATAGCGTTGTGCTGCAGTTATTGATGAATATTTTCTTATGAAATACGAAGAAAATTATAAAGCGTTTTTTTGAAAATTTCGCTCAAAGAAAAATCATCCTCAAAAGTAAACTACCCTTTGTACATCTTCCATAACAAAGTGAATTACGCCATATGGTTACCAATAAAATGTTTGTATATAAATTAAGAAAATCATACTCCACAAAACAATCAAAAACTCAGCCCAAGAGCAGTCTCTATTCTCTGTGGAAATTCTCATGGAGGTTACTTATGAAACCATAGAAACGTTAATGAAATATTTATTTGTGAAATATAAACATAATTGCATGAGTTATTTTTGAGAAAGTAGGTTGAAGAGAAACTCACTCCAAGAGTGAGCTACCAGTTGTTCGTAAGGAATAATTTACGCAACGTTATAGAATTATTCCTGAAATATTTATTTATTAAATATGAACCAAATCGACTGACAAGAAGAAGGCACACTTTGGTAAGTGAACTTCGGGGCCATTTTTTTTGCAAGGTAGTAGTGCACATTTAAAGAGTTAATACTACAAACTGGGAGAGCGCAATAGGCACAAATAACGGAAAAAACCGTCTTAAAGTTTTCTACTCGACGCATATCGTACGACACGCCAACTTACCAAGTGACGGCGTGGCGGAATGAGAGGAATCAGCGACTCAAGTGCAAAGGGTCCCGGGTTCGATTCCCGTTCGAGTCAAACATTTTTTCTTGTTTTCTGCTTCAAACAATAAAGTAGGCATTTTGTAACTGTTAGTAAAATATTAATTCGCCATTTGTTTATAATGAATAAAACAATAGAAATTTTCAATCACTCGTAAATTCTTTTGATGTTCCATGTTAACTAGGAACAAAATTTAATCTCTTCCGTAAATATTATTGTTACTGCAGTCGTTGTGTAAAAAAATGTTCTTGAAGCTTCGTGTCTACATCTGTTGACAGTATAAGAATTACAAGGGGAATGGGGGGAAATCTACTTTGGTTATAGTAACAT
The DNA here is from genome assembly GCF_964235325.1 of Thermobia domestica. Classification (NCBI taxonomy): domain Eukaryota; kingdom Metazoa; phylum Arthropoda; class Insecta; order Zygentoma; family Lepismatidae; genus Thermobia; species Thermobia domestica. The sequence goes on from NC_137455.1 coordinate 283,281,299, forward strand.
CCAGTATTAGCAAAGGGGATTTCCCTCCTCAACTCCTTTGTAAATCCCACACTGTCAACAGATGTAGACACGAAGCGTCAAGAACATTAATTACACAACGACTGTCGTCAAGGGTGCCGATCATAGGGGTCCGGGGGCCCGTCCACCCCCCAAGCTCATGTGGGCCCCATGTATTTTTATGAATATCTGTTTTCATATGTATTCTTTATTGTTACATGTATTCTTGTATGTGTTGTTTATGAATGGGCCACCCAAATTTACAGAGAAATCGACGCCCTTGACTGTCGTAACCATAATACAACTCGTGATATCAGTATATTTACGGAATAGATTAAATTTTCTTGCTAGTTAACATGGAACATTGAAAGATTTTACAAGTAATTTTAAAACTTCTATTGTTTTATTCATTATAAACATATGGTAAATTAATATTTTATTTATAGTTACAAATGGTTACTTTATTAGTTGAAGCAAAAAACAAAACAAGGATTGACTCGAACGGGAATAGAATCTGGGGCCCTTAGCATATGAGTTACACACTTTACTCACTCTGCCATGCCGTCACTTAATAACTTTGCGCGTCGAACAGTATATGTGGCGAGTAGAAAACTTTTGAAGACGGTTTTTCTCCCTTATTTTTGCCCATTGTGCTCTCCCAGTTTATAATATTAACTCTTTAAATGTGCACTACCTCCTCGCAAAAAATGGCCCCGAAGTTCACTTACCAAAGTCTGCCTTCTCCTTGTGAGTTGTTTTTGAGAAAATCAAAAAAAATCACCGCAAAAATAAAGTACCCCTCGTACATTTTTAGATAAAATTAGTTATTTCATATTGTCATATTATTAATTAAATATTTATTTATGAAATGTGTAAAAGTAACGCATGAGTCGTTTTTAAGAGAACTGTCCAAAAAACTCACTCCTAGAGTAAACTATTCCTTCTCAATTATTTTCCACAGAAATGACATTCTACAGTAGGGGTTGTGATTGAAAAATTGATTTATGGAATATAATCAAAATAATTAAAGCCGTTTTTGAGAAAATCACAAATGTTTATTTTCACCCTTCAGTGATACCCTTATTTATGGGGGTAGGAAGAATTTTAAAAAAATGAATAATCATATAAAAACGTTAAGTTTAAAATTTGGACTCGATACATTGAACTGTGTGGCCTCTAGATGAATGTACATCAGACATACAGACGTCGAAATGTTATTTTTTCTGTTTATATGGGGCATGAAACGTGTAAATCCGCTGAAATCTCGAATTCAATTTTTCACTATCACCATACTTTCTTCTCCCCTTTCGTCGTTCGAAAGTAAAAAAGGATTGTTAGTAGATACCAGGTAGTTACATTACCAAATGGTTGTTTCCAACTAACTTACGATTTTGTGGTCATCAAACTTTCTTATAAAAAAAGTCTCTGGCTAAAAATATGTAAAATGTGTAAAAAAAAATTACCAATACAAGATTAAACAGATATTTTGTCTGTTGGAAAAAAAACTATTTCTTTTTAGAAATCTCCTGAAGTTACAATTTATCTACCTGATTTCAAGGAACATGGAGATCATCATTATCATAGATATTCTGCTATTATTGGCAGGTCATTTTTCGCATCTCAGAACCTTCCATGCTTCACGATCTTCCGCTAAATTTTTCATCTATACGTACAATTTTTCTGTTTTGATACTGTCCATCAACTGTAGCCTCTTTCAACCCTTCTCCCTACTTCCTACCACAATATCCTCTAGCACGTCCCTCAACATTCAGTTCCTTCTTAACCAATGTCCAATCACTTCCTCTTTCCAATTATTTCTAAGATAATTTTTCCTCCACCATTTCTAGCATCCTCTCATTCGTTTTCCGCTTAGCCTAGCTAATATCTCCATTACTCTTCACATTCACATTTTTAGATTCAAATCTTTTTTCATCGTTTTTGGGCAATATGTATGTTTATGCCCCATAAAGTACAATACACGAAACGTAGCATTTTATGAATCTTTTCCTCAACCCTTTACTAAAGGATCCACAAAGTATACTTTTCTTCTTTCTAAATGATTCATTCGCCATTCCTATTATTGCTTTTATTTCTCCTCTTACTTCCATGTTTGACACCAACCGCTTCCTTCCAATCAACATGGCTTTCGTTTTTCTAACATATATTTTCATTTCATATTCTTCACAGCCCTTCCTCTAGTTTTCTAACATCTTTTTTCATTTTCTTTTCAGATTCAGCCACAAATGTCATATCATCTGCAAACCATATACACCTAATTATTCTGCCTTCTATTGAAACTTTAAAAAAAATGAGGTTTATGTATCATATTGTGCGTCAAGATAGGGAACAACGTTCGAAATTAATAACGAATTATTTTGGGCTGAATGTGACGTATCAGCTTTTGCCTTTTTGTCATGTAGCAGATCAATCATTGAAGATGTACCACGTCCTGGAGACTTGAAATCAGCTGTGACACTTGAAATCACCTATAGAGTCCATAATTTGGTTTTAGCCAATAAATGAGTGAAAGTGTGTGAATAAGAAAATTGCACTAGATACGTGTACGTTTACACTCCAGAGCAGACATAAAAACCGAGTCGCTGAGCAAAAATTGGCCGATTCGCGATTTGAACTAGTTTACATTTTGCCGATTCACCAGATTTAGACCTATCTTTCTAGGACTACCATCTATTCTCGAAACTCAAAGCTTTTCTGGCAGGATGAAAATTTGAGTCAAATAAAGGTATGATGCTGGTAGTATACAAGGTATTGAAAATTTCTAAGAAATTCATTTTCTCGGAAGAATCTCGAAACTACAGAAACGTTCAGGCAACTGTGTTGAACTTCGAGGAAACTTCGTCATTTAAGATGTGATACCTCTTATGTCCAATTATTACGATTTTGAGTTTTTGGCATAAATCCAATAAAAAAATCTTAACCCATATTTCTAGCAAACTCTCGTACGTCACAAGACATCGACTGCTGAGAAATAATCGATTATAGTGTTGGTTTATATATCGATTGTTGGAAACTTAAGGTAATACCTCGTATGTCACTGAGTTCAATATATTATGGTAATTGCTGCTGTGATGAGAGCATCTGTGTCACCTTTTAGAAGGTTTGAAATATTAATATTGTGAATAGATATAGTAAATCTTTTGTCTCCTGAAAAATTAACAAATTGGAAATACGAAGTATTACAACTTAAACGACGCTATGTCAAAAAAAAGTACGTTAGAAAAATAATTTTTATATATATATCAAACTATCCTCATAAAGAAAACATTTATTATAATAAAATTAAATAACAAACCATATGGAGGCTTATATTGTAGTTATGATAAATTTGTTTCTGTGTATATTACCAATATTACTTACCAATTATAAACTAACATACAACATTTTACATCATTATATTTTCACAACTTGGACGCCATATTAATAATAAAATACACAATTGTTAGGCCTATGCCCCTTTATACTTCCAGACAGAAACTACACTGAAAGTCGATATCCTATACTGACATTCAGCAGTTAAATTTGTCGTGGTCCATTCACCATCCACGGACGGTATAAATTGCATATACCTCTTGTTTCTTCATAATGGCTACTGTTTCCTTGATACCAGTAATACATTTTACATATTCATGTATTTAGAGTAGCCTATTTGATTATTATGCAGAATATATATATATATATATATATATATATATATATATATATATATATATATATATATAACTACATGAACTCATTCGCTGACATAAAATAACATGTACTTCCGGTTGACGTAAGAAGTTAAAATTTGGCATGATTGTAGCTTTTTAGGACTAACCCACAGGAAAATTGAAGAAAATTGAATTTTTTTAATTTTAGAGGCTCTAAAGGGGGGCGGATGAAGAAATTCTCCATCTTATTTATATGGGCCATTTTTTAATCTATAATCTCGTGTTTTTAGGTACTTCGAATAAAAACTTGAAATGCGGTATGCTTGTATGTTTTCCATAGGATTATTTAAGAAAATCACTGAAAATAAGTTTCCTTACTTTAGAAATACCAAAACCTTTCCCCATGTTATTTATGTAGCACACTTTCTATACTCCACTTATTAGACACTATAAATTATTGGGCAATTTCTGTAGGGCTACAATGATTAAATTTGGCAAGATTGTAGCTTTCCGGGACTGACTCACAAGAAAATTACCAAAAGTGAATATTTTTAGATTTTAGGGAGTCTAAAGGAGGATGAAAAAATTCCCCATGCTGTTTAAATGGACCTTCTTTGGGACGTATAATCTCATGTTTTAAGTACCTAGAATCGGAATAAAAACTTGGAATTCGATATGCTTGTACGTTTTCTATAGGATTATTTCACAAAACGGAGATGAAGAAATAAACGAAGATGAAGAAATTAGCCGTTATTTAAATGGGCCATTTCTTTCACTTATAAGCTCATGTTTTATGTACTTAGAATTAGAATAAAAATTTGAAATTCGGTTTGCTTGTTCGTTTTCATTAGCGTTACCTAAATAAATTACCAAAAGTAAAAATTTCCAAATTTCGTGGGGTTTTACGAGCAATTGAAAAATCTTCCTCATGTTATTTAAATGGCACATCTACAATATTGTTAATTCCCTCAATTATTGTTATCTTACGTTATAATTATGGCAGTTACTGTTAATTGTGTAATTTTATTTAATGATATTTGTTTTAAACGGTTGTTATATGCAATATTTATGGTGTGACTTCATACCAAATCAGTACAACTAATTGAAATCGTTCAAATGTGTTTTTTTAAGCAGTTTTAAGAATTTGATTTCTTCTTTTTGCATGTTGTTGATATCTTAATTTGTTCTATTATGTCGATTGGAAGTTGTTAGTTGTCGAAGAAGTAATATTTCAAACAGTTTATGTCGTTTGACAAGTAATCCATAAATCTATTTTAGCCTTAACAATTATTGTTTGTTTAAATCTTAACGAATAATCTCCAGCTTTGCATTGATGAACACATAACTAAGTTTTATGTGCATAATGTGGGCCGAGATGGGGCTTGTTTCTTCCGGGAGCATTGTTCGGTACTAATCAGTACGCGAAGAACGTACGGAGAGATGTGGTTCAATACATAATGGAACACTACGCTTTCTATAGTCCTTTCATCTTGCACCATGGTACAGGAGAAATAATGACAGTAGATGCGTATCAGGTACACATCCTTTTGCCTTATACGATGTACTTATGTCGAGTTCATGGCTGTTACTGTTCTCTTTGAGTGACTATCGTCATAAATACTGTGATGAAGACAAGTAAGTGGGATATGATTATCGCATTGTTCACTGGACCGCACGAGAGTGGCCATTTCAGTCTCTTGAGGCCAGTTACGGCACCACTACCTTTGCCAGCTCTTCCGTATGTTACACCACTTCAAACTAAATTATGTGCCGGTGCTGTGTCATCAGTTATAGCTCAGAATACGTGATAAATAAATGCAACCAAATGGGGATGGAACTGATGCACAACACGGTACTTAACCGTAAAATTGTGGTTGAATTTAAATAAAATTCAAATATTTCTAATTTAGAAAATGACTAGTTGGGGGAAAGGGTGAGAGAAAGGTTGTAATTAAAGAATAGGAATGAGCACTAGCCTGATTGATCCATCAAGACTGGCGTCGTCCTGGTCATCTGGCACGATGAAAGGTTTGCCGCGAAGGAACCTGGATCTTCTGGTAACAGCCAACAACTGGAATTCAATCCTGCTGGACTGCTAGGGGCGTCGAACTCTCTCCGTGATGCGTCTCTATGATGTCCTTTTACATTCCCATTCTACTAATCGTAACTAACAAATGTATCTGCGGCGATGAACCGGCAGAATGGTATTCTTTGACTTGGAGTTGGTGGTCCTCCAATGGTGGGATCCGCTTCTCTCCGATAATCCTGCACCTGTCCCAATCGCGTGTCGAATACCCCTTGTTGTTCTGTTCCTCGTGGTTTTGATCAATTCAAGAATGATGACCTAATCGGGAAGTATCAGGCTGTGCTCGAAGGTATGCGGAAAGGAAAGAAGGAAGCTAGTCGAAGTTTATTTAACAAATGTGCATTTACAACATGTGTCTGAGAATGTACACTTCTAGTCAAAGTTTTCTTTCATAAGTTTTCAAAAGTTCATGCTTCTTTATATCAAATACACATTCACTTCATTTCCAATAGACAGATACTTCACACCCCCTCCTCGAAATCAAATTACACGAAAATTTTAATTTTCCGTAGTAGAAAAAGAAAGAATAAAAATATTGAAGAAAGTCCAAAAAAAATTGTTCGTTAAAGGTAAGAGAGTTCTTTCTGTAACAAATGTATGTTTTGAATTAATCCTTGACCACAAACTGCAAAATGCTGAGTGTGCGTTCCTGAAACAATTCATATAGTTTACTAGGTAACCTGAAGATATGGCGACAGCGTCTCTGGGAAGATGGAAAATAAGAAAAAGAAAAATAAACATTATTGCTTGCATAATATCATTGTGAGTGACGTGTGTTAGTTTGGAGTTCCGTTAGTGCTCAGGGAAGGGAAATGAAAGGTAGGAATAATACTAAATTTAATTATCACTTACACAGATTATCAAAACTTAGATACGTATAATAAAAAAATCATAATCAAATAAATAAATATTTCATAAATATAGTTTAATCTAATGTAGACCTCTCTCTATATATATGTTCCTCTAATGCAGAAAATAACATCAATATCACACGTGACTAATACGCGAAGAGAAAAAAAAAGGTGTAATACTATCTAGCTAACCAAAGATAGTAAAGTTAGACTGCACAAGAAGGGTACTGATTTCAGTTTGAGAAAAATGAGCTTTAAGTTATTTAAGCTTAAAGCGTCCGTAGATTGGAAAAGAATTCCAAGATATGGTTATAGCCCCATATACTGGCTGTAATCAAACTATATGAAATCAGCACGACAGAACTATTCACCACATATAACCTACAACCCTAACTAACATATAAATTCTTCTTATCTTCATCTTCTTTCTTCTTGAATCTTGTCCTCTTCTGGCATCGAATGCTGAACATCAATCATGGCACCGAATCTTAGACATCTGAAGGGATGGAGCATGGTTCTTGCGATCTTGATTTCAATCTTCTTACATCTTCTTAATATATCCATCGAAATATCTATCCATATACGTGTCGTTGATTTTCTTCATTCTTCACATACTCACATTTGAAAAAAAAATAAAAGTAAGAAACTTCTGTAGTGATACGCTGTCCAACCAAATGAAATGGTACAATTCTTGAAGATACTAACATGTTCCAAAATTCGAAGTATTCCAAGTTTCAAAGTGTTCTAAGTTTTCGAAGTTTTCCAAATTTTCGAAGTGTTCCACCGGTGGATTTGGATGCACAATTCAAAACCAAGATAAACTAACTTCTAAGCGTGGCCAGTGCTAAAAGAGAGTTCATCATCCATCTACAAGGTGTTCCTATCCACAATCCAATCTTCAAGAAAAGTAATCCACATACAAGTTACGTGCGGACAGACGGACTGACAGATTCTTCATCAATGGGAAAATATATGGGGAGTAATCGCTGATAAATGTCCCAATTCTCTCTATCATAAACACAAAATACGACACGGTTTACGTCACCAAGATGTTCTTCTAAAAATATTCTTGTTGTAGCCAAGGCAATTTTGGCAGCTTCTAACTTCGGAAATTTAAATGCTCCAGTCGAAATGTTAGGTAGTACAATTGTAGAAAGATCATTCTCCAACATCACTTTAAAACAATTTTTGTACGTCTCTCGTAAAATCTTCTTGTCTGAATTCCGTGGTCCACATGTCATTAATTACATAATTAGCTGGTAGACGATAACCATTGGCAATTTTCGCTTCTCCTGGCTTCAATGATGATATGGTCAAACATTCTTCTAAAAATTCAGATCCAGCTGCGTCTTGAATGGCTTTATCTGCACCACCTAAAGGAGTTAAAGTTTCATTCGTTGGATTTACTAAGGCATCTGCTTTTATATCCACTATGTTACCTTTATAAATACTAATCTTCTGATTGATGTCAGTATTACAAGCAAATTTTGGTTTTTCTTCTGTAGAATTCTTCCCTATAGTTGCCCACGTTGGTAGATTTTCGGCAATTACAACATCCTTAATATGAAGAGAAGGGATGAAAATTTCTTCTTCCAAACATTGTTTCCTGGGGTTGAAGATCTCTTCAGTTGGTGGTCCTTGATGGTCTTCGCATCTCGTCTTCTTCTTTTTCATCGTATGGTCTTCCGTGCAGACGTTGATAGGCATCTCTTCGTCAGAGTCTTCAAGGTGGTCTTCCTCTTCCGGGTTTTCCTTCTCATAAAACTTCTTCAATCTCTGGACTGCTATGCTGTCTATCTTGTAAGATCCTCGGGCGGTCTTGTACTTAACAAAATACGAATTTGGATTTTCTACACGTTCAATTATGCCTGGACCAATAAACTTTCCGCTAAATGCTTTGGCGTGACCTTTTTTTCTTGTGGTGTCTAAAATCCAAACTTTTTCTCCTTCTTTAAAAGTAGGTTTCGTATGTCTCTTGTCAAAAAATTTTGTCGCCGTTTTATGACGTTTGTAAAGATTTTCTTGCGCTTTATCTCTAATCTCTTGTAATTGCTGTAAACGAATGGCATTATCCTCGTATTGACACGGGGTATTTAAAATTGCCTGATGAAGTAACCTAGGTTTGAAGCCAAAAAGACATTCAAATGGTGAAATTTGAGACGATAAATTCTTGGTGACGTTAAGCGAAAAAACTATAGGTTGTAATAAGTCAATCCATTCTCCTAAATCTTTGTCACATAAAGCTGATTTCAATCGTTGTTCTATCTTCCTAATACTAACTTCACAAACACCATTACTATAATGCCCATGTACATTTACAAAACGCATATTAGCACCAATCATAGCACATAATTCTTTAAAAGTCCACTAGTGAAAGCACTGCCTTTATCTAAGACAATTTCATAGAAAATTCCAAACTTTAAAATTACTTTGTGATAAAGAAATGAAGCCAAAGTACTTGCTGTAACATCAGGAAGGGAATCTGCAATTATGTATCTAGTACAACTGTCTACTACAACTATCATATATTTATGATTTAACATATTATTGGGGGAATAATTCCCAGCTACATCTATGTGGATGCGATAGAAGGGGGGAACGGAGGGATAAGTAAGCAATGTACCATACGGAGAACCAATTTTCGATTTCGATACTTGACGTATCGTACATTCTTTACATTTCTGATATATATATATTTCTTCATGTTGGGAAAATACACTGTTTTTACTAACATATCATAGGTTTTAGAATAACCAAAATGAGATGATCCCAATGCAGACGTATGACAAGCATTAAAAACTTTATAACGCAAAGAAGTGGGAACTGCAACTAAAAATTTTATACCTTGAGAAGTTTTCTGCTTTCTATACAAAATTCCATCTTTAATAGTAAAATATAATGCTTGACGTTCTATTTTAGGATTTCTATTTTCTTTCTGTTCCAACCAAGAAAAAATATCTTTAAAAAACGGATCTTTACGCTGTTCTGTTGCCAGATTTGGCTCATTCAAAATTGAAAATGAATTTGTGGTCTGAGTAAACAAAATTTTCGAATCTTCTTGATTCTTTTTCTCGTCTTCCAAATCTCTAGGGGGGTTAGAAAAACGTGAGATGGCGTCTGCCTCTACGTTACTGGAGCCACTGATATGTGAAATAGTGAAATTATACGATTCGATTTCATTCAACCATCTAGAAATCTTACTTACATTCTTTGTTTGCTTCAAATAAATTAAACTATGACAATCTGTCTTCAAATAAAAATGACGACCCAAAAGAAAATACCTAAATGAACGTAATGAGTACAATAATGCTAGTAATTCAAGCTGATATGGGTGTAATTTTCTCTCGCTAGGAGACGTTGCACGACTACAATAACTAATGGGAACTAGATTTGTGTCGTCAGGTGAATTTTGAGGTTGTTTGATTAGTCCAAAAAGAGCGAGTTTGCTGGCATCAAAATAGAGATACAGAGGATAATCAGGCTTGTATCTCATGAGACAAGGTGCTGAAATGATGGCTTGTTTGATATTATTGAATGCTGTCTCCTGTGCGTCCTTCCAACGAAAAGGAGCGTCTTTTTTCAACAAAGAAAGTAACGCTTCTGCTAATTGACTGAAATTAGGTAAATACGAACGAACAAAAGAAGCCAATCCTAAAAAAACTTTTGACCTGTTTCTTTGTTTTGGGACGTTGATAGTTGGAGATTGAGTTAATTATTCGTTTCGAAATAGACAAACCATCTTTACTAACAGTGTGACCTAAAACATCTAATGAAAAATATCCCAATTTTGTTTTTTCTGGGGAAAGCTTTAAACCAATTTCTTTTATTCTTTGAAGCAACATACGAGTTAACTGCACGATTTCATCAAAACTATCACTAGACCAAAAATAATCGTCAACATAGGCAAATATTTTATCTTGTGGAAGACCTTCTAAGGTGAGTTTCACTAATCTGTTCATACCGCTAGTAGATGTCTTGACACCCTGAGGCAAAAAATTATAATGGTATGATCCCACGCCTGGAATCGAAAAAGTTGTAATAGGTTTAGATTCTTCAGTGAGGGGAATATTAAAGAAAGCTCCAAAAACGTCACTAGAACATAGATATTTGCGTCCTGCCAAATTAGTCAAAATATCCTGGATAGGAGGAACCGGAAAACTGTCAGGAACCATTTTTTTGTTCAAAAATCTCCCGTCTTGTATAAATCTATACTGTCCATTCTTCTTTTTAACAAGCATTACCAGAGAATTATACGGACTAATACTAGGTTCAATGATCTTACTTTTCAATAAAATATCTACTTGTTTTTTGATCTCATCCCGTAGATGAAATGGTATCGAAAATTGGGGTCGATTTACTGGGATATTGTCTACTAATTCAATTTTATGCTTATATCCTTTAGCACAACCATAATCAAATTCATTCCAAGAAAAACTAGAATAAAATTCCCCTACTAAATCATATAATTGCTGTTTTTGATGTGGCAACAATTCAGGGTTAACATTTACTCTATATTTATCATAACCTTCAGGAAAAGATTTCGTATCTACTGCATTAACTTGATGAACCTTATTATTAGTGATATTTTGTTTCTTGAAGTTGGTATTACTGATAACATTTTCGGCAGAACCCAAAACAACATCTTTTTTCAAGTAGAGTTTACTTTTGGTAGGATTAATCACAGATATTACCGGATGAATTTCGTCTACAACTGATTTACGCACAAAAATTTCTGCCTGCGTATCTATTAACTCATTGGGAACTAATAAATTGCGAGTTCCTGCAAGATCATTTACTTTTTTAATGTAACTTGAACACTTGAATTAGGAGGCAAAACAACAGAGCGAGCCACTAAAAATTGAGATTTATATAATTTCGCTATGTGGTTAGAAATTTCTTCAAAAGATACGTATGGCGGCAATTCAATTCTTGGAGGAATACCAAATTTAACAAAACTAAAAGAATTCTTATTGTGATCAACCATTGCAAGATGATTTTTCAAAAAATCTTGGCCAATTATGCTATTATACGGAAAATTATTATACACTCGAAAAGGATGCGTAAAATACTGTCCTCCTAATTTAAATTTTACTAAAGCGATTTGATCACTTCCTTGAGAATTTCCTGTGACGCCACGAATAAAAGTAGTTCCTTTGAGTATTTTATGCTTATTACTCAAACTATTACCAGAAATTAAGCTAACAGTGCTGCCTGAATCCAATAGAAATAAATGCGGCTTATTATCAATATATGCTTTAACATGAGGCAAATCAGCTTCATATTGAATAGGAACATAATATCGCTTACTATTTCTAACATTATTACACATATTATTGTCTACTTTATTCCTATTGTTCGATTTAACATTCTCATTTACATTGACAGAAGCAGGAGGCAACGAATGGAAGGATGGAGAGGATGCATGAATGCGATTTCTTCGCTCCAAACGCGAATGCTCATAAGATTGTATACACACAGATTTTCCTTTGTGTGCGTGAGAAACTTTTGCGAGCGCAGTTCGTTGCACAAGATCTTGTAACTGGACTTTGATACCGTCCAACTGAGCTATCAATGTATTTTTTTCAGGCTGACTTACAATTTCATTTTCGTTCTGAATATTAACATCTAAAGTATTTTCTTTTTGCTGTATAGCATTATTACTAACAGGATGTATATTGTATTCGTTTGTTATTGCCAAGGACTTCGATTGCTGACTACGCATGCTGACAAGAAAATTAACTCTTTCCTCTAGACCTAAGGACTTTGCTAACTCAATAACAGTCTTATACGATTTTCTTACAACTACAGAATAAAACGAAGGCAATAACCCATCGATTATCAAGTTAATTTGTTCGGTCACTGGCATCTTCGGATCGTACTCGAGTATTAATTTCCATTTATGAAAAATGTAATCTAAAACAGATTCAGAATCTAACTGCTCCCTATTTCTCATTTCTTGCTCTAAAACTTGCGAAACTATATTATCTTCATAAGCCTCTATTAATTTCTTCTTAATCTGTACATACATGAGATTATCATATTCTGCGGTTGATTGTAAAGCTAGCAGATAAGCACGAGCCCCATTTTCTAAACAATACGGCAACAAATGACGTTTCTGTACATTACGTAGGTTATGAAGCACAGAAAAATCCTCAAAATGACTAAAAAATGATTGAACTAACTCGTTCAATTTGCCGGAAAATTTGGGGGGTTCTACTAAACGATCTATAGCAGGAGACATAACACTAGTATTCTCCGTTATATCTATTTTCAAAATCACACTTATAATAAATATCTTACACTACTATGTATATATATCCAACACCACAAAGAAAACCAAAATATAATAACTTGGCAAAATTTTCTCTTCTCACCCACTTATCATTCGATTAAGAAACAAAAAAAATTACTCTAACAGAGCAAATGAATAAAGTAGAGAGGGTGGGCGGGTGGGTTAAAAATAATTCTACTCAATTTCTCTAGACAAACTATAAATTACACAGTACAAATTACTCAAAATTTGGGATCTTAAAGCATCTACCGAAAATTTAGAATCGTAATTTATCGAAATTTTAGGATCGTAACAAAGGCGTAAGCCTCACAACATCTCCATCATGTGCCGGTGCTGTGTCATCAGTTATAGCTCAGAATACGTGATAAATAAATGCAACCAAATGGGGATGGAACTGATGCACAACACGGTACTTAACCGTAAAATTGTGGTTGAATTTAAATAAAATTCAAATATTTCTAATTTAGAAAATGACTAGTTGGGGGAAAGGGTGAGAGAAAGGTTGTAATTAAAGAATAGGAATGAGCACTAGCCTGATTGATCCATCAAGACTGGCGTCGTCCTGGTCATCTGGCACGATGAAAGGTTTGCCGCGAAGGAACCTGGATCTTCTGGTAACAGCCAACAACTGGAATTCAATCCTGCTGGACTGCTAGGGGCGTCGAACTCTCTCCGTGATGCGTCTCTATGATGTCCTTTTACATTCCCATTCTACTAATCGTAACTAACAAATGTATCTGCGGCGATGAACCGGCAGAATGGTATTCTTTGACTTGGAGTCGGTGGTCCTCCAATGGTGGGATCCGCTTCTCTCCGATGATCCTGCACCTGTCCCAATCGCGTGTCGAATACCCCTTGTTGTTCTGTTCCTCGTGGTTTTGATCAATTCAAGAATGATGACCTAATCGGGAAGTATCAGGCTGTGCTCGAAGGTATGCGGAAAGGAAAGAAGGAAGCTAGTCGAAGTTTATTTAACAAATGTGCATTTACAACATGTGTCTGAGAATGTACACTTCTAGTCAAAGTTTTCTTTCATAAGTTTTCAAAAGTTCATGCTTCTTTATATCAAATACACATTCACTTCATTTCCAATAGACAGATACTTCACAATTAGTTGCTGAACCCCCTCTACATATTGAACACTTCTATTTCTAAATTTGGGACACCGAAAAACAAGGAGTGAGGCCATCCACCAGAAGGCAACTCCATACCTACTGAACTACCTGTTGCTGACACTGACTTTAACTACTGTGTTCCATTAACTCCACACTTACCTTCTGATGTGCTCAAAAAGCCTGATAGTCCAAGAAAAAAAGCAGTAAGTTGTCCAAAGAATAAGAATTTTAATATATTGAAACGGGTTACTATGGAACTTGAGAATTCTTATTCCCAAAATAATATAGTTTTGAATTCTGTAAACTCCGAAGAATGTAAACTCCTAGAGGAACAAATACAGCTGCCATCTTACGTACGGAAAGAAAACAATACAATTTCCGCCAAATTATTATTTGAAAAGTCGGCGCTAGAAAATCGCACACAGTTGATGTCTTTCATTCATTATACCCTTTCCTTTATCCACGCAGTACTCCTGGCTGATATATCGGACTGTAGGATAAAAAGGGTAAAAGCTGTCGCAAGTTAAATACTACCGACGCTTGTCAGAACCAAGATTTTCTATGCCATTATTGTTGGAGAAGTGGCTCGTACATACAGTATCTGCAGCCGCGTGGAAAAGGAGAGTCTAAGATTTATTTCTGATATGCAGAGTAAATACGACACTACGAGTATACGTTATGCTCCTTTGCACGAACTACAGACTTCAATCTTAAGAAATAAACACGAAGGCAATACGCACGCTCTATATTGACTGATGAAACTATTCAAGGGGAGGCCGTATTAATTTTCCAAATACTTACACACGTAGCCCAAGATATATGAAGACTAAATATTGCAATATTTTGTGTAGGTAGAGTCAATAATGATCCGATAATCTAGCCCTTCGCCGATTTATTTATAAAAATACAATAGTCTTTGCGTTTTGGGTGAAGGTAGTGACGTTTCATACGGGAACCCCTTCGCTCATGGGAGCTACCGGGGTGTCTTGTAGCTTCCGGCCTAGGTGAACTCCTCGGCTCATGGCAGCCTCGTGAGGTATGATTTGTGTTGAGGAATCTCTTCGCTTCAGAGCAGCCTCCAGGGTTATTAGGATAGGTAGAGGCCCTTAGTGCAGTTGGACCTCCAGAGCTGTTGTGGGTTAGCGATCAGTGGTCAACTGATGCCTCTTCCTCTGTGGCTTCTCTTTTATATGCCCTCTTCATGTGGCTCGTCCTCTTTCGGTTCCCATCGTGTTTATCTTGGTGTCTTCCTATTCAGTGTATCATCTGCTTGTTTATAAATGTTAGCACGTGTCGTCCATAAACATGTGCTCATGTTGTGATGTGGGACCCTTACAATAAATGGATGGAATGAATATTGTATCGAGGTTAGGGAGTCAGTCATATTTTCTTACCATGACATGTAATTCGAAATGGTTGGAATTTGTCGTGTCCATTCCTCCCGGAATTAAAGCTTCCACCACTTTGGTATTGCGCGTGTTCCAGTTAAAACTTTCCAAACTGCTTCGTGATCTGCGCATTGGTCATTTTTTTAAAAAGGGTTATTTACTCTAGGTGGTGAAGTACTAGAAGTATGGCTTACCTCACTTACATATGTGTTTTACAGTTGAGGGGAAAAGTCCAAGACAAAACACTTGAATTGATCAAGTTGCGCAAGCATTCCTTCACCGAACGAGGCAGGCAGAAAATTGAGGGAACTTGTATTGAATCACATGGTGCAGGGCCGTTGTGGACCTCCTAGTCGCACAGATCTTCCATGCTGGGACTGTAGGAAGAAAAACTGTACGAAACATTTCTCTAAGCCTCATACTGAAGTAACACATGTAGATGAGAGAGAGTTGTGCACTACAGGAGAGATAGTGCTAACATTGGTAAAATCATCTTCGATCAAAAGTCTGTGCAACTTAATGACTCTTGGATCGTATCTTATACTGCTTCTCTTCTACTAAAGTACGATTACTACACAAACCTTGAAATTGCTTCCACTCGTAAGATCGTGAAGTATTTATTAATATACTTAACCAAGAGACCGAACGAGGCTCGCATTGCTGTTGCCCCGGAGGAACAGTTGAACGATGAAGTAGAACTCTATGCTACAAAACGCTATATTGGAGCTTGTGAAGCTGCCTTGCATACTGTATATTGGAATTTGAGATGACTGACCGTGAGCCTAACGTCATTCAGCTTGCTGTGCATCTGCAGGGCTACCAGTTTGTTGTTTTCCGACGCGCCACGAAGCCAATGCTATTAGCACAGCATGTTCTAGTCTTATTTTGTACTTCTCTCGACCAACGTCAGCTGAATTCGACAATCTCACTTATTTAAACTTCTTTGAACGGCACGTCGTGCATTCAAAACGATCAGCCTCCTGTAGTGTTCCAATGCTTCCCCACCCTGATAGAGTACATTTCATCACCAAGAGGCAGCGTGGAGAGATGGTGGCGAGGACGATTAGGGTAGCCCCTAACAGAGGATAACAGTTCTACTTACGCATGCTCTTGAACAACTTTCCTTGTTGGGGCTACTGCGACCTCATATCTCTAAAATGTGAAGGTTATACTACCTTACAGGGTGCTTCACGAGCTTTTGGATTGATGGATGATGAGCAGTGGTACGAAAGAACATTAGAAGAGGCTTCATAGATCATAACTGGCATCCGACTAAAAAGGTTCTTCATTCTTCTCGTTGCTGGGGAAAGAGTCGCAGACTTGAACAATTTTAAAATCTGTTCACAGAAGATGTGTTAGAAATGTATTTTAATAAATTTGACCGAGCATACACAGTAGCACCGTGTGAAATCGACAGAAGCCTTTGATGACGTTGATCTCATTTTTCTTAACATGGCATTCCTGATGTAGAAGAACAGTTAACCGAACTTGGTCGACAGATGGTGCAATATTCTATAAGTCAACTAACTTTTATCGAAGAATGGCTCCCTAAACTCACTCAAGACCAGAAAGATGTACTTGAATATATCACATATTTCCTGGAAAATTCCGAAACCAGTGAGTCTTCAAAGCTATTATTATCGACGACTCTGCTGGATCAGGAAAGTCTGTACTTCTTATTGTTCTTACTACGAAGCTGCGTCTAAGTCGTCACATAGTTTTTTGTACTGCAAATTCAAAAATCGCTGCTCAAAACTATGAAGGTTGCACGACAGCATACAGTACGTTTAAGCTGCGCTTAGAGTTAAGTAATGACATGGAAGTTTGGGGAATCGCAGGAAGGAGACAGTAAGCAGAATTGATCATAGATACATAAGTTAAAATCTACAGCGAGGCGCCAATGGCACATCCGTTAATCCATATACTCGAAAGATCATTGCGAGACTTTATGAGAACAAACTTACCACATGGTGAAAAACTTCTGATTTTTGCAGGAGATTTTCAACACACCCCTTCAGTTGTTACCACTGATCGTACCAATCTTGAAGCAATTCAGGCTTCTGTTTGCTGCTGTCCTACATGACAGTCAGTGAAACAGATCAGACTCAAACAAAATCTCAGAATAAAGAATGATTGTTCATTTACTTACTTTCTCTTGGATGTTTCTGACGGTACACTACCTCCAATAAATTTCGGTGAAGGTCGAGATGCAGCTGAACTGGTACCATTGCCGAAGATTTAATACTTCACTGACGTTTCTCTTTTCATTGAAACAATCTTCCCCAAAAATTGTTGTATGATTCTGACACTTACGCAAAGAGAGCAATTCTTTTCGTAAACAGTGAGAACTCAGTAAATACTGTCATCTTTAAAATCTTACCTGGTGATTCATCTCACTTGTTGAGTGTGAATTACGTGGGAGATAGCCGCGTCCATGACTTCTTTCTTACTCCAGAAACTTCGCTAACATCCATGCTAAAGGAGTTCCAAACCACAACCTAGAACTTAGAAAAGATGCAGTTTGCAGAATATTGAAGGAACCCCTTTTGTGAAGAATGTCGCATACCCACAGCTTCTACGATAGTTGCTTCTCGTGAGTGCTAGTTTGCTATGGACCTCAGCAAAGAACAATGGCATCGGACTTTGATTTTGAAATATGATAAATGTCTACCAAAACACAAATACTGTTTTAGCTACACTTGGTAATAAGATAGGAACTCGCCTAAACAAAAATCTCTTCAAACTTTTATTTGGGAGAAAGCTTGGTGCTTGTCTAAATAAAACTTGTGTTAAACTTGACTTGTGGCAATATGATAGGTACCTGCGCAGACACAAATACCACTTAAGTTCTATTTTGTAGTATACAGAAGATATGACCAAGCAAAAGCCAACATTAAAAGAGGATTTGCCTATAGCAGAATATCCTGCGTGTGATGTGGAAATACTACAAAGTTACAAGAAATAGAATAAAACTTTGTCTTGGCGGTATGCAAGAAGTCTGGTCGAACAAAAACGTCGAATTTCTTTTTTGAAAACTAGAAATAACAAATAAACAGTAACCTCTGAAAATGAGAATCCAACATCTTCATTATATGATAAGTTCATACATTGTGAATGACAAAACCAAGGCTATTGTAGAAATAAATTGCGATTGATTAAGCATAGTATTAACAAGGAAAGAGTGCATGCATCTATACGTATTGGCTTTGGTGATGGCTACTTCATAGCGCTCGAAAATAAGTCTGAGCAGTGCGTAGTTCGTTGACGAATAATTTAATGTTTAGTCTCATTACTAGCAATGATCTACAGAGAAGTATCCTTCTATAAATCAGGTTTGTTAGTTTTATTTTTATTTATGTATTACCAACAATCAAATGATTAAGCAAGTTCCACTGAGTACACTTGCGAAGGGATTTGTGTCATTGGATTAACCTTTTGCTGATCAGTCGAAGGTCCCCATTCGATACTTCACTTGACAAAGATAATAGATCCATAACGATTAGTCACATTACACTGTTTTAGTCTCATTTCCATAAATCACTCAAAAATATCCTGAGATGTCAAAAAATAAATCTTAAGAGATTAGAACTTCTATAATATTTACTGCTCTCTTTTCTAAATCCTCATGTTCAGAAGACTTTTAATCCCAGATTAGAAGTACAAACTATAGTCAATAAGAATTCCTAAGTTATAAACAAAAAGTAAATGCAGTTAAACAATTCAAACCAGTTGTTTTAAACGTAGGATATATTTGATAAACAAAGATTTGAAACTAGAAACAGAAAATTGTAAATAAATGGTCTCAGAATTCATCAATCCGAACGATAAGCAAAGCTGAATTTTTCTCGAGCAATCAAGCTGATATTCCATTTCAAATCAAATAGTCACATTTATATCGTCTTCTTTGAATGTGTATAACTCCTCATCTGCTTTGCCTTTTAGCCTCTCGAGTGAAGCATAAAACCATTCTGATGTCACAAAATAAGGAACATGTGATGCAGATATTTTAGGTTTCTTGCTAATAGACTTCTCATTGACAACCTAAAATAGACAAAGGCTTCAGACAGGAAAAAGGTTTAAATACTCAGATGAATTACTAAGTTTATATTTGTATTTTAATAACCAATCAAACGTCAATGTTATGGAAAAGTATGTAGTTAAATTAAAAAGAACCAAACTCTGTATAACTACACATTTAGCGCCCGAAAAGGGACTGAACAAATCACGTTATATGTTTAAGGAAAAAATGTACATGACTTTTACATATAATAATCGATAAATCTCATTAAGCTGAACAAAATGATATAGATGACTGTAGATCCTCATGGAAAAATTTTGAGAAAGTCGATCAAAACTAATTTTGTTTTGTAAACCCACAAATTGGTGCTGTATGATAACCACACATTTATTAACACTAAAATGAAACGGAAATGTACGCTAATCAAATATTTCCTGTGGTACTAGCAATACTACAGTATACAGTGAGTAATTAGTGGTATATCAAAAGCATTACCAACCCTTAAACTTTAATGTATGCGTAACTAAAGATTGTTTTCCAAAGAGGAGACATGTATCAATCAATAGATCATACTAACTAAAAAATGTGACATGCTTGAAAGTAAGATGCCATGTGTAGTTCCCGAGAAATCGAGAAAAACTATCTTTTATGTTAAAAAGTATGTCGTTTGGTGATAATGTGATGCAGTTGGTAGTTTTTATGCTGTTGGAATAGATTATTTATTTATTTACTATAATATTTAAGTATAGACTATTAAGTACCTGTTAGTATCCATTTTTGTTTCATATCTCCTAACAGTGGTGTATGTAAACAAATTTTGATACAATATGTTCGTATCTTAAATATCGCAACAGATCTATTACATAGAAAATATTGTGTGATTATAATAAATAGTAACAAAAGCATAAAAATAGGTAGTAGGTCTCTTATTTATGGTAAGGAAACTCATTCATTTAAATATTATATCAAATAAAAGCAATATTTTACGAAATATTGTTTCAAGTTTTATTAGAAGATATTTATTTTCTTGTGTTCCTCTATATATTTCATCCATTTTTCCGTTTTGTTGTATTCTGTGTTAATGTTAAAATATTTGGTTTATTTATGATATTGTAATATTTCTTTAGAGCAAATTATATTGTTTTCATAAATTGTGACATTGCCTACTAATGATTTGCACTTAAATATTTCTTTGTTATTTTTTTTAAATATTACTCGATATTTTTGTAAAGCAGACTGATCTTAGACATATGATTACGGGATTTTACTTCAGTTCCTGTATTACGCCGTTTATTTATTTGTAAGATATACATTTCACAGATTGTTAGTGTTGTAGCTTAATAATTCTGAACTTCCTACTTCAAGATAAGATTGATTTTATTCATATCTATCAATTTAGCTTTTTATAAACTTAAATGTAATTTAACTACTAGCTGATCTTTTAATAAAATATTAATAACGTGTCACAGTTTTGCCAACTATCTACCTTATGAAACCAAAGTAGATAATTGTAAGAACTGTTACACGTTATTAATGTTTTATTGAAAGTATTGTTTTGCTCAGTGAGTAGTTTAACCCCCCTGGTCACACTTATCTTTTGTGACACGGAAGTCACACTGGGGTACAATGGATCCCAGAAACATTTTTGACATTTAAAGTTTTAAATATCGTTTTGGCATTTTTTGTTTTTACTATTCTGTGATACACGCAGCGTACCAGCCATAACAACAGGTAGTGTTGCTAATTGAATTTACATGGATGAGAAAGATTTCAAAAACAGCAGGGAAAAGGCTGAAGTAAAATAATTTCTCTGGGGCCTGTCAGACCCCAATTTGGCCACGGAGGGTTAAATTAAATTTGAGATATATCTAAAAATGTGACCTTAAAACCACTAACGCTTATCTAGTGATTTTAATAACGGATGTTGATTAGTATACGTCCATATTTTTCCTGAAACTTGTATTTTCCGGTACATATGAACCCTGAAATTAAATTCTCAAATTTGAATCAAGGCATTCGTCGTTGTGCTTATTTTTGACTTCGCAGTTGGATTCAATATTCAACAATTTGTCTATACCTGGGTAGATCTCTATTGATATCTATGTTAATTTGTGAATACTGAATATCTTTCCTTCTATTACCACAAGACAGATCATCTTTATATTTTGTATTGGAAGGAAATTTAGAATCAATTTGAGTTTTCTTTCAAAATGCTATGAATTTTAAAGGAAACTTAATGTAGGTTAATTGAAACAAATTATTAACTTAGACCGTTGTATTTTCTGAGTTCGATTCTATTTAAAGAATAGCCATAACACTTTTCAATTGCATATCTTAATGTTTAAAATGATGATGGCGTAATTTTTGGTAAGTTAGATGCATAATTTGATTAGTATGATTTTTATTATATATTAGCACTTATGATTAGAGGTTAGCAAACATACAAGCAACTAAGTTAAATTATTCAACGTTGAACCTTTGTTAAAATGTACAAGTACTAATGTTCAGTGCATAAAACAGAACATGAATAAAGATCATAGACTGGATTAACCAGACACAAAACATCTGAAAGTGTACTACAATGTTAGTGATCAATTTTCTATGCCCACAACCCTATGCTTGTCAACGCAATAACTACTAGCATAAATATCGTTATGTGCATGTATTTTTTGCTCTCCACCAATGCAGATTTGTCTATTAGACTCAGCTTGAATTAAGAAAAAGCGAATGACTGTAAGATAAAAGCAAAATAATGCAAACAAGTGTCCTTAAAGAAAGATCAGTGTAACATAATTACATATTATGTTAACAATAATCTTAAATATTATTACCAATTTAACTTTGTTGAATAAAAGTGTATCTTTTTATCTACTTGATTATCTTTGCAACAGATGACCATGGTATTGTCTTCGAGGTTAAGAAAATTAAATTTCTGGTGGTAATTAGGCAAAATCATACGTATCATGCAGTAGTTGTTAATGAGTTAAGTCGATTTTGAGTTTAACGTTCATTTCAGCATCGAGACTATATGAGACGTTGACCTACTGATTAACGTAGAATCCGAACCAAATGAGCTACAGCCGAGAATCGAACCCAGATATCTCACGCCAAAGGCGCGTCAGGAGTTGTAATTAAATAATATATTTAGTATTATGTTCTATTAAATGAATCCTTGTACCTATCTTTATTAGCGCATATTATTGTTACTTTGCGATCAATTACGCTTGCTATTACTAATTTGTGTAGTTACAAGTTCCTTTTTTCTTTCTGATAATTCAAACTATTTCAAGTTAATTATACTTTTGTCAGCATTCCCTATGTTTAGTAATATCCACAGCATCTTCCTAATATAATTGTTTATAAGTAATGGAAATTTTGCTATCCGACACGAGTGGAGTTCGTAAATCAAGTGGCAAACTTTTAGGGGCAGTGAGAACAAAATAAATCGAAGAATTATAATTGGATAACAAGCATTCATAGGTTTAAAAAAGTCGTTCGGTTATATATAAAAAAGATATTTACATATGCACACATATCGCTACTGCGAACTTAATAAAAAAAATACTTCTGTCTTTAAAACACATCCAACAGTTTAGTACAAGTTAGCTGCCATGAGACACAAAAATGGGTCTCAGGAAACACTCTTCGATAAGCCGCGATTCCAAAGTTGGATTTCATCACAACTGATTGAGGCCTTGATACCCCTATGTGGATTTCACAAGATACTTATTACTATGTGCAAAACAGTTGTTTAGGTTCCTGAATATTGACCTATACCTTAATCTGACCTCCCGAAAAAGCAATTCATACCTTTAAAAAATGAAAGAGTAACCTAATCATGATTAGGGTCACTTGTCCCCATTATGTCTGTCGCACATACATTTCGACCATAGCAGTCAACCTGTTAACAAACTTTGTCTTTAAAAAAGACTTATTTAAATGATATATCACTCGGTAATATCAAAGTTTCTGATAAAATTTGTTAGAATTTTATCATATATGGACTACGATTTGGCCTAAAACATTAATTACCTTTCTTTCGAATACTTACTACATGCGTGCATATCGGATTTGTGTACACTGTCTCCTGTGCACCGTGTTCTGTCAACATTTGTCTCAATCGAATCTCCTCCCGCTTCTCAAATCCAAATAGGCAAATATTTAATCCTTCAAATATTTTCAGTCGATACGACATCTACAAGAGATATAAACTACTGTAAAACATATGGATCTATGAAATGTGTTGTCTGAATCACGTGCGTTTGGCAACCACAAAGTAAAGATAATTTAATTGACATAATATAGTAACGACAGTAATAAAATGAGCAACTTTTAATCTTAAACAAAATAATATTATATTCTTGGTTTGATTTTTAAGGTTACTTTTTACTAACCGAACATTTGAAATACACATTATTAAACATTATCCACTCAAAAAGAATTCGTGTTATACGAGTAAAGGTAAAAAGTCATGGTCCCGCCCGTTACATCAGCTCTCTGTATCACAAAACAGTCAAGTTTCTTTTGAGTAAGATAATTCATTGTATTATTTAAATTTCTACATGATCCTTTAGTAATCTCGAGTTCATACACTGTCAACTTGGCCACCTTTCTAAGTTGGCCACCTGCTTATCTTGGCCTGGTTCATCTTGAACCTATATTTTCCCATAAGACATTCGTTACTTATTACTCTGTAAGCTAGCCACCTGTCTATCTTGGAGGTTGGTTACATTGAAGCAATGTTTACCTTATGATGATAATGATAAATTTATCTGCGTATCTTGGCCACGCAAAATACCGTTTTGTTATTTTTCTTTACTCTTTCGTATTGCGTATGAGAGGCAGATGTTCTGTATTTGTGACTGGAGACAAAGAACTATGGATTCCCATGATTTGTTCTTGGAGGTCAATGACCAGAAAACTACCCTGGTAAAGGGGTGGTGAAGGAAGATTGAATAACAGAAAGCACGTACAGTAATTCAGGAAATGGTTGTATGTATTTGTTTACCCAGTCTGTTTTGGTAAAACCAGTAGCTATATCGGCTCCTTTCATCAGTGGGGAGCTTTAGTAATTCCAGAAAATTCTTAAGGTTAAAACTAACCATCTCAATTGCCAACTATTAGCACCTGAAGGTTTATCGAAAGGTATCGGTGACTTTTGAGATGAATTCCCTTAAAATTTTTCTCAAAGCATCTTTTGCTCCGTGGGAAACACTTGTAGCTCGTTAACAAGAGGAGTTAACTACAAGATTAGGATGTTCATATGTGCCAAAAAGAACAAAAGAGTACGTCTTGAATAAACAACCATGAATAAATTTGTTATTAATACTGTACTAGAAATACGCCAGACCTATTCTAAAAATACACCAGACTTATTTTCTCTAAGATGGCCATTTGTCTAAGTTGGCCACTTTTCAATGGAATCGATGGTGGCCAACATAGACAGGTTTCACTGTATATAGTAGAATGGAGAAGGAAGAATTGGATGATGAAATACTCAGACATGAAACGCGAAGAGAAAATCTTACAGTAACTATATTGGTTGAAAGAGTGTTTGTTTTTTAAAAAGGTTTAATGAAATAAAAAAATCTAATTAATCCCTACTTTCTTTCTTTAAATTACTCGTGTTATACACATAGAAATCTAGATTTAAAAAAAATCAGATACATGTGCAACTAACAAATGTATAACCAAAGTACAGTCAGTAATTTATTTCCTTTACTATCCTGTAATAAGTTCCATTCCACTAAGAGGAAAGCCTGAATTTAAATCTACTAGATGTTATAGACAAAGACGAATTATTCTAAAGATTTTCATAAATGTTTCACATTTAAAAGTTTGTATCATGGCAACCAGTTCTCAACTTACCATCGTTTCATCTGTTGCAATCCATCCAGCGATTCTTCTATTCTCGTAATTTTCATAGACCCAGTCAGAAGACATAACAGGAATACCAAATACAATAGCATATGTATAAGTATCACCACCAACTTTATTTGCTACCACGTGAGTCGTTTTTGAGCTAATATGTTCTACAACTTGTCCACTCATTCGATATACTAAGTTAATTAAATTAGCCTGTTAAAGAAATTATACAAATTAAAACTTAAGAGCGAGACCAATACATTTATTTTTATCTACAAAGTGAAATTATTTTCAGAAATTTCTTTTATAATTGTAACAAAAGCCCGTTTCACTTATTAGTTTTATAACTAGTCTCTTACTATTATACAATAAAATACCTCAATAACTCTCGAAATGAAAACATTTCATTATCCGCTGAATATCTTAATTTGTAAGCTACATATATCATCATGCGAACAATAATTAAGGATAAATCGTAAATACTGGATAACTTTTCAATGTATTAACGAAAACGGGTAACTGAGATAAACTGCAAGAATCCCAGGTATTCAATTTTAAATAATTCAACGCATTTTTTGGAAACATAGGCTTGAAATAGTATTCTTGTTGTTAAATTTGATAAAGTTAATCTTTGTACTTACAAGTTGTCTGATTTCTGTGAAATTTGTGAAGCAAATAACTAGGTCTCTCATACTTTCACAATACACAGGATGTTGCGAAGTGTCTCTAGGTAACTCTTCTTCTTTCTCTGCTTTTTCTTTCAGAATAGTTGGCCCGAGAATTCTGAAGACAAAGAAAAAAATACAAACAGTGACTTAATGTATCGCGCTGTTTGAAAGTAGAAATGAAACACATTTTTTAAATGAAAACAGTGTCATAGCGAAAATCTTTAGAACCGAATGCACAAGCGGCACTATCTGAGTAATAGTATAAAAAATATATTCAACTTTTCAAGAGTTGAAATCGGAATTTATGTATGAAATTGCTTTCAAATAAATTTTGAGTATTATATTCTCTTACAAGGATTTATAATAACAATCAATCATTATGGCACGGAAGCTTTGAATCATGAACATTCGATATTATTATAAATTGCTGTTTCTGAAAGTTATTAATTTTGAAGAATCATTTTAAAAAATGATGTGGCAGTTTGAGCTAAAATGGGTTCTCCCATGCTGATTTTACTACATCCCTTCAAAATAATGGAAATAAAAACTCAAAACTTTTACTAATAACTAATTCTTTATTGCTAAATTTAAGGGTTAATCAAGTATAAGTTATTATTCACTAATATTAATTAATATAAACAAGTTGTTACGCCTAAGCGTTCGGTCCGCTATACACTATATAGACTAAAATAGCTGTTAATTGAAAGTTCTAATTCATTACATTTCATCAAATTTGTTTTTTCACTTTTCCCGCCAATTACCTCACAGTCCATAGCATATTTATGTAATTATTCAAGAACTTCGCTACATATAACATTGTGTTGATATATATCATTTAATAGACAACATATTTTAATACTGTCTCAAGATATAACTCGAGATAATGCAACACGCAATTAGGTTATTTGGTGGTAAATGTAAGGTTACACAAATAGTAATACTAAAATGTAAATGTGGTTACGACTCTTCTCCTATCTTGAAATAATTAAACAGAAACAATACAGTTTTAAATGTTCTAACGTAAACGTCACAATCTTAATAAATTTGCACGTCTCAAAAATTTAAACGGCAAATTTCCTGCACAGTTTAACAACAGATAATGCAGGTAGGGACATCTATCAGCATCAGGCAGGCAAACGATAGCGCATCTTTTAGCGTGACTGATTATTATTAGGATTAGCTTGACGCAAA
Organism: Thermobia domestica; assembly: GCF_964235325.1. Lineage (NCBI taxonomy): Eukaryota > Metazoa > Arthropoda > Insecta > Zygentoma > Lepismatidae > Thermobia > Thermobia domestica. Next base: position 283,308,438 of record NC_137455.1, read on the forward strand.
ACTGAGACATTTGCGGTTTATTACAGTAATAGAATAAATTAGTAATTAACAATTAATTAATCACCAATATATGTTACGCAACTTATTAATATACTGGTGTATTGGGCTATTTATTTTTCTCCATGTACTCATTTATTGGTCCCTTTAGACATTAAATATTTTTTAAGGTTTTTGTTTTCCAACACTCACAGTATTGTTGTCTTTCTCTGCTCGGTAGTGACTGTAGGATATTCTATATTACTACATAGCTTAGGTTATAGACTAAAATCATTCTATCCAAATTTACATATAAGTCTGATAGTTTTCAACTCGTCTAAAAAATAGAAGCTGATATTGTTATTAGGATATCACTAAATGAAACATAAAGCTTGAACTAAAGTAGTAAGGCATATAAAATATACACTATCTACCAAAAGGTCATCGGTCACCCCACAAATTTCGGAATGAAGCAAATCATGACGTACCTAATATCGGGTAGGGCCTCCTTTGGCCTGGATCACAGCATGTATGCTGCGAGGAAGGCTTTCCACCACTTGTTGATAGATATCAGGTGGGATGCAGTCCACTCCTCCTGCAAGGCGGTTCCAAGCGCGGCAGGTAAATTTGGACGAGTTAGTCTGGACCTTAAACGCCGCTCCAATTCATTCCACAAATGTTCCAGGGATTCAAATCAGACGATTGAGCAGGCCACTGGAATCGTTGCACATTGTTCTCGTCATACCACGACATAACATTGGCAGCTTTACGGCAAGGGGCATTATCATCCTGATAGTAACGTGGGTCCACTCCAAAGAATTTCCACAATGTGGGAAGCAATGAATTGTCTAAAGCGTCCAAATAATTTGCATTCATGTTACCAGGCAGAACAACAAGCGGGCGTAAACCGAACCAACAAATTGCAGCCCACATCATTACACCATCACCATTAAATTTCACCGTTGATACAATGCAGTTTGGTAAGAAACGTTCCCGGGGTGGCCGCCACACTCACACCCGAAAATCTGACATGAAACACGTCCATGCCAACCTCCTGGATTTGTTCGTTGGAGTGATGTGTAGTTTGTGGGCAGCTGCTCTACCATGGAAACCAAGTGCATGCAGTTCTGTCCTAACAGTGTTCAGTGAAACTGATGTGCCCGATGCAGTGTGGAACTAGTGCTGGGTGGCAGATGCAGTTTGACGGCGATTGCTGGATACCATTCGTTTCAGCACTCTCTGGTCCCTGTTCGTCAATTTCTTGATTCGTCCGGGCCGTTTAGGGACACTTGTGACACCGTGACGTTTCCATTTCAGGATTATATCACCCACGATTGATTTTGGGTGGCGAAATTGGGCATTAATGGCACGATTCGACAAACCCGCAATATGAAAGCCGATGATGGCTCCCCTATCGATGGTTTTTGTTTGTGCGCCATTCTAGGTCAAACTGACTCCTCGCCTGCCGCGCGATCACTGATTATGCCTTCTGCACCGAAACAAATGACTGGCGTCCTGCATTTTGCTCTGGTTTCCTTACGGTGATATCGTAGCAGACTGACCGGTGACTTTTTGGTAGGTAGTGTATATATTATGCTTGAAACAATTACTTATATAAAATATTGTAGACTATAACTATTTATATCATTCGAACGAAACTACTGTTCTTTTTTATTTAAAAGAGCTATTTCATGATTAGAGTTAAAATAGAGAAATAACAGTTAGATGAATAAAACAGTTAACGTTATTAATCCTAAGTTGTTCTATAACAAACAATAAAAACCCATAGTAGACTGCGATAAAAATAAACAAAGCAAAATAATACAATGACTTGTATTAGGGACTAAAAACAATATATGCCTATCCATGCGCCTACGTCTTCCGTTTTGAGATGAAAAAAAGGAATGCATGATGTTAGTGAGTCTTCCTATTAATAGTATGTTGATTGTTTTTGTTACAGCTAAACGTCAATGAGAGCAAGTCAAACAAGAGAACCCCAAACAGCGTCTTAGGTCTGCATACTTTACGAATTTAAACTGATTGGACCATAGTTTATCATACTAGTTTTTTCTTCTTGGTTCGAATTTCCTTCTCAAATTTCATCCCAAAGTCAAGAATCCGAAATTTTCGAATCTCGAATTTTCTTTTTTTCTTTTTTCCCTATAGCTTTCTTCGTTGCAGAGAGATCTCCTCAAGACCTGTCAGGTAGATACCTCGGATGGATACCTAATCGTTGACATCAATTGGACCGAATGTGCGCAGTGTTGCCAACTAAGGAAATTAAAACTTCCCTAAATTTGGAGGAAAATCGAAATTTTCAAAATTTTTGTTTATAAATCCGTACCTATACGTCCGAGCGCAAGTCAACTTACGCTATTCGAACACTGATCCTTACTGAAAAGCGGATACAGAACGTTAAAACGAGGTAATTAGGGACGCACGAAAACTTCTTATTTAGATTCTAGCCCTTGATTTTTCTAGATTTTCCCTACTTTTCTGTTTACCGTAATCTATTTTTTTTTTTTTTTTTTTTGTAATTAGAAGCTTTGTGTCTTAAATATTGCCATGATACTTGTAGGATATATTAGTGGTGTACCAATGTTTATTTTAAGATAGTTTTGGTCTGTCTGGTAGCAGTGTTGCCAGATACAGAAAATTCCCGATTTGGAGGGGGAGATTTTTCGAAAATGGCCTTTTTTCTCTCTATTATTTTTATCTTGTTGCTTACATTCGAACAAGCGTACCACTGTCTGAAAGCCTCGTTCTTATCCTACACAACGCCCGATAAAAAGTTTCAGTAGGATAATTAGGCGAATAACAGTTGAAGTTTATAATAAACCATGTTCTGTAAATGGTAAGAAAATGGTGAATTTCTGAGATAGAATGAGACAGTTTTTTAAAGTTCATGATTACTTTGTTAGATATCGCTATAATACTTGTAAAAGATATTAGTGGGGTAGCAAGGTTTATTTTCAGATAGTTTGTGTCTGCCTGGTGACAGTGCATCCAGCTCAAAAGAAGTTAATTTAGATTAAATAACTGATTAATTACCGATTTTAGATTAAATATTTCCTTTTTCCCCTATTACTTCCTTCTTGCTGACTACACTGGAACAGACGTACCACTATCTGAAAGCCTCCTCTTTGGTCTACAGAACGCACAATAAAATGTTTCAATCGGATAATTAGAAAAGCTGTAGCCGTATATTTGTTGGTTTTTGCTTCTGAGGCGTAAAAAGTGTCAAAGTTTCATGTGTATGATGACAAAGAGTTTTTTCTTTCTCTCTTTGTATGGCAGCCAGCGACTTCAGGTTTTCACTGTACCTTGTCAGCACACCAAAGAATGTTTTAGGTGACTTGGACCCATGTGATAACGGTGGTACTAGCTACAAACAATCTTGAAATTCGGTTATGGATTTTCTGTAAATTTTACCCTTACATTTCCCTCAATAATTTCCCTCCCGTTGGTAACACTGGAATGTGACTTACAGCAAAGCATATTCACATCCCTCTTCTAAAAAAGAAGGCCTTAACCATGATTTAAAATCAATAAGTCACTAACTGTTTTTGAGCAATAAGTCACTAACTGAAAATGTAGGAAAACGCCAAAAATGACCTGGGTTCGAAAGAGTTAATGTGGCTACTGAGGACGATAACGCCCAAATGTTTGAGGTATTGAGAGAAGCATTCAACTGCAGTGCAGAAACTATATTTCAACATCTCCAACAGCTTCGGAAACGATATAAAGTTGGATAATGTGCCCCAATCAGTTGGCTGCAGCTTAGAAAGCGATACTACAAAATAACTGTTTCACTTTGTGTTTTCACCAGAGGAGGGATTTTTGCTGGATAGAATGCTATGTATGATGAGATGAGTGTTCTTTACGGTACCCCGTAATGACATTATCATTGGTAATCATCATGAACGCATTCCCAAATAACCAAACCAAGTAATGCATCAATAGAAGTTATCCAGTGTGTTTGGTGAACTGATTGGCTATTATTAAAGCGGACTGCTACCACGTGGCTAGACAATCAATACAACTATGTGGGCGCAGCAATTGAAGATTGTGCATGAAAAACTTTGAACCGTAGAGCCAGTTTTGTGAGTTACGTCGATATCATTCTTCTCCAGAATAACGTGAAGCTACATTTTGCTAAGGTCACCCGTAACGCCATTATCCGACTTGTTTTGGTAACGATCTTGAATCCTCCATATTCTCTGGACATTGCACCGTCGAATTATCATTCACTCAATTCTTATATAACTATCTACTGGGACGACAGTTCTCAATCATTCAGCAAGGTATACCATGCGATAAGAATTCTTTGAGAGTTGGAAACAGAATAGTAGATGGTGAAGGAGCTTATTTCTGATTTTGCAGGTAGTCTTATTTAACGCTAACGCCTTTTTCTTGGTGAAGCCAAAATCCAGCGGGACTTTTCTTGGGTACTCAATATTTAATACTAAGAAAGAAATCCTTACCGTACTCCTTTACGATATAACAACTTAAAAGCTTTCCCTACAAAATCATCCAGCACAACGTAACAGCTTCTGACGTCTTGACGTATTACATCCAAGCCATCTTCTGAATAAACAACTGCAATCCCAAATGACTATAATTGAAAACATAAAAAAGAACAAGTGAGTTTCGTTTCAAATTGTCAAACTATGATATAACTCCAAATTTATGTGAATGACATTGAAACAGGAACTACTACGCATATAACATCCAGTTGTAGTAGAGGGAGAAGTTAGAGAAGAAACTTATTATCTTTATGATGCTGAAACTATATCAAAAAGCCAATTCTTATCTCACACTGTTTACATGCTATCAAAGTTAATATTGAAACTGGAAGTGCTAAATTTTTTACCAATTCTTGTTTTAGTAGAGAGAGAAGGGTGGAAGTGAAGTATCTTCTTCAGTCTCTGAATTAATTTTAAAAAGACACTTTTTGTTATCTATTACCGTTTTCGTTTTATAGTGGTCAACGTTAAAATCGGAAATGATAGATTTCTGCCACTTCTTGTTTGAATACAGGTTTGACAAAAAATATTAACCTATTCGTGAGAAGCAAAATCGATCCAGACAACCATGCCTCGATATCTGTTATTGGTTCTAGTCTGATACCTATCGACAGACTGACATAGCTGTTTAGTAAGACTTCCGATACTTACGCATAACATAGTTTGGAAGTCTAAAAATCAGACTACCCCTTTCAGTTGGTCTAATGGTGACTTCATGACTGGCTCTTACCAGAAGCGGACATTGATAGTCGGAAGCAGTAAATTTAGTTACGTGTTTCGACTTTTGTTTGACATCTTGTTGTGGCTGAACAGGACCGTATAGGTTATTTTTTCAGTGGTTTGCAGTTTCAGTGGCTGTGGTACTATGCAAGAACTTCGTAAGAATACATTAAAATTTACCCTTGACGAAACTACCCACACGATACGCCTGCAACCCAGCTAAATTATACACATCGTTATGTGTGCAATCTCTATATACCACTTTATTGTAGTCTGAGTTAATGAATGTCGCCCCTCTTTATCAACGAAGAGAATTGCACCAATTTACCTGTTATTTCACGTTACATTTATGCACCTTATCTTACGGTCCCAATCGCAGAAGCCTGGTATCATTTAGTGCACAAGTTAACTGTCATAAAGACCAGACTTCTACAAATTGGTTGGAGTGTGTCCGTCACATAATTTTTGTCCGTATGTGTACACTTTCGACAATAGCTATACGTGATTTACAGCTGCTACGTGTCCTGGGTGCCACATTTTGTGTACCTTTCTTGAGCTAATTTGTTAGTGGTCCCGAATTCGATTCCTGGTGAAAGAACACAAAAAATTAGTTTCATTCACTGTCATTAATCATCCGTTCCCTTTATTCTAAAGGACATAATCTTAAGACGTTAAACTAAAAACTGAAAGAATCATTATTCCTAAGAATCGATTATATGTTTACAATTGCTTCTAATTTATTACGCGTTCATATAAAACAAGTATAATTTTCTAAAATTTTGCTGAAACGTTTCAATTCTTTATCTACCTGCTTACATCTGGTGATTTTATAATGAACTAGCAGAATGTCTCTTCTTCGCACGGAGAGAATACGTTTCAATTTTGACATAAAAAGCTGAATTTGGATTTAAATGGCATCGAAAGTGTCACTGTCCATCTTAGTGATCATGAAAACTATGGATTCGACACTAATATAGGTCATTTTAAATATCTCCCCCTCCCCCAAGTTGCATCGTCAAAGTGAAATGATAAAAAAAAAACATCCCAGGCCTAAACCTCATTTATGTAGCAAATTTGATCAAGATCGGTCTCGTGGTTCAAGAGTTATTAAGTTTTATTTATTTTTATTATATAGGCCTATATATATATATATATATATATATATATATATATATATATATATATATATATTCAATACGTTGTTGCGTCAAAGTGAAACCCATTCCAGACTTGAACCTCATCTGTATTAAAAATTTGATCGAGATCGGTCAAGTTGTTCAAGAGGTATGAAGCACAAACCTAGTCACTTTTATTTTTTATATAAATGTTGATATATATTTATAACTTGCTCTTTTTGTCAATATTATGTTTTTCTATATCATTAAAATAATATTTATTACTTAGTCACAAATTCTCAGAGAAGAAATTATCTTTTTCAATTTTATATATATAAATTTTGAGATATATTTAAACTTGTCTTAAGCTGATTATGAACATTATCAACATCATGTTTTTCTTTATCATTAAAATAATATTATTATTTAGTTACAAGTTCACAGGGAAGAAATTATCACTTTCAATTTTTATATATAAATTTTGATATATATTTAAACTTGTTCTTTTCGTCAATATCATGTTTTTCTTTATCATTAAAATAATATTACTATTTAGTTACAAGTTCTGAGGGAAGAAATTATCTATTTGGTCTAGGAATTAATTCGTGCGGGTGGACAAGAGATGGCGCAACGAACGGAGCGTCCCACAGTTCCGTGTATCCACACATGTGTTGCAAACCCCTGTCATCGCGTATCGTTCGTAGTATAGGGCAGTGGATTAAAGCGTCAACAACACCAGTTTGTAGTTAAGTGAACATGGCGCAATTTGTGCCTGATAAAGCGTTTTTGCGGGGTGTCCTGCTGCATTACTTTAACATGCAGAAAAGTGCGACTGAAAGTCATCGTATTTTGGTGGAAGTGTATGGTGACCATACTCTAGCTGAGCGAACGTGTCAGAAGTGGTTTGCACGGTTTAGAAGTGGTGATTTCGGCTTGGCAGACCAAGAGCGAGCTGGACAGCCAAAAAAATTTCAAGACGAAGAATTGACAGCATTGCTCGAGCAGGATTCGTGTCAAACGCAGGAACAACTTGCAGCAGCATTAGGCGTTGATCAAACAACAGTCTCCAAACGCTTGAAAGCCATGGGAATGATTCAAAAGATGTCACATTGGGTTCCACATGAATTGAAAGACAGAGACGTTGAAAGACGAAAAACCATTTGCAAATTGCTGCTTCAACGACAGAGCAGAAAGGGGTTTCTGCATCGAATTATTACGGGTGATGAGAAGTGGATCCATTACGAGAACCCTAAACGAAAAAAGGCCTGGGTGAAACCAGGTGAACCAGGTCCATCACAACCAAAACGAGATATTCACTGTGCAAAGGTTATGCTGTGCATATGGTGGCATATGAAAGGTGTGGTGTACTATGAGCTGCTGCAACCGGGTGAAACTATGAATGGAGAACGTTATCGACGACAATTAATGCGTTTGAAGCAAGCTCTGGCCAGAACACGACCAGAATGGGAGAACAGACATGATAAACTTATTGTTCAACATGATAACGCTCGCCCACATGTCGCAAAACCGGTCAAAACCTATTTAGAAAATGTCGGATGGGAAGTTTTACCCCACCCGCCGTATTCACCAGACGTTGCTCCTTCGGACTACTACTTGTTCGATTGCATGAACAATGATTTGATTGGACAGCGGTTTACTTCTTCAGAAGATATCGAAACATGGGTCTCTGACTGGATCGCTTCCAAGGATGAGGACTTCTTTCGCCACGGAATCCGTACATTGCCTGACAGATGGGCGAAAGTGGTGGCTAGCGATGGACAATATTTTTCTTAAGGTATTTATGTATTTTGTGTTTGTACTACAGCTTCAATGTGTGCGTACCAACCGCACGAATTAATTCCTAGACCAAATACAACAAAGAAATCTCATTGACTTTGTGTGAATAAACAGTTACTAATTTTTCTGTTTTGTTTTTGGAAATATTTTGCTCATAACAAAAGTGTAGAACGAGTGTCGCATATAAAGTTTACATCTATATCTATTTATTGTTGATTTTTATGACAAAGTGTTTGTACGTGGTTTCCTATACTTTACGTGTGTTTGATCAGTTTCAAGCATGAAAAGTTCAGCCTTGTAACTTTTAAACTAATAGATAGAAAACTCTGAAATTTCGTATCATACAAATATCAACAAAGCGACATTGCTTGACGTACTCTGTAGAAATGGTTAAGAGTATACAAAACAAAACACAAGGAAAAGCCTTTCGGTAAAATAGGACATTTTAAACTGTGAGTTTTTATTAAGCACCTGAGATTGAACGGTGTATCATGAGATGATGACAATAAGATTCTGCTGATTTTAGGTGATAAAGTATCTTTATGAAATTTATAACATATTACTGAGTAATGTGAATATGGTAACCATGCAGCAAATTCTTCTAAAGTAATTATCCAAGAAAATATTGATTGTGGCCAAGATCTTATTTATTACGGCGAGAGATGCATTGCTAGGGAACTTATTAACACTATCGGAATTTAATGGCAGAACTCATTTAAGTGACCGCTTAGGATTAAAAAGAAAAATCAGTTGTCATGAGGTGTAACGAACCGAATTCGAAAGCAATGCTAATGTCAGGATGCTCCCGAAAATTTTGAAACATTTGCATATAAACCAAAATCTCTTTGAGTTTCGTTTATGACAGAGTATGAAGAGTATGAAACATGTGGTTAACATTTAGCCTTTGAAACTAAACAACAGAGCATGACGTAGAAGCATTAACTTCACCTACCTAAAACAAAGTCATCGACAGTTATTGTTTACGTATTTTCAGTTCGGACGACGCCTTGCCTCTTAGAGTTTCTGGAATGTGCTTCTGCAGTAACTAATAAATGAACGGTTCAGGAGAGCATAATGATAATGATGAAATTGAGTTATTAAATGGAATGGGTTGGTATCGAACCACAGAACAGTATGTAAGTACTTTAACTTTGAAAATTTACCTGCAGATGGCAGGGGGAAATTTATTTGGTATATTGCAGCATTGAATTTCATGGAAAGCTGGAAATGTTCTTTTCCATTTTACTCGAAAGTAAGAAAACATGACACACCATAATGTTTTCCCAAGCCGCTCAAATATTAAAATTCCATGCTTCTATCAAGGAAAGACTCGCAAAAAACTCCCAATAGGTATTTTTATACCCGTGTTTATAAAAAGACCAGCGCCCTACGCAAATGCCCAGTGGCGTATGCAACAAAAAGGTGCCATGAGGCAATTTAAGAAAGGTGCATTTCGCCACCCCCCACCCCCCACCTTGGAGTTTCGAAACAAAACCTATGCCAATAGTTTGTGCTGCTACGTTTGTGCCAAAATGTACAGCAAAAATTTTCGTTTGTACCACTTCAGGTACGAAGTTATAAGAGTTTTAAAGTGGGGGGCTGGGGAAACGGCAGCCTCCAACCTTAGAATTTCGAAGCAAAACCTATGCCAATCGTTTGTGCTAGGTTTCACCCGGAATGTACCGCAAAAATTTTCGTTTGTACCACTTCCAGTACGAAGTTATAAGAGTTTTAAAGTGGAGGCTGGGGAAACGGCAGCCCCCCACCTTGGAATTTCGAAACAAAACCTATGCCAATCGCTTGTGCTACGTTTGTGCCGAAATGTACCGCAAAAATTTTCGTTTGTATCACTTCCGGTACGAAGTTATGAGTTTTAAAGTGGGGGGGGGCTGGTGAAACGGCAGCCTCCAACCTTGGAATTTCGAAACAAAACCTATGCCAATCGTTTGTGCTTCGTTTGTGCCGGAATGTACCACAAAAATGTTCGTTTGTACCACTTCCGGTACGAAGTTATAAGAGTTTTAAAGTGGGGGGCTGGGGAAACGGCAGCATCCCCACCTTGGAATATCGAAAAAAAACCTATGCCAATCGTTTGTGCTACATTTGTGCCGGAACGTACCTCAAATATTTTCGATTGTACCACATTCGGTACAAGGATAAAAGAGTTTAAAAATGGAGGGCTTTGGAAACGGCAGCATCACCATCTTGGAATATCGAAAAGAAACCTATGCAAATCGTTTGTGCTACATTTGTGCGGGAATGTACAGCAAACATTTTTGTTTGTATCACTGCCGGTACAAAGTTATATGAGTTTTCAGGAGGGGCTGTGGAAACGACAGCCCCGCACCTACGAATTTCGAAATGAAACCTATGCCAACCGTTTTTACTACTTTTGAACAGGAACGTACCGCAAAACTTTTTGTTTTTACCACTTCCGGTACAAAGATACGAGAGTTTCAAACTAGGGGGCGCCGTTTTCACAGCCCCCTCGGAATTTCAAAACAAAACCTATGCTAATCGTTTGTACAACGTTTGTATCGGAATGTATTGCAAACATTTTTGTTTGTATCACTTGCAGTACATAAGTATGACAGTTTTAAGTAGGGGGCTGCCGTTTCCAGAACCACTCACCCCGGAATTTCGAGATAAGACTATGTCAATCGTTTGTTTTATATTTTTACCGGAATGTACAGCAAAAAAAAAAATTCGTTTGTATCAGCTCCGTTACAAAAGTATTAGGGTTTAAAAGTCTGGGCTGTAGAAACTGAAACTCCCCCTTTCAATTTCCAAAATTTAGATTTTCCCAATCGTTTGTACTACGTTTGTAACGGAATGTACTGCAAAACTTTTGCTTGTACCACTTCCGTTAAAAGGACATAGAAGTTTTAACTAGGGAGCTGCCGTTTCCACAGCCCGCTATCTTGGAATTTTGAAACAAAACCTATGACAATCGTTTGTACTACCTTATTTCTGGAATGTACCATAAAAATCTTCGTTTGTACCACTTCCGGTACAAAGATATAAAAGTTTTAAACTAGGAAGCTGCCGTTTCCACAGCCTTCCCACCATTGAGTTTCCAAACAAAACTTATATCAGCAAAAAAATCGCTTGTGTCTCTTCCGGTACAAAGATAAGGGAGTTTTAATCTATGGGGCTGCCGTTTCCACAGGCTCCCGCCATTGAATTTCGAAATAAAACCTATGTCAATTCTTTTTCTACGTTTGTAGCGGAATGCACAGGAAAAATTTTCGTTTGTACCACTTCCGGTACAAAGATATAAAAGTTTTAAACTAGGAGGATGAAGTCTATTCAGCTCCATACTTTAAAACTTCTATACCTTTTTAACGGAAGCGGTACAAACGAAAACTTTTTGCGGTACATCACGGTACAAACGATTCAGATACTTTTCATTTGGAAATTGAAACGTGTGGGGCTGTCATTTCCACAGCCCCCACTTGAAAACTCTTATATTTTTGTACCGGAAGTGGTGAAAACGAAACTTTTTGCGGTACATTCCGGGTGAAACCCAGCACAAATGATTGGCATAGGTTTTGTTACGAAATTCCAAGGTTGGAGGTTGCCGTTTCCCTAGCCCCCCCTTTAAAACTCTTATAACTTCGTACTGGAAGTGGTACAAACAAAAATGTTTGCGGTAGATTCCGGCACAAACGATTAGCATAGGTTTTGTTTCGAAATTCCAAGGTTGGGGGCTGCCATTTCCTCAGCCCCCCACTTTAAAACTCATATAGCTTCCTACCGGAAGTGGTACAAGCGAAATTTTTGCTGTGCATTCCGGCACAAACGATTGGCATAGGTTTTGTTTCGAAATTCCAAGGTTGGAGGCTGCCGTTTCCCCAGCCTAACACTGTAAAATTCTTATAACGTTGTACCGGAAGTGGTACAAACGAAACTTTTTGCGGTACATTCCGGGTGAAACCTAGCACAAATGATTGGCATAGGTTTTGTTTCGAAATTCCAAGGTTGGAGGCTGCCGTTTCCCTAGCCCCCCACTTTAAAACTCTTATAACTTCGTACTGGAAGTGGTACAAACAAAAATTTTTGCCGTACATACCGGCATAAACGATTGGCATAGGTTTTGTTTCGAAATTCCAAGGTTGGAGGCTGCTGTTTCCCCAGCCCCCACTTTAAAACTCTTATAACGTTGTACCGGAAGTGGTAGAAACGAACATTTTTGTGGTACATTTCGGCACAAACGATTGGCATAGGTTTTGTTTCGAAATTCCAAGGTGGGGGGCTGCCGTTTCCCCAGCCCTCCACTTAACTTCGTTCCGGAAGTGGTACAAACGAAATTTTTTGCGGTACATTTCGGCACAAACGTTGCCCTAATGATTAACATAGGTTTTGTTTCGAAATTCCAAGGTGGGGGGCTGCCGTTTCCCCAACCTAATACTTTAAAATTCTTATAATGTTGTACCGGAAGTGGTAAAAACGAAAATTTTTGCGGTACATTCCAAGTGAAACCTAGCACAAATGATTGGCATAAGTTTTGTTTCGAAATTCCAAGGTTGGAGGCTGCCGTTTCCCCAGCCCCCACTTTAAAACTCTTATAACTTCGTACCGAAAGTGGTAGAAACGAAAATTTTTGCGGTACATTCCGGCACAAACGTAGCACAAACGATTGGCATAGGTTTTGTTTCGAAACTCCAAAGTGGGGGGGCTGGCGAAATGCACCTGTTTAAGAATGCAAGCCAAAGCAAGTTTTCTTTTTAACCTAAATATCGAAAAGCAGCACAAAAAGAATATGAATATCAAGGGATATTTAGTAAATTTAATTATGTAAAATGCTAGGCTACGAATGCTAAGAATCAAGTATGCTTCGTCATAATTCAAGCAACGAAAGGAAGACTTCTCGTTCTCATAACGGAGTTAGGCGTAAATCATCCTCCAAGTGGTAGTAAACAAATGTCAACCGTTGTCACAAGAAGAGGCTAAAATTTTATCCAACGGATTCTTACTGTGCTCTTCACTCCCCCTTCTGTGTAATGAAAGTTTCTCTCTCTCTCTCTCACTGTCTCTCTCGGGACAGCAACATTACATTTTGAAGTAAAACTCACAATAGTTACATTACGTAGAAGACCGGAAATTGGAAACTTCAGTAAAATTGGTTTTATGGAAACAACTGTATAAGATTCACACAGACGATGGTGTTTTAGCTTTAGTTTTGTGTTACAAGAAGACTGAACACACTCTTGAGACTTTGATGAAAGATGATACATGAACTTTTGAACTTCGA